>NC_062556.1:70497475-71126192 GCF_016906955.1 Phacochoerus africanus | reverse complement strand
AAAAAAAAAAAAAGGTTAGTTGATTTACAGTGTGGTGCCAGTTTGTCCTGTATGGCATAGTGACCCGGTCATACACATACATACACTCTTTTTCTCAGACTGTTTTTCATCATGGTCTCTCCCAAGACACTAGATAAAATCCTCTGTGCCGACAGCAGGACTTCATTGCTTATCCATTCTAAATGTCATTGTTTGCATCCACCAATCCCACAGTCCCCGTCCATCCCACTCCTTACAGAAACAATTTCAGAGCAAGCAGAATGGTAGGTGGAAGCCGCGACAGACCAAAGAAAGGAGACACTGTACCCCTTGTGGCATCTCCTCACACACTTGCCGTGGGTGCCTGTGAGGGCCCCCGCGCACAGCCTGCACAAACCCCCAGGTTTGCCGGTTCTTACCTCAAAGGTCACTTCTCCCCGACCCTTCCAATCTCAACTGCCTCCCCCGTTATCTCCGCTTAGCCCTGCCTTAAGATCCTTTTGTAGCGTTGTCACAAATTACAATGTGTATATAACCTTTATGGGTAGATTGATTCAATCAACGTCCCCAACACCCAAGAGGACAGCTTGTTGATTTGGTCACCACGATACACTCCGTGCAAAGCATGGCATCGGGCACACACATTCAAGTAATTGGAATTCATAAAAATTAGGAATAAACCCATTTTACAGAATTCCTTTCTAGGCAGTGTACTCTGTTTCCTAAAAATTTGCACTATTTTGGGGGGAGTTCCTATCACGTCTCAGTGGTAATGAACCCAACTAGGAACCATGAGGTTGTGGGTTCAATCCCTGGCCTCACTCAGTGGGTTAAGGATCCGGCATTGCCATGGGCTGTGGTATAAGTCGCAGATGTGGTTTGGATCCCGCGTTGCTGTGCCTGTGGTGTAGGACGGCGGCTATAGCTCCGATTTAACCCCAACCCTGGGAACTTCCATATGCCGTGGGTGCGGCCCTCAAAAGACAAAAAGAAAAAAATTTTTTCACTATTTTTACCCTTTATAGCTTCAATACTGTATTTTCTATCCACTTGGCTTTTATTCTGGATAATTTGCACAGGCATGGACTTTTTTTCTAGCACTTTCACCCGGATGTCCAAAATCTTCCTGAACTTAGATCTCCAGAGTTGTTTCTGCTATTTCCTGTATTCTGTTATAGTCCCACGTACAAAGTCATTTAAATACTTGCGATAGACAAATGGGGGAGGGGGTTACCTTGAATGAAACTACCCAGAACGGATGCTTATAAATTCATGACTGAACATCAGCACAGAGCAGAAGTCTCAACCCAAGTCACGTCAGTAGCTCTTATGCACCTGCTAGTTTCTTCCTCTTTCCAACAGCTTCAAGGCTTTCCCCCCATCCTTAGCCTCTAGCATCCTTTCAGTTAGTCCAGGTTGCCCTGCAGCATCCTCCACTTTTTTTCACTTTCTGCTGTACTTTCTCCGGATACACACAGCACCTGGCTGCCTCGTTTTCAAATTATTTCCATCAGCAAATCTCATCTCAAAATTCATGCATACAAAAGCTAAAATTTGTTGTGACTGAAGAGAAAGTATATGGAGTGAAATCTCTGTATATTTGAGTTCTATTAGGGGAAATTGAATTTTCTAATGCTTGATGAGATCCACACACCATATGTTAGCAACCTATGGGCTCATCCAACACTCTTTCAAAAATGGCAGCTCTTTCTTATTGCTTCTTTGAACTGTCGTCCCCATTATCATATCACTCATTGAATATCTGCTAGGTGTCAGGCACTACAGCAGACACGTCACAGTTGGTTCACGGGCAGCCATTGACCTTCACTTCCCAGGATACCACGCTGCCTTGGTTTTCCACCTTCTCAGCTGCTGCTCCCAGTCTCTTTAACTGACCACCAAACATTTAGTATTTCAGGATCAGTCTGAGGCCCTCTTCTCTATTCTTCTTGTCCATGCATGATTTTCATCCAGACTCATGGTTTTAAATATGACATGGCCTTAAAATGTATATCTCTAGCCCCTAAATCCAGACTCTCACATCCAGCTTCCTAAAATCTCATCCCTATTATGATAAAAACTGTTCTTCGCCTAGTATTTACCAAATCCTCCAGCTATCCCATCCCCCACTTGCTCAAACCAAGAAACTCCAAACCACCTTTAATTCCTCCCTTTGAATATTTATTCATTATCAGCTCTCACTCCTTTTGGTTCAAATTTTATCTTAAATCTGTCCACCTTCCCTAACTTATATGCAACCCCCCACTATGCCCAGCCGTGCCCCACCTGCACACGTGTCAGATCCTCTTGACTAAGTCCTTATTTCCGCTGCCGACCGTAATCTATCTTCCATCCAAGTAGCTAAACAGGTCCTATGTTAAAAGAGAAACCATGTCGCCCCATCGTTTCTTATCTTTTAATTGCTCTCTACTGTTTTTACAATTAGATCAAAACATCCCACTGAATCCTGTGACTGAAGACCTGGCCCTGTCTCCACCCGTCCCCTCCCCTGCTGCCACCCCCTCCCGACCCCACTGTACTTTAGCTTCTCCAGCCTCCCTTTTGGGTCCTTGAAGCAGAATCCACTCTCCCCTGAGGGCTGGCAAGATGCAGAAGATGAAAGATTCTGCTTCATGGGAGCCAAATGCCCCGACATTTAAAACACCCTTAACTTAGTGTTGATCTTGAAACTTCATTTCCTTGTTGTGTGTGCAATAGGAAACTGATTCTACATTTGTCTCTCATACGACTGCTTCCTCAAAGTCAGAATCGGGATCTTCTTGCCCCCTAAGACCTCATGGCACCTCAGAAGTTTGCTAGATGAGTGAATCAATGAATCAGTGAGTCAATCAATACAGGATGCATAGGCACCCAGCCATTAGGACTTTCCTACCTTTCCAAGAAAGGTAAGCATCATTGTCTCACCTTCTCCCCAGCTTTCTCTCACTTGGTCCAGGTAGTACTGAAATAAGAGTCCTTAGACTCAGACTCTGCCCATCTATTTATTAAATTCCTGACCTTAAGCAAAAAGCGCCTCTTGAAGCCTTGAACCATTAATTTTGAAATGAAAGATTTGGACTAGATTGGTTTTCCAACTCTCTAAATGAAGCAAAGATTTTAAAACGAAATTATATAATGAGCTGTAATATGTTAATCATTTAAACATGATGCTGCCTTGGTTGAATGGACTGGTGTTCTTGGAGCCCTGCCAATCAGTAAACAACTCTGTCCCCGCCTCTAGGGAGCCCAGAGGCACCTCCATAGATGCCGAGGGCTCTGCAAAGCCCAGTTCAAAAACCACCAGACTCACAAAGTCTCTGAGGCCCTGGGTAGATCTAACATTTCATGATTCCAACTCTGAAATAAACAACAGATGTTGCCAACTAAAGCCGAATGAAATGTATTCATGCTCTCCTTTAAAAATTAAATGGAAGACTTTTCTCCCCTTTAAAAATCAAGCAAAATTCATTGCTTGGAGTTCTGACAGAGCATACAAAGAGCCTTTTAAATGCTAAAGAACATTCATAAATGACTTTGTCACAAAGTGTTATAAGATTTTGCAAAACTGAGCTTATGTAGGTTTTAGCTGACTTGAAGTGTTATTGATTAGAAAATACCTTCTACCCTCCGGGCCCTGCGTGCCTCAGAAGGTTTCAGATCCAGGAACTCGCGTCAGCTCACCTATGTACTGGAAAGGTCAGCCCGCCGTGGAAACCCATTAAAACACACGCGAACATTCACTCAGCTTGGAGGTTGAGAGTGGCAGATCCAATCTCACCCAGAGCTGCACTGCAGCCTCCAGGAGGCTGATGTAATTCTCTGGCGACTCTGTGGTTTAAACGGAATTGATTATTTAAAAATATTAGATATGGCATTGCTTGCTTTTTCACATTACATTAAGCGCTCCCATACAGAGAAGCAGAAACAAAGTAGATGAATACCCAGAGCTGTGCGCACTGCCCGCCTCCCTCATGCATATGTATGCGCACACCTGCACACGGGTGTAACACACATACAAAGAGGAGTAACAACATTAATAGCTTACATATGTGCGCAGATTTACATTTGTAAAACGCTTCAATATATAAAGTCCCTTCGATCCCCCTAAGAACCCTGTAAGTTAGGTATTTAAGAGCTTCTATGTACCAAAAAAAAAAGTACACTTAGTAATTTTCATACACATATCTTATTTAATTGTTCCCATACTGCAGCTGCAAAGATGCAAGATACCTTGCGACAGGTCCACTCACCTCCACCTCCACTGTGTTGGATGGCACCATTTGTGACAAGTGGGGTGATGTCAGAGTTGAAAACTGGGTCACCTAAGGTCCGACGTACTGACCTTGACCTCATTCACCCCATTGCCCATCGATAGAAGGATGGTTCTGACAAGAAGACTAACACTGGAGCAGTGATTTGCATCTGCCTCCAAATATCCCACCTTCCCAGTGGAACGGTAACCTCAATCCCTTGCTTTGCGGTCCCTTCACTGCAGTTGATGTTATATTTTCTC
Source organism: Phacochoerus africanus (assembly GCF_016906955.1). NCBI lineage: Eukaryota > Metazoa > Chordata > Mammalia > Artiodactyla > Suidae > Phacochoerus > Phacochoerus africanus. The sequence goes on along the minus strand of NC_062556.1, from coordinate 71,121,700 downwards.
TTCCATGTGATAAGACATACGATCTTCCCTGTCTCTTTAATATACAGCTGGCAGGATTAGCTGACTGGTCTTGTAGGAACAAGAGAAATGCAATGACTACCCTCGGTGGTTTAGAAACTTTATACTGCTGGGTCTCATTAGTAGGACATCAGCCAAGAAGTTTCATTCACATATAGCTTAAGCCCATTGTGCAAAATCTCGAGAGCCTGCCACGGCTTGGAAGTTGTGAAAACGATCCTGGATTAAGCTGTTCTGTGAGGAAGGAATGAGAATTGCCCAAGATAAACTACCAGTCCTGTAACTAAATGGTACAGAGCTTCTAGGAAAGAAGAAAGATAAATGGTTTCCTTGATTACAAATCTCTCCGTCTTGTAGAAAACCTATTCTCCAACTCAGACCATGCGATTGGAAGAGCACCATCTGCCACTGGCTCAGCTCTAATGAAGCAAGAGTTCAATAGAGCAGTGATGGATTCTCTCAGAGGCCCCATTCATCCTGGGCAAGGGATTCTGACCCTTCCCGCAGCAGCATGCCTCTCCTCGGCTGCCATTGCTCTATGTGGAAGGTGCTTTTTCCTAGAAAGTAGGACAAGGGCTGGAATCCAAAATGTGGTGCCGCAGTCCTGCTGTTGGTCCCACAACCTACTGGGTAGCTCCTGGCAGACCTGAAAATTATCCCAGGTCTCAGGTTATCCATACGCGGAGTTAACACAAGTAACCCAGAAGTTCTTAGTACACAGTTAAATGTGCAGTAACCAAAGCGCTATACATTCCTGAAAGGACGCAATGCTAGAATAATGGTTCTCCACAAGGAAGATGACTACTTGTGTTTAATTCCTTTTGCTGCAAGAGGAGAACTGACACAGGATTGACTTCTAAAGTGAGTTTAAAGCCTGCCCCCATCTCCCATTCACAGCTACATGAGGTATCTGTGGGGACGTTCTTTCTAGATTTAGTTTCTAGATTTAATGCCTTGTACACATGTGAATTGCTCACATTGTAGTTCTGTCTTTTTGAAACCGAGCAGGACCCTGTGGGGCTCTTGGGCATGAGCCTTTCTGTGTCCCCCATTTCTGATTTTTAGGTAACAAGCTTCAGCCTCATGACCTTCCCTGAGTGGCTAAGGGCAGGTTCAAACTGGTGCTGATCAGGGAAGGGAGGAACAGTCAAGAAATGAGAGTGCAGCCTCGGGACAGGGTCCCGGTTCCTCTTCCAGGAATATGCATAACAGTATCTCTGACTTCTCCTGCAAAACTAAAACCTCCAACAAATAAAAGCCAGAGAGGAGGACCACCAGAAGCAGTCCCCGGAGCCAAAAACACCAACTTTGAAGAAGAATGAGAACGTATATCTACCCTTATCTGTGGCTTTATTTTCTAAACACAAACTATCAAGTCACTTCCTAATTCCTCCCAAGGGAGGATGCCGTCTTTAGGGCATTAGTCTGCTGTGGGCCCCTTTGCCTGGCAAAGTAATAAAGCTATTTTTTTTCTCTTTCACCCAAAACTCTATCTCTGCATTTCTCTTCAGCACCAGTGGACGGAGGGCAAGTTTTGGTGACACCTTTTCTAGTAACTGTATTTCTTAACCTAACTCATTGATGTAGCCACCCACTTTCTGGTTATCAATTCAATAGAGATCAGCAAAGTCTCTCTGGTAGGAAAAGTGCGAAGGCAGAGAGAGAGGGGAAGAGGAAGCCAAGGGGAGAGAAATTAAAGATGCCACGATAATAGCAAAAACATTCTGAGAAAGAAAATTATGATTCTTCTTTCTTCCATTGGCCTAGAAATAAGCACATTCAATCATGGTTAAGGTGAATGTATTTTCCAAACCAGAAACTCTTGGAACAAATAGTCTCACTAGGAGCCTTAGTACCACTTCTGAGGATGAAATATGGTGTGAAAGCTATAATCTGAGTCCTGAAATAGGAGTGTCTAGAACACATCATAGATCTGGAGTCAACAATAAAGTAAATTTTAAAATGACACTGTCCAGGAAAAGCCAAAGATGTATGTTCACTAAGTCATACCCTACCATAAAATTACTCTTTTATATCAATGCAATAGTGGGTGGAACTGACTGCAAGACCTTGAACACTTGGTCTCCGCAGGCATCCGCTGCCACGGCTGGAAATTGAAGGGGATGCATTAGATAAACTTTAAGGTCTCTTCCTAAGCTAATATGCTAATAAATTCTATAAATTTACTCTCTATGCTATTATAGTCTTGCTTCAAAAGCATAGATAGCATGCATGCACACACACAGTCACTTACCCATCACATTCATTAAGCTTGGCATTTGCCAAGATTATCTTTACTATGGCAACTACCCCTGATCTTTATCCCCCATATGTTGGTCTTTTAAGTCAAAAACAACTCTGGGTCTTTGCCCAATGAGATAATAGGATGATGTCTAAATATTCAATAAATAGCCAGAATGCACACTTGCTCAGACCTCTGGATTCTTTGGTCATCACAACTCTCCAACCTCCATGTCAATTTGTAACTCCACAATGAAATGAAAACATCCAAACTCAAGTAGCCCCAGCTCCCAGAAATTTAGCCAAAGCTGGTTTCACCACCTTCTCTCTCCTTTCTGCCAATGGAAAGAATAATGATATTATGTTATTGCTTGGACCAGTAAATTCATATCCAACAGCCAGGTGGCTCTTCTTCAAGCCCCAGTTTTTCTACCCATAAGTAGAAAAATACTCTACCTTATACCTAGAAGGTATGATAATAGTATCTACCTCATACCATTGTGAGGACAAATAAAATGAGTATAAATACTGTGGCTGGTACAAACTTTATTCTCCAAAGTCATAAAATAAGCCCCAGACTCTGAAAATCGCCTCTGTCATCAAGAGATACTGATGTTGGTATTGTCTCATCCTCAGACCGTCAGTCTCTGGCTGTCCATTGTCGAATGCCCTGTTTCCACGATTAGGTGCTGGTCCACCAATGACTGCGCAAAAAAAATGGCTAAAGATAGAGAGGTAGCATGAAGGTCCCTGAGATGGATCCCATGCCTACAACAAGAGATTACTGCAGATGTCCCAGTGGCCTCAGAGTTAGGAGAATACATGTTTTTGATAAGAAAACCAGTAATTCCATTTTGTGTAAATTCAGCAGAATTATCAAAGATTAGACATAGATCTCCTTACGAGGTGATGATTTACATTTATTCAGAATAGTAAAATCCAGATTCTAAGCAATGTGATGTCAGTTTTACATGTCAACTTGGCTAGGCTGTGATGCCCACTTGGTCAAATACCAGTCTAGATTTTGCTGGGTAAGTATTTCTTAGATGTGATTAATACTTGATTCAGTAGACATTGAGTAAACCAGATTATCCTCCGTAACATGGTTGGGCCCCTGCCAGGTGGTTGAAGATCTTAAGAGGAATGAAGCATTTTGCTTAAAACGTAGAAAGTCTTCAAATTTCAGACTCAAGAAGGCATACCAACTCTTCCCTAACCTTTCAGTCTTCTGGCTTGCTGCCCTACAGATTTCAGACTTAGCAGCCTCCACAATCACGAGTTAATTGCTTAAAAAAAATCCTTCCCTCTCTCCCTTCCGCTCTTTCTCCCTCCCTCTCTCTGTCTCTCTGTGTCTCTGTCTCTCTCTCTCTTCATTAAAAAGTAGATAACAGATGGATAAAAAGATACATATGTGATAAATAGCTACATAGATAGATTGACCATATCCTATTGGTTCTGTTTCTTTGAGAAGCATTACTAATGCAAGGAATGTTCACAAATATAAGGTCGAAATATATGAAATTGCTGCTTTTGTTCAATTCAAAGCAATTGACTATTGGCAATTTCATCTAGTTTGATGGACATACACACACACACAAATGAATGCTAAAGTGAGGGGAAAAAATAAGTACTTGCTCCTTAGTTTGTAACATTATGAATGATTTTACTCTCTTCAGTTTTTTTATCTTTAATTGTCTAAAATTAATACATAATATTTTAATATTAGAAGAATATATTTAAATATTAGTCAATCTAAAGTCTTTTTTTCAGTAACGTCATAAAACCTGAAATAAATTAAGCCATTGAAAATCATTAAAGGTCTCCTTTTAAAGATTACTGCTATGTGGTAGCTATTTTATTTATTAATACCTTAACAGAAGCATAAAGTTTCTGAAATGTGAGAGTATGTGACAGACTAGCAAATCCTGCTGAGTGAGAAAACAGTGAAATGACATTCTAAGCAAAATGCCTTCCCTGAGGTAAGTGGTTTTAGGAATGGGAACTATTGTAGAATGTTCAGGAAAGAGATGCAGGGTACTGCAAGGAAACTCTAGGAAGTTCTAGGAGAACAGAAAAAGAATGAGGATCAGCTACTGGAAGGAAGATAAGGCTTTGAAATCACATACCTCACAAGTGGCTTGGAATCAGTCATGCGTTGGTAGTAAAAGGAATATGGTCCTGGTGACAAATTCCCAGGAAGCAAAGGCAACAGAGGCTGCTTGCTCCAACTCGCTTGGTTTGGGTTGGGTTGGGTTGGGTTGGGTTGAGTTTTTAAACAGAACAATGCCCAAGACCAATAAAATACAATGCCCAAGACCAATAAAATATTACTTTTAACAGAGCTCTTAGAAGTAAATATTTACTGTTATTTTTGCAAAGCATTAGAGTGTTGTGTCAATGATAGAAAATATTTCACCTGAATTTCAAGAATATTGAATTTTTTTTTTACAATGATAAAGCTATTAGAGGTTTTCCTGCTTAATGGAAACTTCTGTCAAATGCTATGAATGTTTGTTGTATGTGATGAAATTGTAACTCTCAATTACAGTTGAGACTATGAAAAATGATCAATTGATTTAGCTTGAGGATTCTTCTTAAGACTTCACAAGTCCTTTTAGCATCTGACTGAGGCCTCTTGCCAGCCCCTTTTCTGGTATGTGAAGCCATCCACTAAGCACTCTCACACACCTGCCTTATATAGTTTAGACTGATTGTATGAATGGCCCCAATGTTGCACACCTACTTCTGGCAGTGCTTTTCTTCACTGACCCAGTGACTTGCTTGAGCCAACTTAATACACATTTTGGCCTCCTCTTCTGCTCCTTTGCCTTCACCTTGACATCATGCCTGGGCTACCCTGCCAAAGACACATAAAGAAGACACATGTCTCAGTTGCCCTAGCTGAAGCCTTGACTGAGAAAGAGGCCATATAAGGGCAGTAAAGCCATCTAGGCAAGCAATAAAGCAAAAATCAGTGTTTATTGTTGAATTCCACTGAATCAACTACAGTTTTGTGGTTGTTTGTTACACAGCATTATTACAACCTGAGAAAGCTGATATATCTGGGTAAGACCTTATGCTCAGCCTTTCTTCCCCTCCTTACTTTTCACCAAAACCAACCAGTCATATGTCTTATTCCATCAAAGTCCTGCTTGAGGCTGGCTAATTTAGATGATGTTTTTAGTGGATAAAATTATGCCCTTTTTGGTTGCTTTATTAGGAATTTTAATGATCTCAGGAGAACAGAATTTGCACATTTCCCCCTTGTGACAAAATAATACAAGACAGACTGCAAGAAGGTGAAAGTAACTGCAATGCTGAGTTGATGAATAGGAAGATGTCTCCAGGCAAAGGCAAGAGGGATGGCCCAGTCAGCCTGTGGGGGCACATATGAGACCAGTGCTGGTGTCGGGGAGGCCAGCCTGCAGGGAGAGGCATCCTGAGGGGAGCAGGCACTGCATAGTAGCACAATTCAAGGTGCCAACCACATCCTCATGTCTGGAAAGGTCAGTAGCATTTCAGAGAATAAAAGCAACAGAGGAACACTATGTTTCTATCACACATCATGAATGTTGAAATCAGGTGACTTTTCTTTCTTTGGCTTTTATAGGTATGAGCAGGAAAATAATAATAGAAATTGGGTTTCTGGCCCTGCACTTTAAAATGTAAATCAGTGTGCCAGTTCAGTATGATTTGGATAACTTTTTGAATTAAAAAAAAATGATTTTAAATCTCGACAAAATTTGTAAGCAACATACAATCTATAGAAGAATTAAAGTCTTTTTCAAATTGTATGTAACTTGACTTGGTATTGAGACAGTCTAAAGACAGTTAAAATAATTACTCAGAAAATTCAGACCCTTGAAAAATCTTTAGGTAGTGTAAAAGATTTGTTTTGGCCTAAATTATTCCAGGGTACTGTCTAAATTGATCAAATTCATCAACCATTGCTCGACTTTATACCTCATTTTGCCTATGTACACACAAAATCCTCCTAATGGTTACTCTAATTGCATGCAATAAGCTCCCCAAACCAACTCTAGAGTCATGGCAGTTGGATCTTAATGATTTAATACCCTCAAGCCTTCAAAAATTGGAGACAAATGTAAATCTAAAGTAAAAGCATAGATCCCAGTAAGTCTTAATTGCTTAATTGTGTGTGTGTGTGTATGTGTGTGTGTATCTGTAGGCTTTATTACAGTTTAACTGTCCTAGGTACATAAAGTATATACTACATTAAAATTTCCTAAAAACTATACATCTGATTCATAATTAGTTTTCCTTCATGAACTGGGCTGCAGATTATTCCAGTTATGTTGCCTACATTGGAATATTTGCTTTTATTTTCCTCTGTTTGTCTTATTCCAAAGCCTCAGACACATTAGTCAGTTTTATCTGCCACAGGCCAGTAGGGCTTGAGGCAGTCACTCAGCAGTTTAGAATGCAAGCAAAGGCAAGCTGAAGCTGACTAATGCAGATGAGAATAACAAAATCAGAGAAAGTGCCCTCAGTTCCATGAGAAGGCATTTATTAGAACTCCCGTGGCACTCTTGAGGTCAATTTTTTTTTCTACAAAATTATAGAAGTCTCAAGGAAAACCTAACATACTATGTTCTGCAAAGGACAACGTGGGGTCCAGAGAATCAATTTTTTTTCAACTGAGTTTCTAGTGAAAGATTTTTTTTGCTCATCAGACTGATTATACGGTGTTATATCCCTTAAAGTATCAGAGAAGCCAGAAAATTCAATTGTGAATTAAATATAATTTTCCTGGTAATTCTTAATAGTCATATTTACAGATGGGCAGAATTAGGCTCTTCTATGTCTATCATCTTTCTTCCAATCCCATTTGCCCTTTTAGAGAGGCATACTTTTGGTAAATTCCCATGCCGCAGAATGGTCCTGACTCTCATTGCCTATACATCCAAAGTCAGGCTGGGGCCAGCTTCCAGCCTAGACCATCTCCATTTTGATATCTGCTGATGTCTACCTGGACACAGACTGAAAGAGCCAGACCTAGATTCTAAACTTTTGATAACTGACTCCTCAAAGACTAAGCTTGAGCCTTTTTCTTTTCTTTATTCCATTGCTAGTTCTCTTTTCCTGCCCCCAAATGATGTTGTCAGTATCATTCAGGGCCATTCCCATCAATTCCCAGCAACCAAAGCTCTCCGTGCCTGAACCCTGTAGGAAAACATGGTTCGGAACAATGTCATCCCACAAAAAAATGTTCATAACCAAGAAAGCAAATCCAAGTAGAGTGAAGGAATGAGGAAAAGATGTCCCCAGGTGATTTCGTGATACCTGGGATAGCCGAGTGTTTTTTTGTCTAAGAGATTCTGGCGTTGATGGTGTCTCGTGAGTCTGGAGACTCCACAGTGTCATCAGACACCCTTAGTTCTGACCAACTGGCCATACCTGAAGCTCCTGGGCAGCAACACCATTGCTTCCCAGTATTCTGCACAAGGCAGCACACAGTAGGTGCTCAATAAATATTTCTTGAATTGCTTCTTTCCTTTACAAGATCCATCATCATCAACTAGACATACACATGCTTTTTCAGTTTGATAGATTTTTGTTGAGTTCTATGGAAATAGAATCATTATTTTGTTTCTCTTATTAAAAAAGTAACATGTATTCAGTATAGTATATTTGAAAAATATAAACATTCAAAGGTACATCCCTGTGTATTACTTACTTTTTCAAGAATATATCACCAGCATCCTGCCATGTGATTGCATATTGTTCTGCAGCTCTGTTGACAGCTGCAGAGTATTCCATTACAGGAACTGTCATTATTATTTGATTCAATTATCCCTGATTAACAAGTAAAACAGCGAATGGCTCAAAGCAATAGCTTAATATATATTTTTGAAAGGATAAGTGAATTTAATAGACATTTAGTTTTACCTCCATTTTTCTCTATTAAAAATAGCACTGCCATGAATATGTTTGTGATTAAATCTGTATGTATACATATAGCTCATCCTTTGAATTCCTAGAAGTTAAAATGCTGGTCAAAGAGTAAAAATTTGCTGGATTTTAATCCCATCACCAGAAAGTTTTCTAGAGACTGCTAAGGCCAGCCCCACACACAGAGTAATTTGTATTATTCAAAGCTCCCAACTGTTTGTTTCCCTAAGTTTAGTCTTATAACTTTAAAAAAGAAAAGAAAATCTAGTTTTCTCTCCTGTTGCTCCATAAGAATAACCCAGACCTAAGTAATTACCAGAACATATATCCATTAGATGTGAAATACAATGAGTCAGGGGGAAAATCCTCTAGTTGCATTCACCAGGGACCAAATAGGAGTGATTACAGGGTATGTGGTACTATGCAACCACAAAAATGACTAAATTGGATGCTAATGAATGTTTTGCCTCAGTCCATTTGGCCCTATGTCCAGTGGTTTGTTTCAGTAACTACCACAAAAATGGACTCGAACTGCAACGTTGATGTCATCCTATGATCCACGGGCTGTTGAGAACTGGAGAAGATCATCTATTCAACCACCTGCCTTCACACAGGGACTGCATTGAAAATGTGCTGAATGAGACATCCTGCGGTAAAACGCACTCCTGCAAGGAACTGTGAGGGACCCCACGAGGAATTCCAAGACAATATGCCAACTAAGTAACCCTTAAATAGCCTAAAAAATATTGAGCCACTTTGCAAACACTACCGTGGTTGTTTTTTTTTTTTTTTATCATTTTAAAACATTGTGCTACAGTCGATGTGCAGCGTTGTGTTCATTTCTGCTGTGCAGCAAAGCAATTCAGCCGTACACACATCCACTCCTTCCCCATATCATTTATCACAGAGTATTGAGTGGAGAACACGATCATGCTTAATTGCAAGCTTCTCCTTTTGTGTGGTACTCCGATAATTCAAAGATAAAATCCTACACGCATGGAAATGCCATTAGCACAATGTTTCGTGAGACAGCCAACCCAAGCTCAAGTGCGTTTCTTAGACATTTATGAACTCTTTCCAGTGAATATTAGACTCCTTAACACCATTGTTTTCTAAATGCGACCACTAAGATTCTCCACTTCCCTTCGACACAGTTTGTAAAATGGGTTCTTTAATCACGTGTCAGTGATCACTTTCAACTTCCTTTAGTGAGAAGGTGAATTTAGGCTCACCACACCCAGAACCAAAGGTAGTTTAACACTGTTTCATTCCTTCCCCTCTTTTATCATGTTGCTACTTTGTTTTCATTACATAATGACTTGTTGACCTAGAATATACATATTTTTTGAGTGCTGAAAATCTTAACAAAAATAATGACTCCAAAATTACCAGATGTAATTATGGGGAGCTATTTGATCTTACCATGTGAGAGACACTTCAAAGAATGACAGCCCAGGCTTCACAGGGTAGCGACTTCTGGGAACAATTATTTCAGTTGTTCAAAAAGGGAGGGGTAGAGGCTGAAAAAGGAGTTATCTCTGTTTCTCTTTCAATTAGATACCATTCATAATTAAACCGATGTCTCACAAGATGTTTTTAAATGTGTGAAATTTTCTTTCTGCAAGGACATTCTATCATTTAATTAATAAATTAGAGGGAATAAATAGGGCACGTTCATTAAAGTACCTGTGACTACAATAAAAAAATAAGTTATTGGTATGCCACACGATGGTAACTGTACACTGCATATTTCATGTAGGGAAAAAGCCACCTTGCCAACAGAAATGTGCTCTTTCGTTCTTAAATCCTTAAAAATGCCCTCTTTTGACCTATAACTGTGTCTTCAGACCAACCGGTTCAGAAGACAAGAGAGAAGCAAGCAAGACTTAACTAGTTTCCAGACTGTTTTTGCATAAATCCAATGAAGTGGGTAATACAGTCAACCACACCTCACAGGAGAGGAAACTGAGGCATGAAACGGTTCAATAAACCGCCCAGAATAGTGGAGAAGGATTTAAATCTCGACTGTCGATGCCTCACTACCTGGTGATACTATCAAACTCTAATTCATGATATTTGATTATTCGTCCATTAGCCCGCTGCTAAAAAAAAAAAAAAAAAATCACTCTTACTCATGTGGCAGAGATTGAAAACTCTGGGCAAGTCACTTTGGCTCCCTGAGTTTTTGTAACCTTACTTTGAAGTCGGAGCTTTAGATACCTATGTGTTCAGGCTACCAGAGGATCTTAAAGGTATTTTCCAGGTCTCAGGATTTTTTGTGTTGTTTTTTTTTTTTTTGGTATTTATAATATTAAAAGATACCGATTATCTGAATAGCCATCATATACCACTGAATCCCTGACTGTGTCTACATATTATGATTTCCATCTTCCCAAAATGTTGGTCCATGGTTTCAAATAATATAAAGCTTTATAGGTTACCATTATCTACTGTCACCACAAAGTATTAATACATGAGAGCATGTAACGGAGATGCCAAATTAAGTCAATAAAATGAATTTGAGCCACAATGAAAGGAATCATTAAATATAGATAGCTTAAAATACACCCCAGTGATTATAAATTTGCCAGTAAATGATTTGCTTCAAAGAGAAATCATGGAATCCATAAAACGCTGTAAGACTCCCTTAAAACATGATCGAAAGATTTATTTTCCCTGAATTGTCTTGTGGAATATTTTATAACTAAGGGAATAATTTTATTAGTCTGTTTTAAAATGAATTGTTTGCCCACTAAAGTAGATAAAATCAAGGACAAAATTGACATCCATTCTTCAGAGCTAGAGCCCATTTACTAGGGAGGAAAGACTGGCTTTGTTATTCAGGGCACTTTCAAATACCCCACAGTACACAGTGACCAAATCTAGAAATAGCATCCTGGAAACTTTTGCTCTTTCTCAACAAATAAAATCATTACTAATCATAGTTTTCCAAGGTACTTTTGAAGAAGAGATAATTCTTGCCCATTATCACCCCGCCCCAACCCCCTATAAAAATGAATATCATGGGAGTTCCCTGTTGGCTCAGTGGCTTAAGGATCTGGTGTGGTCTCTGCAGTGGCTTTGGTCCCTGCTAAGGTGCAGGTTAGATCCCTGGCCCGGGAATTTCCATATGCCAGCAAGTACAGCCCCCCCCCAAAAAAGATGCATATCATAATTTATGGATAAAAAAAAGTAAGAATTTTTGAAACTAACAAAATTTTTCCCATTTCACACAAACTTGTGGGTAAACTGAAGATTTTAAGTTGCGGGAATGGGAATCGCCTTCCAGATCTTTTGGAAATGCCTTAAAAAAAAAATCTGAGCAGGAATGTTACCTCCTTCTCTGACCTTCTGAAACTGGCCAAAAGCGGAAAAGTACGGGAAGCAAAGAATTGGGAAAGAGGAAGATGAAACTGCTGTGGTGTAGGTCTTTTTCCCACATCAAGATGATAACTGTGAAGCCTTCATGGGCAGGGATAAAGAGGTTAGGCTGCAGACCTGACGGGCCTTGCGTCCTGGCTCTCCGCTGCCCCTTTTCCTAGCTCTGTGACCCTGGGCAAGATGTGTAACCTCTCTAAACCTCAGGGCCCTCATTTGTTAGAAAAAATAATAGTAATTACAGAAACCTCGGGGGGTTGATGAAAGGATAAATTAAGATAACATATGTAAAAGCTAGCACAGTCTCAGGTGCATAAGTCATAGATATTAATGATAAAGTTGCTTAAGATTCTATACTGCCATCGATGCTCTGGGTCACTGCATGTCTCATTCCTTTTGAGTACACAGCAGTGATTTACACTGACGTCTGTCTGGAAGTTTGGCTAAAAGGGCCGTGGCTCTCGGCAGAGGATGGCTGGGGAAGGCCTGTCTTGTATGAGCACTCTGATGTCAGTATTACCGTCCTGGGACTGTCATAGCAAGATATCATATAATGGTTGTCTAAAACCAGAAATTGAGTCTCTCTCAATTCTGCGGCCAGAAGTGTCTGAGATCAAGGAGTCATAGGGGCTTTGCTTGCTCTGAGACTCTGGGTAGAATCCTTTTTTCCCTCTTGTATCTTCCAGTGTAGCCAACAATCCTTGACTTGTAGCTGCATCATGCCACTCTTTGCTTCTGACTCATGGGCCTTCCCCCTGCATCTATTTCTTTGTTTTCTCTCTCTCTCTCTCTTTTTTTTTTTTTTTTTTTTCTTTTTAGGGCTGCACTTGCAGCATATGGAGTTTCCCAGGCTAGGAGTCAAATTGGAGCTACAGCCATAGCCACAGCCACAGTCACAGCAACGCTAGGTCCGAGCCGATTCTGTGACCTACACCACAGCTCACAGCAACACCAGATCCTTAACCCACTAAGCGAGGCCAGGGATCAAACCTGCAACTTCGTGGTTCTTAGTTAGATTCATTTCCACTGCACCATGACGGGAACTCCTGTATCTTTTCTTATAAAGACACCAGTCATGTTGGGTCAGAGACACAACCTACTCCAAGGTGACTTCATCCTGACTTTAATTATGCCTGCAACAACCCCATTTCTAAATACAGTCACATTCTGAAATGTGGGGGAGGAAGGGTTGGGTCTCTGACATATCTTTTTGAAGGACATAATTCAACCCATAACGATGTCTCGAACATGGACAATTGCAATGGTGTCTTTCAGAGGCCTTCCTGCGTTACACCCACAGCTCCCCGTCATCGCAGAGAGAGGTGCATATACTGTAAACAGAGCAGCAGAAGGGGGCCCAGGAACAAAATGGATTATAGCAAGTTTGGGAAATCCATTTTTAAGTGCTCTTAATCAGCACCTGAATTTAGTCAGGCGATGTTCAGCATTTTAGGCTTTTCATAATCTAGTCATCCATCACCATGTTTGGATGATTCGTTTGACAACAGGCTCTCCTTCCAGCAAATGGGGTAACAGGCCTTGAGCAGAACTGCCGCTGGATCTATGACCGATTGTGGGGGATGAGCAAAGACATTTCCCACGATAAAATCTTTATCAGCTTTTCCATCTTCAGCACACTTGGCAAATATTTTATTATTCTTATGTATGTAAAATTCACAAGGAGAGGGAGCTCCGTCATGGCTCGGTGGTTAAGGAACCTGACTAGTATCCATGAGTTCGATCCCTGGCCTCGCTCAGTGGGTTAAGGATCCGGCGTTGCTGTGAGCTGTGGTGTAGGTTGCAGATGTGGCTCGGATTCTGCGTTGCTGTGGTTGTGGTGTAGACTGGCAGCTATAGCTCCGATTCAATCCCTAGCCTTGGAACTTCCATATGCCATGGGCATGGCCCTGAAAAGCCAAAAGACAAAAAATAAAAATAGAAATAAAATTCACATGAAGAACCAGTTTTAGGACAAATTGAAGGGCCCTGAAATGTGGAAATTTTTTAGCTGAGATGCTGGAGCATCTTCTTATACATGAACTTCAAAAGGAAAATCTTCAGTAGTATTCTTAGCTCTACAAACTATGACTTTTATAAGAAATAAGCTAATGAATATTCTGGCCGATGACACTGTATAACTTTATGTCAGAAAACTTAAAGGAACAGCTGCTAAGACAAATGATATCCTACTATTTAGTCCAGAACTTTTGCTCAGTGAATCCATTCAACCTAAAATCACCCATGCACTTCCGTTCAGATGTACAGAACCAAATCCAGGCTGCTATGGACCACACAGTCTTTGGACACAGATTCAAGAGGGAAAAGCATGCAGAATCTGGGAGAGAAACGGTCCCCCCAGTGAAAAAACACTACTCAAAATTCATAAAAAGGAAATTCACATACTTAGAATTACCGGGGATTTTGATTAGTAACATGTCAGGAAGCCTAAGAGCAAGTTCAAAGTCCTGACATCTTCACAAAACCACTCCTCGATGCCTAAAAAATGAAAGGTCATCCCTTTCAAACTAGTTTCTCACAAGGCTCATTAGAAAAGTGATTGTGGGAGTTCCCATCGTGGCTCAGCGCTTAACGAATCCGACTAGGAACCATGAGGTTGCAGGTTCGATCCCTGGCCTTGCTCAGTGGGTTAATGATCCGGCGTTGCCATGAGCTGTGGTGTAGGTCACAGATGCGGCTCAGATCCCGTGTTGCTGTGGCTCTGGCGTAGGCTGAAAGCTACTGCTCCAATTGGACCCCTAGCCTGGAAACCTCCATATGCCACGGGAGTGGCCCTAGAAAAGGCAAAAAGACAAAAAAATTTAAAAAAAGAAAAGTGGTTATGGAAACCACAATGTGGATTTTAACTTTGATGGTCTCCCACTTGATACCTCTGTGTTGGGATTGGCCAAATCCATATTTGCATCAAATTTATCTCATGGAGTCAACCTGAAAAAGTCTTGGTAATATCAACCATACTACCACGGAAAGTCTGTACTGGATCTTAGTACAGGTTAGACAACATTTCAGGGCTTTGCAGGTATTCACCATTTAATTCTTAAAACTTAATGAGATGGGTACTAGTATAATCCTCACTCTGCAGATGAACACCTGAGCATCCTGGCTCCAGAGTTTATAAACCTTTAAACCTTATTCCATCTTGCCTCCAAGGATCAGTTTTCACAGCACTTATACTTTTACTGTAGCCAATAAGCACCTCCAATTTAAAGCAGAAGGCGATAAGGATAGAGTAAAAGGATCTATCCATTTACTCTTTCATTCATAAATTCATTCCAAGATCGTTATTCTGTGCCTGTTGTATTCAAGGCACTGTTTTAGATACTTAGGGAATCGCTGTGAGCCACAGAGTTCTGGTTGCATGAAGTTTATAATCTATAGAAGGGGACAAAGCATAAGCAAGCTGATGAAGAGTGTTTGCATGATTGAATTTCACATTGTGATATGGTCCATGAAAAAAAAAGGAAGAGTCAGGAGCTAGAAGGTGACTGGGGACGGTACCTAACATCGCCTATAATGTTTCACACCCCTGTTGGTGGTTTATCGTATTCTCAGTTGCACAGGCTAAAAAGGTGACAGTGATCCTTGGAACCCTCTCTTTTCCTCACATTCAACTTATCTATCAGCAGATCTGGTCATCAGTTTCTTCAGTGTATTTTTAGAATCTAATCACGTTTCCCCATTTCTACCACCGTCTCGTCATTCAAGTCTCTACCACCTTTCACCTGGGCCGTGGCAGTGGCCTCTTCGAAGGCCTTCCTGCTCAAATCCCCACCACAACACATAGACAAGCACACATCCTCTAGTGTGAATGTTGCAGCAGCACTGGGCTCTTTGAAACAAAACACAGATTGTGGCCAACCTCAGCTCAGAAACACCAGAGTTTCCCTTCCCATTGTAATGGATGACCCAGTGGAGAGCCAAGACCCCGTGTTCCCTGGCGGCTGTCATCCTTCACTGGCTCAGGGACCTCACTCCTGTAGTGGCCCCTATTGACTTCAAAAATGCACAAACTTAAACTTGAGAGTTAAGTTTTATTTGGGGTGAAGTGAGGACTGTGCCCTGGGAGGCAGGCGGATGGCAGGTGCCAATCTCCAGCTCACATCCCTCTGGCAGAGCATCAGTTTGTTCTCTCCTACGTCTTCCTCGCCAGCAGGAGTAGAGGCTGCTCCAAATAGACCCTTAGCTTCCCTGCTTCTTCTTGTGTCCTGTATACCTTGAAAATGCTGTGCATATTTATGATATTAATTACCGTCCCCAGTCACCTTCTAGCTCCTGACTCTTCCTTTTTTTTTCATGGACCATATCACAATGTGAAATTCAATCATGCAAACACTCTTCATCAGCTTGCTTATGCTTTGTCCCCTTCTATAGATTATAAACTTCATGCAACCAGAACTCTGTGGCTCACAGCGATTCCCTAAGTATCTAAAACAGTGCCTTGAATACAACAGGCACAGAACAAACATCTTGGAATGAATCACCGAATGAGGAGGTTGACGGACAGATCCTACTACTCTATCTATGTCTTTATTTGCTAGAAAGAAAACTGGAAATGAAATCTGTAACAAGGTACTGACCAATATCAAATAAACTTCTTGAACCTCGTGTATAATAGTCTTATTTTAATGTATATTAGTCTTTTCTAGGTTTTTTACACATCATAATAGCAACTATATATGCCTACGACTATTTAATATAAATGCTCCATCAATCCTGAATTTTATTACTCTACTTATTTGATTTGCTTTATTTCCAAATAGTTGAATCTGCTCTCTCCCATTTCCCCTGCAATCAGTGGTCAACACCCTGGTTTCTTTAAACTCTCTCCATTATCTTTGGAAACTGATTTAAAGTCAAGTTTCATTAGCTACATTGTGGCAAGCCCTTTTTGGTAAAGGTTTGAAAGAAACACATTCATATATTTAAATGTACCTACTCTCTCTCCTCAAAATCTCACTATTCTTAACCTCCCAAACCGGCTTAACAATTATCCACATCTCTGAATGTGGCTTAGTGCCCTTTTCTTCCTTAGACTACAAAAGCAATTACACTTTCAAAACTCTTCTGCAAAAAACTAATCACAGTAAGTGGAATAAAATGTCATTCTGAATGACAGGACGGAGCTTTGGAAAACATCAGTATTTACCAGACAAACCTCATTTTGCTGCAGCCAACGGCCCACATGGTCCTCCTACAGAGTTGACAGATACAGCTGCTGAGGCTGCGGTGTATTAATAAGGGAAACCCAAAGAGAGGCCAGAAGACTCCTGATGGTGTTTGGAGTTGATTGCCTTCCAATAAAAATAATCACCTGCCTGCAGATCTGCAAAGTCACGGCTGCCAAAACCATGTTGGCCCAAATGGCTGTCCTCTGAGAACCCTCTTGGAGGGCCATCCAGAGAGAGGAGGGAGAGTCCTGGATCTCTACAGAGCCTTCTGCAGGAAGGTGCCTGTTTGTGACCTAGAATCTGTACAAGAGCAAGTGGGAAAGTATCAGGGAGCAATGCCTTGTGCATACCTTCTGGAGATCTGTCCTGCAACATGGCATCTGGAGTTGACAATACTGTGGTGTGCACCAAAAAGGTGTCAGAAGGGTAGATTTCATGTTAAGTTATCTTAATACACACACACACACACACACACACACAAAGGGACATAAGGAAACTTGATAGAGATAAGTAGATAGATAGATAGATAGATAGATAAACTTGAGTGGAAAACATTATTTCTAAACTCCGAAGAGTCCAGCATCAACACAACCTGCCTGAGTCTGGGTGCCCAGTCATGGCATCACCTGGGAGAAGGTCACACCCCCCATTCAGTGTGTGACATGGAAAGGCTCAAGGGAAGCCCCAGGGGGCGCGCACAGGCGAAAGTGAAGAACAGGGACTCTCATCAGTCACTCCTTTGAGGGCTACTGAATCCCTTAAGATGAAATCAGGCTGCCCAGAGCGCTGGATGAGCTTGCCTCACCCAGAAGTGTCTACACAGCTGAAAGTGGGACAGAGTTCACAGAACCATCTGTCTTGAACACGGGCCATGTGTCAGTGCACACAACTGCATTTGTGGGAGTGGAAGAAACAAGGTCCCTCTTTTTCAGGCGGCTGCACGACCGGGTATTGTCTCTTCGAAGCTTTCCGTAGTCAAAATACTTATCTTCAGGGTCTAGCACAGCAACTTGCAAACAATGCTCCCTAGAGATTAAGGGTTCAGAGAGCTTCTTCGAAAATTCCCTTGGGACAGCAGAGATGGGCTCAGAGCCTCACTCCTGCCTCCCAACCCCTCCCTCTGGGCAGCCTCATTTATCTAGCTCAAATATTGGGAGTTTGGGGTAGAGTTTGTTTTTTAATGTGAAACCCATTATCTAGTGATCCATGCAGAAAAGAGTAAAATCTTAGCATCCCACATCTTCCCAACGGAGGTAGCCTCCCTCAGACTCACATGGTACCTTATGTATCTCGGGCTCCTCAGCAGAGATGAATATAGTGAGATTTTTAGAAAACAATGAGGTCCTAAGCAGAAAAACACTATGGGAAATATGCTATCGGGGTTACATAACATGCTACATTTGGTTTTTATCCTAAGGATATAGTTAGAATGAAGACAAATAGCCAGAATTCCTGGACAACCAGGTTGTCTTAGACATCACCTCTGTAGAGAAAGGATACAGGCAATCTGGATGGAGGGCATGTTACCTCTCTGCAAGCTGGTTACCTGGAGAGTAAACTAAAAAGACGCAACAAGCTGTGCAGTCACCTCCGATATGTTAAAGTTGGATCAGCGCCTCACTGCGAGCAGAGAACTTCCAAGGCTATAACCAGCCCTCTCAGTGCGCGGGTACGCGCACGTTTACATGTACACACACACACACACACACACACACACACACGTCCTTATCCCAGTGGATGTCCAAGGCATAGGGGACCACTCCCTTCCTGGGATCGCTGACAGTATCCTCTTCTGTCTCTCACCCTTCCAGTCCCTCTGCATCTTTCCAGCCTCCTTACGGACTCTCTTCCCTGCCTGCTTCTACAAGCGTGGTGCTGTCCGCCATGCAGCAGGCATGAACAGGGTCTAGATTGAGGCATGCGCTCCTTAGACCTGTGGGTGGAAATGACTGTGGCCAGAGGAAAAGCAACACAGCTAGAGGGGAAATACCAAGACCCAAAGCAGAGACCGCATGAGCACCCAGGGTCTGGCTGTGAGGTCACAGAAGGAGACCTAGCCAATCGGGGCCCCAGAGAGAATAGCAGGAACCGCAGGAGCCTGGGTAAGTAGCTGAGGGTTACGACCAGCCCATACCCTGGAGGTCACAGGTGTCATCCCCAATACACGTTACCTGTTCTAGGCCTCCTACACTGGGTAAGCTGAAACCATTAAAAGGTATGAGATACACAACACGCATGTGTCCAAGATTCCATCCTGATGCTTCTCTATTCCCTTCCCATCCTGTGCTCCATTCCTTACAATTTAATCTGCTCCAGTTTTGACCTGCAGCCTCACAGTCTCAGAGGTGCCACATCCACCTCAACCCAGCACATCTGATGTTGGTCTTATCATCCCAACCTGTTCTTATTGCAAATTTCCTTGTCTCAGCAGATGCCTTAACCCTGAGGTCAGCAAACTTTTTCTGTAAAGGGCCAACTAGTAAATATTTTAGGCTTTGTGAACCATGAGGTCTCAACGCAAGTAGTTGACGCTGCCACTGAAGTCCAGGAGCAGCCACAGATAGTTTATAAATGAATAGGCATGGCTGCTGTTTGCTGACCTTAACATTCACTCAGTGTGTAAGCTACACACTTGAGGGTCCTCCTGGTGCATCCTTCTTTCTCATGACCCAAATCAAATGGGTGACTAAGTCCTATTGATTTTATCCTCCATGTATTTCCAATCCTACCACACTCCTAAAATCTCCTTGATAAGTAGATGAGTCTGGATCCTTTTTGGTTGTTTCTTTTTGGCCACCCTGTGGCATGCGGAGTTCCTGGACCAGGGATCAGATCTGAGCCATAGCTGCACCAACACCAGATCCTTAATCCACTGTGATGGTTCAGGGATCGAACTTGCATCCCAGCGCTCCTAAGATGCTGTGGATTCTGTTGTGCCACAGTGGGAACTCCTGGTTCCTTATTTCTTACTTCAACTTCTATAATACCCTCCTGACTTCTTTCCCACCTCTCCCTTTCAATTCATCTTTTCTCCTCCATCAAATATGTTGCATATAATTTTCATTTTACTGTCTCAATTAATATTGGCCAACAATTATTCTCTAGTCTGTAGGAGCAACTTCAAACCCTTTACACCATGTAACAGCCCTTGTGTGATCAGAATTCTTAGCTTCACACCTTGATAATCTCCTAACTGCACATACACATGGTATTCATCCAGTTGAACCATGGCTTTCAACCCACCATTCTGACTCATACACCCATCATTTGCCTGGACTAGTCATGCCGTTCTCTCTCTCAGTATTACCCTACATTCCCCACACTGGTCCAGCTGGTTAATTTCAACTCATTCTTTAAGACTCAGCCCAGGCATCATCTTCCATGGACACTCTTAGAGGGCCATTACCCAGCAATCCTGATCTTTGCTATTTTTCCTACTGCTGGACCTAATGCATGGCTCTCTTAGAGCATATATGTCATTGCATCACAAATATTCTATATGTATCGTATATCCTTAACAGAGAGTACTTAGCATGATCCCTGGCACAAAGTACATGCTCATAAATAAATGAATGGATTATTGATCATATCCCAAAGTATATCCATGATTGACACACTTATGTTGACACCTGGTAGAATTGTCCCTTTGAAATTGATGACTGCAGGATTTAACTCATTTGAAATTGCTTAGGTACCTCGAAATTTTTTTAACTCATCTTCTCTTTCAAATTTTCACAGCTGCATCTGGAATATAGTCTCAATATAATTTATATAATCACTACAAATTTAATTCATCCCACAATATTAGAAGATTGCTTATGAAAATATCATTACTATAATCATTATTTGGAAACAAAGTGCAAAATATTTGACGAAACTTAAGTTTATGTGTACTATACCCCATCTGCATGAAAGTCTGAATTCAAATTTCTAAATTGTTTATTATAAGGCTTGGTAGTAATGTGCCAACTAGCAACTTGGATTGTGAAGTTTGGCTGCTTATTCCACTCTGATGCGGGTCAGTAAACATTTCTATAAAGATAATAAATATTTTCCATTTTTCAGGCTATATTGTCCCTGTTGCGTATTCTGGGCGTGTAATTGTGCTTGCACACACACGCTCAAAGTTGACAACCTTTTAAAAAGATAAAAACCACTGCTAAATTTTTTTGAATAATTTTTTAAAGACCACTAATGACCACAGGATTTTACTCACAGGGCGCAGTTTGCCAATCCATGGTCTACAATAATTGTTGCAGTCTATTAATTAATTTGTTTTAACCCATCCTTCTCAGTTATTGGGTGAATCAAAGAAACAGTGCATATTTATTATACTTTTTAAATCTTTAGAAGGTAAAATGTAGTCTAAAATTACCCCAGGTTTTAAATATTGTGGATTTGGTAGAAAAGCTGAGGAATACATCTGAAGTGGTGGACACACATTTTTCCCTAATGCAACAGCTGTATCTTCCCAAATGTTGCTCAGGGACTTGTATGGCACTGAATTTAGGATTATCAGAAGACTGAGCTTTCAGGAGGAGAGAGAGAAAATATCACAGGCCCCCATGGCCCACTGCGGTGGTGACATGCCATAGATAAAGGCATATTACAGTCTTCAGCAGGAAGAGCAGCATGGTTGAAAGCATAATCTTGAGAACCAAAGCCTGTAGGTAGTATTTACACCAAGAGTTGGGGATAAAAGGAATCAGAAAGTGGGTATAAGAGGAGGAGAAGAATCAGTAGGTGTGAGGACAATCTTGGCAGTCCACTGAGTGTTCTACTGTCCCCCTGCCAACGAGAGGTGTCATCCAGAACAAATAGGGTAACAGCGGGAGCAGTGGCTTCACCTCTAAAATTAAGAACTGCGCAGCAGGTACATGTGTCCCTAGACAAAGTTTGGAAAAAGGTGGTGATAGGAGAGAGCTAAAGTAGGAGCAAAACAATCCAACACGGTTCCTCTAAATCCCCTTGGTGTTGAAGAAAACTGACAAAGTGATGGCTGCTGTTTTCTGGGAGCACCTATTTCAGAAGAGTTTTGGCTTATTTAGATAGAAGTTCACTGGTGAAAGGAATTATTTGGTTTTGTGGTTCACACCTTTAGAATCTATTTATAAATAGCTATATATCCAGGCAAAACTATAATTCAAAAAATACATGTGCCCGTATGTTCATAGCAGCGCTGTTCATAATAGCCAAGACACAGAAATAATATAAATGTTCATCAACAGGTGAATGGATTAAGAAGATGTGGTACATATACACAATGGAATACTACTCAGCCATTAAAAAGGACAAAATAATGCCATTTGTAGCAACATGAATGGAACTAGAGATTCTCATACTAAGTGAAGTCAGAAAGAGAAAGACAAATACCATATGATATCACTTATATGTGTAATCTAAAATATGACACAAATGAACCTATATACAAAACAGAAATAGACTCACAGACATGGAGAATAGACTTGTGGTTGCCAAGGGGGAAGGGTGAGAGAGGGGGATGGGCAGGGATTTGGGGGTTGCTAGATGCAAGTTATTATATTTAGAATGGATAAGCAACAAGGTCCTACTGTACAGCACAGGGAACTATATTCAATCTCTTGAGATAGACCATGATGGAAGGTAGTATGAGAAAAAGAATATATATGTATATACATATGACTTGGTCACTATGCTGTGCAGCAGAAATTGACACAACACTGTAAATCAACTACATGCTAATATTTTATTAATAAAAATAAAAAAAATGAAAAGCAAATAAACAGCTTTGTACACAAGATGTAAAATAAATGTTCATTGAATGAGAATACTACCATTTTCCCCACTGGTACTGTGGAAATTGATTCAGCTCTTTCTTGCATTCTTTGCAAGTATACAAAAATGCAACAGGTCTTTTTCAAGTAATTTCCATTTCAATTCCTCAGTATCACTTATTGTTAATAAGTAATTGTCAATCTTGTCTTGCGCTGTTCTCTAGGATTAGAGAACTTCTTTATGGAAGCTAATAGCCACAGTTCAAAGCTATAGAATGAATAGAAATCGTTACACTGTACACCTTAATCTTATCCAGTGCTGTATGTCCATCATATCTCAATAAAATGAGAAGGGGGAAAAAAACCACAACAAAACAAAATTATAGAATGTGCAATACATTTTAAATAAACAAGTATTTAATGGAAAGTTATTCAAACAGCTTTTTCTATCATTGTTAGACTCACACCTTCTTGACCAATAGTGTATATTATTCATCCTTTAAAAAAATGTTTCAGGTGAAGATTGAATGAATTTGTAGGAGGCGATTAAGATTCATGTTCATCCCACGCCAAAGCTGACAGTTTCAGAATGAAAATTTGAATCTGTCTTCACTCTCCAGTTGGGTCCTACCTAATACTGTATAATTTTGCAGACTAGCTTTTCTCTACCTTTCAAACTACAAAACGGAACATTGGCACGCAAAGGTCACCTCGGCCAGCCACTTTTTCACAAAACATGGCGCTGTGACATTTGAATTCAACCTTATGTCTACTGAACTACTCACTAGACATGGTTTGACAGATCTGAGTATGATGGATGCAGATTTCCATCCAAAAGGTTTGGCCAGGCCTTAGCAGCAATATAACCTTTCTTAAAGGTTATTTTTAACCACTTGCTAAAAATTCCTGGAGGAAAAAAAAGTGACGTGCCCTTTAGTAAAATGAATACAATAATATACCTACAACTGATACCACTGCAGTCAAGTTTGGCCAATTGCCCTAAGAAAAACCTATTCCTTAATAGCCGGAGTCTGTCCCGTTCTGGCCCAGCTCCTCGAGTCGGGGCTCAAACTAATGATTATACAGAAACTGAGCCACAGTCTAATTTTGAAACAAAGAGAAAGAGGAGGGAGAAGGAAAAAAAGAAAACCTAAGGTGGTTCTTGCAAACCCTCCATTATATTGTCAATTAAGTCTGATATTGTTTTGAGAAAGTCAAATCAAATATAAGGCAATGGATTTATTCATTAGGAATCTCGTTGACTCAGTGAAGGTTAATCTAACCGTTAAACAATGTTTGGTTGTATTTTCAAAAGATTTTAATATGATTCCATTTCTGAGAGATAAAGTAGAATTAAGTATAGCAATCAGCACATTGACCAGACCAGCAAAATTAGCACTCCATTTGAGATAATAGCTGAAAATTATTTCCCAAATAAGACTCCATGTACTTTTATAATTTGTTAGTGATTGGTTAAGAAAAAAAGGCTGTACAAATATAATTAATCTTCTTGCTCACAGAGTTTTGGTAATACAGATTTCATTCTGACAGCATCCAAGCCAATATATTGCCATGTTTAATTCACAGCTAAAAAATGTATTACTTCAGGGATCTGCAGTTATTAAGGTAAGAGGAGGAGTTAGCAGCAGTGTCATGCTGGCTATGCCTAGTTTGGACCATGTGTTTCTGGGTTTGGGTGAAGGGGTGGCACTGACTGAAGCCTTCTCCACCGCTCCCCCTTCCCTCTTTGCAGTGGTGGGTACAGACCTGATACCTGCTGGGAAGCCTTCTCCCACTCCTTGAGAGTAGACTCGGAATCTGAAGATAAGGCCCAGCGGCCATGCACAGAGAGAGATGTGAACCAAAACTGCAAAGGAAGTGCTCCTGAATGGCGCAGACCTTCTCTGAGAGCAAGGTAAACTTTTGCCCCAAAGCCATTTAATCGTTTTCAATATTTTTACTCCAAAAATCAAGACTATTTCATTTCTCCTTTTTTTTTTGGAAAATATTAGGTGTATTTTATCTGTTATTTACCAAAAGGAGAATGTTCTCCAAACCCATTTAACTAGTGTAAAATTTTGGAAAACAAACACCTGCGTTTTGAGATGCCCATCACTCAAAAAAAAAAAACAAAAAAAACCCCTGTCATATCCTTTAGTTTAAGCTACCTAAGCTACCTATGTAAGCATTAGTATCTATTATCTTTTCTAACAAATCCACTTACTATTAGCCTCTATCAGTAAAATCGGCATTGTGAAATATATGATGTGTGAGAACCCAATTAAAATCCTATTTTTTTATATATATATATATATATATATATATTTTTTTATTAAAGTATAGTTGAGGAGTTCCCGTTGTGGCGCAGTAGTTAATGAATCCGACTAGGAACCATGAGGTTGCGGGTTTGATCCCTGGCCTTGCTCGGTGGACTGAGGATCCGGTGTTGCCGTGAGCTGTGGTGTAGGTCACAGATGCGGCTCGTATCTGGCATTGCTGTGGCTGTGGTGTAGGCCAGTGGCTACAGCTCCAATTTGACCCCTAGCCTTGGAACCTCCATATGCCTCGGGAGCGGCCCAAGAAATGGCGAGACAAAAAAATAAATAAATAAAATAAATAAATAAAGTGTCGTTGATTTACAATGTTGTGTCAATTTCTGCTATACAGCAAAATGACCCAGTCATCCATACATTCTTTTTCTCATATTATTCTCCAGCATGGTCTATTCCAAGAGCCTGGATAGAGTTCCCTGGGCTGTACAGCAGGATCTCATTGCTTATCCATTCTAACTGTAATAGCTTGCATCGACCAACCCCAAACTCCCCGTCCATTCCACTTCTTTCCCCTTCCTCCCTGGCAACCACAAGTCTTTTCTGTACGTCTGTGAGTCTGTAAAACCCCATTTGAAAATCAGTGTTCCAAACTTCCTGCTGTGGTGCAGTGGAAACGAATCCGACTCGTATCCACGAGGACACGGGCTCAACCCTGGCCTCTCGCATTGGGTTAAGGATCTGGCGTCACTGTGAGCTGTGTAGGTCACAGACATGGCTTGGATCCCCACTTGCTGTGGCTGTGGTGTAAGCCAGCAGCTGTGGTGTATCCCACAGCTCCAATTCAACCCCTAGCCTCGGAACTTCCATGTGCCACAGGTGCGGCCCTAAAAAGCTAAATGAATAAATAAAGGAAAGCGGTGCTCCAGCTTTATTGATTAGATATTGCCATCTAAAAGAAAACTGTAGAGATAGAAAACCCTCACTAGAGGGTTGTAAATCAGTTTCCTTTCTCCTCCTTCGGATGCATGAATGCAGACCTTTCAGAGAAAAGGAGTGAAACAGTCAGCATAGGGTGTTGGATATATTTCAACATATAAAGTTATGGTGTGAATAGGCTTCCAATTTTATGGCTTTTTCTAAAAAGCACAGAGCATGCCTTTAAAAGTATTAAATGCTGTCAACAAGACTCAGTTGTGACATTCCATGTGGGGCACCTCACTTACTTCTGAAATGCCCACTGTGTGCTCAGGCTCCATGAGCCCTCCCACACCCACAGCATCACCAGAGTTCACAAACACCCCAGCTCCAAACTGTTAAGTTTCCAGTGTACAAGGACCCTGTCTATCAACTGTGAAAATTATTCTAGGTACACAGGCCCCAGGCACTAAAGAAATTGAGTTGAGTTGAAATACTGTTTTCAAAAAGTAGCATTTTAGTAAACATTATATTTAAAATCTTCTGGATATAATTTTGTAGTTTTTGATGTATTGTAAAATTTCATACTTTGTACATTTAATTTTCCCCAGTCGGCATTAAACTGTAAAGAATTCATGACAAATAGATGGGTGGGTGGATGGATGAATGGGTGGATGGGTGGGTGGAGAGAGGAATGGATGGGTAGGTGGGTGGATGGATGGGATGGATACACCACACGGGCAAGAAAGGCCATAAGGAGACTATGAATTAAAAGATGTCATGCCCTTCTTCTCAGAGGTGAGTATTGAAATAATAGAAAAAAGATGAAGGTAGAAGCACCTTCTCTTGAAGGATAAACTTACACATTTAGGTCTTGGTAGTAAACCCTTATTTTTACTTTTTTATTTTTTGGTCTTTTTAGGGCCATACCCATGGCAGATGGAAGTTCCAGGGCTAGGGGTTGTGTGCCACAGCCACAGCAATTCCAGATATGAGCCACATCTGCGCCCTAAGCCATGTCTATAACCACAACTCACGGCAATGCTGGATCCTTAACCAGCAAGGCCAGGGATTGAACCCGCATCCTTGTAAATACTAGTCGGATTCATTACTGCTGAGCCACAATGGGAACTCCTTGGTAGGAAACCCTTCTTGATGAAAGACTTTTCCAATGAAGAATTTTATTCAAAAGGACTGCACTGGGAGATGGTACTAAAAATAAAAATGGACTCAGGAAAGGCAGGAAATTAGTTTGGAGGATGGAGATGGTCTGAATTGTTAAGTCCTTTGAATAGCTAGGTTAAACTTTATAATACAGAAATCTGGGGGAAAAAGGGGGTTTGTGATGGAAGACTTTATTTGCATTTTAAGGACATAACTTTAGCGGCAGTACAGAGAAGAGCTAATTCAGAAGAAAATGTTGAAACATTATGCAAAGAGGATGCAAGAGGAATGGAGGGTAGACACCAGACCAGAGGGGACATCTCTTAGGTCCAACAGCTTGGTCATGAAGGCCAATTAAAGGAAAGGGATGGAAGGAGGGAAAGGAGTCAGCAAAAGTGAACGTTTCCAGTCTTTGGGGCCGCATGGATGGTAAGATCACAGAAAGTTCAGGAGAAAGGGCAAGGAATGTATTTGGAGTAGGGCTTAGGATACAGTTTCAAGTGCTCATATTGAGGTCATCGTGCAATGTTCAAGAAAAGAAATGTCTTGCTACTTCTGGAAGCACACATCTGTCATTCCAGAGGCTGCTGTTGTGCTTTTGAGGCACCACCAAAGTCAACTGTCTGAAGAACAGGTGCAGAGAGAAGAGGATCCCTCATGTTCAAGTGTTCACGAAGGAAGAAGATCAGGAAAGGGGCCAAAAAGAATTGTCAGAATCCTATTAGAAGAATCAGGATAGGCTCGTGTTCTAGAAGCTAAAGGAAAAGTAGATTTTTCAGAATTTAGAGGTAAACAATTGGGTCACATGGTGTGGAAAAAAAATAAGAATAGTCTAGTTAAAAATAGCACACAGTTTGCCAGACAGAAAGTTAATGCTATTGAATAGGGCAGTGTCAGGGCATTTGGGGAAAGTTTAAGGTAACATGCTTCTGAGTGAATGGAAGCAGAAGTTAAGAGAATGACTTCTGTTGGTTCATTTCTTCATTTGATCACTCTATAGATATTAACTGATCCCCTACAGTATGCCAAGTTCTGTTCGTGAGGCTGGGGAGATTGCAGTGGTCAAAGTAAGCCCCTTATCCTTGTATTTTGGTGGGGAGAAGATCCTTCCAGAAGAGTCATCATGAGGAGCAGGAGTAAAAAGGAGCTTGAGTAAGGAGACATGGTGAAGGGGAACATTTGAAGAATGAGGGAAACTTGAGCCCACCCGTGGCCTTCAGGAAGGCAGAGGAGGAGATAATACACAAGGGGTCAAAGATCACGGACTCCAAGGGCTGGGCGAGAAGCAGCATCCTCCTTGCCCCCCTTTCAGGTGCACACAGCTCTGACAGTCCTCCTCCTGTGGTCACCATCGATTCCCGAAGCCAAACATCCAAGGGGGCTGGGACCTCAAGAGAGCACTATAGCTGTTCAATGATCCTGACCTTGCCAAGCGTGGGAAGGGCTGGTGAGACAATACCGCCATCTGTTGCCACACAAACACCTTGGATGATAGAGGACCTCACACCCAAGGAGGAGTCACAAAGCCCCACTTGTGTTGACCTTGGTCTGAAAGCCCACACCCATTTCTGGGCTCAGCATCTCACATGAAAGGAAGCTGCATCCCAGAAGCCACTACATTTCAATATAAAGCCTTTAAGTGGAATTCCTGAATTTAGCACTCAGGAGGCAATGAAATATTGAACTGACTTGAATGGACTAGAAAAGTCCTAGCAGTAATAAGCACTACCCACAAGTGAGTTGGGTACGTTAGCCAGATCTCATGTCAACTTCCTCCTCAGTACCTTACAGTTAACCACAGACAGAGCAGGTGCTATTCCAGGTACGGTGGTGCAGTTAATTTTATTCCTTAGTAGACAGTACATTGTAGGCATCAATGCTTACAAGATTCTCCCCTGTTTCACTTTGTTTTTATTTTCTTGTCTGTGTGATTGCCTCAATTCCACTCCCTCCCAACAGACGCCTACCTCCCCTCATGTGTTTGAAATAGGTCCTTAAATATGCACGTATCCTTGTAAAATCCACAGCACTCTGTGTTGTTCATTTACATGAGGAGTCTTGTGCAATAAATTCCCCGCTGCTTCCTACCTTTTCATCTCAGCATTAGGTTTTTAAAATCCATCCAGGTTGCTGAATGCATGGTCTGTCACTATCATGCAAATAAGCTCATCCACAAATGGTAAAGAGAAGAGGGATGTCAGGAGAGCAAAGAAGTTACAGGGCTTCATAAGCTATTCTCTCAGCTCCCTAATATTTACAACCACCAAATAAGAGCCCCTGATGAAGAGGACACAAAGCCAGCTCAAGGAAGCCAGCACAGGACTACACATGGTCACAGAGCCCATTTTCCCATTTCCTCTGGTCTTGGCTCTCTTCAATCTCTGCACCTTTTGCTCTTTGCTCCAAATTCAGCAGGCTAAACACTTCCTTGCCCTAGAACCTCTCATTCTACATTCAAACTCTTCTGATGAGGCCCTATATGGGCATGAGTTATTTTTGTATATTAGAATATTGATGTTTCTTTTTAACTATTAAGGCATCTATTGAAATAATTATTGTTCTTTTCAGTGTTTCTACTGTATCTTAGCGATGGTGCATAACTGTGATATGTCATAACTGTGATGGAAAAAGGAGTGTAAAACACTGTATAAAATCAAATAGCCAGAAAGAGAAAGTGTGGTGTTTCTGGCTATATAAAAATTTAACATGTAACTGCATATAATTATATAGGCTGAGAGAAATTTTTTGCAACACACACAACAAGCAAATGATTTATAATGATCGTGTAAATATGGGTTTTAATCCAAATCAATATGGAAAAAAATAATCAATTGGGCACGTGGGCTAAAGAAACTAACAAGCAACACAAAAAGAAAACAAATAAAAATGGCCATAGAACATATGAAAATATACTCAAACTGGTTAACAATGAAGGGAACACAAATTAAAACAATGAGATAGCATTTTTTAATGTTTTAGATGGCTTTAAGTGGTCTGGAAACCGTTACTTTAATAGTGGCACCTTGGAGTTTCTTGTGTCTCAGCAGATTAAGAATCTGATTCGTATCCATGAGGACATGGGTTCCATCCCTGGCCTTGCTCAGTAGGTTAAGCATCCAGTGTTGCCGCAAGCTGTAGTGTAGGTCACAGACACTGCTCAGATCTGATGTCACTGAGGCTGTGGTGCAGCAAGCAGCTCCAATTAGACCCCTAACCTGGGAACTTCCATATATGCCGTGGGTATGGGCCTAAAAAGACAAAAAATAGTGGCACTACTTTAATAGTGGTTATGCCTCAAGAGGAGAGAAGAGCCAGGAAAGAGAAAAACATGTCCCATAACCCCCTTGGTTCTCCATAGTGTTGCACTGTTCGCCTTAAGTATGTATTGTTTAGGCAACTGGATTTTTTTATATAAATACAACGGAAATGTCATTATGGGCATATATACACACACACACACACCCCCATATGTATATGATCAAAAGAGGCTTCACACAACAGAGATATCTGGACTTGAGGGGTAAAAAGGACTTAGGGCACTGGCTCTTGACTGTGTCATGGTTTCCACTAGGTGAGGTTTGGCAATGTCTGCAGGCATTTGTGTTATTACAAGGGGAGGGTTGTCTAGTGAGTAGAGAGGCCAGGGAGGCTGCTAAACATCCTACGGTTTACAGGGCAACCACCCACAACAGAGAACCATCCAGTCCAAACTCTCAGTAATACCGTGGTTGAATAATTAGAAAAGATACATTCGCCACTATGTTCATTGCAGCATTATAAACAATAGCGAAGACATGGAAACAACCTAAATGTCCATCGACAGAGGAATGGATAAAGATGTGGTATATACATACAATGGAATACTACTCAGCCATAAAAAGAATGAAAGAATGCCATTCACAGCAACATGGATGCAACCAGAGATTATCATACTAAGTGAAAGAAAGACAGAGAAAAACAAATATCACATGAGATCATGAATATGTGGAAACTAATAGAAACGATACAATAGAACTCAACAACAGACTCAAAGATTTTGAACTCGAACTTACATTTACCAAAGGGGAAATGTGATGAGGGATAAATTAGGGGGTTGGGATTGATATAAACACACTACTAGATGTCAAATAGAAGGGTAACAGGGACCTACTGCATAGCACAAGGAAATTTATTCCGTATTGTGTAATAACCTATATGGGGAAAGACTCTGAAAAGGAATAAACATATACATATATTAAAAGGATTTACTTTGTTTTACACCTGAAATTAACACAACTTTGTAAGTCAACTATATCCCAGGACATTTTTAACAATTAAAATAAATAAATAATTTTCTTTAATTAAAGAAGAATATACCCAAAAAGTATTGCATGATTAAAACAAAAGGTGGAAAGGACTTAAAAAAAAATAGGGCGTTCTCGTTGTGGCTTAGCGGCCAACGAACTTGACTAGCATCCATGAGGATGAGGGTTCGATTTCTGGCCTTGCTCAGTGGGTTAAGGGTCTGGTGTTGCCATGAACTGCAGATACAGCTCAGATCCCGAGTTGCTGTGGCTGTGGTGTAGGCCGGTGGCTACAGCTCAGATTTGACCTCTAGCCTGGGAACCTCTATATGCCATGGGTGTGGCCCTCCCCCCCCCAAAAAAAATAGCCCCGTGGTTGAGAACCCTCATTTAGAGAGATATTGCACCATTTCCAAGGAAGAATGATGGAGGAAAGAACGCCCAGAGTGTGGGCAGTGGACCTGTCTACACCAGCAGCGCTGGGCCGGCTTACTCGGGGATTCTTAGGGGGCCGCTCAGCACTGCACTCACCTGGGAATGAGATGCTCCTCAGGGGGTGAAGCAGAGGGAAATGAGAAAAACATCATGAAAAGGTGTTTTCTTTGGCTCGCATTACTTCCGACCCTTCCGTTGGGTTTTATACCCTGTGATTATTTAAAAGGTTTCCATTTGCATCAGGATTGTTTACTGCAGTGTGGACGTCTGTTCTGCATCAAATACACCATATGTATATAATAACATTTTGAACGTTCAACTTGGTGCTTTATTTAAAAATGAGTTCCACGAAAAATGATTAGTAAATGGTTCTATCTGATACGTTTGGTTGGGGAGGCCTGGCAAGAGGAGAAAATGACTAAGAGAATAAAACATGAGGTTTTAGTGAAACTCCTGCCACGGGGTGTAAAAGTATACACTGGGTAGTGGTTTCTAAGCAGTCGGTGAAGCTGGGAATCACTGGATTCAAAACAACTGATCAGGATGGTCGTTATTTGAACCCAAGAGTATATGCCTGCCGTTGGCAACAAGCTCGCTGAGTAAGATTTAAGTCCAAATTTTCCAGGCAGCTTCACTAGGTTAAAAGTGGAGAGAGAAGGGATGTGACTTCCTTTGTCAAACCTCTTTTCAGGTCCTCCTGTGGGTGGATGGTTTGGGATAGAGAAAGGTATGCTTTGTCGAACTTTTTTTGTTTTGTTTTGTTTTTTTTTAATGATTTAACCCAGTTGTCAGGCTACAGAGGATGAGACACAACTGTTTACATTTCACAAAGGTATTTCTGGGCTGGACCCTTGACTCTCCCGAGATTTCAATTCCCAATTACCTGGCTGGCTAGGGATACCGTCCAAAAGCCTCTTTGATTTACCAGGGTAAGCCTGTGCTTTGACAGAATGCACCAATAAATTGCAAAGTCTGGCCTAACGTGGCAGAAACTCTAAGCACAGGCAGCTCAGGAGTCCAGGGGGACCCGCTGAAACATCTTCAGCAACTGGAGAAAGAAGAGCCATCCACCTCCCTCAGCCGAGGCAGCTCCAAATGCGTGAGCTGTCAGCTCGGCTGAGGAGAGAATTGGGGTAAAGAGACCAAGGTCTCAGATCCAGTTCCTGATTCTCTTCTGTTACACAGCCCTCGTATCGACATCAGCACAGCTTCATGGACTCAAGGGGACCCAATGGAAAACTGTAGATGAAGCAAAACGCCAGTAGGTCAAGGAAGGCTGCAATCCCTTCCGATGGATTAGGAATGGTGAACATGATCAGGAATGATTAGGAATGATGAACACAGAGCTCCATGAACTAGTCCTTGTTTACACAGCACTTCCTGAATTTTTCCTGCAAATCTGCCTTCAAATAGGAATCTCTTGGAAAAAAAAAAATTCTTTCGTGAAAAATAGACAACTGAATGAAAATGAAATGTCACCACAAAGAACAACTTTCAAATGAGTGTTTGCTTTCTTTTTTTTTTCACTTTTCATCTCTTTATCTTGTCTTCATAGAAATAGCCTCAACTGGAAAGTGCTATTATAAAGTGAGAGAAATTCCCCACACTGTAGCTTGTACGCCACCTCCATTTCTTCTCTTCTATTTTTTTTTTTTTTTTTGGCTTCACCTGTACCATGCAGAAGTTCCTGGACTAGGAATCGAACCCACGCCACAGAGGTGAGCCAAGCTGCAGCAGTGACAATGCCAGATCCTCAAGCTGCTGAACCACCAGGAGCTCCAATTTCTTCTCTTCTTGATAATGAGATGGTTAATGAAAGAAAGACTGTCACCTCACCACAGAGTCTCCTTCACCCCAAATTCTTAATCAGCTCTGTTGTAACTTGCTTCCCCAAGGGTGAGCCAAGAACCAACGGTGCCCACATTACCTGGAGTTTGTTAGAAATACAGACTCTCGGGCTTCTCTCAGATCCATTAATGCAAAAGCTGCCGGTGGACCACGTGCCCAGGTGACTCTGATGTGTATGAAAGTTCATCAGCACGTCACGTGGTGTCCCAGGCGTCAAGATCAGCAGGAGAGGCGATCATTAAGGTTTTTCAGTTCAAGGTGTTCCCTGGCCCATGAGTGAGACTCAAAGGCTGCCCCTGACTGCAAATACGATACGCTCTATATCTGTGGACTCACCAGTTAAATAGAAAGGGCTTACCCGTCGTGTCAGTGAAAGGGCTCACAGCATGTCAAACTGCCCCTGGCATCTGTTGCACTGTGGACTCAAGGGTGGAAAACATTGTGATGGACTTTGTTAGTTACTAAAAATGGTCAACACTGAATACTTCAGTCTTTCATGGTTTCATAGACAGGTAACCCTTTTCAAAAATTTGAAACCAGGGAGTTCCCCCAGTGGCTCAGCGGTTTATGAACCTGACTAGTATCCATGAGAATTCAGGTTCCATCCCTGACCTCGCTCGGTGGGTTAAGGATCCGGCATTGCCACAAGTAGAGCCACGTTGCTGTGGCTGTGGTGCAGGCTGGCAGCTGCAGCTCCAGTTCAACCCCTAACCTGGGAACCTCCATATGCTGCAGGTGTGGGCCTTAAAAAAATTTTTTTAGAACCAAGAATTACATATAGGACACAGGAAAGCACATTGAATACATCATCTTCGTAAACCATTATTCAAAGAATCAGTTTAAAATGATGTCTCAAGTATTTCTACATTCTAAAGCCAAATCCCAAGAATGAAATGGTGTTTAGGAAAAGGGGCAGAAGTTTAGTAGATCAAGAGCCCCGGATGCAGAGTTCAGTATTTATAGCGCAGTTTCGGAAGGAAATGTACCTGGTTAGAACTTCCACTTGTTTTCATTTGAGACATAATATCTTCCCGTGAAACCCTGAATGTGCAGAATTCATTTCTAACCTAAATTCTGACTCTTGTTGCTCTTTGCCCTCATTTTTTTTTTTTAATTATCTGGTAGGATCAACAGTGCTAGGCTGTGCTATATCTTTTCAGAGACAGACAAAAATCTGAACAAAGGTCATAAAAAACAAGGGTGATTTCTTTGATCTGGCAACAATCCATCAAGCTGGCTTTTTTTCCCTTTCTTCTTGGGTGGTTGTTGCAGAGAACCCTTTGTTTGGAAGATGGATTCCTCCATGCACAGTGTCCTTTGCTCAGGGTTAGTCCCGTCCTCCGTTCAGACACCCGACTGTCATGGCTTGGGATATTGATGTGTATACGCGATTAATGCTGCAAGCTTCCAGAGCATGGGAAGGTGGCCCCTATGGCACCAGGATGGAAGTACTAACTGAATAAATAAGCAAATGAGTTACCATGAAAGCAGGCTAACAACTCAACTGGCAAGCTCACCGTTCAGACCAGCCAGCCCCACTCCACTCTGCCCGGTCTGACTTTGCCACGGGCCAACACTACACACGCCACAGTCATTTTCACAAACACTGTTAGAGTAGGTTTATGGCTCTTCTGAGTTGGCAGACACACCGTATGTTTCCTGGGACGAAAGAAGACTGTCATTCAATGCACTAACAGCTGATGGCTGGAAAAGGAAATCCGAAGTGGAAGTCCCCACTCAGGACCTTTGTTCATCACGAAGACCAGAACTGCAAGCAGCTCTGGCAGGAAAATGAAAGGGTGGATGATAAACTGGGATTGATTTTTGTCCTGATTACAGCAAACTCTAAAGCAACTGCCTGTGTTGAGGAAAACTCCAGAAATGATTCTAGCAGGTTCTGACTTTCTGCAGGGAAACGCATTGATGATAAATTTAGCACGGTGGATTTTGGGGTTGTGGACCTTTGATATGATTTGAGTAGCAATTTTCTTAAACCAAAGATTTCTCTAAGCATATGACATATAAACGTCTTGTCATATCAGAAACTTGGAGGGCAAGTCCACTTCTCCTTGAGATGCTTCTCTTTTCAATATGCAGGCCCAAAACTCAATATCACGTTTAGGCTTTTGGAATGTATCTTAGCTGTTTACAATTTTAATGGCTACCACTTTATGTAGAAGTTGGCATATGTAAAAATCATCTCAAAGCACATTTACAAGCTGAGTTAGTATCATTCCTACAGAACACCTATGCCCCTCCCTTCACGCTTCTCCCCAGACTCAGTGTTAGAACATTCCAAGGTTTTTACTCCAGCAGAAAATCTACCAAAGGGGGAAAAAGCAAAGTCAAGATAAAACTTATAAAATGCATCCATTAAAGTTTTGACATGGATAGGACTTCTAAGTAGGAATGGGGCATAATTATCACGGTCGTATCAGTCAACCCAGTTTTACCTTGGGGAAGAAAAAGTGTTCTAAAGATTTTTGATGTAATCTCTCACTTCTGTCAATCATGAGCATAAATGTCATTTGCTTAGCAAACAAACTCAAATCATGTGTGTCATCATGCTGCACAAAGTTATTTTTAGCTGATAATGCCACCTTATATTGAATTACTGTCTATCAACAGACCTCTTTTATAGGCTTCATCCAAGAGTGACAGTACAACGTTCACACACACTGTTTTTTTTTTTTCTAAGATTCATTTCACCAAGGCCTCTGGGCAAATGTGCAGACAGAGAGTTCATGCACTGCCTTTGCAACAACTTTCTCAGTGACATTCCAGTAAAGCAGTCTTGTCAACAGACTGGGGCTTCGATGTTTAATTTACATCAAGCCCATCCATGTTCACTTGGCTTCATGTAATACTAATACTATTTACTAATCTCAGTAGTAGAGCACCAACGACCAACTGTGGGAAAGAATCTATCTGTTCCCCAACAATGCAAAAAGTCTAATATTTAACTGTTGTACACACTTAAGCACATGCATTAGGCCTTCAATCCTGTTACTCATATTAACCCAGTAATTATTTTGAAAGACATATGTTTAGAAACATGTATGTTAATATAAGTATAATGTAGAAATTTTAGCAAAAATATCTTCTCATACCATCCTTTTTGGCTTTGGCTAAAACATTTATCTATAATGTGTTATACGGCACACAGCGTTTTTCTTACTTAGTATGAACCAATCCTTTAACAGGAAATTCGTAAATCCCACCTTTCAATTACGACGTAAACCTCAAAGATGATGCTCCATGGACCAGATGTTTGTGAAATGAACCTTTATCTTTTTGACATTAATAAAACACAAAATGTTAGGCCTCCCTACATTTCTGATGCCTCAATCCCAAAAATAAAATTGAGAGCTGGAAGGTATCGTCGAGATTTATAATCTGATCCCATCATTTTGAAAGGGAGGAATCTGAGAGCTGGAGGTGTTAACTGACTTCCTCAAGGTCACAGAAGTAGTTAGAGGCAGACTGGGAATGAGGCACCCCAGACAACCACATGCCTTTCCCATCTTGAAGGGTTTGGCATTCACCCCTGCAGCAGCGATACCTTTCAAGATGCACACACCTGGCTCCAATTTGTCCATCTACTGCAAAGAAAACAAATGGCGTATAGGCCCTTTCACGGTTCCAAGTCCATACTTTGGTGAGACAAGACAACTCTGTGTCCCATTAAAGAAAATGGGCTAAGTCTGCCCAGAGGCCAACTGGATGTCAACCGATTAACCTCGGTGTGGACTCACTTTCACTTCCATGAAATATTAAAATGTTGACATCTTCCGGGGGTCAAGGAGGATTCAAGCTTCTAAAGTCCTTTAGTCGCATGGTGTCCGTGGGAACATTTCAGAATCTTGGCACAGGTATAGCTTATCCAACAATCCAGTTAATGGGTAAATATTAATAATAATTAATTAATCCATAAGTCAATGCTTTGAAATAAAGAGAAATTCCTCAAAACCTCCCTTAGAGCAGCTTCTTTGTATCCCCAGTGCCTAAAAAAAAATGCCTAGTATTTAGTAAGTGTTATTAAGTGAACTATTCATTGATGTTTCTTCATTAATTAATAAACCTAAAAAACACACACAAAAAACAGGTCCACACACAAACTTGCTGAAGCCAATGTGACTTTAGGCAAAGGCTAGCAGGTTTCTGGGATGTGCGATTTGGTTTAGGCCTGGTATGTCTGCAGAGATGAGAAAGCCCAGATCGAGGTACAGCGTCGGCAGGATTGGAAGCCTGACTGGGATGTTTATGTCTAAGAATCAGCTAAAACTAAGCACCATCAATAATTTGAACACAACCCACGACCACGGGTAAAAGAAAGAAAGAAGTTTCAGCCAACTGATACTGGCCTGTGTGAAATGAATGGCTATCTGGAGATTTTGACTGGTAGGAAAGGAAACATAATCCTTTTCAATGTTCCGCAGATACACGTGTGTTTAGAAGTAATAGATGTGTTAAGTGTTCTACATGTTTAATTTTCTCTCTTTTGTTTCTGCCTTTAAACTGAATAGTTCCATAGCTGAGTTGTGTGAATCATTAAATGTCTGCTCTACATCCAGGCGTGGTATAAGAAGAAAAGGAAGATTGTATAAATATTCATTTAGACATAAAGGCTCAAAACAGGTTTCTAAGGTTGATGGTCACACATCCTTTTGGCAAAATCCAATGGACTAAATTCATAATAATGCTTATAAATGTGTAATAAGTATATATACACATATGTATGTTAAGCATAAAATATTTACTATAAACATGTGTAATAAAAACAACTAAATAAGTGTAAACTATAAAAATAAAATACTGAGGACTACTACGAAAAGTCATATTGAAATGCACATATAAGAAAACAGGAGTTCCCGTCGTGGCGCAGTGGTTAACGAATCTGACTAGGAACCATGAGGTTGCGGGTTCGGTCCCTGGCCTTGCTCAGTGGGTTAACGATCCGGTGTTGCCGTGAGCTGTGGTGTAGGTTGCAGACGCGGCTCCGATCCCGCGTTGCTGTGGCTCTGGCGTAGGCCGGTGGCTACAGCTCCGATTCGACCCCTAGCCTGGGAACCTCCATATGCCATGGGAGCGGCCCAAGAAATAACAACAAAAGACAAAAAAAAAAAAAAAAGAAAACAAATTATGTTAAAAATATGCTACTGTAATTTATCAATAATGATGAGTGAAAGTCACTTCAAGATATCTGCAACAACTGAGCTGTGATAGGAAAACATCTGTGCTTTTTACAGATAAATAAAGTCCACATATACTACAATACTTCTGTGCTTGTCTGCATACATAATGAAAGAAAACGTACTTAAACAAAAATAAACATGCAAATTTTTTTCCCATCCAAGTTCGCAGAATCCCTAAGTTCTTTCCACAGACTCCCTGAGGCAGTGTAGATGCAGGTTAAGAACCCATGACTTGGGGGTAATGCAGATCCCGAGCGGGAATTCCAGCTCTGCCATGGGTGATTGCAGGGACCTCGGGTAGAGCGCCTACCTTCTATGAGCGCCTTAAAGTGGGAGCAGAAACACAGGTCCCAGGGAGCTGTTAAAGGACTGATGGGTGTGACATAGCACACTGGCTGGAACATAGTAAACTCTCTATGTATTTTTTTTTAAATTAGAGTATAGTTGATTTGTGTTGTGACAGTTTCTGCTAAAGAGCGTGGTGATGATGTATATTGTATGTGTATATATATAATTGTATGTGTTCCTATATTTGTATGTATATTGTCTTTTTCTCACATTGTCTTCCATCATGTTCTATCCCAAGGGATTGGATATAATTTCCTGTGCTACACAGTAGGACCTCATTGCTTGTGCATTATGTTTTTCACTCCCCATGTGATAATTTTTTCTCTCTGATAGTTTAGCCTTTCAGAATAAGTTCCTTCACATCCAGGTAAGCCTATACTAGTCCTTCTTCACTGCTGAGAATTACACTCTTCCTGCATTTTAGCAACCTAATTCACAACAACAAGAAAGCAGTGCTGAGGGGGATCAAGGTCATGATTCTGTGACAGCCCTAATGTGAACTTGGTCATGCAAATCAAAAGACAGATGAAATATCAAGGGTTGGATGCTGTGGGGAGGAGGTGGGGACTGAATCTGGGGCACAAAATCCCTTAGATCAGTGAGACAATATGATGTCCCCAATAACACAGACCAATCTGTTGCTTTCGTAAAAACGAGGTATTTGTACTTAATTGGGTTAAACGTCTTGAGTTTCAGAAAAGCTAAGCAGAAGAAACTCTAGGAGTATGTGATTTCATTTTAGAAGGCAGACTTTCATTTGGTCTAACCTGTGTTAATGGTCCATACGTGGAGGCACAAAGTGGGAAAAAGAGAAAAGGAATTACAATACATAATCATCCTCAGTGAGAAAATGTATGTGAAATCATTGTAAAAGTTATTTTTTAAGTCATCCATCCAAGTGTATTTTTATTAATGACACTGAACTTTGCACCCTCAAATTGGAGCACAGAGAGTGAGGCGGCATGCTAAGGACTTTTGTGGAGCAGAAAAATCTGCTTTCTCCAGGAATGAATTGACAAAAATAAAGTGTCCTTCCTGGGTTTGGAGGATACACTAGTATCCTCCTTTCATGCTGGAAGAGACATATGAAAATGTCTTTCATATTGCTATTAGAAGAAAAGCAGGAGTTCCCTTCGTGGCTCCGTGGTTAACAAACCCAACTAGGATCCATGGGGATGCGGAATCAATCCCTGGCCTTATGCAATGGGTTAAGGATTTCGTGTTGCTGTGAGCTGTAGTGTGGGTCACAGACATGGCTAGGATCCTGCATTGCTGTGGCTGTGGTGTGGGCTGGCAGCCGTAGCTCCTATTTGACCCCTAGCCTGGGAACCTCCATATGCCATGGGTGAGGCCCTAAAAATAAGCAAAAATCAACAGACAAGGCAACATCAAATTTTAAGTCTTCTTCACAGCCAAAGAAACAGCTAGCAAAATTAAAAAGCAACCTATAGAATGGCAGACAAATTTTGCAAGTCATATATTAGTAAACTATGGGAAGAACCCATCTAACTCAATAACATTTATTTATTTATTTTGGTTGCATTCATGGCCCAGGTGGAAGTTCCTGATCCAGAGATCGAACTCATGTCACAGTGGCAAGACAAGCCGCAGCAGCAACAATGCTGGATCCTTAACCTGCTATGCCACAGGAGTGTTCCACAATCCAATTTTTCAAATGGGCAGAGAAGCTAAATAACCTCTTCCAAAGAAGACATTCAATGGCCAAGATCTATATGAAAAGATGCTCAATATCATTAATCATCAGGGAAATGCAAGGAACAACCCATTGAGGTAATACCTCGCAGCTGTTAGAATGGCTGTCCTCAAAAAGACAAGAGACACCAAGCGTGGCAGTATTGGCAAGGACGTGGAGAAAGTGGAACCCTTGTACACACCGGTGGGAATGTACACTGGTTCAGCCACTGTGGAAAACAATATGCAGGCTCTTCGAAAATTTAAAAATAGATCTACCACAGGATCCAGCAACTCTCTTTCCAGATATATACCCAGAAGGAATGAAAAGAAGATGATGGAGATATATATGCACTCCTATGTTTATTGTAGCATTATTCACAACAGCCAAGATATGGAAACAAGTGCCTGTCAATGGATGAATAATAAAGAAGATGCGGGGGTGAGAGAGAATATTATTCACCATGATAAAGGGCATCTTGCCATCTGTCACATCATGGGTGAACTTTGAGGATATTATTCTAAGTGAGAGAAGTCAGTAAGAGAAAGCCAAATACAGTACGGACATCACTTACGAGGATGTGAGGAATCTAAAAATGCCAAACTCATAAAAGAAGAAAGTAAAATAATATTTACCAGGGGTTGGGGGATGGCGACGGGTTGGATAGGTGCTATTTAAGAGTAGAAACTTACAACAAAGAGCAAATAAGTCCTACAGGTCTAATGCACAGTATAGGGAATAAGACAACGATATTGTGTAATAATCATCCAACTTGTTAAGAGGCTAAATCTTAATTATTCCAACCACTGAAAACAAATGATAATCATGAGATGATAGGGGCACTAATTACCACTACAATGGCAATTATATAATATATAAATATATTAAATCAACATGTTGTACACCTTAAATTTACACAGTGATATATGTCAAATATATTTCAACTAAAATGTGAATTTTTAAGCACTTAGACAATTAGAACTAATGTTGGAACAGAAAACCTAAATTATCCTTTAAGGTGATTTCATGTAATTGCTTTTGCCCATAATGGATGTGAGCAAAGCTAGAATGAACAGTATATTGTTAGAATGAGATTATACTGTGAGTTTTAAAAAATCAAGATCTTTGATTTCCCAAGTAAAAAAAAATTGTTATTAATTGTTCATTAAAATTTTGGAAACCTTCCAATGAAGAGCGAGGGATTTGATTTTCCTAAGGATTGAAGCACATAAATTACGGCTAAATCCTTGAAAACTGTGTGTACCCTTTCTAGGAAATGGAAGACACCCCTTTTAGCTATTAAGAGTGCAAATGTCCTTTTATTGCCATGAATAATTCACATCTCACTTTAGTGTTCTGTACTTTGGAAAATTTCAAGTTTTCTTTTTTAATTTCTTCTCTGCCAAGCCCAGATCCCAAAGTATATAAATATATAAACCCTCATGTGCTCTAGTTATGTGATCTCAGGCAAATTACTTATCTGAGACCCAATTTGCCCAACCACACAATGGAAATAACAGTAAGCAGGTAGAGTTGTTTGAAGGTTTTGAGAAAATGTATAAAAGATAGCAAGAAGTCTGCCACAAAGAGGCACCCCCCAGAAATAATAATCACTGTTTTTCTTATCTTCAGAAGCACTAATAGTCTTGGCTTCTGAGTGAAAGAAGCGCATTGTTTAATTAATCTAATCCATCAAATATCTTACTACTCAAAACATATACTGTCTTCATATTTCACCTAACTGATGGGAAAAAAATCGAGAATTTGGCTTAAATATTTTTCACATGTGAGTCAAATAAGTACAATCAAAAGCCACATTGTAATTAAAGGGAGGAACTTTGCTTTATGTTCTGTGGTTACAAATCCCAAATTTTATTTTTGTATTTAATTCTATTTTTATTATAGACACAGTTTGCCTCCGAATGGGGGAAAGAGTGATACGATTCTCTGTGAATCAGTGAAAATACAAATGGAATTACTATTCCATTTTCTAAGGGGACTCATTGCTTTTTAAACACATGTCTTCCAGAAGTATCCTTTTCTAGGTAGCAGGTGATTTAATGTCAAACAAATAGCACTTACACAGCCCTTCACACTTTACCAAGTTCCATGTAGATGACAAGAGGGCATCAAAGATTTGCCCAAGTTATTAACCTTGTAAGAGGGACAAGCATGATTATGATTTTATGATCCCACAGTTAAGAAAGTCCTGCTTCAGACCCATGCACTCTTCATGGAAATCCACTCAACAGCCAGTTGGTCTCAGAATTAAAAATGCAGGCATAGTGGGCTGGTAAAGGGACCCTCAAAAATTAAAAAACAAAAAACCCCGATTTATCACATTTGTCAATACTTGTGGTCCAATATGGCCCACTATGACCAATTTCAAGCTACCAATAATTTAACAACCAGTGTGTGAAATTCCCAAATATATTCAACCATCAGCTCCCCTGGGGCTGTATAAAAGGACTTCTGGGAGTTCCCATTGTGTCTCAGTGGGCTAAGAACCCAACAGGGTGTCTGAGAGGATGCAGGTTCAGTCTCTGCCCTCGCTCAGTGGGATAAGGGGCTGC
Source organism: Phacochoerus africanus (assembly GCF_016906955.1). Taxonomy (NCBI): domain Eukaryota; kingdom Metazoa; phylum Chordata; class Mammalia; order Artiodactyla; family Suidae; genus Phacochoerus; species Phacochoerus africanus. The sequence continues at coordinate 71,078,484 of NC_062556.1, read as the reverse complement.
CGTTGCTGCAGTGGGTCACAGACGTGGCTAGGATTCAGGGTTGCTGTGGCTGTGGCGTAGGCCTGTAGCTGCAGCTTGGGAACTTCCATATGCCGCAGGGGCAGACTGTTCTCCTGACCATAGCTTAGTGCCCTCTCTGTTTCCCAAGGCCAAATCCTCAACATGCATCACTGATATGTCCAATAATAATGTGAGTTTTTTCTAATCTTTTTGTTTTTATAGCTTTATGTTTCTACTGTAGTCACAAACATGAGTTCTGGAGTTAAGTCCATCTCGTTTCAACTGCTGGGTTCCACCATCTCTAAGTTCTGACCCTGACTTTAATGTTGTAACTTTTAAGTAAACATAGAAAATACTAATATAATAAATATATAATAAAATTATAATAAAATATAATTAAAGTATAATAATATTTAATACACCTTGTAAGTGGCAGAACTGAGATTAGAGATTCCATACTCTTCACCAATATGCTATACTCTCTCTCAATAAGTATATTAATAAAATGCGGAGTTCCCATCATGGCGCAGTGGAAACAAATCCGACTAGGAACCATGAGGTTGCAGGTTCGATCCCTGTCCTTGCTCAGTGGATCTGGGTTTGCCCTGAGCTGTGGTGTAGGTCACATATGCAGCTTGGATCTGGCATTGCTGTGGCTGTGGAGTAGACCAGCGGCCACAGCTCTGATTAGAACCCTGGCCAGGGAACCTCCCATGCTGTGGGTTCGGCCCTATAAAGACAAAAGACAAAAAAATAATAAAATAAAATAAAATGCAATAACACATCAACAGTGATGATAAGTCTGTGGGGGGATTGTGCATTACATTTATTTTTTCTTTATAATATTTTTTATATTTTAAAAACTATTTGAAATACTACCTTTATATCAGAATGTGTTTGTGTAAACACACACACACATACACAGACACAAGCTTTTATTTTATTTATGTATTTATGTATTTATTTTTGTCCTTTTTAGGGTTGCACCTGTGGCATATGGAAGTTCCCAGGCTAGGGGTAGATCAGTGCTACAGCTGCCAGCCTACACCATAGCCACAGCAATGCAGGATCCTTAACCCACTGAATGAGGCCAGGGATTAAACCCACATCCTTGTGGATATCACTTTTATAAGGTAAACTTGCAAGCTTTTATAAATCGATAGATATATCTGAGTCAATAAAGGCAATCTCAATCCATGTCTATGCCTTTGGCTATTTTTTTTTTCTTTTTTCTTTTTATGGTCACACCTGCAACATACGGAAGTTCCCAGCTAGGGGTCAAATCAGAGCTGCAGCTTCAGGCCTACGCCACATCCATGGCCATACTGGATCTGAGTGGCTTCTGTGACCTACACTGTACCTTGTAGCAAGGCTAGAACCGTAACCCACTGAGCGAGGCTGGGGATCAAACCTGCATCCTTACAGACATTACGTTGAGTTCTTAACCCACTGAACCACAATGGGACCTCTTGCCTATGGCTGTCTTAAGGCTATAATATGTATAATGTAGTACCCAATATATGTAAGTATTATATGTACATCGGCTCTATATAATCTCCTTCTACCTATCCTTCTCAGTAAGGAGATCTAACTGGGCAGAGTTATAATAATAAATACAGATTTTCCTGAAAACATCGGTGGGATGACATCACATGATAATCCAAAACTAAAAGACCTTATGAGGTGCCTGCCCCCCACTCCAAGGTACCTCTCCAGCTCCATCATTTCTCTCCTTTCCCCTCTCCTGGGCTCTAAAGACCACTGTTACACCCTGACACTTTAAAAAAAAGGTTTTTTTTGTCTTTTTTGGGCCAAACCAGCAGCATATGGAAGTTCCCAGGCTAGAGGTCGAATCAGAGCTGCAGCTGGCAGACAACCCCACAGCCACAGCAATGCAAGATCCGAGCCACAGCTCACGGCAACACTGGATCCTTAAGCCACTGAGCAAGGGCAGGGATCAAACCCGTGTCCTCATGGTTCCTAGGTAGGTTTGTTACTGCTGAGCCACAACGGGAACACCTGCGCTGACACTTTAGACGTCCTGTGTCATTTAGCACAATAGAAATCGGGCCGTGCTCTGGATCTGAGTGGCTTCCACGACTACACCCCGCAGCTTGCAGCAACACTAGATCCTTAACCCACTGAGCGAGGCCAGGAATCAAACCCGCATCCTCACACACACTGTGTCGGGTTCTTAACCCACTGAGCCACAACGTGACCTCTGCCCGCACGACTGTCCATGGCAGGTCCAGTCGGGGTTTATCCTCACCCCCTCCAAAGCACTGACGAAATTTACATTTCACCTGCCCTCGCACCAAAAGAAGAAACTGAAAAGCAGGTGTCACAATGGCTGGAGGGGAACATGAGACTAAGAACGTATGATACATTGACTTTCTGCCTATTTAGAATATTACTAAACACTGTACTTCCCAGATTAGCTGTTAGTTGTCATCAGCACCTCTGTTCAGCTATCATCGTAGCCCTTGGCTGCACGAGCATGATCAGTCATGTAATCAAGCCCATCCTGAGGGTGATTATTTTAATCATTCACGTCTGACAATTGCTTATCGGTGTCACCTACAGCCTTAGATCCTGGAGTCCACAGACATGAGTGAAAAATGGTCTTGGTTTCAGGGAACTATAGTTTAACATGAAAGATAATAAGTATATTCAGAATTTGAAAAACGATCCCTGGTTTATCAACCCCCAAAAGTGGTCTGCTGGAACTGAGATATCTTGTTCCTGTGGTTAACCAGATACCAGTAATTTTTGGAGAATGAATGAGTGACTGAATCAATAGATGCAGGAAGAATAGTCCCAAAGATGTTTGTAGCTTAATTCTATGTATACTAAGTAACTGCCTGATGAACATATTCAAGGGTCTTCCTTCTACTACAAAGACGTGTTCTCAAGACGAGAGCACCACTCAAGACCACAGGAAGGTAATAAATTGATCGCTTTCCAAGAGAACAGAACATGCATTGGTAAAGGAAGGTTTTCTTCATTTTATTTGGAAGAGCCTCAGGAATCAAATTCCCAGAAAGAAACATTAGCATGAGTTAGGGGAACTGAAGAAGGAAATGTATAGCTTAAAAAAAAAAAAAAAAAAAAGCAGTAAAGTCGGAGTTCCCATTGTGGCTCAGCGGGTTAAGAAAACAACATAGTTTTGGTGAGAATGCAGGTTCGATCCTTAGCCTCGCTCAGGGGGTTAAGGATCTGGCATTGCTGTGGCTGTGGCATAGGCCTCAGCTGTAGCTCTGACTCCATCCCTGACCTGGGAACTTCCATATGCCATGAGTATGGCCATAAAAAGAAAAAAAGAAAAAACAGTTAAAATGAAGCAAATAAAGGAGAGAACTCTGGCGAGCTGCAAAGTGATTCACATCCATGGATGGCAGGAGATAAGAAGCAACAAGCTCAGAGTCGAAAAGAAGGGCGTGTGGTTCCAGCACAGGCTTTTGTCAGAGAGAGAAAAAAGCAGCGGAAGCCAGAACATGGGTATAAATTCTTAAAAGAAAATACGGACATGTTACCACCCCCCAAAAAAGAGTAGACCCCTTTCTGTGATAATAAATCTCCATCTTGGAAAGCCCTGGAAGAGGAGATGGACAAACAAGGATAAAACAGAAGCAATTCATTCAGGAACAGGTTTGGGCTTACTGACACTGAACACTTGGGGTTCACTCCAATGGGAAGAAGAGTCTATGACTATATGAAAGGTCGGTCAGAGAAAGACAAATATCACATGATATCGCCTATATGTGGAATCTAGTAAAAATAATACAACAGACCTTATTTATAAAACAGAAACAAACCCACAGATTTCAAAACCACTCTTATGGTTACCATTGGTGCAACTGTTCTGGGGAGGGAAGAATTGGGAGGCTGAGAATGACATACACACATTACTGTATAAAATAGATGATTTTATAGCTGCTCTACAGGTATAGCACAGGAAAATCTACCCAACAGTTTGTAAGAACCTGTGTGGGAAGAAAGAATGAATATATTTATATGGACGACTGATTCACTTTGCTGTACACCGAAGACAACATTTTTAAGTCGACCATACTCCAATAAATATAATTTACAAATAAATTTAGGAGTTCCCATTGTGGCGCAGTGGAAACAAATCCAACTCGTAACCATGAGGTTGCGGGTTTGATCCCTGGTCTTGCTCAGTGGGTTAAGGATCTGGCATTGCCGTGAGCTGTGGTGTAGGTTGCAGACATGGCTCAGATCTGGCATTGCTGTGGCTGTGGAATAGACCAGTGGTTACAGCTCCGATTAGACCCCTAGCCTGGGAACCCCCATATGCCGCAGGTATAGCCCTAAAAAGTTAAATAGATAGATAGATAGATAGATAGATAGATAGATAGATAGATAGATAGATAGACAGACAGACAGACAGACAGAGAATGAGATGTATATTGAGAGTAAAAAGAGTAAGGAGAGTCAGAGAGGAGAAAAGGGAAAAAGTAGGAAGGAAGGAAGGTAGAAAGGATAAGCCTATAATTAATCCCAAAACCAAAATGGCAACATACACCAAGGGTTCTTTTGAAGACACCTCTATAAGTCCAGGAAAATTGAAAGTCAAAGCAGCACCACGGAGAAATGGCCCATAATCTGGTCTGTTGAAAGCAACTCCAGGGGCACAGAATAAGCCCTGGTTCTGATTATGACACAGCAGCTGCAGGGTGTTCCAGGAACAAACTGCCCCAGAGCCCATGCCCCGGGCTCACCCCAGCGGTTCTCAACCACGCGTTTCTGAGCCCAGCCCTGATCCAGCACACTAGCAATTCACACGGCACACTAGTAACTAGGTTAACAAATGCCCTTGCTTTGCTGGAGAAATTCACTTCTGCTGGGGTTTGAACCCTCGTCCTTAGATCCAGAGGAACTAGAATCAACATAGTGATGACCGGCTCCAGAAATATTCATTTAATCAGCTCCCTGGTTAAATCCCGGTGTGTTCATAAGTTACCAACTTGGGAAAAGGAAGGTGCTACTGACTATTGGCTTGAACTGACTGAATAAGCACCAGGTTGTGTCTAAGGAACTGACAGTCAGGCCAAGGGTTCTGGTTATTTCTTCCAGCAATGAGGTCTGATGTTAACACTTTTTTTTTTCCCCTTCATGGGGAACCTGAATTTAGAGTTTCCCTTACCCCTCACTCTTTCTGCTAAGGTAAATTTTTTTTTAATAATAACTATTTATTGTAGAAATTTCTTTGGAAAATAGGCCTTTGATGTTTCAGAAATTGAGCGTTCTTTTTTAAGAATCCACATTCTTTAGGAAAGATTAACACTTGCAAAATTAGCATTATAAATTATATGAAAAGAGACCAACTTTGACTCTCAACTGAGTTACATTAAAACCCCTGTTTCCTTATAAACTTCCATCATTTATTTTCTTTTCTCTAATTTTATTGCTCTAAGGTTCACTTTAATGCAGTTGTATTAGGACTAGGAAAATTAATATTAAACTACTGGAAGTGAAAATCAAGGCACCTCTGATTTAAGGATATTTTAAAATACTACTTCTGTTTTAGTTTCCTGGCTGTTTATTATATATCTTAGCATGAACCAAACTGTATTTCAACAATTTATCCATAATTCAGAAGCTAGAAGAGGCCAGTGAAAATGATAATGTCTTTATTTAGTATAAAATCCTCTGTTTTCCCAGATTCTGTAATATTTGAAACATTATTTATAGCAATGGTAAAATACTTAATATAAAAGGCACTGCCATGTACCAACACAGAGAGTATATTTCCTGAAGCGTTACTCACGTAGCAAATGGTACAAAGAGATCCTGGCCAAAATCTCTCTCTCTATGCTCTTCCCCAAGGTCTGACTGTCCTGCTAAGTCTGACCCTGAAATCTTTATCTCTGTGATACCATTTTCATTTTTAAGCAAGTACAATAAAAGAAATCCACAATTTGCAACTTTGATAGGTTACCAAAATACCAATTAGCATTCCTCATCTTCTTTGAGAATAAAGACAGAAGATGGATTCCAAAAGGTGACAGTTTTTAATTATTTTCCTTATCAGTGAAAATTCTTTGAAGTACAATAAAAGGTTTCTGGGCACCACTGCACTGCTTATGCCAAAAAAGAGATATTAGGTAGACATGAAAGTGGCATCAACATTATGTGTGTTTTCCACTTGCTTGGTCCTCTGCTAGATTTTTTTTTTTTTTTGGGTCTTCTTTGTCTTTTGAGGGCCACACCCTTGGCATATGGAGGTTCCAGGCTAGGGGTCTAATCAGAGCTACAGCCACCAGCCTATGCCACAGCCACAGCAACGCCAGATCCGAGCCGTGTCTGCGACCTACACCACCGCTCACGGCCACACCGGATCCCTAACCCACGGAGCAAGGCCACGGTTCCTAGTTGGATTCGTTTCCGCTTCGACACACCAGGAACTCCTCTGCTAGATTTTTAAGACACAATTCTTCACTGAGAATATAAATTCACATCAGTCTATTAAAATGGTGGTGAAAATTGTCAGAAGGATCCAAAGAGATGTGATTTACATTTGGGGGAATAAGCAGAAAAAGGTTTTTCCACAGAGGTTCCTAGGTTAAAAAAAAAAAAAAAGGCCAGTATCTCAGATTAGAAAGACCTGGAGAATGAGACGGGAATTCACACTAATCTTCAGAATATAGTGAGAAAATGTAAGGAATCAGCCAGCAGTGAATGCTCAAGGCAAATTCAGGGAAATGTAATAGGCTTCCCTGATAAATTGGAGAAAAGAGAAGTATGCTGTGGTGCTCTGTACGTAGGATGCCATGGGTGCTTGATGGAAAGTGGTTATTAAAAGCACATAATCCCTACAGCCAGTTGGATGTCAAAGGAAAGACTCAATACAGGAAATGGCCCCTGGGAAGAGAAAGGTAATTTTCTATCTAAAAGTTGAACCAGAAATAGCAAATGCCTGATGGCATTATCCATATGGAAGTCATCGGAGAAGAGCTATCCCAAAAAGTGGCCAAAGCAGGGGGTGGGGGTGGGGGGTGGGAGTCAGGGAATCCTGGTCTTCTAAAGGTGGATTCTAGGGTAAAATCTATAGAAAGCAGAACTTCAGTATTGGTGACAACTCAGTATCCAAAAGACACACACCATGTGATGGCACTTAGACGTGGAATCTAAAATATGGCACAAATGAACTTATACACAGAACAGAAACAGACTCACAGACATAGAGAATAGACTTATGGTTGCCAAGGGGGCGGCAGGGAGGCAGTGGGATGGACATGGACGGGCAGTTTGCGGCTGGAAGATGCAAACTGTTACATTTAGAGTGGATAAACAATGAGATTCTACTGTACAGCATGGGGAACTAGATACAGTCTCTTGGGACAGAACATGTTGGAAGATAATATGAGAAAAAATGTATATATATGTATGACTGGGTTGCTATACACCAGGAATTGACACAATAGTGCATGTAAATCAACTATACTCTAATAAACATAAAATAAAATTTTAAAAATGTGAGCAGAAGAAATGTCATTTCATGGGACGGAAACGTGACAGATCCTGAGATCTTAGCAGGTGTCATCATACTACAGGCCAAAGGAGGAAGATGGCCAGCCCTTCGTCCATTAGGGCAACGTAATTTTTAAAGGCAAGGATCATTTAATGTAAGTGTCCTTGCCAGGAGAAAGAGTGCTTAAGATATCTACCAGTTAATTTTTAAATTTAATTTCACTTCCACAGGAGAGAGCCCGTGGATGGTGGATGACCGTACCCATTTGCAAAGCTTCCTATTGCAAAATAATGCGTTTGCACTCCAATGTACTCATTCGTTTCTTGTAAATGGTGTTGGCTGTCAGTTCCCAGAGGATGATCAACATTGGAGACACCGAAAATTCAAACTGAGGGTTTCAGTCAGATACTTGTTCCCCTAAAGCTTGTTGGGGTCACCAGCCCACCCCTGTCTCTGCCGTCTTTGTGACAGCATTCTTTACCTTCAGTAAAGGCAGCGAAGCATATTTGTTGTGTGCATGTGTGGTAGGTAGAATGATGATCCCACCACCTCCAAGATGTTCACCTTTTAATCCCCTGGAACCTGTGACTATGTTAGGTTACATGGCAAAGGCAATTAATACAGTGGATGGAATTAAGGCTGCTAATCAGCTAGCTTTAAAATAGAGATAATCCCGGATTATCTACATAAGCATCCTTACCAGTGGAACAGAGACACAGAAGAAGTCATCACCGGGAGATGTGATAAGGGAAAGAGCATCAGAGAGATGCTACCTTTTTAGGTTTGAAGATAAAGGCAAAGGCCTTGAGTCAAGGAATTTGAGCGTCTTCTAGAGGCTGGAAAAAGCAAGGAAGCAGACTCCCTCCAAAAGCCTCCAGAGGGAAGGAAGCCCTGCCCACACCTTGCCTTTAGCCCAGTAAGACTGACATTGGACTTCTAGCATACTGAAAGGAAGTGAAGTTGTATCATCTTAAGCTACTATGTTTGTGGCGATCTGTTACAACAGCAAACTAATACAGCAAGTATGCAAGCGCGACCCCATTAGGATGTAGCTGAACTAGACTTAAAGAAAGGTAGCTTGTCACCTAGGATCTAAAGAAATTGCTCTGTCTACCAGTACAATTAAGATAATAGGATTTGAAAGTAGACAAACCCAGATTCAAATTCCAATTTGGGCCATTTAAGAGCAATATGAGGAGAATATTTAGCTTCAAGCCCCAATTTCATCAGCCATTAAATAAAGAGAATAGCCACCTCATGGATTGTAGTGCGAGTGTAATAAGATAAAGCTGCCTAGTTCAGTAAAAATGTCTGTGTAGCACTAACACCTGGTAAAGGGTTAGATGAGGGAAAGTTATGTAATGACTGAAAAATACTAATTAGCACTTCTGTTAGATGCTGGGGCTGCAACAGTGAACATAACAGACACTGAAAAATAACCATGTAACTAATACCTGATGAAAAACCTTTGATAGCATGCAGGAAGTTCTATGATCATATATCAGGGCCACGTTGGCTGGATTTATGCATCAGAGATCACATCTTAGGAGACGTAAACTCTAAAAGGAGACCTAAAGAATAAATAGCAACTATACAAAATGAGCAAAAGGAATATGGAAGGGTGTTCTAGGCAGGGAACAGTGTAGCATAAGATATGCGAGCTTGGCAATGAGGGGCAATGAAAATCACAGCGAGGGAGGCACATTTCTGAGCTCAGCAGAGGCCAACATGGGGGGTGTCTTTTATCCTCACTGCCAGATGGATTTCTTGCAATGTTTTCACCAGAGAAGAGACACAGTTCTGTCTTATCCTGGGCCAGTGTGGCCCCTCCCACCCTCGAAGCACACGCTAGACCTTGAGGAAGTCTGAACCTGGCCCCCAGTTCTGATATCATCCAAAGACAAAGCCAGGGTCCAGAAGATCCCCCAGCACTGGGATGAAATGCGAAAAATCCAACCCTCTAGTTGTTCACCTGTAAGAGCCAACACTGAATCCACATACCATTTCCACACACAAGCCCAATGCTACCTAGACGGCAGATGGCGACAGGATTAGAGCTCAAAGATGTTCGATTTTGGAATAAGAGACAATGACCAGCACTGCTTAGAGACTAAAGTACACAGAAGGCCTGCAGCGGTAAAACGGACAATTCCTTATGAAACTATAAAGCCAAAAAAAAAAGAAAAAAGTGGGAGAGATGAAACAGAACAGTAACTTCCACAGGAAGCTTAGGAGAAAAATGACATTGGAAAACTCCAGGGAACCCCCAGAACCCCAGACAAGTGCAAACCATCTGCAGATACGATGTTTCAAAGGCAGAGGATGAAAAAATGTTAAGTTTAGATTGAGAGGCAAATTTTGCTTCTAGATGCCAAAAGTAATTGTAGCACAATATGGAAGAGACATTGGGAAGCGCCCAGCAGCAATTTTACACATGCGCGGCGGTCATTTCCAATCATGTAAGACGGAGTGACAGCAATAGGCGGCTGCAAGGAATGAGAATACGATCTAGAATGAGAGATTTACTCGTCTCAGATGTTGGTGGTTACGCAGGCTTTAAGAAACAAGTCCATTTTTCTGATATGTGAAAGCTGCCCGTTAAACAAAGGCAAACAAAATAGAGACAAAAGAAATATATTCCATGGAACTTTCTAATAAAGGAATCACTACTTGTCTTCCAGGCTGGAACCTGAATGCCCTATTTGTTGTTGGGAAACTCATTACTATGGCACTTGGGAATAATGCCTTTTGTTAAAACAAATGAGGATTTGCCCCATCTCACCCACATCACTCTTTCATAGTTCGTCTAGAAATTTTGCAACTATCAACAGGGGCACATTAAGCAGACATATCATCAAGTCTGCAAGAGGAAGCAGAGAAACAAATATTTATCAATCTGTCTGTCAATCTTATTAAACTGAGTTGATCACATATCTAGATTCAACCCTAGATACAGAGGAGGATTACCCAAAAAAAAAAAAAAAACCCTCAGAACTAAACCCAAATAATCATGCTTGTACCAAACAATTAAGCCATCAAGTTTGGATACAAACCTGATTCTGTCTGACCAGAGAGGAAGTAAGGCTGCCTTAGGTGACCTCGAGAATGAAGTCTGAGCATCTTGAAGCTGTAACTCAACCAAGACTATATCCCAAAACATTCTTTACTATATTCAGTCAAAAATGATTTTTTTAAACACCTGCTCTCTACTGAACATTGTTCTACATACTGGGAACACATCAACACACTGGACAGAAAAAAAAAGAAGAAGAAAGTGGTCTGTCCGGTAGATTTACACTATATAAGACACAGCAGTTACACCAAATCCTGATGTTGTGCTGCCATCCACCATCTTGCCATGCTTACTCCATCCCCGAAGTGGATCAACAAACTTTTTATGTAAAGTCCAACAGGGAAAGAGTGATGGATGTATTTCCAAACACCTCCTTATTTCGATAAATCTAATGCAATGGAAATACTTGTAAGCTCATATTTTGTACATCAAATTGTAATTCAAGAAAGGTTTGTACCATGAGAATCACATGATTTGCGTCACATCAACCTCTTCAGATGCGGTCATTCACAAAGCAAACTGCGCCCTCCAGAGTTTGTGGGTCTGAGGTTCCCCTTGATTACCTGGAGAAGGCTGCAGACACAACTATCCTTGCCAGAGAGACATGAGGTCCCCTCAATTCTTCTTGACACTTGTGACCAGCCGTCACACATATGAAGTCTCCAAGATCTTTCGAACTTGGTTATTTTATCCATTCTGTTTATAATGTTTCAGCTTTTAATCTGATTTTGCAATTATAGTTAATCAAAAGTTATTTTATTTTTTGTGCCACATTTTCATTTCCTTCCAGCCAACACTGCAATAACTGGAGTTTCAGCAACTTATTCCTCATTAAATGCCCATTAGAAACACCTTCTCCTCTGTATGTTTTGGACGATGGCTTGTATTTCTGATCCCTTTTGCCTTTTTATAGCGCTAACTACTTTTCACTGATAACCATACTTTGGTTCCTTTTCATATGAAAGCTGAGTTTTTGTTTTTCTTGTTTCACTTTCATTGTCAATATTCCAGACTGCGTTTTATGTCAATGTTTCTTGCAAAATATATAATATAACATCAAAGTCCAAAAGCAGGAAAAACTGTATTCCAACAACATAGTACTAATATATATAATACTCTGATGTGCTTTTATTGGGCCTCTAGGCATGGTAGCAGGGGAAAAAAAAGCCCTGCTCCAAAGTTGCCACAATCCATGTAGTCTAAAATATTAATGACTAATTTCACCCAAAGGTCAGCTTTTTAATAGAAAATATTTGATCGTTCTTAATAAAATATTTAAGAGTGAAAAATACCTGGAATAAAGCAGTTTAAAAAAAATATGATATGTCTCAGGCAATCAGCACGCTCTTCTCCTTGGGGACCAATATTCAGAAAAAGCAGTTCATTTGATTTTATTGACAATACAGTGATACTTGGCAGAGGGGGTATTTTTCCCCTTTTTAAATTTTTGTTTAAATGTTGAAGACCTGCCAGATTGGCAGCCCTGGAAATCTCAGTTACTTCACGAAATGGGCTTTCCATAGCATGTGTTCTCAGGGTGGAGGTGTATAGAGATCTTGCTGAGGTTCTTCCCCCCCCTTAATTATTTTCCTTCTATAGCACAGCCATTAATGAATCAGAGAAACCACTGGAAAAGTGATTGACCACTCAGTCCCTGGTGAGCAATAACTGACTTCTTCCTATTATAAGAGAATTTGAACAGAGAGCGAAAAATAGAAGTGAGAGAAAAAGAGGAACAGTCAGAGATCCCGTCGTCTCGGTGGTTAATATCATCTCATAGGCCGTCTGCGTGGTTTCTAATCCCATCTGACTAAGACACAGGAAATACCTGAGCATCAGAGAAGATCCTGCTTATTCCCATCTGCAGAACCACAGAACCTTCGACTCTAGTGGTTAAAGGACCCTTGAGTTGAAATACAGCTCACATCGAACGCTTGCATCCTTCTCTAACGCAGGCTTCCCAGGTGATCCTCTGTTCTTCCAGTGACAAGAAACTTTATATCCCCCGAAGGCAGCTCCTTGGAGAGATAAATATTCTTTTTATTAAGTCGAAATGCCTCTTCTTCCAAACTCAGACTCTAAACAGTGTGGTGTTTGCTGGACTTGATGCTGTCCTCTGGGGTCAGTTCCTTGGAAACGTTTTTTGTGTTAGATTTCATCTTCCTCTTTCAAGTCAAAGTTAATAAGAGCTTAATCAGTCTCGTAAATTACCATTACTTCTGTCTCTCTCAGCCTGTCTCCAAATGACCCCAAGCTAAAAGACAGTTTTTCATTGTGCTCTTCTCTAAACCAGGGATGTGGGGCTTGTTCTGAAGCTGAGGAACCCATTTCTAGCTGCTGGTTTTTTTATTCAGCAAGTTTGCATCCCTCTGCTTTTAAGTGTCTTTAAATACCTTTCATCCTGGGGCACAGGAACAGGCCATCTCCAAAATGTGAATAAATTAGATTGAGTCATATTAGTGTTGAAAGGGCATGTTTGAAAGATGCCAAGTCCTGGGTTTCAGAAGAACATGAGATATTTTCCATTTACAGATACATGAAATACCAAAATTACTGTGCTCAAAGTGACCTAACAAGGTACACCACAGTTCCCAGTCTGAATAGAAAAGCCCCTGGTTTTCAAACACGAGGAGGCAACACCACACAGAAAACCACCTCCGCTGACTTTTTCCTCTAGACGTATGGTCACACCAAAATAAGCATGTCTAGGAGCTCCCACTGTGACGCAGTGAGTTAAGGATCCAGTGAAGTCTTTATGGCCACTTAGGTTGATCCTGAGGTGCAGGTTCCATCCCCAGCCTGGCGCAGCAGGTTAAGGATCCTGTGTTGCTGCAGCCATGGCATATGTTGCAGCTGTGGCTCACATGCAATCCCTGGCCTGGGAACTTCCACATGCTGCAGTGTGGCCGTGGGGCAGGGTGGGGGAAAGGAGGCATATCTATTAGAAAATTAACAGAAACCATTCCAAATGGGCTGCTTGCACTCAGGGAAGTGTACATATCTAATGAAAGGTTTGTTTTCTGATGTCTAAACTATTAGAGAGAAAGTATTTATAAAAAGTGTCATAGGCAGTAAACTACTGCAGAAGGATGTGCCTGAGAGTTGCAGATTTGTGCACCATAAGACATGTTGTTGGTGATTAAAAAATTCAGAAGAGTGACAAACGTTAAGGAATTCTGCATGTCATAAACAGGGAATTACCCTTTCTAGAACAAATGCCTAGAGAGAAGGGTACCAGAGTGAGAAGAGAGGAGCAGAAGGACATTTCAACACATGGCATAAAATAGGTTATCTCTGTACCAATTCAGACAGCGATTGAAACCAGTTATTTAAACGCCTGTGATCCTCCGAAATTCATGTCCCTTAACAAGGAAACTGGTCATTATCGATTCCATTTCTCTAAAACCCGTGTGACTGCGCCTCTTGGAAAATAAAGCAAAAGTTGGAAGAGAAGCAGTCTGAGCAGAAGAAGCAGTTTCTGTAGCTTCTCCAGGTAATGACACTTAATCTCTATTTCACTCCACCGAAAAGCATCCATGAATGCCTAAGGGACTCCTGCTCAAACAGCAAAGGATCCAATTTCACAAGACCTAGAGGCAAAGGAGGTGACATCATTCGGGCTTTCCAAGCATAGTGTGAGGATAAACCCCTGTCTTGAAAGGAACCACATCCTTCCCAAGCTGATCTGGACACTTCTTACACTTTGCGAATGCACAAAGACCAGAACGAAATTTCATTCAGCAGTACTCCTTTTTTTTTTTTTTTTTTTTAAACCACAAAGCGTGTCAAGCTCATTTGGCTGCAGGTGGAATCTGTAGCCAAATGCGACGATCTGATGTCGGTTGCTTGTGTTTTGTGTTGTGTAGTGTTTTTATTTATGTATGTATGTATTTATTTATTTATTTATATTGTGCTCCAGCTGCTTCCAAAAAAATGCTAAAGAAAACAAATATGGAGTTCCCGTTGTGGCGCAGTGGTTAACGAATCCGACTAGGAACCATGAGGTTGCGGGTTCGGTCCCTGCCCTTGCTCAATGGGTTAACGATCCGGCGTTGCCGTGAGCTGTGGTGTAGGTTGCAGACGAGGCTCGGATCCCGCGTTGCTGTGGCTCTGGCGTAGGCCGGTGGCTGTGGCTCCGATTCAACCCCTAGCCTGGGAACTTCCATATGCCGCGGGAGCGGCCCAAGAAATAGCAAAAAAAAAAAGACAAACAAAACAAAACAAAACAAAACAAATATAACCCATTCCCCTGAATTCAGCAGTTTTTCCCTTTTCTAACCTGGGCAGGGGAAGCGGCTATGCAAGTCACTCATTTGATATTGTACACATTTATACATGTGGATTCGGATCATTTCAAATGAATAGGCTAATACAATAATTCTGCAGAGTAGTTCCCTCCTTTGGAGTATCCCAAACCACAATCACCCGTCAGGGGTATTTGAAGAGTCGCGTTTGATTTAGGTGTAGACTGTCCTCTATCAAAAGGCAGTGGGGAAACGTGGTTAAAAATGCCATCTCTGTTCTCCTTTAAAATCGATTCCCCTTTTCCTCCCGTGAGGAAGCAAAGTCAAACGTCCAGAAAAGGCATGAGTAGGTCTACTGAAGACCTCTTTGAGAAAACCGCTTCCATTCCCCCTTTTCAGGAGTAGTCTTGTAACTAAAATAAATGCAACAGTTCTTGTGTCTCTTTCCTACACCCGCGTATCCTGTTTTTTCTAACTGGCAAGAAAAAGTATCATAAATATAAGTCAGGAAGGAAAAAAAAAAATCTACTGATGCCCCACCAGAAACATTTTACTAGGACCCTGGTACAGATGATTTCCTAAGAAGGGCCAAATTCATCTCCGGAAAAAGAAAAATAAGCAAAACAAATGCTTAGAAATACAATAAAAAAAATTGTGGCAAAAGTAGAGAAATGAGGTTCTAGAAAAATCCAATAAACCCCCCAATGCACATAAACCGATTCCTTCCTTCTGCGAAAGATCTGCTTGCTTGTCACGTCGAAGCCTCCTCTAAGCTAAGGGATAGAGACCATTCCTCCGAGAGGCCAAGTGGTTTTTCCTGAATGTGATCCTCGAAGTTTCCATCGCAAATGCAACGAGTCTACTAAGAGTTAGGATTGACCTGGAAAAGGAAGTTGAATTTCATATTCTGTTTTGGTGTCTGTATACACCACCCAAAATACAATGGATTGTAAACAAAGTCGACTTGTTCCCAAGGAAGAGACCTTAACATATGGCAGTGGCCTCCGGGAAGCCACTTACCTGACGGAGACAGTTTGCCACAGTTTTTACGTCACTAAATCCCTTAAATATCGTCCCCTCAGTACCTTAGTTTATGTTCCAATAACCGTCTGTTTTGCAAGTAACCAAATGAACATAACTTGGTCATGTGGAACCTATTGACTTATATAGCTAATAATATTACACAAACCAAGGAACGGTGGAAAATTTATGACAAATGGCATCGCGTTTCCTTTTAGATGTATTACAATACACCAAAATGAGTGCCAAGACCGTACTTTAAACAACACAGCTGAGTATTATCCAAAACGATATTTTGACAACATACATATATTTACATCAAATGCATCATGTGGTAAGTTGATTTGATTTTATAAGCTATTTCTCCCATAAAAACTAGCGTAAGGGGAAAAGCACCCCATTAAAATTAAGAACTTAAGGGAAGGAAAAAAAAAACACACACACACAGAAAATGCATTTGAATTAGAGGTCTTAAAAAAAAAAAAGTCTAGTAAAAATGCGCAGGTTGGCTTTAGAAATCTGTTTTGGAAGAATTACATGGAGGATTTTTGAGCGCGTGAGCCATAATGAGAAAGTTTGCTGCTTGGATCAATTATGAGTAATAGATGCTTTCAGGGGCTTCGGCCGATATGTGTGTGAATAAGTTATCCATAACATAAATAAAAGGCCGTCTATCTCTAACACACACTAAAGGCAGCTATTTAGACGGGACCACTTGAATGGCCTTGCGTGTGGGTGCGTTAGTACGGTAAATTGTCTTAGGAGACACTCAGCATTTCAAGAGGTCAGGTTTCTAGTTTGTTGGGTTTGGTCTGTGGCGGTGTGCAGAGGGACCTGGGCATCCTGGCTGGATCAGTACTGCTTTGCTGGAGGGACGACAGCATACTGAGGCCAAAGGGCTACATGCCCCAATCTTGTGTCCTTTCCCAAATTCCCAAATTCATTTTTCTCTGTCCCAGAGAGGTTCACTGTGCAGTTAAAGATCATGCCTAATAGCCCTCTGATATAAGGAAAAGATTATATTTAATGGATTTAAATATTCCTTTCTCTATCATGCTTAGCATTCCACAATTCAGGCACTTAATTGGTTTGCAAAGGTACAGGGGAGGGGGAAAAAAGGGCTGTCTGGATTTTATATGTAGTACTTTCTTGCCCCCTACTGGAAAAATGTGAGCCAGGCATACTTAGAAGTCTCATTTAAAAGTATTTTCTGATTGATTTTTCCCTATACATCAGCTACGAACCCATATCTACTTCGAGCAAAAACAGAAAGGTAGTAGAAAGCTTTAATACCATTAGCTATGCATTTTATTGAAAAATAATGAATTTTAGAAATCCAATTTGTTAAAAAAAAATACCCTCAGGAGTGTACAAAAGTCAATTTTCCAATTGCATAGTAAAAGTAAATCCACCATATCAAGTTGAAAACTGGTAGAATTCTTTGTAAATAGAGCTTAAAGGAAGCTTAACATTCAACTGGATTTGCAAAGATTATAAAGAGAGTGTGTTTTCTGCTTTTAAATATTATTCACTACTTCCTGGGCATCGAAAAAAAAGCAATTTCATTAGAAAGAGTATTTCCATAATATCTTTATTTTTGAAGGCACACTTGCCATTTCTTTTTTTTTTTTTCTTTCTTTCTTTCTTTTTTTTTTTTTTTTTAAGGCTGTGTATGGAAATTTCCAGGCAAGGGGTGAATCAGAGCAGCAGCTGCCGACCTACACCACAGCTCAGGGCAACGCTGGATCCTTCACACACTGAGCAAGGCCAGGGATCAAACCTGCATCCATACTAGCTGGGTTGCTACCACTGAGCCACGATGGGAACTCCACACTTGCCGTTTTTCTTTAGAAATATTTTCCATCACAGATCAGCTGTGCCCCTGGATCCCTTTTTGATCATTTGTCCTCCAGCAAATAAATTATCAACATCCTATTTCATCAGCATGGCGACCATCGCGGTTCCCTCGGTAGGCTTGTTAGTTTTCATGGTGCAAGGCCTCTGAACATTTTTATACCAACACAGATAACGGCAAATCACAAGTCTCACAGTGATGTCCGTTTTCCTTCGGCCACGTACTTTTTCATCAAATTCCAGGGATTGTGAGGTTGATCATAAGTATGACCGGCCCTCAAAGAAGAGGTCACTGCGGGCGGGGTGCACAGCTGGGACGTGCCTGTGACTTTTTCTGCCTTTTTAGGTCTTTGAGACTGAGCCGTGGCTCCCTCCTGGGTGTCAGGGACCTTTGCAGAGAGCGTCTCAGTCATAAGCAACATGGAGCTTTTTATTTGGTGAACTTAATCTTTCAAATGACAGGTCACTTCCGTGGTGAAGAAAATGTCCCCTTCCGCCTACATCCAGCTGGGACGGACAGACAAAGGCACCCCACAAAGAGAAGGGACCTTTGCTTTTCTGTGGCTCCCCTTTGACACTGAATGTTTTCAAAGGCCAGTTCTTAGCTTGATACCTGGACAAGCGTCACATTCCAAAGGCACTGAGCAGACGCGGCTGCCAAGAGAACGTCACTGACCACTGATACGCCTCCTGGCCCTTGACTTCCGGTAGATGGAGCAAGAGTTGTCCTTGGTTTAAAAAAAAAAAAAAGTCTTTTTTTTTTTTTTTTGGCTGCACTTTGGCAAGCAGAAGTTCCCAGGCCAGGGATCCAACCCACGCCACAGCAGTGACAACTGCCAGCCACCAGGGAACTCCTCCTTCGCGGGCCAGCCTTGCATGGACTCCTTTCATGTTTAGTGTTCTTCCTCCTCATTCACACCCTTTTCTCGCCAAAACAGAGCAAGCCAGAGGAGACGCAGGGGCATCATTTTCTTCGATAATAATCTTTGAATCCCAAATTGCAACCATCTGCTCCAGACGGCACCTGTCCCTTCCGGGTAAATGGCATGCCCATGCGGCAGGGAGAGACTGTCATGGAATGCCTAAAAAGGGTCTTGAACCTTTTAGAGCTAAGTCATTCCCTCTTGTTATGAGCATCAGGGAGGCTTCCTCGGAAAAAATTACCTGCCCTATAAATAGCAAGTGCCGAATCTCTCAGCTGACTTTTCTGTGACCTGCACAAAATGACCATCTTCCAACAAAATTTGTAGCAAACACACGTGTGCATATTTACCAAGCTCAGGGTAATACACCCTCCCCTCTTCCCCCACAGTAGTAAGGACTGGAAACTGAGGACACTCAGTAAATGTCCCGGACTGAACTGAGGTCTGAATAAACCCGGTGCAGGGATTATTCTGCCCTATATCCTGCTAAGAAGAAGGGAGGTTCAGTTGTAAACCCCTTCCCGAAGGTGTCAAAGATCAGCTCACAAATGTATCTCACGGTCTCGCTCTACCCTGTAAGGAGTTGGCTGCCAGGACAACTTTCCATCAGCAAGTCAGTAAGGATGCAAGGTCACAGGAGGTTTCCTAGTCTTTTTCCTCCTAATTTGTCTGTATGGGTGTCTCCTCAGGGTTCACTGGTTCAATTTTAAGGAAAAGGACATTGCAAGCTATGCTGCCATTAAGTCAAATCATTTACACCCCCATGAGTATGGTCCAAATACATTTAGTGGTCCGTCGGGAGTTAGACTCTGTAATATCTCTCCATAAGTCAACTGATTTCAGTATCTGTGAATGGAGGGACATTTTATAGTTCACTACGTCTGTCTTCAGACTCTTCCAGACCCCTTTTCTAGAATTTAGGAAACAGAAATTCAACCTCATCATAAATGTTTGACCAAACATGGACTCCAGAATTTTCTCACACCCAAATAATTTCCAGAGAAGAGTTTTAATCTACCTGCAAATAGCGAGAGGAGGATTCTCCAAACACAAACATCTTCATTTATCCTCCTAAGAATGTACACACAAAAAAGCCATGGACTTCCTTGCTATCTCAACGCATACCTGGCAGGTAAAAAGATTTTTCTGAAACGCAAAGCCATAGCCATTTGCATCCATTTGCCAGTAGCGAAGTAGACATTTCTGGAGTTCTCTGGTGGCTCAGCGGTTAAGGATCCGGTGTGGTCACTACTGTGACTCTGGTTACAGCTGTGGTACAGGTTCGATCCCTGACTCAGGAACTGCCACATGTTAGGGCGCAGACAAAAAATAAATTTAAAAAAAGAAAAGTAGGCACTTCTAGGCATCACCCCTCCAGTGCTTTGGGACATGGTGCAGAAAACACGTAGGTTTGGAGAAGCCCCTGGGGAAGGGCACTCAATGCCATTGCCTCACTTATGTGTAGTGTCCTGATCAATGACACATGTACCCACACCGCAGGTGAGCTCCAAAGGCTTTCAGCCAGATTCTCAGCCCCACCTCGTGTGAAAACTCACGGAAACAGCTGCTTTCCAAGGGCCAAGGCCCGAGGCCCTGCTGGCTCCAGACCATCCTCTTGGCCATCCACGCTCTGGGTCTCCAAAGAGTCAAACTCTGGGATAATTAGTCAACGGACACTTCAGTTTAGTTAGTGTATACAGAATTTCGTGAAACTCCTATTTGATACTCATACATACAACTTTTACACAAAGCAGGCGTAGAGAAACAAGGCAATGAATATTACTACAGGTGGTCCTGACTTCTTATGCTTTGACTCAATGATTTTTCAACTTGACGATGGTATACAGGCAATATGCATTCGGTACATACTTCCAATTGTAAAGTTTGACCTCTTCTCAGACTGGCGGTACGCAGTACAATCCTCTCTGGTGATGCTGGGCGGAGGCAGGGAACCAAGACTCCCAGTCCACCTTGCGGTCACAAGGGTCAATAGCGGATACACTTAGAGCCATGCACCCGGACAACCATTCTGCTTTGCCCTTTCAGTACGGTGTTCAATCAATTACATGACATATTCAACACTGTATTATAAAACAGGCTTTGTGTCAGATGATTTTGCCCAGGCTCATGTAAGTGTTGGGAGCATATCTAAAGTAGGCTAGGACGTTCAGTAGGACTGATGTCTTAAATGAATGTCTGACTCATGATATTTTCAACTTACAACAGGTTTAGTGGGATATAACCCCATCATAAGCCAGGGAATATCTGTACATCTTTTGTCAAAAGTCTTCTTCACCCTGTGTTCCTTGCAGCACTATTCATAATAGCCAAGACATGGAAACAACCTAAATGCCCATCGACAGATGAATGGATTAAGAAATATGGTACATATATACAATGGAATACTATTCATCCATAAAAAAGAACAAAAGAATGTCATTTGCAGAAACATGGATGCAACTAGAGATTCTCATACTAAGTGAGGTAAGTCAGAAAGAGAAAGACAAATACCCTGTGATATCACTTATAGGTAGAATCTAAATATGGCACAGATGAACTTGTCTACAAAACAGAGACAGACTCACAGACATAAAGAACAGACTTGTGGTTGCCAAGGGGGAGGGAGAGGGAGTGGGATGGACTGGGAGGTTGGGGTTAGTAGATGCAAATTACTGCATTTAGAATGGATAAGCAATGAAGTCCTGCTGTATAGCACAGGAAACTATATTCAATCACTTGTGATAAAACAGAATATGAGAAAAAGAATGTGTATATATATATATATATATATATATATATATATATATATATATGACTGGGTCACTTTGCTGTACAGCAGAAATTGACAGAACATTGTAAATCAACCATATTTAATAAAAAATTTAAATAAAGAGGAATAAAGATAGTGACGTAATACCATGTTCTCTTTGTTCGCTCTTGCCTTGCCTTCCAGATTATTTAGTGCAAAACTTTGACCTTGCAAAAATTAGATGGTAACTAGTTCTCCTAGTGTAGGAATTTATGTGCAAAGACCCTCTTCATTCCTTGAGGGAAGCACCTTGCAGGGCCGGCACATAGCAATCGCTCAATAAAAATCCATTTCCTACTTTCCTTCATTACAGACTTTGAGCAAGGGTGGGAGCCATTCTAAATTTAATTTTCCTCATAAATAATGTAAAAATATGAAAGGTGCCTATTACAAAGTGTTGTTGAAAAGATTTAGTGAGTTAGCACATGTACAGTGCCTGCAACTTTTTTTTTAAAGCAAAATAAATGTTAGGTGCTCTTATGGCTGCTTTTGTTGTCCTACTAAATTTCTTTATCTAAAGGTGATACTGTATATTTCTCTTGTAACTCACTACTAATCTATCTAATAGGTGAATAATATGCATCATAAATTAATGATATGTATAAACATATCTAAGGCCAAAAAATAAAAATCAAAAGTCATACTCAAGGACACGCCATGATTGTAAAGAAAATAAAGGCGGACTTTCTGAGCTTTCAGGAAAAAAGATAGAAAAAGCCTATTTCAACTTATTGGGGTGGCCATCAAAAACTTTTCTGACCACAAATAATTCTATTTTACGGACTGAAGGCATCTAGAAGAAACCTCCCCCAGAGGACGCTCCCTGAAGATCCGGGGAAGGGAAAAAGATGACCTGAAACACCCATCCCTGCTCTTCACACCTGGTGGCCAGTGGGAAAGGAAGCCTCTCTAGGTGTCCCCCTCCACTGCTTTGGGACACTGGATGCAGAAACCCAGAGGTGGAGTTCCCATCATGGCTCAGCAGAAGCGAATCCAACTGGTGTCCATGAGGACGCGGGTTTGATTCTTATCCTTGCTCAGTGGATTAAGAACCTGGCATTGCCCTAAGATGTGGCATATGTCACAGACGCAGCTCGGATCTGGCGTTGCTATGGCTGTGGTGTAGGCTGGCAGCTGCAGCTCGGATGGGACCCCTAGTCTGGAAACTTCCATATGCTGAGGGTGCAGGCCCCACCCCCTGCCCCCCACCACCAAAAAAAAAACCCCGAGGGCTGAGAAGTCTTTGGGAAGCAAGACTTCAATGTTGCTTATTCAGTAAGTAATTGATGAAAATATGTATGGATTCAAACAACTAATTAATGTCTCACTTCTTGGAGACATCTGATATTTTCTCTTCTAGTATCTTTGCTCATTTCATGTTATTTTCGACAATGCTGAAAACAAGAGTTCAAACTCCGGGTTTTGTTGGATCTGCAACTGACAAACCAGATTACAGTTAGAAAAATAAACAAACAGGTAAGCAAGCAGAGGTGTGCCCTTGCCATCAGCCCAAATAGCTGAAGAATTGCTTCTTCCTTGTTTAAACATTCATCTAATTCTCCCCTGGGGGCTGTGAAGATGAGGCTCTGCTGGTTGTCCCTTATGGTTGTTCCATGAGAGTCACAAGAGGTAGATAGGACAGGAATACGTTAAAGGAACAGCAGGAATAACAGGAAAGGAATCAATTAAAATGAACTTCTTAAATTTTCATTTTCTGTTTGAAAAGCCAGGCCTCTTTTCCAAGTCCTTGGACCCCAGCCATCAAGCTCTTATTCACTTTACCCTTAGCTTCTGGTTCTTTCCTCTTGAAAAACCCAAAGCTCTTAGCCATTTACTAACACAATAAGCCATTTATAAATATTAACTAAAATTAAAAGAAGGTGGTGATTAATGAAAGGACAACCGATGTCTCTTCATCTACCAACTCCTAATTTCATTTCAAAGAAAGCACTCTCTCGCCATGATGATTCCTAATTTCATTTCAAAGCAAGCACTCTCTGGATGATTCCTTCCTCTGCGGGAGCCTCGGTGTTGTAGTTAAGCCGTTCCTTTAAAAAAAATAATAAAATCACTACGGCTTATTTCAAAAATAAAATATGAATAACTGAAATGAATTTTGATTTCTTTTGATGGCACAAATTATTTTGAAAGCTAACAGCTCTGCACATTTTAAAATAGATTCAATCATTCAAACTCAATCACGAATTTTCTACCCCATAATAATTTCTAATCATTCCACAGCACACACACACCCGCATCTAAATGCCTTCTTCCACATGTCAAAATAAAATTCATATCTATTACCACACCTCTGAACCATCAAATCGTTCAAAATGAAGATCATAAAATGAAGATATATGGAAATGATGTGTGATATGTGTAATTCCACAGAGGAATGCATTCAGCAGAGGTGAGCTAGCCTAACGCCAAGATTCTGTTTCTAAAACTCAGTGGTATTTTGCCTTTGAAATAATTTATTTTTAACTTTCTAAATAGTTTGTGATATTCACCACTTAACTCGAACTTGGCTTAAAACAGCCCAGATTTGTACTGAGCACGGTATCATTTTTGGAATCATCCACAGGGTAAACACTGTTAATAGGATTATTATTGTCCCTCATTCCATTTATAAAGTTGTTGGGGTGATTTATGCAGAAGCTCAGATTCCAGGAAAAAATAATCTACCCCAAACAGAAATAACTCACGTGGGGGGAATGAGAAAACTCTATGAAGACTGAATGATCAGCAAACACTGTCCCTTCTCTGATAAATGACAATAATTATAAAATGAATGATTCTCGTCCCTCTTGTCCTCCTCAGGACGTCCAGTCCTGCACACACTTGGAAACACACGGAAGACTCCCACGTACACACACTTACACCTAGACTCACCCTCTTCCACCCACGCACACGCCTGTACACACAGCACACCTACACACAGATGTGCAGGCGAGGACAACCTGGATGGCCTACTAAGGGTGACATGCTAGGACTGTCCTTCAAGAGACCTTTACTCTGGGCCCCAACTTAGAGAACAGCACGTATCTTCTGAGCCCTGTCTATACCTGCGAATGCACTGCTGGACAGCAAAAGACCTCATGATCCAACTTTCCCAGGGCCGAAAGCACTTACCTGCCTATGACCATGACCTGGTGCTAAGTCAGCTAATCTCCCATTTTGAATGAATCTCCACCATGCAGTTGGTGGTGGCTCCAGCTGGTACTGTACCAGACTGCTCTCTCAGAGGACAAAGTTTGCCCACAGAGGACAGTTCCATTCTCCTGGAATAACTGTGTCCCCTTTTCTCTTCCTTTATCTGGGCAGCCCCTTCCCAAATGCTTCTTCTCCTATCATCCCCATATTGGCTGCACACACACTGAAGGATGCTGGAGGCTTAAGCAGGCTTTCAGCTGAAAGCTTCATCCAAATGCTGGGAAACAATATACAGTAAGCATCATCCCGTCGCTAGTGGGGCTGACCCATCCCAGGGGCCACTCCGAGGACATGACCTCATTGTGCAGACCTTCCAGAAGAACCTGGTACAGATACTCATCCCATCCCCAGGATGTCCCCACTGGATGCCTCTCATTTTGAATTAATCTTGACCGTGCTTTTTTCCTGTCCCCTCCCTCCACCTGGACACCCCATCTCTGTGACAGCAGGATCTCTCTCCAGTTATTTCCCTGTGTATCTAACAAACTCAGCCACTTTGACTCTTCAGTGCGAGGCCAGTAGTACCTTCAGCTGGTCTGGCCAGCTTGGAGTGATTCTCCTAAAAAAAGCACCAAGAGGGAGTCTTTTTCTCAGAATTAGCCTCATTTAACTGTTCATTGCTTAGTCCATTTTCTAGGTTAGATTCTTTCCATCTAGTCATTCCAGAATATCTGCCTCAAAATTCCACATGTTCCTATTAAATTTGCATTATTTGAATTAATGCAGCTTCTCAAAGCATCCTATTTGGGCACCAACCATGAAATCCTCTTATTTTACAACCATATGATAAGATTTGAGGAACCCTTTGCATTACTGGTTAAATGAAATATTGTATCTGATTTTTTCAACTAAAGTAGCCTAATTTCCATCTAGAATTTGCCCTTTCCCGTTATAGCTCCTCCACACCCCCAATCCTGGAAAGGATATAATAGAGCACTGCTTGATCCCTCCAAAATCGTTAGCCTACATTCTGGTGGTGTCATCCAGAAAGGAGGTAGAATTCTATGCTTTGATAGCGATGCAAAGAAATCTCAAGGAATTACGAAGTCTATGAAAAGAATGCTGATTTTCTTCTTTCTGAGAAAACTTCAGTATTCTCATTTAGCAATCAGAGAGGATTGCTTTCCCAGGGAACTGGCTAAGTAGGTAGCAAAAACAAAAGGAAATAGCAATGACCAAACATGTAGCCTGATGGAATTACCGGCAGAATGTACTGTCTGCGGAGGCAACCCCTGGAGTTAATGGTTCCAAAATAATAGGCTCTATATGGCTTGTGTTAATCTTCCATGTGCCTCATCATGCTCTCATGAACCTTTCCAGAAGGGATTTTAGCAAATAACTTCCTCTCGAGTCAAACTATTTAGAAGTATGAGTTCAGCTTTCTGTTCAACTCCTAAATCTAAGTCAAATATCCCACAGTACTCTTTCTTTGCATCTTTCATCATCCTATGAAGTGCTGAGCCTGAGTTACATTCACAGAAAACCTCTGTCCATAGCAATATGCATAGTGAAATTTCTAGTACATGTATTTGCAGGAATGGATATTTGTTTTCATTTCATTTATTTATCAATTCACTTGAATCACATTTCTTACACCCCATCTATAGTCAAAGCACTGTGTTAAGAACTAGGCTGCTACAAAACCGAACAGAATATTGTCTTAACTTTCATGATATTTCAATCCTACAAGGGATTATAAAGCATATACACCACCAGGAAAGTAAACTAAGATACGTGTAAACGAAAGCTTTGGAGTTCAGGGAGGTAAGGATAAACCCCATCCTAGCTATGAAGACGATGGGGGATTTCACAGAGGTCATGGTGTTTGCACTGGGGAAGGTTAGGCAGGACTCGATTATTTGGAGGTGGAAGAGGTAGATTTGAAAGGGGAATGTCACGGCAGAGGGAAAAGGACCAACGAAGGTGAGAACGCCCGAGGTATGGGAATAGAAAACGGTATTCCCCTTCATTTGCCTGCAGCAATGGCTCGTGAAGAAGGGGAATGATGGGAAGCACATTTGTTACAGCATGTTGCAGTCAGATCAAAGGGAGACTAGAACACCAGCTGAGGAATTGCTCTGTCTTCTAGAGGGAATGGAAAAATCTCTGGAAAGTTTGGGGCATGCAAGTAAATCATCAAAGGTGACTTCAGGCAGATTGCCAGCTGTGCATAAAAAGCAGAGTGGTGCACAGCTGGCTGGACCCAAGACCAGTTAGAAGGCTACCGCTGTTACAGAGCTCACAAGAGAGGGGAGAAGAACGTTCAAGAGTGTGAGGGCATCTCAGAGACTGAACTGAGAGGATGTAATCAGACAGGTAGGAGCAAAGGGTAGGAGTCACAGAGCCTTGAGTAACGGGGAGAATCACGATGCCAATAACGAGTGACACAAGCGAAGGGAAGAGAAGATAGTAAGTATCCATTTCCATATACACAAATTTGGGTAGTGCTTCTACAAGTTTCATCCCAACCCAGCAAGGTGTGCAATTCACCTATGGAAAGGAGCTTGTGGAATAAATATTCCTCCTATTCATTCTAAAACAACATTTGCTCTATCAACACCTCAACGTGATCTTCACCTAATCTTCTTCTTGCGTTTGCAGTGGTCGGCTCTCGGCTCATGCCCTCTGTGCTGGCCTTCCACGGGCTTCAGACTGCTCTTGAGTATTGGACCTTCTCAGCTCAGCCCCAGCAACCTCTCACCAGGATTTTCCAAAACCCAACTAGACGCAGCATATCATGTCCAAGGACCTGTCCTCACTGGATGGCTGGGCCCAGACAGAATCTGAGGCGTTGAAGAGGTGGCTGAATGAAGATGGCCATAGTCCAGTGAGAAATGCAAGGCTGGAGGGGAGAGTTCTGAAAAGTGGGAGATCCCAGGACCACTATCCTCAGCCATCACCATGGTGAGGGGATGATGGAACGTGCCTGCCCCCCCCTGCCAGACAGCAGGGTGACTGTGAAAGGAAGGAGTCCTCTGAGCAAAGCCAGGCAGGGACGCTCACCCACCTGGTCTCTTACCCACACGTGGATGTTTGCCTAGAAGAGGATGGACAGGGGTTGGGACTATTCTGCCATGTAAACTCTGCAGTGACAGCATGCCCCCTCGCAGCTCATAGATGCTGAAGGACCACTGGTGACCCGCTCTGGCCACAAGCAGTGGGCTCGCCCTTCAGAGTGGAGCCCTAGGAGGCTCAGAAGAACTGAAGTGGAATGAGCAGAGGTTAAATGCACTTTCCCTTACATCTAAGTGACAGGTTTTAATTAAACATAATTCACACCTCAACTGAGCCAATGTGCAACTTGTGAACTCATCAAAATTAAGGGAAGACAGAAAATACACTAAAAGGAATACGCTCTAAATATGGTTTGACTTACTTAGGGTGGTGACTTTGTTGTTTTCACTCCCTTAAAAAAGTAGCTAAATAAGTTGTCTTTGTGAAACAATACTTTGTATCCCAATTACCTTTATCCCAGTTTTAAAAATTACTGGAAGATGGGAGTTCCCATTGTGGCTCAGTGGAAATGAACCCAACTAGTGTCTATGAGGATGCAGGTTAGATCCCTGGCCCTGCTCAGTGGGTTAAGGATCTGGCGTTGCTGCAAGCTGTGGTGTAGGTTGCAGACACGGCTCAGGTCTGGTGTTACTGTGGCTGTGGTGTAGGCCAGCAGCTGCAGCTCTAATTTGACCCCTAGCCTGGGAACGTCCATATGCTGTTGGTGTGTCCCTAAAAAGCAAAAGCAAACAAAACAGAACCCTGGAAGATGTTATTTATTTCATTACAGTAGAAATATGATAAGTGCAAGTGTTCCCATTATATAGATTTGAGCGCTGACACAGACAAAAGAGGCAGGGACCAATTCCGTGGAAAATAGCGTCCAGGATAACAACAGAAACACGGATTCCTCCAAACAAGACCTCAACCTGGCTTTAAACAGGAGAAAATCTGACATCAATGGCTTTTGCCATCAAGCCAGTCCCTTTTGTTTGCCAAAGCTAAAAAAAATAAAAAATAAATAAAGATATAAAAAAATTATTCTTGCAGAAAATGCTATTTCTGGGGTCACAGCTGCAGGATTAACATATGCTAAAGCTCAAACTCCTGAAGATTTGATCGTGCACATCTTTTCAAGTGCAGCTTAATCGCCCAAGAATGCAGATCACATTGCAGATGTATTTAAAGCATGACAAATATTTATGTAATTATTATCTCATCAGATAAATATTAAAATCCTAAACCACTCTCCTCCTGAAGGTCCCTGAAGTTTCTGCATTGACTCCCACCTCCCTATTAAGCAGCCCTCTGCTCGTGATCAAAATCCTCTCCATCCACCCGAATCAGCTCAAATTCCATATCCTCAATGAAGGCACCCCTGGTGCCCCAATGAGAACTAACTGTCACCTCCGTGAAACCCCAGAGCACTTTGTCTTCCGAATGTGGCACTTCTGTGCCCTAGATGGAAGTTATCTGGCCATGCACTCATCTTATTTCCCCAAGACCCTGTTGCATCGTGCAACTCCCCAAGGGAAGGAACTGTAATTTACACATCTGCATATCTGCTCTAAGAGCCCAGTGGAAAGCATCCCGCTCAGGAGGTGTTAAATGTGTGTGTGTGTGTGTGTGTTTTAAATGAATGATGACTGCATGGAAATTCTCCAGGGTACCCAGGCTTTCCTTTTAAAGTTGGGGGTCTTAGAATATGGACAGCAAGCTTCTGCTAGTTGCACCTGGCCCGAGGCTATTCCTTGACTGCTAAATTGCAAAGGATCCCATCTGCCCCCCTCCCTCGGCCCCGCTGCAGATCCCCTTTAGGCTAACTGGTCACTCTCTGTTCTAACCTTGGATTTCTATCAGTTCTTAAGCCTGGAGAAAACTTGCTTGGGCCAGGGGTCTATCCAGGATGCTGGTTTCTAGGCTTATAGCCTCAATACCACGTGCTTTTCCTCTTTAAACTCTTAATTACTACTTTCTTTTCCATTATCTTCATTTCCTCCCTCCCGAAATGTTCCATTTCCAGGTTTCTCCTGAAACTATCTCCTTTGAGCCATCGACAGAACAGAAGGCAAACAGATGGTACTCCAATTGCACTGGTAATTACCCCCTGAGAAAAGCATCCTTGTTCCCCAAGCAGGTAATTTGGACTAAATTAGAACTTTTGCAGAATAACCCAGGTGAGTAGGGTGATGAACTATCTACTTATATGATCACATTTTATATAATAGGAACCATCATCATTAGTTTTTGACAAACCCCAGGCTGTCACTCCCTATAATGAAAGATGGCCAACATCTAAAAACTTATATTAATGATTTTCTCTTCTGTCTAAAAGGAACTCTTGCAAGCTCCACCCACTTCTGCATCCAGCTCTTCTTTGATGATGGGTAGAATCACATCTCAATCATGATAGAGAAACTCTTGGGCATCTCTCCTCACTAACGATCATGTGCTCCACCTCTCATACCTAATTTCTAGGCACAATGACTTTATTTTTTTAACGACACCTTTTTAATTATTGAAGTATAGTTGACAGATAATGTTGTATTAGTTTCAGGTGACAGGCAAGTGATTCTATACATATATATATATATATAGTCTTTCTCTGATTCCTTTTCATTATTGGTTATTAAAAGATATTGAATATAGTTCCCTATGCTATATAGTAGGTGCTTGCTGTTTATCTATTTTATAAACAGTAATGTATATCTGCTAATCCAAAACTCCTACGTTATCCCTCCCCCCTCCCCTTTGGTAACCATAAGTTTATTTTTTATGTCTGTGGGTCTATTTCTGTTTTGTAAATAAGTTCATTTGTATCTTAGTGAGACAGTTCAAAGGAAAACTGAAATGCGATTTCCAATAGGTTAAATTATTTTAATTTTTTGGCGAAGTTATGAGCAAATCTTTAAACCCAGGCATGGACAATGGGGCAAACAATGACCCCTCTTCACTCAGGAGGAAAGAGAATTCTGCCTGCACGTTCACTGGTCTCTGATGGTAACTGCAAACCATGACCTGCTGAAATTCTTCTCTAAGAGTAAGATTCACTAGAGAGCTTTCGGTCTTTTAAGACCAGGGCACTCAGTGTTACCAGGAAAAATGGCAAAGGCCATCCAAATGAACTTCACATAAGAAGAGAAGTAGTGAAAAATGGTAACTGCCCTTTTCCCACCCAGGCCAGGTCCAATTACCATCAGTTCTTTCCAATGGTGTTTTTCCTCTTTTTCTATCTGGTCTATTAGCGTGATGGTCCAAAGGCTGCAATTTAGATGTAAGGCTCACTAAAAAGAACGTTGGGATTTTAATATGTATACCCAACACAAAAGCAAGATATTTATTGCTGTTGGCACGTGGCAGAGGTTAACATTTCAGGGAAAAGGATTTTTCAGAGATTAACGTGACTGCCTGTATCTCTTTCCTTCTTCTCTCCTAGAAAAGCAAAATAGAGCAGGAAAAAATACTTAAGGATAAAAAGGCTCCTGCTAGACTTGTCAGCTTCATCAGTGTTCCGGACAAATGATGGCCAATTTTACATTAAGTGCCTGTGTTTTCCATTTCAGCATTTTGGGTCTTAACTTGGAAGGTTGTTTTGCGCTATTTGGTAATCTTCTCTTCCCCTGCTTTTTCTGACATTACAAATTGTCCAGACTACTTGTGTTTTCTGTTCTTAACCTTCTAAACTCCCATCCACTCTATAATAAACTTGCTGGGAAAGTAAAAAGTAGGGGTGGAGAGATGTGTTATTTTTCATTATTCTACTGAATAAAATTGCTTATGGAATTATTTTGCTGTTTAAAAGCTACTCACCTGTATGGGGGTGGGGTGGGGAGAAAATGTATGTCACATTAAGAAGCATCAGCATCTCACAAGTATTAGCATTTCTAATAAGACTCAATCCTCTCAGTCATGTAAGTTGGAAAAAATAACTCTTGGTCATTTATCAGAGTAAACTTAAGTCCAATAACCTGGTTAATATGAGGCCAATTTGATTTGTGTAGCTTCTTCCACTGAAATGCAAAAGGGGACATGAACCCAACTACTGGATTCGCTGAAGATGATGCATTTTTTAAGACACTGAAGTCTCCCTTCAAACATGGGAATTGTGAAGTAAGTCAGATAGAGAAAGACAAACATCATATGATATCACTTATATGTGGAATCTAAAAAAATGATACAAATGAACTTATTTATAAAACAGAAATAGACTCACAGACATAGGAAACAAACTTATGATTACCAAAGGGGATGGGGGGACGGGGAGATAAATTAGGAGTTTGGAATTAATAGATACACACCACTATATACAAAATAAGTAAACAAGGAGTTCCCTGGTGGCAGCAGGTTAAGGACCTGGTGTGGTCATTGCTGTAGCTCGGGTCACTGCTGTGGCTCAGGTTCAATCCCTGGCCCAGGGAACTTCCTCATGCTATGATCATGGCTAAAAACAAAAACAAAAAACCCAAAAGGTAAACAACAAGGGCCTACTGTAGAGTACAGGAAACGATACTCAATATCTTGTAATAACCTGTAATGGAAAAGAATCTGAAAAAGAACATACACGTATATACCTATAACTGAATCCCTTTGCTGTACACTTGAAATTAACACAACATTGTAAATTAATGATACTTCAATTTTTTTTAAAAAAGTAAAAAACAAAAAAAAACCTTTGGAGACAGAAAGATCTTCCTTACTGGTTAGTATCAGAGCTAAATGCTGTACCCTCCCTGTAGGTATTAAAATGCCTTTAGTCATCAGGAAGAATGATTATTTTCTAATTAAAAAGAATAAAGTTGAAATAGAACAAACATCTCAGCATCCCCAGACCATTCTGTAATTAACATGAATCTGAAAATAGCCCCAGGGCCAGGAATATATATATATATATATATATATATATATATAGTTTTTTGGTTTTTTTTTTTTTGTAGACCAGGTATTTTTCTTGTCATCTAGAAATGTCACTGGTGAGGCATGGACAGTCCTGTGCCACCCATCAAGCAGCCCCACCATCCATCAGTAACATGATTAAAGAGTGTCTTTATCACCGTCAAAACACAGCCAGAATTAGTTTAACAACACTTGCCAATATGAACAAGTAATTTCCGGTAAGAGAAGGGGCAGCAGATGTCGAGATGGGAAAGGGAAGGAAAGGAGGGTGAATTACGGCCTTTTACCCACACCCCACTGGCCAGACACAATCATGGGACCCCAGCTTTACTGCAAGGGAGGCTGAAATTGTAGTTTTCCCAAGAAGGACAAACTTACAGTGGGATTCAGTGAATATATAAAATTACCTTTGGCATACCTACTATTTGCAAACTGCTCTGCTGGGTAGTAAGAAAAGCGAATGTGTTCCCACCTCCAAGCTTCTTCCAGGAGCTTCCAATCTAGTGAACAGTGACAAATACATACACAAATAACTGACTGAGATAGAGTGAACATATGATATTATGGAGGATATGAGCTCTTGAAATTCTGAGTTTCTAAGACATTTTATACGGAAAAAAATTCAATGAAGAAAGTGATGAGATTTTTCCAAGTAAACATGGAAAGGGTTCCAGGAGGAGATGGTTTGAGAAAAGGAAATGTTTAAGAGGGAGCAGGGGGCCCTGTGTGGCCGGCATGTGACTCATGTGACACGTGAGAAGCTTCACAAGGGAGGGCAAAGGTCGAGTTGAGCCGGGTTTTGAGTGTCACGGCTTAGAGTGTGAAATCATCCCTGTGTCCAGAAGGCAGACGCAGAGGAAAGTTGTTTTAAGAACGCAGTCAAGGAGATCCCGCTGCGGCTCAGCAGCTTAAGAACCCAACACCGTCTCCGTAAGGATGCGGGTTCGATCCCCGGCCTTGTTCAGCAGGTTAAGGATCTGGCATCACAGCAAGCTGCGGCATAGGTCACGGATGCAGCTCGGAACTGGCATTGCTGTGGCTGGCTGTAGCATAGGCCAGCAGCAGCAGCTCTGAATCTGATCTGGGACCCTCCACAGGCTGCAGGGGAGGCAGTAAAAAGAAGAGGAGAAAAACAGGGACTGAGATTCTAACCCAAGGACCTTCCCAGGCCACTGCTTGATTCCATACCCCTTGAAAGCAAGAACTGTGTCTTTGCCAACTCCTTTTCTTTTTAAGTTTGTCTTTAATGGCCCTGCATGCCTACCCAGGACACAGAGAAGGCCCTTGGTCTGTGTTGACTGACCGAATGGCTGCCCAACTAAATGTCTGAATAGAGGACTTCAGACAATAGCAAACACCATACTGATAGCTGCTGCTAACTGCCCCATCCATAGGGGGTTCATGTTAAGGAGAGGAACCAGCAGAGAAGAATCGTTTGCTGCACCTTTTCAGAGCTGGGACAACGCATCGCTTGTTCAACAGGGAAAAAGCATGGTTAATAATCAGCCAAGGCCCAAGACAGGAGAACAGAGAGGCAGCTCTTCCACTCTTGTTTATGCGCCCCCTTCGCCCTGGTCTCCGGGACAGCTGGGCCCACCTCTGCCTCCACTGGATTCCAGCCGATTGGCCTTAGACAAGCCAAGGGGCCCATTCCATTTCCTCATCCAAACGCACCGAGGTTGGCAGTTACCTCCCCTAGACTTTAGGGAGATAAAAGAAGACGGATGTAAAAGCATTTTGAAAAGACTCGAGTCCTAAATAATATATAAAGTACCCCTTTTAATGGAAAGTATGGCCTCCAAGCAGAAAGAGCAAGAGATGGAAGCAGAACGAACACTGGTTAAAAGAGGAACGAAATGGAAAGCTTTATTCCTGCCAGCCTAGGAAACGCAGCCCATGCCCGGCCTGCCCCGCAGCACAGGCTTCAGATGCCAGCTGATTTGGACAGGTAGCATTCACATGGGCAACAGAACCAGTTTCAGACCCAAAGCAGCTTCTGCCTTGGGCTTGGCAGTGGTGATTAGCTTCTCTTATTTAGCTCCTAGGGGTATTGGCTCACACCCCACGGTAGGGCGACTTAATTAAAGAATTAGATAAACAAAGCCATGCCTCCCTCTCTGAATCCATGCAAAGTGTCATGAAAAATAAAACAATTAGGCAGAAACAAAGGCCCCGATAAAGTATTCAAGCAGAACAAGTTTATACAAAAACATAATGAGGGTTTATTATTACAAATCGAAAGGCCAAGAGGCAGCCTGCCAAGCTCTCCACGGCTGCCTTTATCCCACTCACCTATAAAGCAACAGAGCCGGGAGGGGAAATGATTATGCAGAGACAGGAACAAACCATACGAGGGTCCTATGTCGAGCTTTACCAGGAGCTTCGAGAGGCAACATCTCATTCGATCCCTCCAGCAAGCTCTCTAAAATGAGTTTCAGCTTCATTTTTCAGATCAGGAAACAAAAGCTCAGGGAGTTTACTTGACCTCCGCAAGTTCACAGAATTATGAAGTAACACCCAAAACTCCAACCCCAATGGCTCACCTCAAGCCCCAGCCCCATCTCCTGGTTGTAGGGACCTGCCCACCCCCACCCTCCTCCCAGCTCTGTGCCCGTGCTGGACCCCAAATGGCCCCGATGGTGTGCTCCGTTTCTGTGACTCATCTTTGAGGCTAAAATTTTGAGGCGAGAGGAAAGATGAACTACGAACATGCTTCGACCTGCAGGAGGCAGGACCCCGCCCTTCGAAGTCTGAACCAACTAGTGATCCCTTAGAGAGGCAGGTGCAGAATAGACAGCAGATGCTATTAGGAAATATTTCTGGACAAGCAACTTCACCTCTGCATCTAAGGTTCCTTCCTGTATTCTGAGTTTTGCTGACATGGAGGGGATTTGGTCAATGGTAATGGATGCCTATGAGGGTGAAAAATCAATAAATACCAACCTCAACAGTCATATAATTTGTGAGCTTAGAAAATGCCCCATGTCCTGAGCTCTGCTGTTGTTTTGCATGAAAGGAAATGGAGAAGAAATGTCAGAGCTAAGACACTGAACTCTGATTTTTTTAAAAAAGGAAGATAGAGTTAGGTGGGTGGTGAAGAAAAGGAATATCCTGTAAATGTGGACATCAGGAGCATTATAAACAGGAGAATAGGGTTATTGGTGGCAATAGATGGGAGCATTGGTTATAGCTTCAGTGGGGACAACCCATCGTTTCCAGAAACTTGTAATCAGGAGAGTCTTGTAACTGACATGGTAGAGGGAGTAGAAGTGGAGGGAGAAAAATAGGAAAGAGTCAAGGTCAGACTCACAGAGGTAGCGTGGATGATCTGCGGGCAAGGAGAGGAAAAACAATGAAGAGTAACAGATAAAACCACGAAAGGAATAAAGAAACCAATCCAAACCAAAAATCGTTATTCTAATACCCGCTCAGTCAGAATCCCCGCAGGAAGTGCATGGTACCTGCACACGGGGAGACCCCAAGATGCGTTTCATCCAAGACCTCTTGCAAACGGGGAGGCAGGGCACTGGGAGACCACACGAGAGATAGAATCTCAGGACTAGTAAGAGCTGAGAAGCCGTCCCCACCCCAAGGTCTGAAGGGACGTGAGCAGAGAATGACGACCAGATCCTGGAAGGCGAGACTTGCAGAGAGCGAGCCATCAGGAGTGGAGCGGTGATTTTTGATTAAGAGGCACATCAACTTGCGGTTACCCTTCAGGGGAAGTTCCTGGAGACGCAAGATTCCCACCACACCCCCTCTTAGCCCCTCTCTGATCTATTCCTGGGGCTCCCCATGGGACAAAGACAATCAGAAACAAGACATGGGGAGTTCCCGTCGTGGCGCAGTGGTTAACAAATCCGACTAGGAACCATGAGGTTGCGGGTTCGGTCCCTGCCCTTGCTCAGTGGGTTAAGGATCCGGCGTTGCCGTGAGCTGTGGTGTAGGTTGCAGACGCGGCTCGGATCCCGCGTTGCTGTGGCTCTGGCGTAGGCCGGTGGCTGCAGCTCCGATTGGACCCCTAGCCTGGGAACCTCCATATGCCGCGGGAGCGGCCCAAGAAATAGCAACAACAACAACAATTACAACAACAACAACAAAAAGACAAAAAAAAAAGAAACAAGACATGGAGGCGCCGTGGGTATAATTCACTCCAAGTCAGCCACCGAGCTAAGGAGAGACACGTGGGAAAGTACAAACGCGAGATGCCCAGCAGAGACGCCAAGGAGCCAGGAATCACTGTCTCCGACCCAGAGTGCCACCTCGGTGCAGAGAACCAGTCTCCAGCTGTGAAGTCTGATTGCAAAGGAGAACACTGCCAGACAAAAAGTTCTAAGTGGAAGAACCCCAAACGGATTTCACTTAGCAACCATCTACTCCTCCAAACAAATACACATGATTTACACGTGGTGTCTGTTATAAAGAATATGAACGTCAAGAAGAGCATGGAATGAATCTGGGAAGGAAAGCAACACAATATCACCCAGCAAAAATTCAGGTGCTAAGTCAGTAATCACCAAAAAGCCCTGATGTGTTATGGCTGCCATGAGTTACAGAGACCACACTCAGCCTGTGCAAATGAAAAAGGCAGGCTCGTGGCCAGACCAGGGCTGGCCACTCTGGGCAGCGGGCCTATGTTTGCTCTACTAACTCATTAGCAGCCTCTCTCTCCAAACGTTGAACTTGCACAGTCCATCTCTGCTCATCAATTGAGACTTCTCTTTGGAACATGGCCTGCTGAGGTTTACAAAATAAACACCAGCGCTGTGCTTTTTATGTTTTTTAATGTGCCCAAGAATTATGGAGACCACAGTTGCTGTCTCACGGGGCCACCATGAGTTTCCGATGATCCTGCACCTCTCGCTTATGAAAGTCTATCTGATTTAGAATGTAATAAGGAAAAAAAAATGTTTTTCTACCTATGGCATCAATTATGCAGATTGGCTTTTCTGGGGAGGAAAACCTAACGAGACATCATCAGTATTCTTTGAATTTCTAACTTAACTCACACAGTTACTGTGATAGTACAACTTATCATTGGGTACCCGAGGTTGATGAATTCTCCACAGGCTGTCAGTAATTATTCTCAAGTATCCATTATGAGGACGCAGAAAATTGCTATTATCTGCTGACTCAGTAGACACTGTGAGCTCTCGGCTCCCCTCCCTTTCTCCTTCTCAGGCGCTGAGATTTCCCCGTGATATATCTTAGCTGATTCACTCAGGAAAGTTCTACTAAATTACAAATTATCTAATCACACCACTGATGGTATATTGAGATATAAATAAGAGGAAATAGCGACATGATTTACTTGGTGCCTGTCATCCCAGAGAAAGAAGATGCGAGACGAAACCTCAGGAGGATATGAGAGCAACCCCACTGAGAAATATCTCAGGGGATTTCTGTGGCTGCGTTGTCTCCTTAGGCTGCATTGTGAACGCGAGTTTCAGGGGAACAAGAGAGACCCAAGGGGAAGCCCTCGCCATGATCCCATAGAAGTATGGACCCTTCGGATGCAAGTGCATGCACTCTAGAGAGTTCTGGAAAAAGTAAAATGGGAAGTGACTGGACTTCCTAACTGAAAAATCCGGGCCTCAGGAATGGCAGAAACTCAAGTGAATGATGTTGTCCATTGCTCTCCACCTTCGAGATGCCTTGTTTTCATGCCTCGGTCTTATTATCACTCCCTCAGTCATGTTGGTCCTTGAGATGTGCGGAGGAGAGGCCCGAGTGACCTCGGGTGGGGCCATCTGAGCTCAGAGCCTGGGGTGGGAGAGAGCACGAGCCCCAAGAAGCAGCTCCTCAAA
Organism: Phacochoerus africanus; assembly: GCF_016906955.1. Lineage (NCBI taxonomy): Eukaryota > Metazoa > Chordata > Mammalia > Artiodactyla > Suidae > Phacochoerus > Phacochoerus africanus. The sequence goes on along the minus strand of NC_062556.1, from coordinate 71,040,159 downwards.
GGAAGGCAGTATCATTCCCAGGAGACAGGCAGGAAGGAACGCTGGGGGCCAGGGTCAGGAAGTGTCCCTCTGGAGTCCAGCCACACAGGTCCAGGGCCTCCCCTCCAGACAGGGGCATCGGATTGCCTTGGGAACCCAGGGAGGCAAAGACGGGGTCACGAGCAGATGCACCCAGCGTTGCATGGTCTTGGGGCTTCAACAGAAAAAGTTTCTTGGGGTGCCATCCCTTCCTCTCAATCCCCAAAGAGAAAACCAAGATCTGAAAGCCTGAGGTGACGGCGGGGAATGGGAGCATCCCGGATGCTGGAGACGCTGCCAAAGAAGACCAGCACCTGTCCTGGGTCGTTTCCTCTGCTGCCTCAATGCAAAGCAAACCAACAACCACTCAAACCAACCAACCTCATTTTCTCTTAGTTCCTTGGGCCTTTGAATAAAAATTCAAAAGCTCCTGATTAAGGCCTCTATGTCACTTCATGGTCCTTTAGCAGACAAGGTGCAAGAGCATAGGATGTTTTCGTTGGACTAGACGGTGCTCCAAGCTGATGGATGGGGCTTTTCTTCAATGACGGATGTGCTTTGGGGGTTGCCATGCTGCTGGTATATCTAAGGAGTGGTATCTGATGAACAGTCTGTCTCCCCTCCTGCTCTCCTGTCACCTCTAGACATGATGCAAGAGGCACCCACCGAGGCTTCTCCACACTACACAGAGGAGAAAAGGAAGACATCTCTGCAGATACGTTCCTTTGAATCCTTTTTTTAGATTCCACCTATAAGTGATTTCAAGGGATGTTTGTCAGAACAGAAACAGACTTACAGACTTTGAGAAATTTATGGGTACCAAAGGGGACAGGTGTCGGGGTGGGAAGGGGTGGACTGGGGGTGTGGGACTGGCATATGTACACTGAGGTACAGGGAATGATTAGGCAGTGGGGACCTGCTGTAGAGCTTGGGGCACTCTCCCCGGTATACTGTGACAACCTATGTGGGAAAAGAATCTGAGAGAGAGTGGATGTGTGTATATATATGACGAGGTCACTGTGTCGTACAGCAGAAATTATCTTGCAAATCAACTATACTTCAATACAACTTTTAAAATGGAAAATAAATAAATACATAGAATGAGATTAAAAAAGGAAAGAAGACACCGCTCTGTGACCCTCCGCAGCTCCACCTGCATTCATCCACCATGTTGTCCAAGAAGGCAGCGGTTTTCCTCTGAAAATTTTTTTTAACCTTTTGCCCTAAAAATAAATGAGATAAGGCCCCTGCCCTCCAGATTCTGGGGAAAGCAAGTCACAACCATCAATAAGTTCTGATACAAGGTCAAGCATATACCTTGGTGACCACATCCCACAGGCGTTGAGAGGTCAGGGCAGCAAACTCTGCCCCATACATCAATGGGGGCTGCAGAAGAGGAAATACCTTCAAGCACAAATGGGACTTGGCCAAGCAGCCATGGGGAGGGGGCCGGGGCTGGAGTGGGATTGAGGCAGACAGATCTGTATGGGAAAGAGTGTGGAAACAGGAGACGGCACAGTGTAGAAATTCAGATATGAGAACTGGGTGCTGCCCAAAGAGCTGGAAAATGAAACTATGGCAGGACCTGAGCTGGGTGGTGAAAATCTCTGGATCCCTCATGCATTAGTCTCCTAGGATGGCCCTGACAAAGCACCATAAACTGGGTGGCTTAAAGGAACAGAAATTTATGTTCTCACAGTTCTGGAGTCTGAAATCAAGGTGTTGACTGGGTTGGTTCTTGCTGGAGGCTCTGGAAGAGAAACTAACCCATGCTTCTCTCCTGTCCTGCAGTGGCTACCAGCCATCCTTGTTGTTCCTTGAGTAGGAGCCACACCCCTCCAATCTCTGCCTCTGTCTGCATGTGGCCATCTCTCCTCCATGTTTATCTCTGCAACTCTTTTCTCCCCATGAGGACCCCAGTCGTAGTGGATGAAGGACCTGCTCAATTCCGGTATGGCTTTGTCTTAACTTATATCTTCATGACATCTGCAAAGACTTATTTCCAAGTAAGGTCAGATTCATAGGTGGTACCATACCTTGTATGGGGACAATTCATCTCACAACATCAAGGTAACTGGTGTCAAAGAAAAATTTGCACGGACATTGCAAACTATTGCCTTTGGAATGGATAAGCAATGAGATCCTGCTGTATAGCACTGGGAATTATATCTAGTCACTTGTAATGGAACATGATGGAGGATAATGTGAGAAAAAGAATGTATACATGTATGTGTGACTGGGTCACTTTGTTGTACAGTAGAAAATTGACAGAGCACTGTAAACCAGCTATAATGGAAAAAATAGGAATCATTTTTTTTTAAAAGAAAAATTTGCATGAACAAGTAGGCTGGGTTAGGAAGACTTGATTCAAGATTTCGAAATGGAGAGGAGATCAAAACTGTTGAAAGAGGTGGGAGAGCTGGAATTCAGCTCCACTGAAGCAGAAAGGGATGAGGGGTTTTAAGCACAGGACTGAGCAGGAAGAACTTAGAAGCATTTCTAAAATGTCTGAAACTGTCTCAAAAATTGACGTTGATTTGATGCAGTCCCTTGGGGTCTCGAACTGTTCTGAGGACAAAAGGCTTGTCATTCTCCAGTCCTTTAAGATGTTTGGAAAGATGCCTTGGGAAGTGTCCAACCATAGCTAGCAAATCCCGCTGCCCATGTGCAGAGCCTGCGTGCAGAACAAGAGACAGAGGAACAGTGGCTGGGAAAAGGAAAGGAAAGATTGTCGTCTGTCGCTAAGTGACAATCTGAGCAACTGCCTTTCCAAATTAAAGAGCAGCACACACTCAAATTCATCTTCAGCAGCTTTAGATTAAACTCAAGATGCCCCGGGGACTATGTGTTCGTGACCACATGTTGTCTTTGGTCCATAGATTTTCATCTTCCTCAATTTAAAAAAAAGTGATGCAATAAGCCTTGCAAAGAGTTCCGCTGGGACCTGAATGCATAAAACAATCCTCTTGTCCTTTTCTGCTTGAAAAGAATTCTACTGGGAAGCATCAGAGATCTTAAAGACAGCAAGCTGGGCAACGTCCAATTGCAAACGGGGTATTTCTAGGGAGGCCTAAGGCTCTCAGTGGGGGGTTAGCAAAATTTTACAGGGAAGGGCCATGGAATAAACACCTTGAGTCTTGCAGGCCCCATGGTCTCTGTGGCCACTCCTCAACTCTGTTGTTGTGGCACAAAAGTCACCCCCATACACAAAGTGGCAATGAACAGACACGACCGTGTTCCGATAACCCTTATTCGCAGACCCTGAAATTTGACTCTCACAGGCAATCTTATTTTTCTTTGGATTCTTTCTTTCCAATCACATAACAAGGTAAAATCCATTCTGAGCTTGCAAGCTATACCAAAGAAAACAATAGGCCAGATTTATCCTGAAGGCGGCAGATTATCCACCCCTGGTCTAAGTGAAAAAAAGAATTGCAAACCCCACATATTTCTAGCACCTCTCATTTTCTTGCTTCTCATCAAACATGAGCCAGTCATAGCGGAAATATTGCAGCCAATCGCAGAAAAAATGCCGCCGCACCCATGTTGACAAAAAGAAAGAGACTTTGCAAGTCCTAAGTTGTTTTATCAGGGTCCTAGCCTCCTAGGGGCCTAATAGGACAAAGGCAATCATAGTCTATGCATGTTTATGGAAGGCAGAGCCCTTGACACTGAGCACACATACAGCTGAGACCCAAGCCCTTGGCCTCTGTGAGTTCACGTCCACGGAGATGTCCTCCAACCAAACGAACACCAGAGTCCCCCACGTGACCATCGAAAACAACAGAGGGGGGATACTTCTTAAAATGCCCCCAAATCAATGAAACCAGCATTGCTGGGGTGGAGCAGAGCCATCCTTTGCTGCAAAACTGGCTTCTGCAACCTTCCACTGTCTACATAGTGGCCTCTGGAGTGGAGTTCACTGCTTTGGGGTGGGTTCAGACACAGGGTGTTTTTAAAGTTCTCCTGGCAATTCTAAAGAGCAGGCGGGATTGTAAACTCCAGCCTCAAGCTTCTAATCAGGCAGGTTTGATGCATGACACTCAGGGGGCCTGTCAGTCACAGTAAGAGTGGAAAGCAGCTTGGGGAGGAATGCCCCACCCACCCCACCTCCAGCCTCCTCAGGCTGACTTCACTGTCACAGGGCAGAGTGTTCGAGCCCCAGCTGGTCCCTCTGATCCCCAGACCCTCCATGGCCAGGTTCAAATCCCCCAGCTTCTCACCTTGAGATTCAATTTTTTCAATCACGTCCATTGTCCCCCATGGTCACAGCTCAGTTTCTCCTTTTCTAAAAAATACAGACTTGGAAACAGAACCTTCTACTGAGATTTGCATAGAGCAGTGGCAGCCAGGCTCACCTGGGAACTGATTAGAGGTGCATATTCCGGGAGTTCCCATCGTGGCTCAGCAGTGATGAACCAGACTAGTATCCATGAGGATGCGGTTTGATCTCTGGCCTCGCTTGGTGGGTTGAGATTCCTGTGTTGCCAAGAGCTGTGGTGCAGGTCTCAGATGAGGCTCGGATCCTGCATTGCTGTGGCTGTGGCCCTAGCCTGGGAACTTCCATATACAGCAGGTGCGGCCCTTAAAAAACAAACAAACAAACAAAACCCTACCTTTACCACCTTAACTATAATTCAGCATTGTTTATTGTTGACAACAGTTATGTAGACCCTGTATCCTTGGGTCCCTCTGAGGCCTCCCTGTTTGGTGACATGTGGGTGATGAAAATAAGGTCAAGAGCTTCTGGAAACGGCTTACCCAAACACCACGACTGGACAGTCCCAACGTCGCGAGGCAGGTGAGTTACCCTTCAGTCCGCTACTTCCTTGCTGGCCCAGCTCACTGAAGCTTTTCGTGTGATGTCATCCTCCAGTTCCCACACCACGCGCCACCCCCAAACCCTCTTGCAGAAGTGTAAATTTTCCAGCAAGCAAGAGACAGCGCCGTCTTCCATTCCCAAATTAAGGTTATGCTGGTGACCCAGCGATGATGGGAAAGTCCTTGTGAAATGTTTTATACAATCTAGTTTAAGAGGCTATTCTAATGCAGGAGCGAGAATCCCCAAGAGCTGCAGTTTGGGGCTGAAAGAGCTCCCTTGTCGTTCCCCCTCCCCCCGCCCCCCCGCCCCCGGGTCTATTGAGCTTCGACCGACAAATAAAAATGGAATATATTGAAGATGTACAGCTTGGTGTTTTGATTCACACACACACTGTGAACGGATTGCCACAATTAAGCTAATGAATATAGCCACCACTTCACGTATTTACCATTGTGTGTGTGTGTGCCTGTGCGATACTACTTGAGATGGATTAAGCCTCGGCGAATTTTAAGTATTCCATGTATTTCAAGTATACGGCAATGTTAACGACAGACACTGTGCTTTCATTGTGTCGCCAGAGCTTATTTGTCTCATAAGTGAATGTCTGCACCCTTTGACTGTCGTCTCATTCTCCCCACCCTTCGGCCCCTGGTAACCGCCATCCTATTGTCTGCGGCTATGGCTTTGACTTTGTTAGGGTCCCTCTATAGGGGAGATCACGCAGTGACTGTTTTTCTGTGTCAGTTGTTTAGCATCATGCCCTCTGGCTGCATCCATGAAGTTGCACGTGGCAGGAGTTAAGTCAGAGAGAGTTTCTTTCAAGTTAGAGTTTGAGTGTCCAAAGGGATCAAAAGCTAAAATTCTGAGACTCTTGGCTCCCCAAATTTTAGCCCATTGCTTCATGTTTTTCCAACAACTGCTAGTTGATTGAGTGACATCTTCAAAATTCACTCTACTCTTCATCTCTCTCTGCCATTGGTTCTCAAAACTCAAGTGTCCTTCAGAGTCCCCGGGAGGGGTATTTTAAAAACTCTAATTCGCAGACACACACGCCCCAATGTTCATAGCAGCTCTATTTACCACAGCCAAAACATGCGAGCAACCTAAATGTGCATCGACAGATGAATGGATAAAGAAGAGGTGGTACATATATGTGGATATTACTCAGCCATTAAAAAAAGAATGGAATAAGGCCATTTGCAGCAACATGGATGCAACTAGAGGTTCTCGTACTAAGGGAAGTAAGTCAGACAAAGACAAATACCACATGACCTCACTTACACGTGGAATCTAAAAAAATGATACAAAGGAACTTATTTATAAAACAGAAATAGACCTATGGATAGACATGGAAACCAAGCTTATGGCGGTTACCCAAGGGGATAGTGACACCAGCAGGGTGGGGCAGGGGTATAATTGTGACCTACTGCAGAACACAGAGAATTATACTCAAAATCTCGTAATAACCTAAAATGGAAAAGAATCTGAAAAAGAATGCACATGTAGATGTGTAACTGAATTGCTTTGCACTTGAAACCAACACCACATTGTAAATTAACTATATACTTCTGTTAAAAAACAAACCAACCCCAAACCAGGTTGCTGGGATTCACCCTCAGAGGTCCTGAGGGTGGGACTGAGGCGGGGCCAGGAATATGCTTTTTTTTTTTTTGTCTTTCTAGGACCTTTCCCCGGGCATATGGAAGTTCCCAGGCTAGGGGCTGAATCAGAGCTGCAGCTGCCGGCCTACACCACAGCCCATGGCAACACTGGATCCTTAACCCACTGAGCGAGGCCAGGGATCGAACCTGCCTCCTCCTGGATACTAGCTGGGTTCATAAGCCACTGAGCCCTAACAGGAGCGCCCCAGGTAAAGCTAGATGTTAATGAGTAACGCAGTGTCACGCAGTACATACTGTGACCCTGGGGAAGCCAGTCCAGTGTGAACTCCACTCAACTTCCACTTGTACAGGGGGGACTGGGCATCTTAAAGGGGGATGGCGAGGGGGGGAGAGGGAACCATAGGGGCCTGTGAGGATTGAGGGAGGCGAACAAAGACCAGGTGGGCCGGGGGTGGGGAGAGGATTCGTCCACGCGAGGGCCGCCTGGGTCAGGCCCTTACCTTCCACCCCACAGAAGCCAGGTGACAGGCACCTGTCTTCATGTGCTCGCTGGAACCGTCAGAACGAGGTCACCTGTTTGTGCATTTGGGGGCATCGCTCACCTGTGTCCCTGTGTGTGTGTGTTTGTGTGTGTGTGTGTGTGTTTGTGTGTGTGTGTGTTTGTGGCAGGGCTAAAATTTCTCAAACCCACCAGAGAAACGGCATCAGGGGAAAAAAAAGCAGAGGAAAATTAAGAAGCCTCTCAAAGACATTTTTATCTCTGAGAAAGTGGGGCACCACCCACAGCTCCCTCTACCCAGGGGAGAAGTTGTTTGGAAAACGTGGCTACGCCGGAAACCTTAGAAGGAAGGTTCACAGAGGCGGTTCCTTTTTAACTTCAGTGAGAGGAAGGCAGCCGTAAATATTCCAAAGGGCTGCTTTGCATTTGTCAAAGAGACCAAAGAGACAGCAGGAGCGGCAAAGGCAGGGTCATCCAAACACTACAGACGCTGGGAAGCCTGTCCCCGGGGTGGGGGGCGGGGGGGTCTTGAAAAATAATCAGTGCACAACAAATATTATTAAGTCGCAAAAGCAAGCACAGAAAAATGCAGGTGGAAAATAGATTCTCGGCTGTAACCAGGCTAGGAAAAGGAAACGAGTAAGGGAGGGTAAAAGACTTCAGAATGTAATTAGAAGGGCAAGAAAAAAAAGAAGCCAGCAGATGCAGACGACAGAGCATGCACATGCACCCAAGGTGTGTCATGAATGACATACAAAGAGAGGAAGGAACACTGCACAGAGTTTGACCCTCGTCCTCTTTTTTCTATTCAATTCCAAATGGGGTCAGAGTTACACATGCAGAAGAAGAGCAGGCTGAAGAAGATACAACATGTACAGCTGTATGAAAATCATTTCTGACCCAAGAAATTAAATCCAATCAAGACTCTGGTCTTCTCCCCCCCCCCCCCCCAGTCCTTGTGTTCTGTCCAGTGTTATATTTGATCACTCCCTGTGCTCAGAGAAAGCAGGACAAGCAAGGACAAGAAGGCTGATAATTGCTCCAGCCTCCACCCCCAACAAGGCTCAAGGATGCCACTAGTGAAAGCCAGGCAGTGAGGTCACTAAGGGTCAGAAGGTGACCTCAAAGCCAGGGCCTACAGCATCTTCCTGATGCAGGTGACGGCAGTTCCCAGAGAGCCGATGTGACCAGCAGGCGGGCTTCAGAGGCTGAGCAAAGGAACAGCTCTGCAGAGCAATGACCCCAGGTACCTGCAGAGTTCTGGACGGGATGCAGACCAGTGGTTCTCAGCAGTGGGCTCTTGTCCTTCAGAGGCTGGTTGAAATGTTTTGCCACACCTGGGGAGGCTGGCCCTGACATCTGGTGTCACCAGACCCCCACAGCAGATTCAGCCAGACCCCAAGGTCACTAAGGCTGACATCGAGAAACCATGGTGCAGCCCAAGAAATAAAAACACTGCTGAAGAGTGAAAGGGACACAGCGCGTGGCAGAAGGGTTCTTATGAAGGATGAGAGGACGACAGGGAACTGGCAAAGCAAATCATTAGTATAGTAGGTGACTGTTGCAGCAGGCTGGGATGTTCTGAGAGAAAAGAAGACAAAGCCATGACAATAGGACGCACGAGAAGTTACACGACATTCTCAACACAATATTTTAGTTGGACAAGGTTGCACGGGGTGTTTGAGGTTTCTTTTGAAGTGAGGTATGCCAACAGTGTAGACTGAAGGGCTTGGCCTGAACACCCATGTGAGTCACATAAGATCAGGTGCCAGGGAGGAAACGAAGGCTAAAAACACCTCTGCGAGATGTCACCTCACACCAGTCTACAAATAATAGGAGTTCCCATTGTGGCGCAGCGAAAACAAATCTGACTAGGAACCATGAGGTTGCAGGTTCAATCCCCGGCCTCGCTCAGTGGGTTAAGGATCTGGCATTGGCATGAGCTGTGGTGTAGGTCGCAGATGTGGCTTGGATCTGGCATTGTTGTGGCTGTGGTGTAGGCTGGCGGCTAAAGCTCCAATTGGACCCCTAGCCTGGGAACCTCCATATGCCATGGGAGTGGCCCTAGAAAAGGCAAAAAAAAAAAAGGAAAGAAAGTCTACAGATAATAAATGCTGGAGAGGGTGCAGAGAAAAGGGAACTCTCCTATACTGTTGCTGGGAATGTTAATTGGTGCAACCACTATGGAGAACAGGATGGAAGTTTCTTAAAAAGCTAAAAATAGAGTTGCTATATAATCCCACTCCCAGACATATATCCACAGAAAACCCTAATTCAAAAAAACACATGCACCCCAGTGTTCAGAGCAATAGCCAAGACGACATGCAAACACCCTAAATGTCCATCGACAGATGAATGGATAAAGATGTCATACATATATACAATGGAATATTACTCAGCCATAAAAAATGATGAAATACTGCCATTTGCATAACATGGATGGACTTAGAGATTATCATACTAAATGAAGTAAGTCAGACAGAACAAGACAGATATCATATGATATCACTTATATGTGGAATCTCAAAAAATGATACAAGAGAACTTATTTAAAAAGGATAAATAGACTCACAGACATAGAAAACAAGTTTAGGCTTAGCACCTTAGGCTTAGGAGATGGTTGGGGGTAGAGGGATAAATTAGGAGTTTGCATTTAACATATACATACTAATATATATAAGTAGATAAAAAATAAGGACCTATTGTATAGCACAGGAAACTATATTCAATACCTTGTAGTGGCCTATAATGGTACAGGAGTTCCCACCATGGCAAAACAGGATCCACGCCATCCTGGAAGCACTGCGACACAGGGTTGGTCTCTAGCCTAGCACTGTGAGTAAGGATCCAACATTGCTGCAGCTGCAGTGTAGGTTACAACTGTGGCTTGGATCTGATCCCTGGCCAGGATCTGACCCCTGGCCTGGGAACTCCACATGCCATTGGGTGCCCAAAAAAGAGTGTGTGTGTGTGTGTGTGTGTGTGTGTGTGTGTGTGTATGACTGAATCACTTTGCTGCATACCTGAAGGAAACACAACGTTGTAAATTAACTATGCTTTGATTTTTAAAATGGTTTAATTTTTTGTAAATGACGGTAAATACTGGATAATCAAAAAAGAAAGAAAAACACCTCAGTGGATGTCTGGCTGCTGGATGGATGGTCCACTGTCCTTCTGTCAGTCAAGGACAAAGTATGGTACCTCAGATTGCTGGTTTACAGCATCCCCAAATGAAGCTATTTGCATGGTTGGGGGAGCAGTTTCTTCCAAGAGGAAGATGGAAAGGCAGAAGTTTCTGGAAAGATAAGAATCAACCTGAATATACTGATACACCTAGAGAATTAGAAATTTCAGCAGCATTATCCTATGCACATCATATCAAAGGCTTCTTCCTAGAGTCTTGGTTTAAATACATTTTGGACCTTCCTCGTGGTTCCCTGAGCTCCTAGGACAGAAGGCTTAAAGTCTAACAATTATGAACAGGACAACTGACCACACCAGACAGAAAAAAAGTCTTAGGGCCTGGATTTCATCTGCCTTGAGCTGACATGCACCTATAGAACCAAACCCAACAGCAAATTTCATAAATGCCCCATATTGTGGCATTTAGCACAAATCTAGTTTGTTCCACTAGTGGATCTTGTTTTATCATGCTTTTGGCATTTCTCTCTGGAACTGGGTAACTATGCCTTTTCAATTTTTTTTATTTTTAACAAATTCATGTTCACCGATCCATAGATGCTGCGGTACCATCGTAAATCCCTACAATACCAGGCATGCTTTCGGAGGTTCTATTTTTGTTTGCTCTCTATATTCTCATCTACTTTGATGTGAAGCAAAGCCTTGCCACAAATTTCAAAGGGCGACAACATTAAAAGGACTACAATGGCAGAATGTCAACAATCTTGCACAATGAACGGAGAAATGTTTCTGAAAACTGCTCTCTTTATCAAAAGAGCGTACACATCCAGTTATCCTTGAATCTGTGCCAGTCGTCTTGAAACGCTGTCCTTAAGAACATGTGAACAGCTTTTTGTTCCATTACAATGGCTGGAACAATTTAAAAATAGAGTTGGAAATGGCATCTCAATAAGTGAATTAAAAATGAAAGAGGGTGGCATTTAAGAAGACCAGACCCGTAAGTTGTCATGATCTTGCCAAACCTGTTTATCTGGCTGTACCTTTGGAATGAACCACCAGAAGATGCCATGTTGACCCAGAGACAACCTAAAAAATTACACTAAGACAAAAAGTGACTGCTTCAAAAATGTTTATGTTTGTAACTTTTTCTTTTTGCCATGTAGTCTTTCCAATAATTATAAGTTTGTTACTTATTTTGGAGAATTCCTTAGTATTCATCCAATATTCATGAATGTCACTTCTTGTGATCATTGACCTGAATTTTCTTTTAAAAATGAGTTCCAAGGAACACACCAGTATGTCTTGGGAACCCAGTTTTCATTTCAGATAACCAGAGGAAAAAAACCTATGGAAAATTTAAAGCTCGTTGCAATCTTAAAAATCTCATTTTATTTTATTTTTTTATTTTTTTGTCTTTTTGCTATTTCTTGGGCCGCTCCTGCGGCATATGGAGGTTCCCAGGCTAGGGGTCCCATCGGAGCCGTAGCCACCAGCCTACACCAGAGCCACAGCAACGCGGGATCCAAGCCGCGTCTGCAACCTACACCACAGCTCACAGCAACGCCAGATCGTCAACCCACTGAGCAAGGCCAGGGATCGAACCCGCAACCTCATGGTTCCTAGTCGGATTTGTTAACCACTGCGCCACGACGAGAACTCCTAAAATCTCATTTTAAAGAAGAAAGTTATGTCCAACTTAGGGTAACCTATCACGTACATGCAATACATTTGAGTAGCTTCGATTTAATATTCTATTTCAAATTTGCATGTGATCCAAGTAATTAACATTAAGGCAAACAATGATTATCCTAGAAACACTTCAAATCTACTTTATACTTTTATATAGAAGTATTACCATATTATTTAAATATTAATATTCATACATGTTCATATAAAAACACCTTATAGGAAATGAACAGGAACATTATACTAATCAAGCATGTAATAGGAAAGGATTAAAGTATTTCCTACCTAAGTAATGCTAACGAAATTATTGGAAAGGTCTGCAGGCCAACAGATAAAAAGTCAAAAGTACAAAACATTAATTTCTATTTAGTACTGGTCTGAAGTTTTTGCTTTTCTATAAAGCAAAAAGGAAACAAGTAAAGGAGGGAGAAAACCCAATATTCTAGAAGTGTCTACCACGTTCCAGATGTTATGCTTGGCCCTTTATACTAAGTTATCTCATTTCTTTATTTTGTTTCTCCTTTTGCCACACCTGAGGCATGCAAAAATTCCTGGGCCAGGGATCGAACCTGCAGCACAGCAGCAACCTGAGCCACACCAGTGATGACACTGGATCCCTAACCCACTGAGCCACCAGGGGACTGCAAGTTACCTCATTTCATTCCAGGAGTAATTGTGTGGAATAGGTTTTAACACATGAGAATCTAGGTACATCATATTAACTTACCCAATTTCTGACAGCTAAACTCGTAGTAAATACAATTTGTTTTCCCCAATGTCATAAATTTTTGATAATTTCACAATTTCCTAGAGACCTATAGGAAACAACCCTAGTTGCTTTTATTTTCTCCACATTTTTCTAGTTAATTTGGCCACAGAATCCTTTCATTGTCCTACAACTAGATGTTAAAGGAACAAAGAGCTATACCAGTCTCTCCAGTGTGGGTAAATTGAACATATTACTGGAAAGTTCAAACTATCAGTTTGTCAAGGACACTCACAAAAAGACCCCTGGGGAGTTCCCATCACAGTTCAGTAGAAACGAATCTGACTAGTATCCATGAAGACACAGGTTCGATCCCTGGCCTTGCTCAGTGGGTTAAGGATCTGGCATTGCCCTGAATTGCGGTGTTGGTCGCAGATGACACTCGGATCTGGCATTGCTGTGGCTGTGGTGCAGGCCAGAGGCTACAGCTCTGATATAACCCCTAGCCTGGGAATTTCCATATGCTGCAGGTGCAGCCCTAAAAATAAAAAAATTAAAAAATTTTTAAATCGAGATGCTTGGAAGGGACCTGGGTCTAGTATAATGCTGTACTTCACCTCGTGGCTCTTAAATGTTCCAGGATTCTCAACTTGCTTTAAACAATTAACAATAAACTCTTACGGTCATTGGCAACTCTCTAAAAATATTTGTAAATTAAGAAGGGGAAAGGTGTGAATTCTCTCCTTTGACCCAAAGATAAGATCTGCTGGAGGAGCTATAGAGCTTCTGGAGTAACTAAGCTTTTCTGTTTCAAGCCCCTCAAAACACAACCCACCCGAGATAATCTGCTTGGCATATCTGGGGTCTTGGGCACCTGCATGACCCAATTTCATCATCATTCCCTCTTTAGAAAATGCAAGTCACAAGATGTCACTTTCCACAGATGTACAGAAACACTGAACAACAGAGTGAACTGGTTAATGCAAGCTGAGTTGCACATCAAAAAGATATAGAAGAAGAGGTCTAAAAATGCACGCCTGTCTGGTAAAGTCGTTGATTTTAGTGAAAGTATACATTTCCATTAAAAAAAATAGCATGAACAGTGAAATGCGCAACTTAGTAAATCCAAAACACATTGTATGAAGATGACTTTTTTACTAAATCAGGAAGAAACTAAAATGTCTTGGCCTAAGAGTTCCCTAAAGTACGACACCGTTCCCATAATCTGCATATGTAAACATGAAATAAATGCATGGTTTTGGTTGTGGACGCCATTATTAGGAAGCCAGAGGCAACTGAAATTGAGATAATCTCCCATTTTCTTGTTACTGACTTGTTACAAAAAGGTCAGCGGAAGATAAGCAAGAATATGTTACAGAATTTCAAATCTAACCTTATCGCCAATTCCTACCCTATCACCACCCTGCATTATCACTTGTACGGTGTTTTCCACTACATTATTCTGTGTGAAGTACTGTGTTAAAATAGGACTCTGAAAATTTCAAATCAGGGTTTTAGAAACTGCAGGCATTCACAACTCTCCAAATATTTATTTATTTCGCAAAATTAAAAACATGCTGTTTTTCTAAAATAATTCAGTCACTCTAGGAGTTCCTGTTGTGGCTCAGCAGGTTAAGGACCTCACAGTTGTCTCTGTGAGGATGTGGGGATTCAGTCCCTGGCCTGGCTCAGTGGGGTAATGACTCAGCACCACGATAAGCCGAGGCATAGCTTGCAAATGCGGCTCAGATCCCATGTTGCTGTGGCTGTGGTGTAGGCCAGCAGCTGCTGCTCTCAACCCCTAGCCTGGGAACTTCCATATGCCACAGGCGTGGCTTTAAAAAATAAAATAAAATAAAATAAAATCTCAGTTACTCTAATATCTCCATTATGGGCCCAATCTGTATTAAAGCCACAGCAGGAGAAGACACACAAAATGTATATCACATCGTTCCTGCCCTCACAGAATTTACAATCCAATTATGAATTAGACTAAGAATGATAGTGGCTGAACACATCACTAGAGAGTATTCCTTGATGGTCAGGAGAAAGGCATCTGGAGAACTTCACAGTTCCTCAAACATCAGGCCCTGCCTAAAGGCCTCCTGGGTTATGGAGAGGGGGTAACACGCCAGCTAAGTGACTCCCAGAAGTGAAACAGAAAGAGGAAAAATGATACCTCTGCCTATGCCCAAGTCTCCTTAAAATTGACTGCAACATCGTGTGAAGCTCAAGGTCGTGCTGATATAATTCAGAAAGTACAGATAGGTACAATCATATATTCCCAACAAATATTATTGCAGGCCTGCTATGTACCTGGGAACCGTTCTCTTTTTTTAACCCCAAAGCAGAATTTTTTTATGAAAATTTTCAGACGTTTCATTGAAGCCGAGTTGATTTACAGTGTTGTGATCATTTCTGCTGCACAACAAAGTGATGCAATCGTACATGTACACACATCCATTCTTTTTCAGATTCTTTCCCCACGTAGGTGATCACAGAATACTGGGTAGAGTTCTACATGCCATACAGTAGCCTGGGAGCTGTTCTCAGCAGTGGAGGTACAGCAGGAAATAAAAGATACAGGACTATTCTGTTAGGAAGCTGACACTCTAGGGGAAGGAGACAGAAAGTGAAAATAAGTAAAGTGAAATCAATACAATGGAAGTAAGTCAATAAACACTGAATGAGTCAGGTTATGCTATGAGTGCCAGGAAGCGTAGGCAGTGCTGGAAATGGGGATTGGATGCCCTCTAGATGGACTAGTCAGAAAATACGTCTTGGTTACTTGATATTTGAGTAGAGAACTAAAGATGCGTCCAGCAGAAATGATCACAACGTTGTAAATCAATGGGAAGACCCCGCCCAGCAAAGAGGAAAGGCCGTGCAAAGGCCCTGAGGTGGCAATGACATCAGCACATTTGAGGAGGAGCACGCAGCACAGTCTGGCAAGAGTGATGTGGTCAGGACAGAGGTGGGAAATGTGGTTAGAGAGCTGTGCTCATGGGGTGTGGGCAGCAAAAGCCAAATGGGCACAGGCTGGAATCAGGATGGACCTACAGGTTATCACATTAAGTAAAGTTAGGCAGGGAAAGACAAACATTATGTGCTCTCTCTTATATGTGGAATCTATAAAAAGGATACTATTGAATTTATCTGCAGAACGGAAACTGGCTCACATACTGAAAACAACCTTATGGTACCAAAGGGGACAGGGGGTAGCAGGGACGGACTGGGGGGTTGGGATTGGCATATGCACACCGAGGTATATCGAATGACTGGCCAACAGGGACCTGCTGTAGAGCTCAGAGAACTCTCCCCAAAATTCTGTCATCATCTACGTGGGGAAAGAATCTGCAAGAGAATGCATGCGTGTGCGGGTAAACTGAGTCGCTGTGGTGTCCAGCAGAAATGACCACGACACTGTAAATCAACCAGCCTTCAATAAAACCCTAAAAAATGAGAGCAAAAAAAGAGACAGTCTTGCGACACAGGTGCCTCTGCACAGATATTGAAGGATAGATGAGATTTGTCTAACTTGAAGGAAAGAAAGTCAACTTGGGATTCATACTGATATCTATTAGCTGACTTCTTTTTAGACCTTTCTGGCACTTCCGGGAACATTAGAAGCAACACAATGCTTCTGCTCAGACTTCTATTCAAAATAAACCTCCCATTCCTGGCCACTTTCTCCTACCAGGACATCTTGAAGCCTACTGAAGTCAGCTGGCCAGTTCCCTGGCTTTCTAACTTGCTTTCCTTTGTTTCTGGAAATCTCTCAAAAAATGAGAATGTATAATCAAACCAGTCGCATTTGGCTCCACGTGAGAGGAAAATATCTGAAAAGCTGTTTCAACGTCTGATTAACTGTTTTAGAACCATGGTGGCCCCCGTCTGCTACCAGCTTATAGTAGCAGAAACGTTAAGAATGTAGGAAGGTGAATTTTCAGACGCCTGCCTGAGCAAAGCGTTCAAGCATGGGTTGGAAAAAAGGTGAGATCTAATCAAGCAAGAAGGTCTCATCCTAAATATGCATTAATTTATGAGGTGATAACAACAGGGGAATCAACCAATGGAATAGTGCTCACTTTATTTAAAAAAAAAAAAAAAGAAGAAGAAGAAGACCAAAATGTGCTACTCTCATTGTAAGAGAAAAGTGAAATGCCTCATACCAAAAGGCAACTAAGCAATGACTGCAAAGGGTTTTATAAGGACAAGAGCCCTACTGCGTGTCCCAGCCCACTGCCAGTTTAAGACACACCATCAAGAATTAACTTTTGCCCATTTTTCAGTTGGGTTGTGGGAACTCCGTGTAGTCACTTATGATGGAACATGTAATGTGAGAAAAAAAGAATGTATACATGTAAGTATACCTGGGTCACCATGCTGTACAGCAGAAAAAATATATATAAATGATTTAAAAAAAAGAATGAACTTTTGTACTGATTTCTTCAGCCTGCATAGGGGAAAATTGCTCTCTGTTTTGTTGTTGTTGTTTGTTTGTTTTAGGGCCGCTCCTGTGGTATATGGAAGTTCCTGGGCTAGGGGTTGAATCAAAGCTACAGCTGAGGCCTACGCCACAGCCACAGCAATGCCAAATCGGAGCCGCCTCTGCAACCTGTGATGCAGCTTGAGGCAATGCCAGATGCTTAACCCACCGAGCAGGGGCCAAGGATCAAACCCACAACCTCAGGGATACTGTGTCAGGTTCTTAACCTGCTGAGCCACAATGGGGACGCCTGCTTTCTGTTTCTATTTTTCAATGTCCTCAGCTATACATTGAGAAAAATTCCATTTCACTACTTCCCAGGGGATATCATTCAGGGTGTTCATGTCTACAACTGATAAATATTACAGTTTTCTCCACTGTGTGTCTATAGACCTCAAAACAATTATTTGCAAATTCTAAGGCACTGAAAAATCAATGTTTCCTAGTTTCATTTATTGGAAATCTCCTAAAGGGTCACTGGAAGGCACAGCCCAATATCCTTGAATATCATTTCTTGTGGTCTAGGATTCATCGTGGATTTTCCTGTTGAATGTATACAGATGAAAAAAAAAAAACAAAAAACAAAAAAAATTCTGAGTGGTGCATAGGACAAGGGAGTTTAAAAATTCTGCAATCTTCAATCGGCTACATAAAAGAGATGTCTCTCTTCTTTGAAATTTTCAAGCAGTTATGGTCTGTATTATTCATTTGTCAATTTATTTTATACTGCTTTCTGATAGCTATGCTATTTTTTACACTTAAGTGTTATTTTAATATTTTATTGTTATATTTCTCCTTACTTAGCACTTATTTAACCAGATTTTTAAAGCTTTATAAGACAAAAGACTAAAAGTTCAATATCTGTGCAATCCCTAGCCCACACCTAGGTACTTCAGGCAATATTTGGAATATTGCAGGTATTCCTTCTGACAATATATTGATCAGATTTTTACATCTCAGATACATTGTTGGGGAAGAGTACACAGCTGACTAATATTAGGCATAGTTACTGACACTAAAGCCACCACATCTTCCAAAAAATATTCACTAGAGCCTGAATAAGGATAATCACAATTTTCACACATTTGAGATATAAAAACTGTACCTTGAGGAGGATTCTGGAAAATAGAGTAGGAACCACCTGGAATCTGTCTCCCCATCTGGACAACAAGTACACTGGCAGAATCTGTCTTCTATAACTATTTAGGAACTCTGGAGTCTACTCAAAGCTTGAAACCTCCAGGGTGAAGCAATAAAAGGCATCCAAATTGGAAAGGAAAAATTAAAATTATCTTTGTATGCAGATAATAAGATCTTACATGGGGAAACCCTAAAGGTTCCATGAAAAGCTGTTAGAACGTGTTCAGCAAAGTAGCAGCATGTGAAAATTACACACATTTCTGAACAGGAACAATGAAGTATATGAAAGGGAAATCATAAAAACAATTCCATTTATAAGAGCATCAAAAACAAATACTTAGGAATGAAGTTAACTAAGGAAGTGAAAGACTTACATAAAGAAAATTACAAAACATCACTTAAGAAATCAATGAAGATGTAAATAAACAGAAGCACATTCTGTGTTCATGGACTGGAAGACCCTCCAGTATTAAGACGTCAGTACCACCCTAGGCAATTTAAAGATTCAATATCAAATCTTTGAATTTGATACCAATCCTTATCAAAACTTCAGTGACATTTTTTTTCAAAAACAGAAGCACGCATTCTAAAATTTACACGTAATCTCAAGGGAGGCTGAATGGCCAAAAGAATTCTTGAAAAAGAAAAACAAAGCTGGAGGACTCACACTTCCTGATTTTAAAACTTACTACAAACCTACAGTCATCAAAACAGTGTAGTGCTGTTGTAAAGACAGACATACAGAACAGTGAAATTGAACAGAGTCCAGAAATAAACCCTCACATATCTGGTCAAATGATTTCTGACAAGGGTACCAAGACCACCCATGGGGGAAAGGATAAACGTTTTTCAAAAAATGGGAAAACTGGATACCCATACACAAAAGAATGAAGCTGGACCCTTATCTCATACCACATACAAAAAAGTAACTCAAAATGGACCAAAGACTTAATGTAAGACCTAAAACTATAATATTGTTAAAAGGCAATACAGGACAAAATTTCACAAAGTTGGATTTGGCAATGAATTCTTGGATTTGATACCAAAGACACAGACAACAACAACAAAAAGAGACAAACTTCATGCAAATTTTTTAAATTTATATGAATTGAAAGACACTAATAGAGTAAAAAGGCAATCCACAGAAGAGGAGAAAATATTTGCAAGTCACATATCTGATAAAGTTTAGCACCCAGAATAAAAAGAGAATTTCTAAAACTCAACAACAAAACCATGATGAGCTGATTAAAAATTGGGCAAAGGGAGTTCCTGTCATGGCTCAGTGGTTAACGAACCCGACTAGTAACCATGAGGTTGTGGGTTCAAGCCTTGGCCTTGCTCAGTGGGTTAAGGATCTGGCATTGCCGTGAGCTGTGGTTTAGGTTGCAGATGCGGCTTGGATTCCGATTTGCTGTGGCTGTGGTGTAGGCCAGCAGCTATAGCTCCTATTCGACCTCTAGCCTGGGAACCTCTATATGGCGTTCATGCAGCCCTAAAAAAAGCCAAAAAAAAAAAATTAAATTGGGCAAAGAACCTAGATAGACATTTCTTTAAAGAAAATATATAAATGGCCAATAAACAGATGAAAATCTGCTCAGCATCACTATCATAAGGAAAGGGAAAACCAAAAAACTACAATGAGATACTATACTATACCCATTAGGATGGCTACTATCAGGAAGGAAAGAAGGAAGGAAGGGAGGGAGGGAGAGAGAGGAAGAAAGAAAGAGAAAGAAAGAGAGAGAGAGAAAGAAAGGAAGGAAGGAGGAAGGAGGGAGGGAGGAAGGAACGAATGAACGAACGAATGAACGAACAAACAAATGAAGGAAAGAAAGAAAGAGAAAGAGGGAAAGAAAGATAAGGGTGTTTGGTGAGAATGCAGAGAAATTAGAACCTTCACGCCCACTTGATGGGAATGTAAAATGGACAGCTATGGCAAACATTTTGGCAGTTTCTCAAAAAAAATGAAAACAGAAATACCACATAATCTAGAAATTTCACTTCTGGATTTATATCCAAGAGAATTTAAAACAGACTCTCAAAGAGATACTTGTAGACTTATATTCAAGACAGCATCCTTTAAATAGCTAAAACGTGGGAGCAGCCCGGGTGTTCATCAGCAGATGAACAGATAGGTGAAATGCGGGGTATGGATACAATGGGATATTATCCAGCTCTAAAAGGAAGGAAATTCTGACACATGGTGCAACATGGATGAACCTTGAGGACATTATGCTAAGTGAAATAAGTCGGTCACAAAAAGACAGAAGCTACATGACTTCATTTACATGAGATACTCAGAGTAGTCAAAATCACAGAGACAGAAAGTCAAATGGTGATCCCCAGGGGTATTGTTTAATGGGTATAGTTTCAGTTTCACCAAATGAAAAGAGTTATGAGGATGGGTGGTGGTGACAGTCAGTGGCACAACATTATGAATGCATTTAATACCACTGAACTGCCCAGCGGTTCAGTTAAAAATAGTTAAGACCAGAATTCCCATCGTGGCTCAGTGGTTAACGAAACCGACTAGGAACCATGAGGTTGCGGGTTCGATCCCTAGCCTCCCTCAGTTGGGTAAGGATCCGGCATTGCCGTGAGCTGTGGTGTAGGTTGCAGACACGGCTCGGATCCCATGTGCCTGTGGCTGTGGCTGTGGTGTAGGCTGGCAGCTACAGCTCCAATTTGACCACTAGCCTGGGAACCTCCAAATGCCATGGGAGTGGCCCTCGAAAAGGCAAAAAAAAAAAAAAGGTGAAGACTTTTTCTTTCAAAAAAGCTGTAGACTGAAATGTAGAAATATGTAGAGGGCAGAGTATGCACGTTGACCTCAGGGAAACTTGGATTCAATTCTCTGGTCCTCAGCTTCTGGCTTCTGTGACTTCGTGTAAGTTGCAGAGAGCTGTCGAAGTCTCCATTCCCTCCTCAGAACAAAGGGAAGGATAATACCTCCTTCGAATATTATCGTGAGTGTTGAAAGAACACATTTAAAACACATGGATAAAACAGAAGCCCAAGAAGCTGTTCACAGATATTCGGTCCCTCACTGGACACTAGCAAGTAATGCCTGTCATTAGCAGATGGTCTTAGGGACAGGAAAAATCTTGCAACTAAGAGTATTTTTTGGAGTTCCCTGGTGGCCTAGGCATTAAGGATTCAGCATCATCACTGCTGTGGCTCAGGTTCCATCCTGGCCTATGAAGTTCCACATGCCATGGGCACAGAACAAAACCAAAAAACAAACAAAAACAAAAAACAAGAAAAGAGTATTTTCTTTTTTTAATTTTTTAAGGAAACTCAGAGCACTTAACCTAAATTTATTAGTTTATTAAACGTACTCTGCTCCTGTATTTCTATGGACCAACTTGCATTCATCTACTTCTGTTTTACTCTCAGCATGTTTCTGTTTACCTTTTGTTTGATTACACTGTATGCATTTACACAGCTGCAACATTTTTTAGAAGTTACCTAAATATAAGAACAAGGTAAATAAGCTAAATGCTGGACGTTGACAAATTCCCTTAGGATGACTCAGTTCAATTATTGTTTTTGTTTTTTGTTTTTTTTTTAATCTATACACAAGAAAAGAAGTGACATGCAGAGCCAATGGATCATGTTTTTCACTTTTATTTATTTATTTATTTCTAATTGAAATATATGTTGATTTACAATGTTGTGTTAGTTTCTTGGTGTACAGCAAAAGTGGTTCTGATATATATATATATTATATATGTATATATATTCCTGTTTTTCACTTGTGAGTTGATAGCTGTGTTTTTAAGTAGAAAATATGTAATAACTCTGGCATATGAAAGAAAATAGGTTCCTGAATTAAAGTAAATAGGATCTTACAAATGCATTGCAATAGAATAAGGGTGTGAAACGAGAAAGAATTAAGAAAAGGCTAGTTAATGATTTTCACTAGTCCTCTTTGTGCCACTCATCTTCCATAATGTCACTATTTTTCTCATTTCACCAAGTTTAACAGGAAATCCAAATTCCTGAAAAGTCTGAGATTGTCATCTGAGCCCCTCGTTTTATGAATTCCCTGAATAGCGGGTTCACGTGGGAATACCCCCCAAGTCACAGAGGTTGAAATGTCGACCCCGCCTCTTATTTCTCAGAAGTTATCCCCCTGCACCTGGTCCTCAAGTTAATGTTTGGAAAGTCCTCAGCTCCCTCCAAACACATTAACTTTTTAAATTGTGACCGAGTCATTTCTTTGAGACTTTTTCAGAAAGGAAAAAAAAAAAAAAAAAATGCTGATCTTAGCAGATTTGCTTTCAAAAATCTGGATATGATTTCCGTAACATTCTGAGGGCAAAATGCCAAACACTCAGCCAACTATTAAAGATAGTGTAAGTGACCAAGCAGACCTACGAAAAATAGTATCGGCTACAAATGTCACCGACTGCGAGAGTTTCACAGTTAACTCTTGCATTGCTTCAGCTATGAGCTTATCTGGATCAGCTTCTTCACTAAATCTGGTTCTTCTTTGATCTTAAAAGGAATCACAGTGTCATTTGACTGGAGAGAAGACTGGTCTTAACCTTGTGGTGATGAATGAGGGCCTGTAACTTCACTGAAACAATCACTTCCGGGATGTATTCTCATCAGGGTTGCTATTTCCCACTTTAATGGGTACGCTTGAGAACATTTGTTGAGCCAAAGAGTTAAGCTTGGTGTGACTTTTATGTGTAAATTATAATCCAAAAACATTATTAAATGTCTTTAATAAGTTGATATTGATAGGAGGCTCAGGCAGTAACTTTATTTTTCCAACACACTTAGATTTACCAAGACAAGGATCACTCATCTACCTAATTGAAGAGATGTTTAAAATAGGCTAGAGATAGAAATGTTTTAGGTACCTAACAAGCTGAGAGATGTCCTGAATCCTCTATGTTTTGAAATTCATATCATAGTCATCACAGGTGATACTGATCCAGGGTATGGTTCATTATGGCATCTTGTTTCTCTTCCTCTTTGTTTTCATCTTTAAACTACCTGCTACTTACTATATCCTCTTGTAGATAGAGGATAAGAGAAGGAAAAATGGAATCAAAGTAACCTAAGGCTTTGCTACCATAATGGGTATACCAAAGTCTCTTATTTAAAAAAAGGGGGGGGTAAAATATATTTGCCAAAGAGAAATTGGGTAATTGTGAATGAGATTCCATGATTCATTCCAACTCTTGCTCATTTGTATGACACTCAAGAAGAATTCATAAATAAAGTTATAATACCTCTACAGGACCTATTAAGAATTTGTTTCATATTTGGAGGTCCAGTTGGTCAGTCTGGATTTCCTTTTTCCTATTCTGAATGTTGCACCAAAGAACTCGCCTCTCCCTCCCCAGCTCTGTTCTTCTTTCTTGGCTCTAGAAAGGAGGTGGCAGAGCTAATGAGTTCTCACCGGGGTATTCAGTCATTTTTAGTTTGATTTCCCAAATTCCACCTCCTGGGACATCTGTTACATGGTCCCGTGAGCCTCTCTTTATCTTTATGGGTTAAGAAATCTACTAGGTGTCAATCTGAGTGACAGTATATATAGTTTTCTAATCGAGGAATTCAATCTATGTGGGATTTAAGTCTACTTAGAAAGTATGCATAAAATGCAGTCAATTGAAACGTGTGTCTGTGTGAAAGAGAGAGAGAAAAAAGCTAAGGAGAGAAGCAGAGACAGAGGAAGACAGAGAGAGCAAGCACTGGAACCCGTTTCTTGGACACTGATCATGCCACACCTCTATTACGCCTACTAAATTCCATTCGGAAGCTGTTGACTTCACACACCACTTTCACTGATATCCAACAAAAACAAACTACATACATACAAAGCCAAAGTCTTTGATGGCTATAAAGTCCCTTTATATATTACCTCATGTGATGGTTCTACTGCCAGTGCATGAATGTAGGAGGACACTCATCAACCTATCAGTTCCATGGGAAAGAAACTGCTCAGTAGGTGCTTAAAAGAAAAAGAAAAAGAAAAAGAAAAAAAACAGCTACAATGAGAAGCATCGTTTATAGTCCAAGAACAACGGAAATGTCAAAAACTAGCTGAAAATGATAAAGTTGCTGAGAAACCTGTTTAAATAGTTCCTCCTTAAATTTATCTGACTTTTAAAATCTAGCAAATAAAATACAGTTGACCCTTGCACAACATGGGTTTGAATTCCACTTACATGTGGACTTTCTTTCTTTCTCTTCTTTCTTTTCCTTCCTTCCTTCTTTCTTTCTCTTTCTTTTGAGGGCCACACCTATAGCATGTGGAATTTCCCAGGCTAGGGGTGGAATCAGAGCTGTACCTGCTTGCCTAGGCCACCGCCACAGCAATGCAGGATCCAAGCTACATCTGTGACCTCTACTGCAGTTTGTGCCAACGCCGGATCCTTAACCCACTGAGTGAGGCCAGGCATTGAACCTACGTCCTCATGGATACTAGTTGGGCTCATTTCCACTGAACCACAACAGGAACTCCTTGGATTTGTTTCAGAAGTAAATACTACAGTGTTACACATTCCACTGGTTGAATTCACAGATATGAAACCATGGGTATGGAGCAACCACGTATACAGAGGTTCACTGTAAGTTATATTCAGATTTTCAATTGCTTGTAGAGTGGGTGCCCCTAACCCCCGCATTGTTCAAGGGTCAACTGTAGACTAGAAGGTTCCAATCAAACCAGTCATTGGTGTTTTCAGAATGTCTTCCACAATTAGAAATATTTTCCTCCTCCTAAAGATGTACAATTAAGACCCTCTGTTAATTGAGAGATGATAACGTTGGTTGGGGTTATCTGGACTAACCTCACTCACACTGTATTCACAGATTATTGATTCCTCCCTTTCAGATAATTATTCAAAGCAATAATAAAAAATTCAACTCAATTTTAAGCAGGCAGTTTGTTAAGATGTGAACGTTCTACTTTAAAACATGACCCTGGCTTTTTCCAGCCTTATATGATACCATTTATCACAAAAGTGTCATATACTGCATGAAAATTTAAATCGTGATGAATTACTTATGAGATTAGCAGATTTCAAGTATTAATGGATTAAATTAAAGGTCATAACTTTGTCAACACAAAGTGCCTTTCACATATGTGATTAATAAAAGAAGCTATTTGGGACTTAATTTTTTTTACTAGCTTCTCAGTGTTAGATTGTGATATCCATATCACAAATATGATAGATATTCTTAATCAGTGATACTAGAATTCTCATTAGGTACTCATTAAACTCCTGCACCTTAGAATAACCTTGAGAAGTGCATTAGACACTAATGAGGCTATGCTTCCATTGTCTAACCCTTATTAATGATAATGGAATTTATATGCATGCAGTAAGCAAAGACAATATAGAGAAACTATAACAGCAATTGGAACTTCATACCTCAAGACCAAAATAAAGGACATGTGTATTGATTTGTTAAAATAAATCTCTGCATAAATGTTACACAAGGGATAGAAATTAGTTCAAAGAAAAAGAACCTTCTGACAGTTAAAAATACATAAATGTTTGGCAATAAAAAATTAAGATAAAAAATGAAAAACCAGAGTTATTTTGTGGCTCCACGGGTTAAGGATCCAGCATTGTCACTGCAGTGGCTCAGGTCCCTGCTGTGAAGTGGGTTCAGTCCTTGGCCCAGGACCTTCCACATGCCACAAGTGTGGACAAAAAAGTGGAAAAAAAAAAAGAAAAAGAAAAATTACCTGTATTTTTCAGAACAAGAATAATTTTTCGAAGACAAAGCAATAGTTTTGGATTCTGTGAGATGTCAGTCAAGTTTCTCAACTTATGTAGCAATACAACGGATGAACTGATAAACCACTGATCTCCCCACTGTCCATTCT
Source organism: Phacochoerus africanus (assembly GCF_016906955.1). Lineage (NCBI taxonomy): Eukaryota > Metazoa > Chordata > Mammalia > Artiodactyla > Suidae > Phacochoerus > Phacochoerus africanus. The sequence continues at coordinate 71,014,181 of NC_062556.1, read as the reverse complement.
GTTTTTAATTTGCTGCTATTGTTTCTCTTATTTAAAATAGTCCCCTGCTCAAAAACACCTTGCAATGGGGAAAGACATTATACAGGTCAAATTAAGCCATGAGTCAGAGGTATTAACAGCTGCCTATTATCTTGATTTTGAATACAAGTAGCTAAATTATTCTCATAAAGGTCTATGCAAACTATTTTTCAAGTTTATCTGCAGTTGAGATTTCCTAAAACTTCTGATGGTCCTACTCATGCCTTTCAGAGATTTCTTTTTCCGTGCTGCCTAAATTGTCCTAAAGTACTTAAATTCCATTTCTTCTTGAGTCCTCTTTGGAGATCAGACAAAAAAGGCTACCATCTTGGACTTGTAGACACATAGATCTGAAAGAAGCTGAAGACATCACCTACCCGCTAAGTTGTAATCATTCTCCTTGCACACTGCTAGCCTTGAGAAAGTTAGTAATATAAAAGGAAGCTCACTCCAATTGTTAGAACATTCTCACTTATAATTAGCTGAAATCTACTCTGCACGTAAATTCTGCTCCCAAAGCCTAGATCTGAAAGCTGAATAAGTTTCATTCTTCTTCCAAATAACAGCCCTCAAACATAGAAAGGCTGGTTTCTGTGCTGATGTCTCTTTTTCCCACTGAACAACTATAGCACCTTCAACCATCACTTATAGAAGACAGGGTTCATTACTCACTGACCTCTTACAGAAATGTCAGAATGCTCTCCCATTTCAATAAGGCACCTAGAATTAATCACAATTTGTCTGGGATGGGTTTAGCAGTGCTGAGTGCAGGGAGCTTATTATCTTCTGTGAACTGGACACTATTTTTCTCTCTATTAATGCAGCCTAGGATTGCATTAGATCTTTTGCTGGCCTCATCACTTTGGATAACCCTCAATGTCCGTGGATATATTGCCAGAAGGGAATTGAGAGGAACTTTTAACAGACCATCTAATCTGCCCCCGATCCCTTGATCAAAAAGCCGTGTTTTTATAGCTGGCTATCTGGAAACCTATATAAATGGGTCATTAAAAACATTGCAGTTTTTGAGCCACGAAAAAGGGGGGTGAGAAGATTACTCAAACATTTCTTCACCCACTCTTGTCCTCTCAAATTTAGAATTTAAATATAAAGCCACACTGTGTGTCTGGCTGGGACAGACCCCCTAAATCTCAAGTCCCGGGTTTTCAGATAAGCAAATCATCAGTAAAAAATTGTGCTGAATAGTCTGATGACAATTTGTAGCAATGACATGAGAGCACAGACCAAGAACATTCAATTCAGCCTAAGTCAGATGAAGGTCAGGGAGGCATCACTGAGAATCCTAATTCTAATTCATATCTTAAGGGAAAAGTGAGAGTTTTCGTGGCTCTCTCTCATCAGTGCCCTAGAACAATGCCTTGATGCTGAGGAAGTATGAATGAACATGTAAGATAATACAAACTTAAAAGACGGATGAGTTGATTAACTGATGGATGCACTGATTAATGAATGAATTTGAAATAAAGAGTATCTCGGGCATGTGCCTGTCAGGAAGATGAGACGAAGCCTATTCGGAGAGGGGTAAGTAGTTTAGTTAAGTTACAGCTCGTACTTGTGCAGAAAGAACGAGAAGTGGGACTAGAGAAGTAGGCAGTGGAGAGACAGAGAAGTGAGGGCAGAGACTAGATGTGCAAGAACCAACTTGCACCCATCTTGCAAAAGGCCAGGCACGAAAGAGGGGAGGGAAGGAGAGGTGGGGACAGATGTGAGAGAGGCCAAGGACCCCAAGGAAGTCAGAGGTAAGGGATAGAGACCACAGGTGCTTCATTTCTTGCTTGGACAACTGTAAAAACGAAGATTGCAAGAGTTTCCACGGTGGTGCAGTGCAGCAGGTTAAGTATCCAGCAGTGGATACTTTCTCTGCAGTGGTGCAGGTTCCATCCCTGCCAGGTGCAGTGGGTTAAATGAGCTGGTGTTGCCGCAGCTGTGGTGTTGGTCACATCTGCGGCTCAAATTTGATCCCTAGCACGGGGAACTTCCTTACGCCATGAATGTGCCCCCCGCCCCCCAGAAAAAAAGATTGCAACGACCAACTTCAGCCCACAGGTATGGCAGGTTTTGAAAGTGGAGAGGATGACAAATCCCATTTGATTTGGATTAAATTAAAGAAGGAAATAATGCCACTTGCAGCAACATAGATGGACCTAGAGATTATCATACTAAGTGAACTAAGTCAGAGAAAGACAAATACCATATGATATCCTTTATTTGTAGAATCAAAAAAAAGAAAAGATGCAAAAGAACTTACTTACAAAACAGAAACAGACTCCCAGACATAGAAAACAAATTTAGGATTACCACAGGGGAGGGAGGGGCAGATAAACTAAGAGGATGGGATTAAGTAGATACACACTGCTGTATGTACAACAGATAACCAACGAAGACCCACTGTACAGCACAGGGAACTATATTCAATGTTTTTAATAAACTATAAGGGAAAAGCATCTGAAAAAGCATATTTATATATATAGAGAGAGAGAGCTGAATCACTGTGGCCTAGACCTGAAACTAACACGGTATTGTGAATGAACTCTACTTTAAGAAAAATAAATAAAAACTAAAGATGGGATATTCACTAAAGACCTCCGTGAGCTGCTGGCCACCCACACCCCGTCTCCAGTTGGGGAAAGAGGTCTCAACACAGCTATCTGGGTCATCAGAGTGATAGCTACAGCCCTCGGGGTGGGTGAGACTGTCCAGGAAAGTGCCTGGGCGGAGAGAAAAATGCCCACGCCTGCAAACCAGACTTCAGAAAGTAGTGAGAGACATTTCCTTGCTAAGATGGAGGGACTGAATACATCCGTAGGTTGAGGAACAAAAGCCACTGAGCAGAAGTTGAAAACAAGGGAGACAGAATAATTAATGGCTCGGTGATCCCTGCATTTATCTCTTGTTCTGAGAAGTTCTCCTGTCTTACAGACTTTAATTATAAAAGGAGAACTTTATTCCCCAAGAATACATTTTTCTAAGAAATCAGCTAAAAGAGTATTTTCTGAATTATTAATTACATTTCCTTTGGCATCTTTCTCATATTCACGGTCTCTACTCAGCTACCTTCCAGGGCTACAATTTCTTTCTAGAACCTTCTGGAAAAGCGGAGGTGGGAAAGAAGGCTGGGTCCAAACATGGGGATAGCCTTGAGATGGAGTTTGGACTTGATTCTCCGTAAAGTAGGCAGCTCTGGCCTGCAACAATTAGCTGCTCTGACCACAGGGTCTAGCCTTTACCAGCAGGTCCTGGTGTCCAGCAAGACACTTGGTTAAGACCTCAGTTATACAGAACCCTAGGGACGCGGCTCGTTCTGGATAGCTGGATAGATGACCAACTTCGGCAACCAACCTGCCCCCGACACCCCATTACATTTTATGTGGACTCTTCTTTAAAACCTGCCTATAAATATTTCTATCTTTATCTGTTTCTTGCTGTGCTTTAGCGGGGGAAAGGAAAGGGGGGGCCACTCTCTCATCTGACCATCGCCAAATTTACCACCTTCTTCTATCTGTGTCTGCTCTGTGCCTTCCCTCTTTTTATCTTGGGCAAGAGCCTCAGGTGGCATCAACACGCCCACCCTCCTTTGGTGTCCCCCATCCTTCCTACCCTCCCTTTCTCACCTCCACCAAGACTTCGCCAGGCTATTCTCAGAAATCATCCCACCTCTGCTTTCCTGCATCCTTGCCTTCTCTTCTACTGCTAGAACTTACCTTTAAGACTCAAATAGACTATACGTCTCCTGCCTTACACATAACACACCCTTACACTTAACATACAAATACCTTAACCAGTCAAGGTCATCACGCTTCACAGCATAATCTCAAATGAATGTGGCCTGTTCCTGTGGCCCATACACTCTCACCTCCCATTTTCTCTGCAACCGATGGTGCACCGTGATTTCCAGTGCTGCCACAGAATTCCAATGGGATATCCAATCGTGCTACAGCATTCCAATTGGATTTCTATTCTCTCTGAAAACTGATCAAATCAAGGTCACCAGGGGGAGGTCACCATGTTGGAGGTTCCGTGGTCCCTCTTCAACCCTTCGACTGTCATGATGTTTGAACTTCCACAGACATTGGATCCTCAAGGCGTACTTTCTTCTGTTGGTTTCTATAACCCTCTGCAACTCCCACCTACCTTACCAACTGCCCCTCTTGCCTTCTGTTCATTCCTTCTCCTTGCACGATCTCCACTTTGAGGTGTGTTATGAAGTCCATGCTCAACATTGCAAAACAGTTTCTGATTTACACCTCAAATCCTCTCGAAATTCCCCACTTCAGTAAAAGGTCCCACCGGCCATCTGGGCAGTTGCTCAAGTGCCATCTTCCTCGATGCCCCCCTCTCCTCCCTTCCCCACCCACCACACAGTCTGCCAGCAACCCCTCCAGCTCTCCATTCGCAATGAGCTTGAACTTCACCACTTCTCCCGCCCCCGCCTTCTCCCCTTTGGGCCAAACACCAACCTATCCTTTCGGGACATTCCTAACAAACGCTCTATGTGTGCTTTTACTTCCCTGCAATCCAGAGTAATATTTTTCTAACCTTTTTCAGATGAAGTTAGTCTCTTGAATAAAACTCTCCAATGGCTTCCCACTTCCTGTAGAATAAAATCCAAACTCCATAACCGGGTCTCATATCCGCCGAGCCTCCTCGCCTAGGTCAGTCCAGAATTCTCTCTACTCACCATACATCACTTTAGGGGCCCTTCCGTTCCTTGAAATCACAAAGCCCACACTGACCTCAGGGCCTTTGCTTGGATAGTCCCGCTGCCTGGAGCTCCTTTCCCTCCAGACTTCACACAGCTGCTCCTTCTGCGCATTCAGGTCTCCGCTTAAAAGCCACCACCATTAGCAGCCTTCCCTGATCAAGACTCCGATGCCCAGCTGTGTGTTGGGTTTCTACTCCACTCTCCTCTTTCCTTCGTCTCAGTCTTTACGATCGGAAGTTAATCTTCCTTTTCACATGGTCATCTGTCTCTCACCAGGAGAATATCAATTCCAGGAGTTCCCGTCGTGGCTCAGTGGTAATGAATCTGACTAGTATCCACAAGGATGTGGGTTCAATCCCTGGCCTTGCTCAGTGGGTTAAGGATCCCGCGTTGCCATGAGTTGTGCTGAAGGTCGCAAAGGAGGCTCAGATCCCACATTGCTGTGGCTGGGGTGTAGGCCAGCAGCTACAGTTCCAATTAGACCCCTAGCCTGAGACCCTCCATGTGCTGCAGGTGCGGCCCTAAAAATGATTTTTAAAAAAAAAGAATATCAATTCCATGAAGCCAGGTATTCTATCTGAGTCCCTCCTGGGTCTCCCCAGTGCCTAGCATATATGAAGGGCTTAATAAATAATAAATCAATGATAAATCAGGGATCAATGCTGCCTGGCTCTGATTCTGAGATTCCTAATAAATCAAAATTATATTTATAGAGATAATAAATGTTGAAAAACTCATGACCTGGCTTGTTTGAACACCTCTGATTTAAAAGCATCAAGATGGATGTGGAGCAATGTATTCTGACGCTGAATCCTTCCAGGGCTGTGTAAACACATGACCATGTGACCGCACCAATGCCACTGACTAGTTTTTAGAACTTTAAGCACTGCTGACTATTGTTTTATAGTAAGAGATGCATAAAGAATATGAAAAATAGTCTAGTTGCATTTTGAAACTAGGAAAACAAACCTCACGGAAACCACCAAAAGTAAAATATCCATGTGTGAGGCCGGGACCCGGAAAGGTCTTAAAACTGGCAATTGCCCACAAGAGAGGAGTAAGCCCCTAAGCGGGGGGAGTCTCCATGTCCTGTTTGACCCCATGATCTCCAGGCCCACCCATGGAGGCAGCCCCCAGCGGAAGTCGTTTTAATGGAGTGGTCATCACCATGAGTCCTGTACCCCAACCGCTGAAGTTCCCTGAGCTCGGGAGCTGCTGGCTTGGTTGTGAGTCCCTCCTGCCTGTATTCCCATGGTGATTAAAGCTCTTGGATTAGAACACAGAGGCCTGGGAGTTCCCGTCGTGGCTCAGTGGTAAGGAACCCGACTAATATCCATGAGGATTCGGGTTTGATCCTTGGCCTCGCTCAGTGGGTTAAGGATGCAGTGTTGCCATGAGCTGTGGTGTAGGTCACAGACGCAGCTTGATTTGGTGTTGCTGTGGTTGTGGTGTAGGCCACTAGCTGCAGCTCTGATTGGACCCCTAGCCTGGGAACTTCCATGTGCTGCAGACCTAAAAAGACAAAAATCAAAAAAGAACATAGAGGCCTAAGCTGGTCTTATGGGAGGGAGTTGCAGAGAGCAGGTGGGGTGCTGACAAGCTAGTGGGGATGCCGGGGCCTTTACAGAGGAAAGGAACTGGTGAGAACCACAACCTTTAGCAAGAACGGAAGGGGAGGAGTTCCCTGGGGGCCTTGCAGTTCCAGGTGGCATGGGTTCAATCCTTGGCCCCAGGAACTTCCACATGCTGTGGGCATGGACAAAAAAAAAAGGGGGGGGGGGAGGGAGCAGGATCCAATTGGAGCCCAACAAGCAGGAGAACCTGCATTTGCGGCCACAGGATAGGATTTCTGCATGCTGTTCCCGCAGTGCTGACAGCCGTGCGGGTTCAGTGCATCTCAACACCTTTAGGATGCAGTTGCCCACTGCTTGGCCTTGAACCTCAGGGAGTTATATGACCTTCAGAACGCAGCTTTCTCTTCTGTAAAACAGCATTCAAGGTCACTGTTTTCTTACTGGGCTGCTGGAAGAATTAAATACCATGAATAAGCTCACCATAAGGACTTATTATTATTACATGTTGTTATTATTGTTACACATAAGAGCTGAAACCTCAGCTTTTGTGTCTGCTACTTTCTGCCACCCTTCTGCTGTTGAGTCATCATCTCCCAGAGCCTCTGCTTTGGGAAGCTCTTTTCTTCCCATCAGACCCAACAGCATTTAACTCGTCTTCAAACTGAAAATAAACTGACGGTGTACCATTAACCCTCTATCCTCCCATCACGCTGTGAGCTCCCTGAAGCGGGGAAGTTCTGTTGTGTTCAACCTGCACCCTCACAGCTCACTCTCCGTTCAAGCCAACGTCTCCAACATATTCCTGGCTCAGCGAATACCTGCTGACTGCTATTGAGTGAAGGGCTAGCAGTCTGGTAATCCTACCCACTGTTCTAGCAAACAAAGATGTGAGTGAAAGTCAGGGGCCCCTTTATGGGAACGTGCATGATCTTTAGCGCGTGAACTTTGAAACAGCCTCACCCAGAAGCTTCTTTTCCTACATCTGAGTGTTTCAGTACAAAGAGCTTTGGAGAAATGCTGACGGGGGCAGGCCACTTCCGAACCTCTGTGACCCAGGGGGCCAGCTGACCACTCGGGGCTCTAAGTGCTTTATTTATAAAATGGGAATATTGAGAGCAAACCCACAGGAATACTGTCTAGACTAATCATGATGGAAAAACAAGTTCCAAATGTATTTGTGAGAGTAACCATTTTAAAACCTAGTATGATGCAAAAGCCCAAGATACAGCTGATCCTGTGGCACTTCACAGGGCAGAGCTGGCCCTTGGCGTGTCCCCAGGAAACCTCATCAGAGACCACAGCTCGGTGGCCCACAGTGTCAAAGCCATGGACACTTAAGCTAATGGAGAACTTAATAGATTCCCACAGATGTTCATTCTCCCTTTCTTGCTGCTCTTCATCCTGTTACGCTGAAGTTTCTTGATGAATTAGTTATAGACTAAGACTGGGGAAGGGGAGGGGGCATGTGAATTTCCTCCCACATGAAATTTAAGTTCTCATCTCACTGTTGTACAAAATAAATTAGCATCTGCATTGGCAAGTCTCTTAAATTCTTGATACTGCATTAGAACAGAGATTCATATCATTAAACCCAAACTTCAGGCATGAAAGAAAGTGCCATTCCTTGCAAGGGCCACTTTCACATCCTCTTACCTAAAGTTAGGTGGATAAAACCCAGCCCCAGCAAGGGATGCAACAAGAAGCATTTTAGGATAATGTTACAAGCTTGTGACTGATGCAAAGCCACTGCCAGTCAATGTCACCGGCAACAAATATTTTCGCAGCTACAAGGTGACGATGAAACACACACGGGTTAGTCAGGGGTTTTTTGGCTGTGGTTTTTAATTTCTCCTCCACTGTAGGAGAGAGGGAAAGAGAGCTGGTTCCTGGCATTCTCCAGCAGCTGAATCCAGTCCTACAATTGGCAAGATTTTCTTCTCAGCTCTGCAGACACAGACCATTAAGCTTTACTGGATGCGCATGGGTCTGGCATAACCTCGGCAGTTTCTGTAGCCTCTCAGCCCAGGAAGCTCATCCAGCTCCTGGGCATCTCCCCTTCTTGAGCCGCCGCCCCCCCTCCCCCCACTCCACTGACTTCCCTGGCTTACACATAAAACAGCCTGGTGCCATAGGCACCCAGGGCACCATCAATTAACCTTTGCATTTCTGTGTTTTCAATGTAGCTGATGGCCCTTGACTGGCACTTAATAGAGCCTCTTATTCTGCCAGAGGCACTGCTTTAGGTTTTTTTTGTTTTTGCTTTCTGGGTTTTTGTTTCTTTTTAAGGCCTCACCCGTGGCACATGAAAGTTCCCAGTCTAGGGATCCGACTGGAGCTGCAGCTGCCGGCCTCCACCACAGCCACAGCAATGCCAGATCCCAGCCTCGTCTGCAACCTACACAGCTCACAGCAACACTGGAGCATTAACCCACTGAGCAAGGCAGGGATGGACCTCACATCCTCATGGTTACTAGTCTGGTTCATTATCATTGAGCCACAATGGGAACTCCCCCTGCTTTAGTATTTTCTATACAAAGGATCTGCCCATGGAGTCTGCATGGTGGGTGACCTGTACAGTTTGAGCAGAGGGTCAGGAAGCCTTACTTTTTATTTTCTCTTCTCAGTTTATCAAGCATGCTTCCAGCTCCCCATACAGACCTGCCTCTCCAGCCCATGGGCAGCTCAACAGCTGAGAACTTTTCCTAAGAATGTGGCAAAACATTCAGCTAAAATTCCCTCTTATGAGGACAAAATGTCCAGCCTGAACAAGAGCTCAAAATATGACCTGGAACTTTTCTGTTATCTTTCAGCCAAGCCTGCCCAGTCCCCGTGAGAAGACAGCCATGATTTACAAGCCACAAATTGACATAATCTTTTGGGTTTCTAAGCCTGAGCAAAGAAAGTAGCAGGAAGCTGAGCTTAGGTAAAAAGCCTAACAATGCCGATCACTCACAAGTTTAATTGTGAGGGAAGAATAAAAAATAACAAGCAGTCATGAAGGATTTCCTGAGGTTGCTTTGGACAGAGCCAATAGAATATCATTATTTTAGCCCCTGCAATTGCTTTTATGCCAGCTGAGTACAAACCAACCCTTCTCTTAGCAAGGCCTGTGTTTAAGGAAGTCAATTGCTGCTTACAGCTGCCCCTGCTGCTTTGATGGGGAGACTAAGGAGCTGGCCAGCCTGTTTGATGCGGAAAGCAGTGACCCCTTGGGGTGAAGATGCTGCTACAGAGACAGAGAGAAAATTTGCCAGTGACAACCAAGGAGGATTCTAGGGCCTCCCCCCAGTCTCATATCACATAGAGACACAGAAAGGCGGTGCCCAGGCCATGCCTCTTCCAAGGCGTTCCCTGCGCCCCAGGGTCAATAGAGCAAGAGCAGGCCCTTTGCTGTCCTCACCAAGAACAAAGACCAGCCTAGGAGGAGTCATAAAAAGAAGGAAAGGATATAGAAGGATTAATCAGGAGGAGATGACCCAGGTGACAAAAGCAGCAGAAGGAAAGCGTGCCCAGGTCTTAAAGTGGCTCCCACGGAGAAGGCTGTTCTCCTTCCTGCTACAAGGCCACTGGCTGCTACGCAGGACCCTGGAGGTGGCCTCTGGCAGCTTGGTGACCTTGTTTCCTCCCTCAGTTCGTTGAACAGAGGGCAGGACAGCTGATCCAAGATGGAGCAGACAGAATTTCTGCCAGAGGTTTGGAGTTTGGAATTTGGGGAACAAAAGCAAGAAATTCGCATGCTTTTTGGAGGCGGGGATCTTTAGCATGTGGGTATGGGAGTAGCTAATGGTCACTTTTCTTGCGACTTGAAGCACAGGAGTGGGGGGCGGTGGCGGGAGCAGGTATCCTCCACCCACAGACGGTGGAAGCAGAGAAAGCTACTTGCAGATACGCCAGAAGTGGGGCAGGTGGATGCCCAAGTTTCAGGTCCCCGGTCAGTTGCCCTCATGAGCAAACTTGCCAGAAAATTCTCCCACTCTCCCAGATGGCTGAAATCAGCCTCCAGGTCACAGCCGAGGAGAGACCCCCCCCCCCCACCACCATGAACGCACGGCAAAAAGCCCTGTCCTCCACCTGTTCGTGCAGTGATATTGTTGAAGCAGCACTGTTCCAGACACTGGGCAGAACTGAATCATCACCACCAAAATTCAGCTTTTGTGGAAATTACTGGTGAGAGTGGAGTAAGAATAAAAAGAAGATATAGAAAATAAATTATATAACCTTTTATATAAGTTGTGAGGAGAAAACAGTACAGGATAAGAATCAGAAGGGTTGGGGAGCAGTCATGCAACTTGAAATTTGAAGTTTCAAAGGACACTTTGCTCAAAGGAGAAAGTACTTTAAGGAAGTGAGAAGGGAGCCATGTGGATAGGTAGCAGGAAAGCTTTCCAGGCAGATGGAGCAACCCGTGCAAAGGCCCTGAGGTAGAAGCAGCAAGGAGGACAATACAGTTGGGCAGAATGAGGGTGGGGAGAGGGGTGGGGTTGAGGTCAGAGAGGGGAGGGCCCCTGTTTGTGGAGGGCTTTGTAAGCCATTGCGAAGACATCATCTTTTGCTCTGGAGGAAACCCGGGGCCACTGGAGGTGTCACTAGAAGAGTGACATTTCTCAACTTGCATTTCCATGGGAAGATTCCCACTGCTCTGTGGAGGACACGGAAGGGGACCAAGGATACTACCCGAAGCAGGAGATCGCTGGAGAAGCAACCCAGGATTGCTAACTGTGGCTTGGATCGGGGCTGCGGCAGGAAAGCTGGTGAGCGTTCTCAGAGAGTTCAGCTCTTAGCATTATTTTGAAGGTAGGGACCAAACTATTTCTTGATATTAATTTATGTTACTGTTTTTACACCATCCTCAATGCCCTAACTTTGCCTTATTGACTTTACCTTTATTCACTTCACCTTCTTGAGCATCTGCTTTGTGTTCAGCCCTGGGTTAAGTGTTTTAAGCAATGAAATATTTAAAGCAAGGATTCCAGACCCTATGGAATCGACATTCTAGTTGGGAGGTAAGAATAACAGCTATTTAAAGAATTATACTACTTGGGGTGGGAAGGCGTCATTATTGTCCTAAAAAAGTAAAACATCAGCATGAGAAAGAGTTCCTGCTTTTGAAGCTGTGAGACTTGCTAGAGAAGGCTATGGAAGATTCCGGAAAAGAACTGCCTCCCAGTTATGTGATACAATCTCCAGTGTAATAGGGAGGAAAGAGGTCTGACTCCATGTTGGATCTGTTTCTTTTACCTTTGTCTTCTGTTGGTTTTGCTCCAAGTCAAGACCATTGCCCATACTCTGAAATAGACAGGTGAGCCTATTCTTTTTTTTTTTTTTTTTGGCTTCTTAGGGCTGCACCTGTGGCATACGGCAGTCCCCAGGCTGGGGTCAAATCAGCGCTGCAGCTGCTGCCTGTGCCACAGCCACAGCAATGTCGGCTCCAAGCCACATCTGCAACCTGTGCGGGATCCTTTAACCCACTGAGCGAGGCCAGGGATCGAACCCACAACCTCATGGATACTATTTGCGTTCATAGCTCTCTGAGCCATGAGAGAAACTCCATGGTGAGCCCATTCTTCTGTCTCTGACCTTGAAAGGTATAACACTTTTCCACTAATACAGAGATTAAAAATTGCAGAACAGAGAACAACCTTTGTTTTGTTGGAGGTTTACGGGAACATCGTGACTTGATCTGTATGGACAGATGGGAGAAGGAAGGATTCCGACAGCAATAAGCTGGCAACCACCAACCACACTCCTTCCTCTTTTAGTATAAAAGAGAGCTGAATGCTACCTCAGGGAAGGTGGTTCTTTGGGACACTAGTCCCGCCTCTCCTCCATCTGCTGGCTTTCTGAACAAAGTCACCATGCCTCGCCCCAACGCCTCGTTTCTCAATTTATTGGCCTGTTGTATGGCAGGCGGCACCAGCATGGACTTGGGAACACCAGCATTTATAACATGTTAGATATAACAATGGCTCAGTTTTTAGGTTTGTTTTGTTGTACAAAACTCTATTGAGATCTTCCTTCTGTCATAGAGGTGAAGATAGGGAGCTCAGCGCCCCCTTCAGGAATATAGGACTTTCCTGCAAGTGCTGGGGTGTTGCTGAGGTCAGGTGTCGCTAATATGCTAACATGTTCTGTCAATTGCCGCTGTACTGCAAAGTGACCCAGTCACACATATATATATACATTCTTTTTCTCACGTCATCCTCCATAGTGTTCCATCACAAGTGAATGGGTTTAGTTCCCTGGGCTACACAGCAGGATCTCATTGCTTATCCACTCCAAATGCAATCGTTTGCATCTATGAACCTCAGACTCCCAGTCCATCCCACTCCCTTCCCCTCCCCCTTGGCAACCACAAGTCTGTTCTCCAAGTCCATGAGTTTGTTTCTCTTCTACAGATAGGTTCATCTGTGCCATTTAGAGCTTCTTTCCTTCACAAATTAAGGAAATATGGCACAAAATCCTTAATTAGGTGGCCTAGGATCAAATCCAGGTGCTATGCCACATTACCTATGACTCTGGGGAAGCATGAACTTGTTCATAACTTGGACAGTTATGAACTTGTTTCCTCATCTCTAATACACAGATAATAATATCTACCTTAGAGTGTTGTTGTGACTTTCCAGATGAGATTTAATGACACAAAAAGAATTTGCTTTATATGTTTTATATATAACTTTATGAGACAGTGACTAATTAAGACTAACACAAGAAAAAGAAGGTATATATATATGTGTGTGTATATCTATATATGTGTATATATATTTGCAAGACTGAGTCACTGTGCTGTACAACAGAAATTGACACAGCATTGTAAATCAATACCGTAATTTAAAAATTTATATATTTAAAATTTTTAGAAAATTTAGAAAGATTAAGAATGAAAATTTTCAAGTATGTGTATTGCATCCTAATTATTCAAAAGTTAAAATTTCATTAAATATATTAAAAGCAATATTCCATTAAGAAAAAAAGAATAACATAAGAAAACAACTAAAAGTATGACCATAAATATTAACCTAAAAGTCTTCATTTGCTAGAGCAGGAAATCATTTCTTACAGGTTTGATTTCAATACAATAATTGGTTAAGAATCTCTTAAGCAGCAATCAAATGACAAAAACTACCAAAGTCATTAGGACTCTGCATAATTTTATAGCAGATATTTTCTTTGTAGACATTCGGAATGAAATAATAGTAAATGGGAGATGATGGAAATGGTTGTAGACACTTAAATAGGGTATTTTTTTCCCCTGCACAAAAAGTTGATGTAACCATGACTCTGTACAGGGGTGATATAAAATATCAATTCAGGAAAAGGATGATAAAAAGTTTTTTTAAAGCATTTTGTCAGATACCTCCCAGAACTGCTAAATTGCCTTTCTATTCTCAATAACACAAGTCAAAGGCCTCAAAGCTGGTATAAAAAATGTGAAACAATCCATCTCCAAAGCAGCACCTGATAGGAGAAAACAGGATTTCCAAATCAATTTGTCATGATCCAATATGGATTAAGCAGTTTATTTGTTTTGACATTTCTCATTTGCTAAGTGCCAGTGTGCCAAAGTAATCGCCCTGTGATACATACACAGGCCAGAACATTTATTATTATTTATTTAGGGGATTTATAGCCCCCTTCCCCCCAGAGAAGTCATTTGGAAGCAGAAATATTTCGAAATTGGGACTGCAGGTGGTTTCACCTGATAATAATTTAATCTCATCATTTCACTCCTTCCCTGGAAAACCTCAGACATGGTGGGAAAGAACTTCCAGATTTATGCAGCCAACACAACTGCCCAGGGGAGCACCTGACTCTACCCCTGATAGAAAGTGATAGTAGTTTGGATTCTAGAACCTTCCTAGTTCAATATATTTTCACCCCTTCCCACCTATCTTATGGCTGAATTGGGAGCAAGTAGAGACTCAGAGACTCAGCAGGGACGCTTTAAACTGCAAGAGAGAGGATGGGGTAATGACATGATCTCCCTGGGAGTCAGAGCAATCTGAGTTCGAATCCAAGCAGTACTTCGCTGATAGACTATTTGACATTAAGCAAATTATGTAACCTTTCTGACTTCAGTTTCCCCATCCCCCTGATATAATACTTTCCTCAATGGGTTAGAGTGAACTTCAAATGAAAAACTGTAAGTACCCTAACTGACATAGTGCTTCATCCACAGAACTTCAGTAAATGTTTGCCCCTCCCCTCCTGGCACTTCCTGATGCCCCAGGCTCTCACATTGCAAGTTTTACAGGGTCGGGGGGCAGGGGAAGGGGGATACAAAGAGAAACGAACAGGTGTTTTTCCAATATGGTGCAGACTCATGACTTAATATGACTCCCAGAGGCTCCAGTACCCAAAATTCCTTCTTCAGCCCATTTTAGGGAAGCTTGGAGAGATATGTACTACATCAAAGAAGATGAAAGAGAGAAGAGGGAAGAATGAGAGTGAAATGACCAGATCAGAGCAGGGGTTTTATGTCAACAGGGTGATGATCTACCTCGTAACTGGAGGGTTAGGAGGGTCATTAGAGATGAGACATTCCAGCATCTCAAGCCCCGCTGACCTGGGACTGTACCTCTTGCCAAGAGGGTTGGCTTACATAAGATATTGCAGTTTACACAAGATATTACACATATCAATTATTTCATGAGTGTATTGGCTTAGGTGCCCTTTAGAATTGCTATTTATAGTCTGATACCCCCCAAATGGACTAAAATACTCAGCTACAGTGAATCCACCTTAAAAATAAAGAGGTGGGGAAGTGGTGGTGGAGGAAGGGGACAGATCCAAAACAATGTGTTGCCAGGTTCAAAAAGTAAGTTAAAAGAATCAGGTACATGGCCTTGTAGAAGATGATTTCTGCCTGGTAACCACAGAAATAAATAGAACCTAAGATGATCCCAAACCCAGAGTAGTGCCTCCACCCCACAAGCGCTGAGTTCTGAGCACAAGCTTCCCACGCTCGCCATGCTTACTGCTTCCAGCAACACTTGGAGGAGCTTGCTATGATCAGAAAACCAAAACTCAGAGGTCATTGGTCCATGCTGTCACACACACACACACACACACACACACACACACACACACACAATTTCCTGGAAGCCAAAGCTCTTCCAGTTCTAAAATCTGCACTCTTAATTTTATGGAAACTCCCTTCATCTCAACCTGCATTCCGCAGGATGGAAAAAGCCGGGTCTCTCCTAATCCCAGAGAAGACCCATGCTTGGGAGATCTGGGCTTGGCCACTAAGTGATGGATAGAAGGTGGGAAATGAGAAGTATCTGAAAGAATTCTAAGGAATTTATGGGCCAAATAATTTCTATATGCTTAGTTGCCTGAGTTCACCACTAAAAGGAAATTGAAGAGGCAGCTATAAATGGGGGGCGGGGGGAAGAGGTTCAGACAAAGGATTAGAGTCGGGAACTGAATGAGGGCGCCTCAAAAGAGTGAAACAGGCACGAGGGGAAAAAAAGCAGAAGACGAACTATAAAGCTGGGATGAGATCCAGGTCGACCACGTCTGTAGTGCGGGCTCTGTGTGAAGTGCAGCATGAGATGCTGGGTGGTTGGACTGAATGATCACTTACATCCTCTGCTTCCCACAGAGCAGGCAGCTCAGGAGCGAGGGGGAGTGGGTCCTGGCAGTGGAGACGACTGTGTACCCTGCTGCTCCTGCTGCCCAGGAAACCCCATCTTGTTCCAAACACCACATGCCAAAAAGAACCCTCCATGGTCCAGACTAGGTACAGTGAAGTCCTGCTTCAATGCTCCAAACTGCAAAAGAGATCGGGAGAGCATGTCTGGCATTTCTGCTCCTACAAGTGGGAGGCTGATTCTTCTACAAACACTCATAAGCTGAGGAATTCCTGAACATGGGCAGGGAAATCAAACACTGGAAAGCTGAAGGAATAGTGACTGTCCAGTGCCGAATCCTTTCAACTGATGCTACTTAGTATGGCTTCCAAATATTACACAGACGGTGCCATCAAGCCACTCTCATTATATCCTCACACTCCAGAAAGTTGCAAGATTCCAGGGCTTTCTGTGCAAAGCATAAATGGCTTCTGAAGCCTGCCTCGCCCTAAGATTGTCTATGTTGGATCTGAAGAAATCTCAGACTCCTAGACCTACCAGATTCCTCCTCTGAGGGGTTGAAAATGTCTCGACCCAAGAGTTTTCTGGAGTGAAACATTCCAAAGGAAATTGCAAAGTAAATATATCCCGAAGCCATGCCAGCATTTAAGTTTGTGTCCATAAATGCTCCCTTTGTGCCATGTTGCTGATCCATGCTCCCCACTGGGGATACTTTGCCCTACAGGATGACTGAAATCTTAGACACTCTGAATCCTGGGGAGCCCAGGGTACTGTGAGGTTGCTGTCATTTGCACATACCTGGCCTCATTCCATAGCATCTTTAGATGTAGCTTTAGAATGGATAAGCAATGAGGTCCTATTGTACAACACGGGGAACTATATTCAATCTCTTGGGATAGAACATGATGGAAGGTAATACGAGAAAAATAATGTATATGTATGTATGACTGGGTCACTATGCCATACAGCAATTGGCACTACACTGTAAATCAACTATATTTTCATTAAAACTATATTTTAAAAATACAATTAAAATTTTAAAAATTCTAATGTGCGAAAACTGAACAATATCAATAAAGCATTCTTGAATTAAAAAAAAATTAGGTGTAGCTATGTTTAGCCCTAGAAGAATCTGTGGATTAAAACCCAGTGCTGTGGTTTAAAATGTGAGTCCTGGTGAAGACTGCCTTTACCAGATTTCAAAATCTGGCTCTACCACCCCCTGGATTTTATGATCTTGACATCTGTAAAATAGCTTCTGCCTCATAAGGTTTGGGGAAGATTAACAATAATATATAATAATGATGCCTATAAAACTACCTAAAAATGGTTTCTGGCATATTCAATGCCTTGACAATTCTATTACCTTTTTTTTTTTTTACTGCAAAACTGAGACTTAAGAATATTCACTAACTTGTCCTATTATGTGCGGAAGTGTTTTCTAAATGCATTCCAAAGAACTGGCTAAGGGCGCTAGTGAGCTGCAGAAAAACTGGTGAAAACAAAGAGCAGAGGGTACAGCGGACAAGGAATCAAGGGAACAGAGCCCTAGTCTCTGCATCTCTAAAATGGGTAGATTGAGCTTATTTCCAGGTTAAGATGGCATTGTGTGCAATTCCTGGTAATTTCCAAATTCCCACTATTGAAATAGTTATAAAGACATGGGGGGAAATGTTAATATGCAATATCCTAGGAAAGGAGGGGTAACGAGATGGAGATAGACCACTCAATAAAACTGCTGGCCTCGCTATGTGTTGTTCCCTGATACAGAACAGTATGTCCTGCTTAGATTACAGCAAGAAGATGCCAAATCTTATATCCATTGTCCCAACCCCTGTCACCAGGGTGGAGTTAGAGGAGCTGCAAAATAAATAAATAAATAAATAACTGTATCCATTCCTGCCCACCATGCAGGTATTATTTTATAGGTTGCAAAATTTATGTCCCCAGTACCGCCACCACTACATCACTGTATTTCCACACACACATTAGCATAGTCCTTTAACAGGCATTCTAAAAGACCTAGAACTTCAGAAACAAGCACACAGTATCATTTTTGGAAATACAAAGACCACCCTAACGAGAACAGGGCAGAGGCTGTTTGTTCGGAGCTTGATGTATCCAGGGAGGCAGCCACCCTCACTGTATTGGAGAGACTTTAGCACCTGCAGGCGAGAAGAGAGCTTCATAGGGGAGAAAAGGGTGTGTCCTGATTGGAGGCTGCTGGCCTGGGAAGCTGGAGGCGGGCCAACTAGTTACAGGGCTCCTATGTGATTGGTTAGGTGCATACTTAGCTTTCTCTGATTGGTGGAAAGATATTAGGGAACCTGTCAGTTATTAGTCAAGTCCTGGCCATTTGGGGCCAATTGTTACAGAGGTTATTGCATAGCTTTCTACACTGGTGGCTGGAGACTTGTAGATAGCAGGCTGGCTTCCTGGGCTGGTTCCTGCGGGTCATGGGGTGGTCTCCCGGGCTGGTTGCTACAGATCTCTTTTTATATGTGGTCCGGACGTTTTCTATTTATATATTTAGTCTCTCAAATGTATTACGCTTGGGTTGTGCATGTAAAGAGAAAGGCAGGAAACGATAGTGTCAGAATACACCGGAAATTCTAATTTTTCACATGTATGCTTTTGATTGGAAAAGAATCATACACTGTCAAGGTGACCAAAGGAAGAGTTTCTTGATTCCATAGGCAAAGCCCCTCCACTGCTGGGGAGGAGAAGACCTCAGCTAAGTCCAGGAGGACCTTACCGGACAAATTCTGCTTTCAGGAAACACAACCTTAATTTCTACATTTGGCACCTTCTGGCACTAAATGTAGCTACATATAATTTTTTTAAATTCAAGAATGCTTTATTGATATCGTTAAGTTTTAACAACATCAGGAGGAAGGGAGAAAAAGTGATAAGGAAAACAATAGAAAATATTTGTAGCATCTCCGTGTGGTGAGATTCCATGATGTTTTCTTTTTTATATTTTTCTGTGCTTCTCAAATCTTCTGCAGTGAGCATTTATGAATATAAGCGAAGATGTAATAATATACATATTCATTTTCATTCATCAAAAATTAGAATGTGGAGTTGCAATAGACACTCTCTAAGTGACTTCCAGTTATGAATATGATTCTACTAGTGTAATAATGTCACCACTCAGTCTTCTATAATTATTATTTATGTACAAGGGAACCACATGCATCTAAACCATTTGTAAGACTATGGAGGACCTACCATGCATTTTAAATCTCAACCCTTAGTCAAGCTTAATGGTATATTTTTACTTTTCTTGTTTTAGTAAAGTGGACTAGGAAGAAAATTCCCCTGCTTACTCTAAAATTACATTAAGAGGCAAAGAATGGGAATAATCAATTGCCTAGCACATATCTGAAAATTCTACAAATTAATTAGGCTTTTCAATTAAGTAAGCGAGACTTACAAGGTATCTTTGACAAACAAGTCTGAAATATCTGTGAAAGAAATCTTTCATATGGTGCCAGACTACATGGGCAAAGTGGAGAAAATTCCGTATCATTGGAGCTTTGTTTTGTTTTGTTTTTTTTAAAGGAGGGAAAAGTAGTGTCTGTGATTTTGCTTAGATCTGAGAAAGACTCCTATCTTTCGGATTTAAAACAGAGAGGAGAGTGTTAGGATGTGTACCTTCCATTTTTCAGGTGAAGAAAATTAACCAGATAGTTACTCATTAATTTCCATCTATTGTAGAACATGATCATTGGCTGTGTCTCTTTCAAAAAACAAATCAGTTTGCTGTCATTATGGTCTTCAATTATACAGCAGAATAAAATTTTAGCAGGAAAATATGCAGAAGATCTGTCTAATGGCAGTCGAGCTAAAGCGTGGCCCCCAGACAGGCTTTTGAATGAATAGAACTTAAATTATTGACTCAGCTTTTAAATTCTCTGTACCTGGGTAAACATGGGCAAGAGGGTCTTTCTGCTCACTCCAGCAAAATAAAATCCAAGGTGCAATCGAGATGTTTGCCTTTCCTCAAGCCCATTACCCTTATCGCTTCCTTATTTGAGAGTTTAAAACAGAGATTTCTTCATTTGCACGAGTTCACCATTCTTTGGGAGTCTAAAGGGAATTATCTTCAAAATTTGCTTACCTAGTCCCAGGAAAGGCAAGATTGCTTTGGGGAAAAAGTTTCTTAGAATAGAAACTCCATTATTTCTATCTATTGTCAAGATCATCTTTTACTACAGAGACAAATTCCTGTTCTAATTAACCATTACTCTGACTTTCCCAAAGATTAGAAGAATTTTTGCAGTTTCTCATGTATTTGTAAAACTCGAGCCTTTATCCAGTTGACTCAATGAAATAGCTTCTACTCTCTTCTTTTCTCTGTAAGAAACCGTTTACCTCAGTCATGGATTCAAATCAATCAGCATACTGTGACTCACCCACTGTAAAAATAATTTGATTCATCACTTTAAATTTTAAAATTCAAAGTAAAATCCTTTCCTTATTTTTTATTGCCACCACGTGCAGTCTTCCAGTTTACTTCGTCTCATGTAAATCAAAAAATCTGTGGTGCATCTTCATTCATAATATTTTGTTCAGGTCTTCATGTCAACAGATGCTTTGAAACCATTATCCTGCCTTAAACTTTCTCCAAACAGAATGTGAATTTTATGATTTCTTATATAACCCAGGCTTCTTACTCTTTAACACATTTTGGTTCATCTTGAACACTCTGTTGACTTCAATCTTTTTATAAATTCAGAGACAAACATGTTCTGTAGTACATTCATTCATCTAGTATTTCTATATAAATTGAGATTATCACCTGTACCAAGTTCCATGGCAACCAGTGGAGATGAGCAGGTGACAAGCTTGAATAACTATCTGAATGGTACTAAAGACACCTCCTGGGTCTTCCTTCCCCCTGTTAAGTCTATCAACCTACATCATAGCCATTTGATGTCTGTACAATGATGGCAAGGGAATGATTTGATGGTGCACTGGAATCTGATTATTTTTCTGCCGTGGGTGTATATAATTTCGATATCTTTAATGAGTTAAATATTGGTCCCTGCGTATGTATGTATTACATATCCCTTTGCTTTTGATACACAATTTTTCTGATTTCTCAAACCACTGTGCAATCACTAATGTCATGAACTAAAACCTCAGGGGTGTCCTTCCATTTAGCAACTCACATGTTGAGCCTTTTTTGAAAACTTCTGTTCCCCTTCAATCCCAGTCCTTCAATTAATAATTTTATACTTGAGACACCTGTGCTCAGGACTCATAGGACAGGTGTGGGCCTTGAGGAAGTGGAATCTGAGACCCCTCCAGAAGCAATTTCATGGACTCGAGGAAGCAGGTTTTATTGCTTTCTCTGCCCCTTGATTTTGCCACCTTTGATTATAACTCATCAGAATGGGAAGGTGAAAAATTAAGACAACTAGAGAAGCCAAAATATAGTAAAAACAGAGCGGAGAATGGATGAAGGACAGGGACTCTGAAAAAGCATCAGCGGTGTCAAAAGGGCTTTCTTAGCGTCCTGATGTTTTCCGAATCCATTTGTCTACTTAGACCCTCTGTTCAACGTGCTCCTCCTCAATCAGGGCTGACACATCCAACTATAGTTCAGAGTGGGTGATAAGTGCGCTTTGAGTGTAACGCAATAGAAAGCCCAGAATAACGGCGGCTGATGCAGGAGATGGCTGATTTCACTCTCACGCAGACAAGGTACAAGGGCTCCGCCATGGCCAGGATCGCGCCCAGTCTCACCACACAGCAGTGATCTTGTTGGTCAAGACGGAAGCCTCGGCTCTAGCACCACGTCCAGAAGCAAGGAGCCAGAAGGGACGTGGAAAAGGCGCAGGCCCCCTCCTCTTAAGGCTGCTTCCTGGAAGGTGCCTATACTACTTCTGCTCCTGTTCACGTCGCTTGGACTAGAATTTAATCAAATGGTCCTACCAGCTGTGACAGAGATTGGGGAATTTCATTTTTGTCTTGGGAAATTACATGCCCAGCTAGCATTCGGAAGTTCTATGATTAAAGAAGAAAAGAGAATGGATATTGAGGGGAAACTATCATTATCTGCCAGAGAACTAATTATTTTTGTTAAATAATGATTTGAATAATTTGATGACACATGAAATCTGACCATCTCTGCTTCTCAGTCCAGCCTTCCCTCAATAGGGTGTGATGGAAAATTTTGCCCTAAAGGACAGTTATAACAAAACCATGACTGTAGATAAGACTGTTGAGTACAGTACGTAAATGGACCAGGGATATCATAAGTATGTCTTCAGATAAATCAGGCTAAATGACCTATGCTTAATATTTCACATGGCAAAATAAAATGTGCATCAAAGTTCATGAAAACTGATTAATTCAATTTAAGCAATATTTTGATAAACACACAAAAATGTTTCTCTCTGTCCTAACTTCATTTTAGCATCACCTGGGCACTTTATCTTATTGCTATTACTGTTACTTGCTTCCTTATCTTCTGATGATGCCAATGCCCAGCACACGCCTGACACCAATTAATCCAGAATCAGGAAGGTATAGGAAAAGGAAGTGGCAGGAGTTCCCTGGTGGCTCAAAGGGTTAAGGATCTGGCATTGTCGCTGCTATAGCACAGGTTTGATCCCTAGCCTGGGAACTCACACATGCCATGCATGAGGCCAAAAAAAGAAAAAAAAAAAAGAAAAGAAAAAAGAAAAAAGAAAAAGGAAGGGGGACCAGGTCTCTGGATGTTTTAAAAGCACCCTCTCAATCATAAAACTCCATCCATAGGATTTGCCCATGAAACCTTAGAATACGAGCATTAAATGGTCCAGCACTGATGCTGTTAATTGCACTCAAGAGTAAAGTGCAATTAAGAAAATCTGGGATGTAACTGATCTCTCTGAATACTGGAAAACTTTTGCACTAGATAAAGCAAGTCACTAAAGTCAATGAAACATATTTCTGATGACGTTCCTTTGAGCCTCAACACTTCTTTTTCTTCCAGTTTAATTACATAAAGCAATCGCGATGATATAATGTATAGTAACAAAATACTCGTTAAATGCAGAAAGAGGGGAGAATTAGGTGCTCAAAATGATAGAAAATATAAGATTTAGGAGTTCCCATTGTGGGTCATCAGGTTAAGGACCCATCATTGTCTCCACATTGTCCGTGAGGATGGAGGTTTGATCCCTGGCCTCGCTCAGTGGGTTAATGATCCAGCATTGCTGCAACCTGCGGCATAGGTCACAGATGCAGCTCAGATCTGGTGTTGCCATGGCTGTGGCATGGGCCTAAGCTGCATCTCCAATTTGACCCCTAGCCCGGGAACTGCCATATGCCGCAAGTGCGACCATAAAAAGAAAGAAAGTGGGGGGGGGGATAAAAATAGATAAGGTTTAATTCAGATCCTTTAACGTCTTCACAAAAACTTCGATTCTCCCTGTTGGTATCAGGCAGGGGTCGGGCTGGGCATCTCAGAGACAGCCCCTGCTCTTTGAGCTAAGAGGCTTTTGGTAGTCCCAGCTTCCTAAGTGAAGGGGACAGGCATAGAAAGATAAACTTTCCCCCTAAAAATTAACATAAGAACAAAGCTCTACAACCAGCATGAAAAAAACCATGGATTCTAAGCCTAGATCTGCCCTGGTTTCCAACATGATCTCTAATAACCCACTCTCCCAAGCTAAGCATCCTCATCTGAGAAACTCAGGCATTTGATCCGCACTGTCCAGATCCCCTTCCAGCTCCAGAATCCTCCACTTCTCCCAGCAGTCATCCGACTTGGAAAGAAAACTACTAAGTCAGGTTTCCTGTCCAACTCATTGCCTTAGTCCTCCCTGAACCACAGCAATGACTAGAGGGAAAATCCTCCATCTGAGCCTCTCTCAGGGTCCCTTGACGATGCAAGTACATTAAGTTCAGGGAAGGGGGTTAGAGTGTACTCAGGAGCTCTGCACATCATAGAGAAAACACCGAGCACGAGCTCTCCTTGGGATCTCCAGGGAGGACCACTGCTTAAAGCTTTTGAGACTTTCTAAGAGGTATTTATGGGTCATGGGATGCATAACTTTCCAATGGTCCATAGAACAAAACTGACGTCAGAATGGGTGGTGGAAGTGCTGAGGGGATAAATCTCATAAAAAAGATTTATGAGATGGAAGGTCTGAGGGGATAAATCTCATTTAAAAAAATCCAGATACTGAGGATGAAAATGGAAACAGAGGCTAGAAAACTGGAGACTCATGGCTATGAGACAAACGTGGCATGTGAATCAGTTTCCAAAATGAGGACCCATGGATTTTGTTGGCACAGTGTAACACACAGCCTTGAAGCTGGCATCAAGACAAGGGAGGGTTTTGTACAGAGTTACATGCCACCTGCTAAGAACCCTGGGTGAGAAATGGCATAAGGTTAATTGGAAAAATACTGAGCATTAAGGGCAGCATGTATCAGAAGCTGGGACACAAATTACTCAGAGTCAGGGCCAGATGAAGGAAGGCTTGATCAGGAGACTCAGAAGAGAACTGGGTTAACCTCAAGCTTAATCAAGATTGCACTATCTTGGGCGGACTGAACACTAAATATTCCCCCAATGGTTTATTGCAAAATCCCAGGTTTGGTTATGGCAGAGACACGTCCTACTGGAAATGCACAATCTCACCACCCCCCTTGTGTGAGCAGGACATGCAAGGGTGGGGAACAGGATCATGAGATAGTTCTGGCCCAAATGATGTAGGCAGAAACCCCTGGAGACACCATCCTCTCCCCAATCAGGAGAGAGAAAGGCCTCTGAAGGAAGTAGGCTGCTGGCTCCTCCCCTTCCCCCAGCCTGGAGAGTGACTACGAGGCTGGAGCTGGAGCCTCCACTTTGCAACCATGAGGCAAAAAGAAGACAGAAGTCATAAGGTAAGAATGGGAGGGAAAATGGACAGAGGCTGGGACCTGGGACATCACAAAACCACCAGACCATCGTGGACCTCCAGCTATAAGAAGAAATAAAGCAGCACTATTTGATTAAGCCAAATTACAGGCACACCATAGCATTCAATAAGCCAAGCAGCTCATTAATGACAGTTCAATAGTACTTTGCGACTTCACAATAGTGAAGAATTGGAAAGCAGGAAAAACCTGTACAACGGAGCATATCCTGCTCTTCCAACATCTGCTCACAGCAATGAACCAAATGCCTCTTGTTGATAATCTCCCTTGAGTTTTCAAAAATAAATAAAAAGTCTTGCAGGAGCCAGATGAATTCAGAACTTTAAAACACGTGTGAAGAAACACCCAGCATCTCCTGACTGAGCAAGGGGAATGTTTCTGCCGTTTCTATAAACAATGGGGGAATGATAGAAAGGGACTAAAATTAGCGTCATGCCAGAGCCCTGACATTTGAGAAGATATTAAAACTACAAACTGGCACTTTGAAACGATGAGAGACTCACAGGAGACAAGCACATCTGCCCTGTTAGCTGATTAGTTTGAAAGGCAGCATTAAGGCTCAGCATTCACAGATAATGCCTGAAGAATTTCAGATCAGTTGAAGGGAGACAAATAGGAAAGTATTATTTTTCTGGTTCCTGATGAGGTCTTGAGGCCCAAACACCTGGCTGCCGGAATAAATACACTCCCTCGGGGCTGCATTTCTGTATTGCTTGGAGCAGCATGTGCCTCCTGGATAGACTGGCCATAGCAGGTGCCTAAGTCTCGTGGCGTCCATCAGTGCCCTGCAGCCTTGTCCAGCTACTAAGTGGACATCAGTGAAAGCACAAAAAAGGCCATATAGGTTATCGCAGAATATTGGGTAGAGTTCCCTGTGCTATGGAGCAGGTCTGCATATGTATAACTGAATCACTTTGTTGTATAGCAGAAATTATCACAACACTGTAAATCACCTATACTTCAATTAAAAAGTGGAAGGAAAAAAAAAAAGGCCCCCTTAGCCCAAAAGTCATTTTTCATTTGGAAAACCCAAACTTTCAGAGGAGTTTCCATATAGAAATGTCACCTGCAATGCTTTCAAACCCACTTCCACCAAGGACAACGTCAACACAATCCTTCACTCCTTCCAAGAAGATGGTTCTTTGGCCCATCACGGACACATAGTGCCATGAATCCTGGTCAAGGGCTTGGCCCAGTCGGACCCCAGCGCTGACTACCGCCTCACCATTGCTGGCTCAGGACAGACCAGCAATACAATGTACATATGTGGCCATTTCATTAGAAGGCATCTGAAAAAGAACACTAGAGGGTGGATGTTTAATAAAATGAGTGATTTTTATTGCTGCATCCTGAGCCTCTTTAACTGAAACTGGATTTGTCTCTTTGCTCTCACTGTCAGTGAAAGGTGGTGAGGAATGTCATGACTGCCATGGCTGTGACTCTGCTCTGAATCATACCAGCAGTGCCACTCACCATTGCTTTTGTACCAGGAGTGCCAATGTCGACACAGGGGAAAAGGCCAGGGATAACATCTGACCTTTCGAGAGAAAAGGAGAAATCCAGAGAACTTGTGTTGCTGGTGGAGCTTGCCAATACCTAAAGATTTTTCTGGTGAACTTCACAGTGATATTAACAGATAGGATTTTTGATGCTACACTCAAAACTGGACAACTGGAAGAGCTTCATCACCCTGCCGATCAGGGTTTTCCGATCATCAATGAATGCCATTATAAGGTCACTCATGGCTGAAAGATCAACTCCAAGTGCAAGACCACTGGGTTTTACAGTAGGAGACCACAAAAAGCTGGTTGTGCTTCCCTAGTCCACATTGCAATTAACCTGCAAGAAATACCACTTTTCCACTTGTCAAATGTTGGTGTGCTATCAAAGAAGTATATCTGCGATTATCTATAAAGGCTATTAAAATAACCCCCATTTTCCAATTATGCATTTGCGTGAGGCTGTATGTTCTTTGTATACTTCAATCAACTTGCATATCGAACAGATGAATGCAGACTCAAACATGAGGCTCAGCTGTCTTTTACCAAACCAGGCATTAAAGGGATTTGTAAAATTTTGAACTAATGCCAACTTTCTAACTAAAATTTTGTTTTAGGAAATATGGTTATTTGTAAGGAAAATGTTAATTGTATTAACATTAAGTGAGTTTATGATGGACATTTTAATGACTCAACAAATAAATATGTTTAAATTCTTTCAGTTTTAATCCCTAATGCAGTAAATATCAGGAGATGGAACCCACACAAACAAAAGGTCTTTGGGATCCTCGAGAAATTTTAAGAGTGGAGAAAGGACCCAAGATGAAAATATTTGAGAGCGACTACTTTAAACCAAAAAAAAAAAAAAAAATTTTTTTAAGTACTTAAAAAACTAGTATTTGGAGACAAATACCATTTGATGTCACTTATATGTAGAATCTAAAATACAGCACAAATGAACCTATCTACAAAATAGAAACAAGAGTTCCCACTGTGGTGCAGCAGAAATGAGTCTGACTAGGAACCATGAGGTTGTGGGTTCGATCCCTGGCCTTGATCAGTGGGTTAAGGACCTGGCATTTCTGTGAGCTGTGGTGTAGGTCGCAGACACTACTCGGATCTGGCGTTGCTGTGGCTCTGGCGTAGGCCGGCAGCAACAGCTCCGATTAGACCCCTAGCCTGGGAACCTCCATATGCCGTGGGTGCAGCCATAGAAAGACAAAAGACAAAAAAAAAAAAAAAAGAAAGAAAGAAAAAAGAAAAAAATAGAAGCAGACTCACCGACAGAGAGAACAGACTTGTGGTTGCCAAAGGGGAGGGGGGAGGGAAGGATTGAGAGCTGGGGGTTAGCAGATGCGAACTAGTACATACAGGATGGATAAGCAAGAGGGTCCTAATGCAGAGAACAGGGAACTACAGTCAATATACTGTGATAAACTGTAATGAAAAAGAATCTAAAAATATATATGTCTATATGTGTATGTATAACTGATCACTTTGTCGTACAGCAGAAATTTACACAGTGTTATCAATCAACTATGTATCAATAACATTTTTAAAAAAGTAGTATTTGATAAGATGAGCTTTTTGTGCCTTCTAGAATTATTTAACATATGTACAATTCTAGGCAAAATAATGGCCTCCAGAGATATGCAAGTCTTACTTCCCAGAACCTGGGAATACATTTGGCAAAGTGAATCAAGATGCTAACTGGTTGACTTTAACACAGGGAGATTATCCAGGTGAAAGAGAGGTAGAAGGTCAGTGTCAGGGTTATGTAGCATGAGGAAGAGTCTACCAGCCATTGCTGGTTTTGAAGACTGGAAGGAGCCACAAGCCAAGGAACATAGCAGCCTCCCAAAGCTTAAAAACCAGTGAGAACAGGTCCTTCCCTGGAGACCCCAGAAAAGAACACACTCCTGCCGACACCTGTGTCAAACTTCTGATCTCCAGAACTGCAAGATAATAAATGTGTGTTGTTTTAAGCCACTTCCAATGTCCAATTTTACCTGAAGCCTGAGATCCTGGAAAACAGCCAACATTAAGTAATCACGCTACCATTCTGAGCTTGGAGAAATGGCTCACTGCAAAGAAGATGTGGTATATATACAGAGTGGAATATTATTCAGTCATAAAAAAGAATGAAATAATGCCATTTGCAGCATATATGGATGGACCTGGAGATGATCAATAGTAAGTGAAGCAAGTCAGACAAAGACAAATTATGATATCATTATGATATCATTTACATGTGGAATCTAAAAAATTGATATGAATAAATTTATTTACAAAACAGAAATAGACTCACACACATAGAAAACAAATTTATGGTTACCCAAGGGGATAGCGGGGTGGCAGGGGAGAGGGGTTGGGAGAGAGAAATTAGGATTTGGGGATAAATATATACACACAACAACGTTAAAAAATTAACAATGAGGATCTACTGTATAGCAGGGGAGCCACATTCAATATCTTGTAATAACCCATAGTGGGTGGAAAAGAATCTGGAAAATACTATGTGTATGCATATATGTATAACTGAATCCCTATGCTATATACTCCAAACTAACACCACATTGTAAATCAACTGTATTTAATTTTTTAAAAAAAGGTTTAAAAAATCAGTAAAAAAAGAAATTGCTCTTCTGTTTTGAACTTAGAAAAGTGCCTCACTGCACAAAAAACCCCACTTCCCCCCAGACTTAGGAATGACTCACTGATGCCCTCTTGTGTACCTAACACAAGGCCAGATGCTGACCCTCCAAGTCGCCATTCTTTGCCTCAAAAATAATTAGCTGAGCTATTTGGTTTTTGGGTTTTGGTTTTTTTCTTTTTTTTTCCTTTTTTTTTTTTTTTAACAGTCGCACCTGCAGCATATGGAAGTTCCCAGGTCAAATTAGAGGTGCAGTTACAGACCTATGCCACAGCCACAGTCACGCCCCATCCAAGCTTGTAGCAACACCAGATCCTTAGCCCACTGAGCGAGGCCAGGGGTCGAAGCTGCATCCTCACAGACACCAAGTTGGGTTCTTAATCCTCTGAGCCACAACAAGGGCTCCCCAGCTGAGCTGTTTTGTCCACATTGTCGAGTGAAACAAAACGCTTGTTACCCAAACATCAGTTAAGTTGCTCTTCTTCCTCCAGGCCACTGAACTTTGACTCAAAACAAACTGCCTGACTTAATATTCCCACCTGAAAATAGGGTGACCTCAGGGAGAAACCTTCTTTGACCCACTATTCTGACATGCTACTCTCTGCCTGCTCATCCCACTGGTCACATCTGGTTCTAGATTTCTAACCTTGTTCACTCCTCCTTATTCCAAGAGAAGTCTTTTTCTGCCTGACCTTGGAAACGATTGCACCTCCATGGCCAGAGACTTTTTTCCCTGTCTCAATGGCCCCTTCATCCCCCTTGCAATAACCTTTTCAGATAAAGTGTCTCCTTACCAAAGTTCAGATCTGTATTTTATTTGACCCACTAAGCCTGCAGTCATTTGTTCCAGCAGCGATAGGAAACTAATATGACTGCCCGGCCCGGCTAACAGCAGGTTACTACCCAAAGTCGTCTTGGGAAAAGAAACAAGGCAGTGGCAGGAAATAAGAACATATTTCCCCATCTGTAATTCCTATTACATTGCTAGTATAGCTTTGCTCCTAGCAGAGGTGGTGACCATTTGAAATTGAAGCAGTTACCAAGATAAAAAAAAAATCTTTGATGACTCAAATCAATGGTTCCTCCAGCCAAACTTGCAGGTGACTTAGCAGGAAGTCTTAAAGAACCATCTTAAAATCCTCAATGGCCCCGAACCCAAACCATCCCTACAGGAGGTCCCTTGATAGCCCAAACAGGAGTACACTTGACCTCTCAGAATCCTCCCTTCTAATACAAGTCTGTTCCTGGAAACTCTTATTTCATTCAAAAATCAAAGCGTAAAACTTGCAGAATGAATATGAATCATACCATTCTCCAGGGTGAAAAATGGAAAAAGAATCTCCTCTCAACCATAATATCATAAAACCCTTGAGGAATAACCCCCAGACCTTACGACAGGCAGCATTCGCAAGGGTGCTCTTTCTACAGAAAATGACTTTGCTTTCCTGTTTGCAATATTTTGAGCCTTAGGAGGTGTGATGCAAGCAATGCTGAGAGCTGACATTTCAAAGTCGCGAAATGAAAGCCTTTTGTTCTGAAGACAGAAATCTTTGTCTTCTAAAAGTTGTCCTGATGAACCAGATGTTTCAGCGATGTTGGCTGCTATTTCAATGTCTGAAGTGCTCTCTTTTTCTTAACTTGAAGATTTAAAAATAAAGAAGGGGAGTTCCTGTCGTGGCTCAGCAGAAACGAATCTGACTAGTATCCATGAGCCTGCAGGTTCAATCCCTGGCCTCGCTCAGGGAGTTAAGGATCCAGCGTTGCCGTGAGCTGTGGTGTAGGTTGTAGAGGTGGCTCGGATCCGGCCTTGCTGTGGCTCTGGCGTAGGCAGGTGGCTACAGCTCCGATTCAACCCCTAGCCTGGGAACCTCCATGTGCTCCAAGTACGGCCCTAAAAATAAATAAATAAATAAATGTGAAGAAAAGCTTATCTAGTTTCCTCAGCAGAGGCAGAGCTTAGCTCATGGATGAGTCAGTCACACACACACACATACACAAAAACACTAACACACAGGCGTGCATGCTTCCATCATGCTTATGACTCCAGCACGGCCTGTTGGTGGACTCTCCATAGCTCAGTCCGCAGGTTGCAAATTTCATCTAACCCATGACCATCAGAGGAATCATGGCTGTGCCAAAGATCACGTCCACACGTCCACACGTCCGCCCTAGCCATGTCCCTCTTTTCCACACAGTCAGTAGAATCTGACACTTCTGGCTTATCATCCTAGAAAATGCAGAGCAGACAATTGAGGGTATCTCATAAAATGAAACGGGTGGACTCGGGGAGCTCCACCCATAGCTGCCCTCCTAGCCGTGTTTGATTGCCATTCTGTTCCTCTTGATGAGCCCAGCAACCTGGTTTGCATTTCCCCGGCAGCCTGAGATCTGCAGGAGGCCCTTCCCAGCTGAGTGGCCCGCAGCAGGGGCTATGGCCCTTCTCCAAGCAGCACACAGGACGGCACACGCACTGTTTCCAACAGCCACCTGACAAAACTCAGAACTGCCCCAGGTGAGGGCTGGAGGTTATGGAGGAGCGTTAGAAAAAGCAAAAGAGGAAAAAAGAAAGCAGGCTGAGCCTAAAGTGAACCGGACATATGCGTGGACAATCTCCATCACCGGAGCACCTTTGATTCCCTGATATGCAAAGAGTTCGTAACCTGCGGTCCCTGAGCGGGTCTGGGGAGAAAGATGGTTTTCTGTTATCAGATGCAAAATTGTGCAGGAGGTGAGTGGAGATAGAAACGGCTTTCATCAGATTCTTAATAAATCTTAGTAAGGCTTAAAGTTCAACTGAGTCAGAAATATCCTCTCTAAACTCTTCCGCACAGTTTAAACGATTAGAAATCATCCCTGTCCTCTCTGTGCTTTACCTTCAGTTGTAACCAAAGGGAGGTTTCTGTTTCTTTCTTCTTTTTCTTTTTTTCTGTGCCCGAGAGAGAAAATTAAAGTGGAAGTGGAAAAAAGGGAGAAACAAAGCAGAGAGGAAGAAAACCAAAACTGGAATATAAGACCAATTAGCCAGGTGGATAAAGATTAAAAGTAAGGAAAAGAAAGGATAAAGAAAAAGGAGGCTCAGATACGAAATTGCTACTGTCTCAGAATTTGAGAGCTGGAAGGATCACCTCTTAACAACACTCCTTTGTAACAGGTGAAAATAACTAGTGATTTATCCAAGACCAAACAGCTAAACGCTGGCCTGATGACTTCTTCATGTGAAAACCAGGAACAAGATAACTGGCCAGGGTGAGTGGGTAAGGATGAGTCATGAAACAAAGACATCACGTGCTGGTCACTAACAGGCTCCTTCCCAAGGATACTTCCTTCGAGGTTTGCCTTTAAAGATGGTAATAGGTGCATAAACCCCGTAGCGAGAACGGGGATGACATTAAGCAAATGCAAGCAAAGGTTTCTGACATCTGTGATATTTATTTGGTTTTATCACTTTTCTTTTTGCACTGTGCCCAGGGCCTTGAGAAAACTGGATTCAAGAAAGATGTTTGCATTTGCTTAAAGCCCATCCTTTGTTTCGTGCACCTCTGTGGCATCTGTGTGCCTATTATTTTTTAAAAAGATGCTCTCCTAGAGCCTTCAATTATCTGAGAGGAACATGCAGGGTGTCAGGGCCATGGTTCCAGAAGCATCAGGTCCTTCACCCCACATACCGTCTCCAACCTTAGTCTTTTTTTTTTTTTTAAGTTTTATTGAAGTATCATTAATTTACAAGGCTCTGATCATTTCTGCTGTACCACAAGGTAACCCAGACATACATACACACAGAGCCCTTCCCAGCATTAGTCCTCACCCACTTCCTTGCCATGGTCACCAGGAATGTTGGCCAGTTAAGTGTCCAAACACCCTGGGCTTCACCCTCCCCGCCTCCCACCTTTGGTCCTGCTGCCCCCTCTCTCCTGAATGCTCACCTCCTCTGTCCATCTGGCGAGCTCCTGCTTGTATTTCCTCTTTCTCCCTGACCCCACCACTGGCAGAGTGGCCCCCTCTTCCCCAGACCCCACCAGACCCTAAGGTTGTTGAAGGTAAGAACCACATCTCAGAAGATCCAGCAGTTGGCAGAGGGTCTGGCCTGTAGAAGGAAGTCTCTGATTGGGTAACAGTTGAACCAAAGTTTTCATGGACTTAGAGTATATTCATCTGACAAGCATTTTGTTCATCACTGACTCTGTACCACGTCTTTGCTATACAAGATAGGGATATGATAAAGATAAATTCGTCACTGTTCTGTTTACGAAGAGCTCTTGCTCTGATGCAAATGAATGCGGAACTGTTATCTCTATGGAAGAAAAAGTATCTAAGTTTATTCCTTCTGATAATAATTCTCAGGTATGGGGAGTTCCCATTGTGGTTCAGCAGTAATGGAACCAACTAGTAACCATGAGGATGCGAGTTCAATCCCTGGCCCTGCTCAGCGGGTTAAGGACTTGCATTGCTGTGGCTGTGGTGTAGGCTGGCAGTTGCAGCCCCAATTCGACGCCTTGCCTGGGAACTTCCATATGCCACAGGAGCAGCCCTAAAAAGAAAAAATAATAATAACAATAATTCTCAGGCATGGTATTCACGGATGAATATGCTACCATTATATTCCGCCATTATAGTCTATTCTTAGAGGAACTCACTTAACTGCACACCACGTCCATGTCTAATGAAGGTTTAATAATTTGATATTTTAAAAGTTAAATTCACGTTAACAGAGGCCTGAAGGTATTAGGGTTGGGAAAGGAAAGCACAAGACAGAAAGGAAGAAAATTAAATATGAGAATAAGAAAAATAAAAAAGATAATCAAATCTTACAGGAGGAGATTTCGTTCAATTTCTTTGTCTCAAAGTAAAGGCTAAGAGAAGAATTTCCCTTTATTCTTTAGAAAATCCGCTGCCGGCCCAGGAGGCCAGGCACGTACTCACTTCCCACCTCAAGACTTCATTTATAGCATTCTCCTATTTTTAAAAATGGATTTCTGTGAAATGTTTCAT
Organism: Phacochoerus africanus; assembly: GCF_016906955.1. Classification (NCBI taxonomy): domain Eukaryota; kingdom Metazoa; phylum Chordata; class Mammalia; order Artiodactyla; family Suidae; genus Phacochoerus; species Phacochoerus africanus. The sequence continues at coordinate 70,980,210 of NC_062556.1, read as the reverse complement.
AATGTGGATTGGTTTCTTTGGGGTCTGCCTCTGCACTATAGCTGCATAAAAAAAGACATTAATAACTTCTCCGCTAATGGGTTTTTCAGAGTCTCCAAAGACTCACCTTGTACGTTATAACTTCCTCCCACTTAGCCCCCTGGCTAAATCTTGATTGCCCTTGTAAGACATCTTCAGGACATGCTGCTCGAGTTAAAGATGGTCCTTAGGAGACATAACTTCTCACACCACACAACACACGCTCACGCACCAGCAGAACTCAAGTGCCATCATTTCCTGTGTCATTTTATATTTGTCCCAGGAAACGTTCGGCTCCAAGAGGACTGACCCCGTCCCGTAAATGAAGAACAGCAGTGGCAGAGGCAGCAGAGGCTCTGTCCCAGACCTAAGAGGTGACTGACCTGGTTACTTCACATTCCTGTCCTTTGCCAGACATTCTAGCCAAGTCCAAACCCATCGGTTTCACAGAGTGATATGGAATTCTCAGAAAATTTGTGCACAATTTTGAAACCAGTAAAAGAGGAAAAAAAAAGAGTCCACAAAAATCGTAATTTTCTAAGCATATATTTGTGTGTGTGTGTAAAGTGTACATAAGTATATAACGGTATTTTTATGTATATAGCTATGGTATGTACAAAAAAGCATATTAGAATATATGAATATTACAGAATATATAATATGTACAAAATAGCATTTAGACTCTTTCTAAGGATATTCATTCGTGTGTACATATGTATTGAATTGTATACATATATACATATTTGAATTTATAGAATATATAGCTATAGTATATATAAAATAATACATATTTTCTAAGTATATACACTTGTATGTATATATATTATATATATGAAGTGTATGAATATATACTTGATTTTTTATGTATATAGCTATAGTATATATAAAATAGTATATATTTTCTAAGATATATGTGTGTGTGTATATATATATGAAGTGTATATAAGTATATACATGGTATTTTTATGTCTATAGTATAGCTATAGTATATGTAAAATAGTATGTCTTTTCTAAGTATATACATTTGTATGTGTATATGTATGAAGTATATAAGTATATACATGATATTTTTATGTATATTATATATAGCTATAATATATATAATAGTATATATTTACTGAGATATATGTTTGTATGTGTATATGTATGTATGAAGTGAATATAAGTATATACATAGTATTTTTATGTATAGAGTATATAGCTTTGGTATATATTTTCTAAGCGTATACATGTGTGTCTATACATATGTACATGAAGTGTCTATATACATGATATTTTAATGTATACAATATATAGTTATCGCATATATGAAATAGTGCATATTTTTAAGTACACATATGTGTGTGTGTGGGTTAGTAGATGAAAACTATTGCATTTAGAGTGCATAAGCAGTGAGGTCCTGCTCTATAGCACAGGGAACCATATCCAATCACGTGTGATGGAACAGGATGCAAGATAATATGAGAAAAAGAATGTATATATTTGTATAACTGGGTCAGTTTTCTGTACAGCAGAAATTGACAGAAGATTGTAAATCAACTACAATTAAAAAAATTAAATGGGATTTTTATGTATACGATGTATTGCTACATAGATTATAAAGATATTAAAAGTACAGTCTTGAAATGGGCCTCGAGGTTTGCTCCATAGGATTCAGGACACCACAAGATATAACCCATCTGAGGGTGGCAACCATGCTCACTTAGGTTTGTCACAGATCGTAAAACACTAGCCATCTCTGGTTCCAGTAGAAACTGAGCCTGCCACTCTGTAAAATCTCTGCCATTGGAACTGGAAACCATTCCAGCCTGCTCCAGTTGGGCAAGTAACACCTGCATTCAGATGCGACAAGCAAAGAATCCACGGCTCTTCTTGCTAAAGCAGGAGTTCTCTGACTTTCATGAGTTACAGACAGCTTCAAGAATCAGGAAAAGAAAGCAACATGGATACAGACACAAAGTCTGCATGTGATTTTTGGAAGGTCATAGCCCCTAGCTAACTGAAGAGGAGTTTCTGCCCTTGAAAAAAATTTTTCTTTTCTTTTTTGGCTGCACCCACAGTACACGAAAGTTCTGGGGCCAGGGATCAAATCTGAGCCTCAGCTGCAACTTATGCCACAGCTGCAGTAGGATCAAACTGGCACCTCCACAGACACAAGCCAGATCAGTAACCTGCTGTGCCACAGCCAGAACCCCTAGAAAGTTTTTTTTTTTCTTTTTTCTTTTTAGGGCCACACATGCAGCACAAGGAAGGGGTCAAATCAGAGCTGCAGCCACTGGCCTACACCACAGCCACGGCAACACTAGATCTGAGCCACGTCTGCGACCTACACCACAGCTCACGGCAACGCCAGATCCTTAACCCACTGAGTGAGGCCAGGGATCAAACCCACGTCCTCATGGAACCTAGTCAGGTTTGTTACTGCTGGGCCACCACAGGAGATCCCTAGAAATTATTTTTAAAAGCACCTGTCTCCTGCCCTCACCTCCTCTCCTTCTATGTCCAGTCTGGCAGTTCTGTTTCATCTAGGTCTCTACCCCATTCGGTGCCACCCAGAGAATGCTTGGTAATGGCCATCGCCACTGAGATTGACGGTGAACGGCAGCGGTAGGTGTGTGCCACTGCGCTGCCCTTGAAGAACTGACAGTCTGATTACCAAAGCAGCCCCCGTTTTAAACAGATGACAAAGCATTTGTGGCACTGAGCTCAGTTTCAAAACAAACGGCTGTCTCACGCCACTCACCACTCTGTCGCGGGACTGTCAGCGGCAGCCTGTGCACGTTGTTCACAGCAGAGGAGATCGCCAACTGGCACTCAGGGGAGATGACATTTATCCACAGCATCCATCTCTGCAGGCCTCCAAGGTCTACAGCAACGTCCACAGACACAGCAGGATGCGCCAGATACCCTGGGGCGGCAGCTGCAAACGAACAGCCGACGATGAGAAGTTGCTTCCAAAACTGGGGTTCGTAGTGATGATTCAGTGACATGCGATGGGTCGAAGTGCAAGTCTTAGACCCCAACACACCTCCTGCCACTGATTTCTCCCTCCACTGGCTACAGATCCTTTGTTTCCCCCTTAGAGAAGAGGTGGGGGGGGACTCCATTTTCGAGGGTTGAGAGAGGAGAAAAGAGAGAAGGAGAGGTCTCTGGTGTCTCTTCTTATAAGGACACTAATGCTACCAGGTCAGGACCCCACCCTTATGACCTCGTTTCAACTTACTTAATTACCTCCTAAAGGGCCTGTCTCCGCACCCTTGTCGTGCTGGAGGTTTGGCTTCCAACAGATGAATTTAGAGGGGGACACGATTTAGTCGAGAGCAAGGGGCAATAGATTTTTATATATCCTGAGCAATTTGGAATAGGGAGATCAAAACTGAGATGCTCTGATGTACAGATTTTAGAAACATTCAAATGAGAAACACATAAAACCTGAATTGACAAAAAAAAAAAAAATCCCATAGAAAATCTATTTCTCCTCCTCTGGGTTTAGAAGGAACCACGTGACGCAGGGACGGCCTTCGCCATTGGAGCCACTGTGTGAGAATATATCTGTACAGCTGAGGTTTGCATAACAGAGACCAAAGTAGAGCAGGAGGAGGAGGAACACGCCAGCAGCCACAGCAGCAGGAGGCAGGAGGGCCGCCCTGCCCTCCCCATTCCTTCAGCACCAGTGTTGCCAATGGGAGGGAGCCTGAGAGGATTTTGGGCAGGGCGGGGCGGGGGGGGGCGGCTGCACCTGCTGCATATGGAAGTTCCTAGGCTAGGGGTCAACTGGAGGGAGCTACAGCTGCTAGCCTACGCCACAGCCACAGCAGCGCTGAGTCCGAGCCACGTCTGTGACCTACATCATAGGACCTTTAACCCACCGAGCAGGGCCAGGGATAGAACTTGCATCCTCATGGATACTAGTCTGGTTCTTTAACTTGCTGAGCCATAACGGGAACTCCCCAAGAGGATATTTTAAGGTTCACATCACACAGAGAACTCAGAAGGGGGCAAGGGACATTTAGAGAAGAACCTGCCTAGCTCTCTGCTAAATAGACATGGTTTTCTAACAACTCTGGGGAAACTAAAATCGAAGAAGAAAAGCCCTCTGCGTTTCCAGGGCTCTCCATCTGTGCTTTTCCTTCAGTCCACATGGCATTTCTCCCTTTCCTGTTGGGCAAGATAGAGGGCACAGAACACTCCCTCTCTCTAATTTCTCCCAAATCCCCTCCACATTCATTCTCTCACCCCTATGTCCCAACCCCCTTCCCCCCCCACACTTGCTACAGTGTGATCTTCTAGCACGTTCTTCATCTCTCCCTGCCTCAGCTTCCTCACCTCTAAAATGGGTATAATATTGATATGCATTGCATAGGTTTGTGGTAATTACTAAAGTTCTTGTCTTCTGGGCTTGAGTTTGAATAGTTTCCCTTGCTGTCATCAAGTTCTTTGAGTTTTCTTACGTCTAATCAGTTGGTAAGTCTGATTAATTCATTTAAAATAGTTAATTTTTAAAATGTCAGGCTCTTGTACTTTTCAGCTTTACATCTAAGGAGAACACGTGGCTCTTCTTATATCTTTAATTTTCACTTTCATTATATTTGTTTTCCTTTAAATCTTTGAGCATATTTACCTCAACAATTTTGAACTCCTTGTCTGTTAATTCTATTTTTTAATGTCATTTCTGAACCTATTTCTATTGCCTTATTTCTGCCCTAACCGTGGGCCACATTTTTTCTACTATTCATGTTCAATACTTTTTCATTAGATGGTGGATTCTGTATCTATTGTGTTATTGGATTTTGTTATCTTCTTTAAGGAGTGTCGAGTTGGTTTGTACAGGTATTTAAGCTCAGCATCAGCTTGATCCTTTAGATTCTTGTTTTTAGACTTTACGACAGCAGGTAGGGTAGTGTTTATTCTGCGGCTTTCCTTCTGAGGCATGCCAGAAATTAAACATCTCTGGGCGCTAGGTCAGCTCTGGGAATTATTCTGTTACAGGCCCCTGGCAGTTGTCCTTTGCTCAGCCTGTGCGCATGCGGCTTGGTGGCCAGCCAGAGATCAAGAGCACCCCATGCAGATCTCTGCAGCTCTTTCTCTAAGCAGCTCTGTTCCTCCAGAACCTGCTCTGCAAACGCTTCCTCCTCCTCTGTCCTCCCAGCTCAGTGCAACCAGAATGCTCTGCTTATGTGTCCTCTCCTTGCACCAAGGTCCAAAATGTGCTTTCAGGCAAGAATCTGGGACAACTACAGGACTCACACTGTCTGTGTCCCTTATTCAGAGCCCTTGTGCTGCTGCCTACGTCAAACATCTGAAAACAGTATTTCCTACATATTGATGAGCATTTCAGTTGATGACAGAGCAAGATGATCGGTCATCCTCTCATGGTCGGACGTCCCTATAAACGCCTACACACGTTTGCTACTTAACTCGTCATGGAATTATAGTCATTTTTAAAATCAGTCTTCCACACCCCACTAAACCACACAGAGGTCGAGAATTTTTGTCACTCATATTTGTAGAACCTGAATCTAGCAACATGCCTGGCATGTCGTGAGCATGGGCAGGAAATATTTGTTGAACTGACATAGGTGATTTCTTCTTCACTCCCAACTCCAGCCTCCAGTTTTCCAGATGTGACTGGGAGGCCGACTTTTTTTTTACCAACCTTGTTTCCTCATTATTGCCTCTGCTCCCTTCAGACAGAGAGCTGTGTCATCTAAGCCAAGTTGGAAATCTACCCTGATTCCTATTTATTTCTTTACTTGACTTTTCATTTTGGGGATTTTGAACTAGACTTTATCTTAAGTCCAAGTATGTACTTAAAGCAGGAAAGATGTAAACTTTTCCCTGGGCTGGTGTGTATAAAACAGATAACATGTAAAAAATTTAATCCCTGGCCTGTGGATGGTAGCTAAGAAATGGGTTATTGTTTCCATACCTTCAACCAATCAGCCATCACGGTGACAGAAATAACCATAAGAATGTACCATGACTGCATTCCCGGCTACAAGGTAACAGAAACACTCAGTGGTTTACTTTGCCTTTTATGTGCAAAATCCTTAATTCAGCTTTGACCTGCATTCCCTATAGGTGTTTTTGTCCACTCACTTTTTAGCTTCACATTTTATGTTGTTGTTGTTGTCTGACTGTTCCTCCCATGAACAGCTCCTCGTAGGCAGTAATATGAGCTCACAGCTAATGTTTATCTAGCACTTTGTGTCAGACACTGTCGCAAGTACCATGTATCTATTAACTCACTTAAACTTCCCAGGTGACAGGTGCTACTAGTATCTCTATTGTAAAGATGAGAAAACTGAGACCCACAAAGGTTATACCACATGCCCAAGGTCATATAACCCATCAGCATAGGAGGTGAGATTCAAACTCCAGAGCCTGAACTTCTACTCACCCACTACAAGATGCTGTTTTAGCAAGAATAAGCATATGTACCAGTCTTCATACACAAACACCATGTGCCTTGAACTGGACACCTGGCCAGTTTATGTATCGTCCCAGATACACTCAGCACCATCGGACCCCAGGTCTCAGCCTGCTTCCTCTCCTCGATGGAATGGCTCAACAGAAGACACTCACTTCCACTGTCATTTCTTCTCATCTCCTAACACTATCAATTCTGTTAGCCTCTCTGGAGGGGTAAGAGTTAGGCTTCATGGTTGCTCTATCACATACATCACTGCAAGAGCTACAACAGTTCTGGTACCCAGATCCAACTAAGACCCATGGAAGGTCTTTTCCAATGGCTATCTAGAGTGAGGAAATAATACCACTAAGGAATGTGACGAGTTCATGTCCCATGGGAGGTACTTTGACCTAAGACAGACAGACAAAAAGCCAGCAGATAAATTCCTCTCCCTTCCTCCCCACTTGACTACGCTAAGACACAGTGGCTCCATATTACCCACCCACCTCTCTAATGACATCCCCTCTGACTGGGCAACCAACTGCATCATCTTAAGAAACTGTGGCCAGCTTTGATGGGCACCACTTTGAATTTTTTCCTCTCTTCCTTGCCTCACTTTCACTTTTCCCCTCACTCTTGCTTCCTTCAGACTGTATTCTCTGCTGAAACAAAAGCATGCAATCTTGACTTTAGACTCTATTTTCTTGAACAAAACAAATTACTTCCTTCCCATAGCATAGATTAATTTGTGCTGACATAATGTCATCTCTCTTGGTCTATCAGTTAGTTATCGCTGATTGTGTAACAAATTATCCAATGCTTAGTGGCTTAAAACAATAAACTTTTTTTAATCTCACAGTTTCTGTGGGTAGGTAATTCAGAAGTGGCTTAGCTGAGTGATCTGGTTCAAGGTCCCTCATGAGGTTGCAGTCAGGATATGAGCCAGGGCTGCAGTCATCTGAAAGCTCGACTGGGATGGAGAATCTGCTTAGAAGATGGTGCCCTCAAAAGGCTATTGGCAAGAAGCCTCCGTTTCTCATTGACTCTTGGAAGGCCTTAGTTCTTCATGATGTGAATCTCTCCATATGGCTTCTTAGGTGTCTTCACATTGCAGCACTATGTATAATTGCCAAGACATGGAAGCAACCTAAGCGTCCATATGGATAAAGACATGGTTATCCATATGGAATCTTAGGTTGCTTCCATGTCTTGGCTATTATACATAGTGCTGCAATAAACACTTGGGTGCATGTATCTTTCCTAATTATGGTTTTCTCCATATACATGCCCTGGAGTATAACTGTTGCATCATAAGGTAGTTCTATTTTTAGTTTTTTAAGGAGTTTCTATATTGTCCTCCATCGTGGCTGCATCAATTAACATCTGCACCAACAATGTAGGGGGGTTCCCTTTTCTCTGCAACCTCTCCAGCACGTATTGTTTGTAGAATTTTGATGATGGTCATTCTGACTGGTGTGAGGTAGTACCTCATTGTAGTTTTAATTGGAATTTCTCTAATAATTAACAATGTTGATGCTCTACTTTTTGAAGGGAAGATGTTAATGAATTTGTGGGCACATATTAAAATCACTAGGCCTGGTTTCCCTTGTTGCTGAAAATACATATTTACAAGACAGATTGCTAGGGAGAGAGTCTATAGTCAAAACAGGGGGATGCTAATACTCCTACAAGAGAATTAAGCTAATAATTATCACCAACTAGCTATCTTGCTATATTGCGCTATCAAAAACAATTTGCACATGTGTTTAGATTTAAGTCTGATGTCAAGGAAAGCACCCTGAAGTCACTGGAGTCCATTCTTTCTCCATTCTTTGTTTCCTCAGATCTTTATCTGCATAATTATAACCAATATTCCCACATTTGATCAACACTGACTACATTACTATCAACACTGATGACATCTACTAATGACGTTTCTAAAAAATATTCTCATTTGTCAGTAATCACAAAGTTTATTAGAAGAGCCGAATAACTCAGCAGATGAAAATCGCCAGAGAGCAGTGCCTGGCACAGGAGGTATTCAATAACTGTTCTCCCCCAAGTCAAAATGAAAAAAAATAAACTAATCATTAATAAGTCAATAAGAGCTCTTGGCTTCTTTCCGCTTAAGTCACGGCAGCTATAATCTTGTAGGTTCCAGATCACACAACTTGATTTTTTCCCTCTGGTCCTAAATGGTGGAAAGCAACTTGTCTCCTTCACCTGGTAGTTTTTCTGGTGCAAAATATAGAAAAATAATAACACGTCAAGTTGAGCATTCTGCTTAACTGCCTTCTTCTTACACTTTGTCTATCTCTTTGCCTTTGACCTTGGTGTAATATAAAGTGAACCTCTCTCACACTCTGGTTTTAATGAGGTCATTACCCTGCATACCCAATGAGATAGTGCCCTCTGCCATAAACTTCCTACTTCAAGATATATCCTTTTAGCTGTTGAAAGAATTAACCTTTTAACTGATAGTAAACTTTAATTGCTGATCACAACCAGATCTTTAGATATACTGTTACTTAAAATGAATATTTTGCTTATAAGCAAGGCAAGCTCTGTGAGGAGCTACCACTAACGACGTTTGTGTCTCTTGTTAAGGTCCTGTGTCAGCCAACTTTTAATTATTTGTACTAATAGGTAGCAACATAATTGAAATTAATGATCCAATAACTCCATCCTATTTTCCAAAAACCTTTCATTTTGTATTTGCCACAGCATCTACCACATTTAAATAAGTGAAGTTTGATCTCCTTCTGTTTCAACGACCCATGTTTATAGATGCAATGCTAATCAGCAGACAAGAGTCAAAATAGGTCAACTGGAAGAATAAAAGAATAGAGATTCATAGACTCAAAAAAAAAAGAAATTCATCCCCCAAATAAATAAGCATCAACTGCACTTTCTATTATTAAAAACAAAGTGGGGAAAAAAACCCTTTATTTTGTGGTAGCTGTAAGTGATATACCATCAGATGAAAACAGGGTATTTTCACTAAGCCAATAAATAGTTTTCATCTCATGTACCAACTTCAGCCTAAGATGTACAATGCAAAGCATCGTACTGAAAAGGACTGCAAAACCAAGGACACGGATGGAAGAGGAGTGGGGGTGTATCTTACTCTGTCTAGACTTCCAGGAATAGCCTCTTTTGTGATAAGTTGCTTGAATCATTTCATATCCATCATGCTCACTTCATTCCTATAAGCCCACCTTTGAGCCAACCAGACCTTCCAGTTCTGGGACATGGTTGCCATTGACCTTCCCCTCCTGCCGCCCACCTCCACTGATCCAGCTGCCCCCATGGATTCCTAGGAAAAGGCACTGACTCCCAAAGGAGGACCACGGCATTGAGAGAAACTGTGTGGAAAGTTCAACCAGGAGAAGGAAGCAGAGAAGAAAAAAGCCACAATATTCCCTGAGAACAGAGACTGTCACTGCTTTTGAACAGGGCTGGTAATTCTTGGGGGGGTGGGGAGGGGTGCAAGAATAGTGATGATGGCCCTGGAATCTTTCCTTGGTAATTGACCATCATAAAGCTTGATCCAGCTTCTCTTATGGATCTACTTATGGGCTGTAGAAGAGGATAACATGGGCTTCTACAGAGGGGACAAAGCTAACAGCTTCTGGAAGACAATTATTTGTACAAATAGTGGTAGCTCCTCATAGAGCTTGCCTTGCCTCTTCCATCCGTGTCCTTGGTTTTCTATTCTATAAAAGATCAATGCTAGACAAATACGCAGTCAACAAACATGATTACTCGGTGCCTTCACTTCAAATATTATTATTACCATCATCATCATCATCTGTCTCCTTGGCAGAGACTTCTGCCTTGACACTGCTTCTGGCCCTTTGGAGGTCAGCTCACAGGATCAATCTGATTTATCAGAGAGGGAACCCAACACTTCTCTCAAAGATCCAGGAAAACTATTCCACAATCATCTTCCTCAGAGGAACACGGATCACTTTAGACCCTGAAAGAGCAGTTTCCCTCCTGTAGCCCACAGTGTGTTTTTTCGCCAGTTCCTCCTGAGTGTCCATTTGGTAAGGAGCGCTTTGTCTTTGTAGAGCTAACTCAGAGAGAGAGATGTAACGACCTCTCACAATGTGCCTTAGATCTTGAATGTTCTTCCAAACAAACGTCCAGTACCCAAGAGCCTGGTTATTGTAGAGACAAATGTTATTTGTTCTCATTAAAGAGCTGGAGGCAAAGGCTTGCAGTTTGGAGACAGAAAAAGGAAAAACATTTCTTTACATTGTTACATCCTACAGATGATTTCAATAGAAGTAACAAGACCAATGAAGTAACAAAGTCAAATTCACACCAAAGACCCCCCTTACGAATTTTAACATGTTTGTGCATAGTTTGTACAAAAAAAAAAAAATTTGTTTTGAAGACTGAATCTGAATCTTGCAAGTACCCAATCCAATCTAAGTAACCTATTTATTTATATTAATTTAATGGATCCTTGATAAGATCCATGTGCAATTTGTACCTGGATTTCTATAACTTGAATATTGAAACACTGGCTTTTTTTTTTTTTTTTTTTACTTTCCTAGACTACTCACCTTCACAATTCCCTTTTTTTTATTTCTATATTTCTTTGTAAGTTAAATTCTAACTTCACCACTTTCAGACTGTGGCCTTGAGAAAGTCACCTCCCTTCCTTCTGATTCAAGTTCTTCATCTATGAAGTGGGAATATAATAGCCCCAAACCCAGAGGGTCAGTGAAAGGACAGAATGTGTCGATCTACTGAAAAGCACACAGAACTGTGGTAGGTATAGACCTGGACCACTTTCAGTTTCCAGGGAGAGATCAAAACTTCAGGTGACAATACCTAAGACTTCACTATTACATAGTGAACATTAATGACATATTAGCTATTCTTAGTATTACCCAAGGGTTCACCACCCAATAGGGCTGTGTTCCAGAAATCCCAGTCCTAGACATTCTTATCTCAGTAAATCCTTTTTCATCAATGACATTCCCATCATTAGCTGACTCTTGACTTTTTGGACTTTCCCTCTTTTCTGGTATCTGGTCCTGATGACAATTTGGCTTCTGCGGTTCCACCTACACAAGTGAGTCCCCACCTACCTTTCCAGCCCTATATTCCCTTCGATTGCCTCCATACCTGATATACTCCAGCAAGGCGGGAATCTTTGGACTTCCCCTGTGTCCTTTCTCAGTGATATGCAATAGCATTTCCACCAGAAAATTATTTTCCCATTTCTCCCCCAATCTTACTCATTTTCCAGATGAAATTCCACCTCCCCTCCAACCACAATCACCGTGTCCTCCCACTCTCAAAACAAGATATAATCTCTCTCCATCAAACCTCTCTTACAACTGTGGGTATACCTCTCCTTGGCCCTTATTCTATTCTGCTGTATATTACAATCATTCACCTATTGAATTTTGTGTCTTGCCACCATCAAATCATATTCACCTTCAAGGTAAAGCCTGTATCATCGTATCCTCTTGCCATGTCTTAAACAGAACTCGGCAGGCTAAAAGTCTGGAGCCGATATTTTCCAAGCTGAAGACTGTATTAAGGATAAATATCCTTTGATTTACTCTATATTTATTTAAATTTATTTTCTTTCATTTTTCAAATATTACTGACTCTCTCAACTTAGTCTTTAGTTTTCCCTTTTGTTCCTATTATTGGCAATGAACAATATTCTCTATTGAGTGTGCGTATGAAAAATCTAAAAAAGACAAAAGAGAGAGAAAAAAATATATATACACATACATAGAGAGTGAAAGAGAATGATGAACCAAGCCTTGAGTTTCATCTCCATGTTTTCTATTTCCAGAAGAAAATCCAACAGAACACCCACGTTCTCAGATAACCTACATAATACACTAGGCTACAGATCCATTAAAATAAAATAAAATTTAAAAGCAAGGTTATATTATTATTCTTTGAGACCATTAGCCTTTGGTTTATCTCTGGATGGTATCTCATCCCTCAAAACTTAGTGTTCTCTCGCTTTCTCCATTGTGAACAATTCACTGCACAAATGCAGAATAATGAAATCAGATTTAATAATAAAAGGGTATGAATGCTGATAGAAGATAAATCACCTCTCTTTATCCTCCCTGTGCTTTGCTTCTTGGTCTCTGTGGTTTCTTCTTTCTGGATCTGTGCCTCTCAAATGCCTTAAGGTCTAAAAGTTGAAAAGTGGAAAGGATGAGAAGAGTTGCTGTTAATGAGGACAATTGGGTCCTGTGACTTTGTAGTCACTATTTCAGTACAAAGCAAAAGAATGCTAATTTGAGAGCTAGCTAAAACATTTCATCTCATTTTGGGACAGGAGCACCTCGAAGAATGTACTGTTTTTGTTGAAATAGATTTGTACAAGGCCATCATAGCCGAGCATGGTATGATGAACAAAAGGTATTGAATAGCGACAGCATGATAAAGATAAAACCGTCAACATTTTTGGTTTCCATATTATGTAAAAGACACTGAGTCACTGAACTGATAAAGGGAAAGAAGGAAGAAAGGAAGGAAGAAAAAGAGCGAGAGAAAGATGAAGGACGAAAAGGAGGGAGGGAGGGAAAAGGAAGGGAAAGAAAAGAAAGAAGAAAGAAATGCTGACATGGGAGAACTAGCAAAGCCAGCTTTTATAATAAGCACATTGAAAGAGCAAAGGGAAGACCTTCAACTAACTTATACAACAGCTGTCAAAGTCCAGGGTTAGTCTATCTAAAGAAAATAATATGGTCAATTTCTTCATTAAAGAGCTCCAATAAAGCCATCTGAAATGTTTAAATGTATGGTTATTGTGACTCATGTCTTTACTGAACACACAGTCGTGTACCTCGCTGTTATATAGTCAGTGATACATTAAGCATTTTCCAGGTTCAATGACCAAAAGGATAAGGAGCCCTTTGGGAACCCTTTGTCCTTTATACAGCACGTGTGCTGAAAGGAAGAGCATGAAGTAGGTGAAGTGTGTTCAGAAACCCAAATATCCATTTTATTTGCCCAAGCCCTCAGCATGTGGGAGTTCCCAGCTCAGAGACTGAACCTGCACCACAGCAGCAACCTGAGCCACTGAGGTGACAACGCCAAATTCTTAACCTGCTGCACCACGAGACAATTCCTGGGATATCCATTTTTAAAAGAAAATCAGCAAGGAAGGTAGGTCTATACTGAGTTCTCTGAGGAACCACCATACTGTTTTTTCCATAGTGGTTGTACCAATTTATATTCCCACCAACAGTGTAGGAGGGTTCCCTTTTCTCCATACCCTTTCCAGAATTTGTATTTGCAGACTTATTAATGATGGCCATTCTGACCAGTGTGAGGTGGTACCTCATTATAGTTTTGATGTGCATTTCTCTAAAATTAGTGATGTTGAGCATTTTTTGATGTGTCTGCTAGCCATCTGTATGTCTTCTTTGGAAAAATGTCTATTTAGGTCTTCTGCCCATTTTTCGATTGGGTTGTATGATTTTTTGGTTGTTGAGTTCTTCGTATGAAAAAAAAAGCATGTATATATATATATATGTATGATTGGGTCACTTTGCTGTACAGCAGAAATTGAAGGAACACTGTACATCAACTATAATAAACTTAAAAAAAGAAGAAGAGAAAATCAGCAAGGAAGAAGAGAGACATGTTAGGCATTGTCCTCCATTGTGATTCTCCATTCAGATATTCCTACTCAAAGACTCAGATTCTCCTATAAACCAAATGTCTCCCTATTTTTCTCTTGCCATTTCCTTAACTTAAAATTTTATCTATTGTCTATTCCTCTATTAGGGTTGCTAGATTTTGCAAATAAATACATAGAACAGCCAGTTAAGTCTGAATTTCAGATAAAGAACATAATATTTCAGTATAAGTACATTCCATGCAACATTGAGGAACTTTATACTAAAAAGAGACTCATCATGGGAGTTCCCTGGCGGCTCAGTGGGTTAAGGATCTGGCATTGTCACTGCAGCGGCTCAGGTCATGTCTATGGTGTGATTTCAACCCCTAGCCTGAGAACCTTCTCGTGCCATGAGTGTGGCTCCCCTGAAAAAGACTCATTGTTTATCTGAAATTCAAATATAAATGATGATTCAATTTTTAGTACAAATTTGTCCCAAATAGTTCATGGGATATACTTATACTGAAAACTTATTTATCATTTATCTGAAGCTCACACTGAACAAGACCTCCTGATTTTTATCAGGCACCTTGGCACTTATGTAAGATCTTGCATCATTCAAGCCCAGATCAAATCCCATTCCTTCAGCAGATGTTTCCTTAGCTATCTTATTTTGAAAGAATTCGAGCGTTTATTGTCTCCCTCCAATCGACAAATATGTATTAAACACCTGTTGTCGACCAGGAAATGTGTTAGGTGCTAGGGATAAAACAAAGGGTCTGCAGAGGCAGAGGATGGTCTGGAAGGCAGGCAATAATGACGCAGGGGAACAAGTGCCTTGGAGAGATATGCATGGGGTAACAAGGGAAATCCCCTAATAAGCCTCCCGGTAGGACATCCCTTTTATCTCCTATCTAACGCTTATCTTGTCCAAGGCCAAATGCTCTTCATATTCCTGGTTACTACCAGACATCAGCACATCTGATTAATCTAAGAAAAGAGGGTCATGAAAGTTTTCTAAGTAACTGTTTAACTTAAGGTTAATTATCGTGTAGTTAAAATAAGTAAAAATGCCCTTATGTATTTGGTAAAAAAAAAAAAATAATAATAGAGAAAACCAAACATGGTGCAGAAGGATGTACTTAAGATGGAGTGTTGTCACGTTATTACAAACCTGAGCACTGAATGCTCCAAAGCCTTAGTGACTTCCAAAAGGTGACCTTATAAGGCTACGTGATGAATGTTAAAAATATCCATTTTTTCATTTGCATGCAGTGAGGATATTTAAAAGAGATTAATGTGGAGGCCCTCCAAACCTCCAATCTCTAAAGAGGGTATTGCATCTTTCCACTTTTTGATGGCTGGGATTTCTAGCAAATATATCACGATTTAAATTTCCACTACCTAGGACACCAGTGGGAACCAGAGAAGAATTTTTTTTTCCTTTTTTTTTTTTTTTTTTTGCCATGGAAGGAAATGAAGAATTGACAATACTCATGAGGACATCTTCATCTCCAGGAAATCATCTTCATCTACAGAAAATCATCTTCATCTACAGACAACAGAGGCTGCTGTGGTCTCTGGGCTCAGTGTGAATGTCCCACTTAGTTTTATGCAGTAAATCAGGGGAAAGTTAATTCAGTATGAGCTTTACTAATAAATTAAGGTGTTTAAAAAAAAAGAAAAATTTGGGGGAAGAGCTGTTGGTCCCTAAATGGCTTACTGATACCAAAACTCAGACTTCATTAACTGTGAAATACAAGCAATGGTCTCTCACTTTTAGAATCAGAAAATCGTGCAGAAAAGGGAAGGCGCCATAGCCAATGTTGTTTGGTATTTACATAAATTATGTTCCAAAATCTCAAAAATATTCAAAACCATCTTACTCTGGATAAATTTTCCAACATATAAATAATATGAACTTCATACATAATTGATAATACAGAGTATGACATTTAGGAAAAAAAATGTCAGCAGAGGCATCTAGAGTGAACATGTCACAAAAGCCTATGTTTATAATAATAAAAGATAAGTAGATTGGAGGGAATAATAGAATCTCAGAGGTTGAAAGAACTTTAAAGGTTATCTCGCTGACTCGCCCCGAGTTTTAATGTACCCACCAGTATCTTCTCCCAAGCCTAGGCAGTTGGGGCTTAAGTAGGAGGATGGTACAGTTTCACCCGGGACTTTGATGCCAATGTTTCCACTCAAAACTCATCACTGAGATTCCTTTACTGAGAAAGAGTGAGAAAGTAGGACCAAGACTGGAAAGGGACTTTGAAGGTACCTATTTCCACAACATGTATCTCTCTTTTTTTGTTCTTTTTTTAAAATGATTTTTTTCCACTATAGCTGGTTTACAGTGTTCTGTTAATTTTCTGCTGTACAGCAAAGTGACCCCGTCACACATACATAGACACATTCTTTTTCTCCCATTATCATGCTTCATCACAGGAAGAGGGAGGGAGTGGGATGGGCTGGAAATCTGGGGTTAATGGACTGGGAATCTGAGGTTAATAGATGCAAAGTGCTGCATTTGGAGTGGAAAAGCAATGAGATCCTGCTGTGTAGCACCGGGAACGCGTATCTCTTTTTGCCTCTCTTTCAGCTTCCACCCACTCTGTCTTCCAACCCCTAGAAAGAGAACTTGGGCCCTTGGAGATGCAGGACTTCATGAGCTGAGGACCATGGATGGGAAATTGATGTGAAAGGAGAGAGAGGGCAAGAACTGGCATTAGGGTCAGTGGGAACAGCTCTGCAGGAGGACAGCAAGTGTCCTTACCTTGATATGCAACTGGGGGGGAAAAAGCTGTGTGATCGGGGACTGTTTAATTGTGGCAAAACACGCATAACATAAAATTTACCGTCTTAACCCCTGTCAGTTAATAACAGTTCGTCCCTGTGATTCATACATCACTCTCCTGTGAGCGGCTTTAAGGTGTCCGTCTTTGGAAAGCTGACAAACGGCAAGCCCTCTACACCAGCAGCCAGAAAAGACACCCCCCAAATTCTGCCATTAAAGGCATATTCCATGAGGAGCTGAGTTCTGTCACAGATTTACCTTTAGTATCTAAAATCCATTTAGAAGCAAGGGATATCTCTATCTCTATCTTTTTTTAATTTCCCCAATACATTATTTTTTTTCAATTTCCCCAATACATTATTTTTTTCCACTGTACAACATGGTGACCCAGTTACACATACATGTATATAGCGTTTTTTCTCACAGTATCATGCTTCACCATAAGTGACTAGACATAGTTCCCAGGGCTCCCCAGCAGGATCTCATTGCTAATCTCTCTCTCTTTCTAGATCTAAATACCTACCCAGCAGTAGTAAAGAATTAACCTCAGTGGGAAGATCTACTACCTCAGGTTGTGAAGACCAAGTATGTTTCAACATGAGATAAAGGATAGAAACTGGGGCAGTTTGGAATAAAAGTGTAAGCTGGGACATGGGCACAATCATTAATACCAGGACACTTGATGAAAATGAATAAATGATTTAGCCAGTCCCAAGTCATGCCAGGCAGGGCTAGAGGGAAGCAGCAGCATGAATCAGGACAGATGTGGCTTTAACACCCTTCAACCCTCCCCCGCCAGCGAAAGCATATGCTCTCTACCATCTTCTCCCCACTATCCCTTGACTCGAATCTCTCTTTCCCCCCTTTTAGGTGCACCTGCCAGAAATATAATATAATATCATTATAAGTAAGTGTATAATGATATATATATGTGTGTGTGCATAAACACAATATAAAATCAGTCCTGGAGTTCCCGTCGTGGCGCAGTGGTTAACAAATCCGACTAGGAACCATGAGGTTGCGGGTTTGGTCCCTGTCCTTGTTCAGTGGGTTAACGATCTGGCGTTGCCCTGAGCTGTGGTGTAGGTTGCAGACGCGGCTCAGATCCCAAGTTGCTGTGGCTCTGGCGTAGGCCGGTGGCTGCAGCTCCGATTCAACCCCTAGCCTGGGAACCTCCATATGCCGCGGGAGCGGCCCAAGAAATAGCAAAAAGACCAAAAATAAATAAATAAAATAAAATAAAATAAAATCAGTCCTTTACACCTTCACATGGATTGTATTCTATGCAGTGGGGTCTGGATTACTCCTAAGTTAAGCCTTACCTTCTACGATTAGGCACCACAGTGAACCGAGTCCCTGGAAACAACCGGAGAGGTAATTAAATGGTCACGTGATGCTGAATAAGGTAACTAATAGGTAGACCACGGTAGGCTAGGTAAGTTCAGAATCAGAAACCCGGGCAAGTCCGAAGCTCTGCTGAGAAATAATTCTGACCTGGTTGGAACTTGTAGCAGACATCAACCACTGACTGCAGCCTTAGTTGTGTTTTCTGGGGTTTGGTCTGTTTGTGGTTTTTGGTTTGTCTGCCATCTCGATGGCCGCTGTGGGGGAGGGGATAGGAGGGTGCACTTTTCACTCTCCATGATGAACACAGACAGGGATGACCAGGATTCTGAATCCTCGTCTCAACCCGTTATTACAGTATCTACAGCCACCTCCCAACGGACCTTAGGGGAGTCACACACACAAAACACAAGGACACACAGAATTACATTGCATGACTTTAATGCTTTGTTCCACAACACTTAACCTAAAATAACTCAGGGTACCACCTCAGCCCTGTTCCTGCATGCACCTATTTTTAATGGTTGTTCTCTTATCACTTTAAAAATCCATAGAAGGATAAGCCCAAGGAGGAAGCATGCCAAAGGAAGGAGCAAATGTAACCCTAAGACCAGCTTTAAGAAAACAAGGCAAAAGCCAAGAGCCATAGACAAAAATTGGTCCAGACTGTCTATTCTACCTTCCTGTTTCCACGGCCATCACCCTGCTTTCTACGTAGCAGTGCAACCCTGCTACCACTTCCTAAGTCGTAGAAACTCCCCCAAAGCGGCCAACTGCTTGGAATAAGATGGAATTCTTACATTAAAAACAAACAAAAAACCAATGTATCAAAAAATTATTTTGCCACGCATGCAACAAAATTCAAAATATTCTCCTCAACAATTAGCCAAAGTTAACATAATCCTCAGCAAAACAGGTGGAATAAATTATAGTTAATATCTCAACATTTACTGGGGCTGCAGCAACTTTCCAGACAGTCCAAAATTCCAGAGTAATATTCCTCAAGATGTAGCAGAGCCTTTTTTTGGAGTTCTTACCACATCCGAGAAGTTCTGCTATTCCTATCAGGCTCTTGGGAACAGGGAAGGACATGCAGAAGGGTGGTTTTCAAATCAATGACATTGCCCGTTTGTGGAAATAAGATATGCCAAAGGAAAATCAAGCTCATATGTGAGTCAACTGTGGTCCTCACATCTCTTTATGGGAATAGACCTCCATTGATTTTGTTTTGAAAATGTACATTTTACCAGACATCAAGAACGTTTTTAAACAAGACTTTCTCACACTGTATCAGCAGCTTCAGTCACTCTGTAATTAGATTCGATTCACATGTCCCAAATGCCAGAAGGGTTGGCAAAAGTGACAACATTTGATACAGCTAATGCCTAAAAATTAACATGTTTGCTCCCCATGGCATTAAACTGCATATTGTATTCCTCTTTACTTCTCTAATGTCTTCTTAGGAACCTTGAGGATCATGGTTTTATTGTGGTCGGTCATATACATCAACTTTTTAAAGGACAATTTACTGGTAGATTACTCAGTATGAAGATAGAACAACCAACTCATAATACAAATGAGAAGTTTCCATTTCCTATCCCTCTTTCTTGTCAATTGCCTGGTTGAAAGCTTCCTGGAAGAGATCATCTCTGAAGATGATAGAAGGGTAGTTTGAAAAGATGAAACCTAACACTCCTCAAGCTATGGAATAGCACCCTCCCATTCTGTCAAACAAAAGCATAAAATAAAATAAAATCTAAGTACGGTCATGCCTAGAATATTTAGTGGCTTCATGAACATGAAGCAAAATACCATAATAAGAGTGAAAGAAAGTAAACAGCAATAAACTATAGTGTGCGGTTTGAGACGGACCTGTTAGTACAACTCACCACCACATTAGTTTCAGAATAAAGTTTACACATCAGCCACTCATTCCCAATTGACTAATTTGTCGACAGAAATAAATTCACCTATAAATATCAATCAATAAAAGAGAAGAACAAGAAGAAGGGAAAACTACGTATTTAATAATTAATCAACATAAAAGTACCAACCATAGAGGAAGCAATTTTGACTGGCATTCCAATGAGATTAAAATAAGTGTAAATGCCTTCTAAAAATCTGCTTGAAGATAAGAGAGCTGATAAGAAATATAGAGATACAAGGAGGTTAAACAAGGGTTGGGGATCATTTTTCCCCAAAGTTCTTGGACTTCTAGAAGAGACTGTAGAAGGATTAGCTGCACAGCTAACAATTTTTAGGGAGGGAATGCAATGATCAGAGTCCAGCACATAAAAAAGAATCAATAACTCAAGAAATGAGGGGGCGGGGGGGGGGGAAGGAGAGTAAAATAGAAAAGAATGGCGAAAGAATTTAAAAATAAAAAAATTACAGCCATGTTTATTCTTGCTTCGTAAAGTATGTTAGAGAGTGTTTTCTCTAAGTATGTTAACTGATAAACACTAATAAAACCCTTTGGGTCTGGCTCTTTCTCTGGGAGAAGACAAAATACATATTCAATTCTTTTAACAGATACAGGGCTATTCACATATTTTCTAGTTTTCCTCGACTTAGTTCTGATAAGTAATGTTCTTTAAGTAATATGACCATTTCCTCTAAGTTGTCTAGTTTATTGGCGTAATTTTTCATAATTTTATTATTATCCCTTTACTGTCTGTGTGATCAGTAGTCACATGGCCTCCTTCATTCCCGATGTCTATCACTGCGTTTTGTTTTATTTGACCAGACATGCTACCTGTTTATCCACTTCACTAATCTCTTCAAAGAACCAATTTAGTCCTCTCTATTGCTTTATTATCTTTCATAAATATCTTGTTATTATTTAGAGTATTTCTTCCTTTTTTTCTTCTTAAGATTAAAACTTGGTTCTTTTATTTTAAACTTTTCTTCTTTAATAAAAGCATTTGCAGCTATTAACTTTTCACTGCTTTTGCTGCATTCTACCTTTTGGTATTGTGTATTTTCAATTGCATAAATTTCAAAATGTTTTAAAATACTTCCTATAGTTTTATCTTTGCTCTAGGGATTATCTAGTTTTTTATTCCAAATCTATAACATTTTTATAGCTGTCTTATTGGTATTTATTTACAGTTAATTCTCTTGTGGTTAGAGAACATACTATAGAAGATTTTTATCTTCTTAAATTAATATACAAATTTTTATCCTATTGTGTGATCTTAGTGAATGTTCCATGTGCACTAGAAAAAAATGTATATTCTCTTCCTATTAGGAATACTATTCTAAAAATGCCTATTAACTGAATGTGGTTCATAATATAGTTCAAATCTTCTACATCTTTACTTAATTTTTGGCTATATATTCTATCAATTACTAAAAGAGATGTTAAAAATTTCCAAGTATGATTCTGGATTTCTTCCTTTAGTTCTTATATTTTGAAATTCTGTTATTAGGTGCAGACACATTCCAGATTGTCTCATCTCCAAAATGAATAGAATCTCCACCATTATGAGATATTTCTTTTATTGATAGTATTGCTCCTTTCCTTTAGTTTTTTGTTTGTTTTTTGTTTTGTTTTGTTTTTGGGTTTTTTTGTTTTTGTTTTTTTGGGATTTTTTGCTTTTTAGGGCTGCAAGTGCAGCATATGGAAGTTCCTAGGCTAAGGGTCGAATTGGAGCTGCAGCTGCTGGCCACAACCACAGCCACAGCCACAGCCACAGCAATGCAGAGCTGAGCCACGTCTGCAACCTATATGCTGCTGGTGTGACCCTAAAAAGCAAAAAAAAAAAAAGTGAAACAAGCAAAATATCCATAGATAAAACAGAAGAAAATTCTTGACCAAAAAAAAAAAAAAGAATAATTGCATCTAGACATGATGAGTATGTAGAGTGCTAACATACATGAACAAAAATGTGACCAACACAGAGACAGGTTCTAATTTTTAGAGAAATGCAAGTCAAAACCACAATGCAATATCAACTCATTGGTTTGGCTATTATCAAAAAGACAAGGAATAACAAATATTAGCAAGATGTGGAGAAAAGGAAACCCTTATGCATTATCATCAGAAATGTACATTGGTGCAGCCACTATGAAAAATAATATGGAAATTCCTCAAAAAATTAGAAATAGAACTACTATACGACCCAGCTATCTCACTCCTGGTATTTATGCAAAGAATACCAAAACACTAATTTGAAAAGATATATACACCCCTATGTTCAGTGCAACATTATTTATAATAGCTAATATATGGAAACAACATTAGTGCCCATCAATAGATGAATAGATAAAGAAATTATGACAAACGCACATGCACACACATTGGAATAATACTCAGCCATAAAAAAGGAAATCTTGCCATCTACTACAACATGGATGGAACTTGAAGGATTGTGTTAAGTGAAATAAGTCAGATGGAGAAGGACAAATACTGAATGATTTCATTCATATGTGAAATATGAAAAAGATAAAAAATAAAATAGCAAAATAAATGAAAAAAACAACCAAACAAAAACCAAACAAACAGATACAGAGAACAGAGTAGTGGTTACCAGAGGGGCATGGGCAGAGAAGAAGATGAAATGGGGAAAGGGGATCAACTGTATGATGATGGAGGGAAACCACATTCTTAGGGCAAGTATGCTGTAGGGTATATAGAAGTAGAAATATAATGTTACACACACGAAACTTACATAATGTTATAAAATAATGGTACTGCAATAAAAACTTTTTTTAAAAAAGGGGGAGTTCCTGTAGTGGCACAGCAAAATGAATCCGACTAGGAACCATGAGGGTGCAGGTTAGATTCCTGTCCTTGCTCAGTGGGTTAAGGATCCAGCGTTTCCATGAGCTGTGGTGTAGTTTGCGACGTGGCCCAGATCCCACGTTTCTGTGGCTGTGGTGTAGGCTGACAGCTGTAGCTCCAGTTAGACCCCTAGCCTGGGAAAATCCATATGCTGTGAGTGCAGCCCTAAAAAGACAAAAACAAAAAACAAAAACAAAAACAGACAAAAAAAAAACCCACCTTTTTTAAAAAAGAATATTTTACCTGGTCAATTTACTCTTCCAATAGGCAGGCAAAAATATATTCATTCTCAAGCAGAAAAGAACAGGTGATGAGCCTTTCTGGATAAAATTAATCAGTGAGATAGACACAGTCAAAATAAATTCAAATGCAAAAAATCATAGGGGGGAACTCAAAAAATAAGTCATCTGTTATAGAGAACAGACTTGTGGTTGCCAAGGGGGAGCAGGGAGATTGGGGTTGGTAGATGCAAATTATCACATTTAGAATGGATAAGCAATGAGGTCCTACCATATGCACAGCACAGAGAACTATATCTGATCTCTTGGGATAGACCATGTTGGAAAATAATACAAGAAAAAGAATGTGTGTGTGTGTGTGTGTGTGTGTGTGTGTGTGTGTGTGTATGACTGAGTCAATCCACTGTACAATAGAAGTTGATGCAACATTGTCAATCAACTATACTTCAATACATAAATAAATATAAAAATAAAATAAAATAAGTCATCATGATGAGTTAAAATTGGCCACAATACCCAATGAAAGATGAAGGGTTTTTCCCCCACCTCTACCTGGAATCTGCAGTAGAAATGGTGCTGTGCCAGTTCCAGACCTAGACATTAAGGGAACTGAGATGCTCTCTCTCTGAGCCCAAGCCCATGCTGCCAGATGCTACAGCCACATGGAGCAAAAACGTGTCATTGCTCGAGCCATCAGTCAACATCAACTGCCAGCATGTGAATGCCCAGGTATTCCGGTCAACCCACAGATTCGTGGGAGTTAACATTATGATTACTATTTTCAGTCACTAAGCTTCGGGATATTTTGTTACACAGCCTTAAAAAACAAAAACACTAACATAGAAAAATTGATAGTAAGCACTAAATCCATTTTAAAAGACTAAACATCCACGAAACTCAGAGTCGTGAAGCAGAGTATAAATATTATAATGATTGCAATGAGAAAAAAAATATTATGACTTGTCAGGGCTCCCCCTTTAGGTATAAACCAATGTCCTTAAAATGGCCTATAGGGCTCTGCTTGGTCAGCCTTCCCTTCTTGTAAATTTCCAAGGCCTTCCATTATTTTCCTCTTGGCTCACTCCATTCCAGCCCCGTTGGCCTCTTCACTGGTCCTAGAACTGCCAGGCATGGCTTGGGGTGGGGTGAGGGGTTAATCTCACTTTCCTGGGCCTGCAATGGGCACCCCAGATATCTGAATCCACTCATCTTTTTTCTGCAATCTTACCTTCATAATCAATTCTTTGAGAGTATAACCTTCTCTCACACTGAAGCCTGTCACTCCTGCTCCTTCTTACCCTTTGTTTTTCTGTCTTTATTTACTAAATTATCATCATATTTATCTTCTATCTCCCTGTGACCATACTACAAGCTCCACAAGGACAGAAATCTATCCATTTTATTCACGTTCATATCCCAAACACCTATACCCATTCCTGGCTCATAGTAGGTGCTCAAATATATATTCATTAATGCAGTCAGAACCTGAAGGCAGAGAAAAAAATCTCAGAATGCTGATTTTCCCTATCTTTTTTCTAGGGGGTTAACACTGCATAAAATTCAATATGTGTTTTTAAATGCATTCGACATCTTATGCTTTCCACAGTACCCTCTCAATATTTACCTGAAGTCCTTCATTTTATAGTTTTCCGGTAACCTTACAAGCAATAACTTTCATGCATCTAATTTTTACAAGAGTGCACATATGTGATCCCATTTGTATAAGCTTATCTCTTTCCATGCCAAACTTTGCCTTCCTTCCACGTTTCTGCACAGGGACCCAACCCTCACTCGATATTAACAAAGGTTACTTCTAGCGGATGGTATTTGGACATTTTCCTCACTGCCTTCTTTGAACCTGTGTGCATTAACTGAATTCTTTATAATAAATATGTATCCATTGTAAAAATTATAAAGTTAAATTTAAAAGATAAATTACTTTCTGCTTAATGAGATATCTCTACACAAATGCCCCCAAAGTAGCTCCTATTCAACTCGTTCCCCCCCCCCAAAAAAAAACCTGTCCTCATTTTATTTAGCCCATGCTTGTTGACTTGTGCTTCGCTGAGGATTAGGCCTCGTTACCAAATTGCAACCTGAAATGTAAATCGATGTTGACTCTTTCTGTCTTAACAAGGCAAATCGCTCTCAAGCATTCTCGGTTTCTAATTGTAATGAGGGTCTCAGATCCACATTTCCCTTTCCCAGTCCCATTGCTGTGATCAAAAGCCCTGTGCAGAATTGGCCCAACAGTGTAAATCAACTATACGTTAATTTTAAAAATACCCCCAAAAATTAAAATCAGAGCTTTAAATGACAAAATAAATAAATAAATAAATAATTTTTAAAAACCAACCCTGGGCAGGAAGGCATCCAAATTCCTTCACTCAACACCCAAATATCTGATCATTTGTCCTTGACCAATTTTCCCACCTCAGGCACTGTCTCTTCCCAACCTCCTGAATTCCTAAAAACCCAGACAATTACAGTTAGTTAGGTTTTCCTGTACTTTATTCATTCCATTTTCGTCTCTCTCTCTCTCTCTCCTTTTTTCTTTAGGGCTGCACCTGTGGCATATGGAGGTTCCCAAGCTAGGGGTCCAATCTGAGCTACAGCTGCCAGCCTACACCACAGCCACAGCAACACCAGATTAGAGCTGCGTCTGCAACGTACACCACAGTTCAAGGCAACGTCAGATCCTTAACCCACTGAGCAAGGCCATGGATCAAACCCGCAACCTCATTGTTCCTAGTCAGATTCATTTCTACTGCGCCACGATGGGAACTCCACTCTCTTTGAATTTAGTAAAGTTTCCTTCAAGAAGCCAAAGGTGTTTCAGAGTGGAGAAGGAACCAGGGAAGGTTATCTGTCTGTCTGGGGTTTATTTGTCTTAGTTTCCCCCCAGTCTAGAAGTTTGAAAGGAGCTAGAGTTCCATGAAGATGGCAAGGAGGTGGGGAGGGTATGATGTGAAAATCTGAGAAATAAGACAAGACCAGTGGGCACGTACCAGTGTTGCTTCATCTGCTGAAGCGGCTACCCCTAGCTCTTAAAGAAGTCTATTGCCAGGTGCTACTCTTCTAGTTTTGGCGGATGGAAAGACTGTTACTTGACTTTGTTCTTAAAAACACCACTGAACATAGGCAGCCTGACACAATCGACATGTAATTGATGCCCAGTGGCCAAGCCCTTGCTCCCCTCTGAAATCCAGCCCTCCTCCAGGGCCTCTCTCAGACTCAAGAGGCCAGGCGGTGGTGGACAAGGCCAGCTCCTTGAGGGCCAGGAGACATAATATGACGGGCATCCAGGCACTTGTGGAGAGTCACCAGAAGCCAAAGTGAAACCATGCTCAAGGACTTTCGAGGTTGGGGCTGGCAATAAACCTGAGGTCAAAGCAGGGTCGGGGAGGGTTGCTGAGCCAGGACAGTTAATCCCGATTACGTAGCAACCCTGAGAGGCGAGGCAGGGAGGAAAGGTACTTGTACAATCAGGACAGAGGAAACTTCCTATGGGCGTCAGCCTTATCCCCCAGGACAGCGATTTTCACACCCTGATATGGAGCAAAAGTCCAGTGGAATGTCTACAGGAAGAGAAGAGTTTTTGTTCTTCTTCTCTTTTTTCTTTGTTTGTTTCTTTCTTTCTCCCTTTCTTTCTTTTTTATTTATTTATTTTTTCCGCTATTCAGCACGGGGACCAAGTTACACATACGTGTATACGTCCTTTTTCCTCTGAGGGTTGTGTTGCGATGTACGTATCTAGACATGGTTCTCAATGCTACACAGCAGGATCTCATTGTAAATCCATTCCAAGAGCAACAGTTTTTTTCTTTTTAGGGATGGACCCGAAGCATATGGAAGTTTCCAGGCTAGGGGCTGAATCGGAGGTGCGGCTGCCGGCCTAGGTCACAGCCACAGCAAAGCCAGATCTGAGCCACATCTGTGACCTACCCGGCAACTTGCGGCAAAGCTGGGTCCTTATTCCACTGGATGAAGGCAGGGATCGAACCCACATCCTCACGGACACTGTCAGGTTCAAGCAAGATATCCGTGCTAACTAAAGGAACATTCTCAGAGTTCCCGGGGTTAGCGCTCCTGAGAGAGAAGTGAGATGCTTTTATCCAAGGAAGGCAAGGAGACCAGAGAGGCTGGAGCAGGAACAGGCCGAAGACTGATGGGAAAGATGGATGGGACAGTCCGTGGAGGGCCGTGCACAGCACAATAGCCTGGATTCTATTCTGCGCAAGAGTTTGGATTTCATTCTGCACTTGGAGAATTTGCATAGAGGTTGGCGTAACCGAATGATTTTAGTATTAGCTGTTTTGTTGTAACTATTGCTTTGTGGAGAACAGCTCTCAGTAAAGGAAGGATGGAAGACTGGGGAGGCCAGGCTGCGGCTCGGATGATGGCATGCTGGTGCCTGGAGCAGGGCCGTGGCAGGGTGGTGATCAGAGGATGCTTCAGGACATAGGCAGTGGCCTGGGTGAAGGTCCATAGCAGGGGGTCTTGAGAAGCAGTCAGTAAGAGGGTCGTAAGATGAGTATGATCTGGTTGAGATTCTGGTTCTAAGTACAGAATTTCAGACGTGAGGGTAGTGAGTTGAGTTTCTTAGAAAATTCCTGCTAACTGGGCCAGGTCGGGGTGAATAGCAGAGATGCGACTGAACAAAGGCACAATCTGCCTTAAGCCCAATAGGAACAGATACAGCTGACAGTTATATAGCTATAATCATAGATGGAGATAACAGCCACATTTTAACTTGGCATTTTGATGAATCCATTTCATGGGATCGGTGACCTACCTTGTGGTACATTGTATCATTGGTCTCAATGATTCATCTGTTCCCCTGTGATGGGATTTTACAGCCACACCTGTTGGAATTGACTTGCAGGGCCTCCCAGCTGAAGGAACAGACCCAACTGCTAAGCTTGAGGCTCCAGCCCACGTGCATCGCCTTGGCGAAGTAAATGTTCATGACAATGGTGCTTATAATACTTCCAGACAGAAGCTCTGAAGAGTCATCGTGTGTTGGCCCCACTTTCTTCCCCCACGTCCCCTGTTCCCCCCCCACCCGGCCCCCACCCTTTTCCCTCTGCCATGGGAATGGCAGGCTTGGAATGGAAAGACACAGGGAGCAGAGCAACAGCTGCCCACAGCCAACAGAGGAAGAGGTAAGCCTTTGTGTTATAAGCTACTTATGGAGGGGAAGATTTTGTTACATAACACAACTTAGTAAAAACGGTTACTTCTCTGCGGTAATTTTCAAGCCAATCAGATAAGCGTCTCCTCTGAATTTTATAGGAAGTATCTCTGTTATGGGCTAAGTCATGTCTCTCCCCACTTCCAACTAGCATGTTGAGGTCCTAACCCCCAGAACCTCATAATGTAACTATATTTAGACATTAGGTCTTTCAGGAAGTGATTGGGTTGAATGAGGTCCTAATCCACTCTTTCTGGAGTCCTTATTAGAGGAAATTTGGACCCCAAAGGAGAAACCAGAGGGACCTACCTAGAGAGAAAAGGCCATACGGAGACATAGAAAGACAAGGAGAGAGGCCTCGGAAGAAACCAAACCCAAGGACACCTTGACCGTGGACTTCCAGGCTCTAACACTGTTAGACCACACATTTCTGTGGTCTCATTTCGAATTAAGTATTTTCACAACAGTACTAAACTTGAACATCGGGCTTCTCTTTAAAACAACAGACACCTTGTCTCCCTCCCTGAGCCAGAGTCTCTGATGTTTCCACCCTGTGCTCACACCATCAAGGCTTGGCTGAAAGGCAGAGGAGTAATTTCCAAGAATGGTTTCCTCAATTCTTCACTCCCTATAAATTTTTACACCATCTATAGATTAAAGAGCATTTGGCTTCTTGGAGAGGATTGCCAGGGGCCCGAATGATTAAATGATCACCTGTCCAGTTCGGATAGGAAGACTCTGACCCTATAAGAGAGAATGATAGTCTGTGGCCTGGTGAGGAAGTTCTCACCATCCCCAATGTGCAGATGACGTGACTGAGGCTGAGAGGAATGAAGTCACATACTCACGTCACACAGGCAGATGTGGAAGACTTAGGGGTATCATCTCCTTTTTTGAGAAAAAATTTTTCCTCAGACCCTTGGATCCATTTGGACACAGAGTTTGTGTCAAACACTAAGTGACCCATATCACACTGTCCCCCCAATTTTATTTCTTTTACTTTTTTTCTTTTTATAGCTGCACCTGTAGCATATGGAAGGTCCAGATCTAAGAATCCCAGTGAGCGAGGCCAGGGATCAAACATGCATCCTCAGGAAGACGAGTTGGGTTCCTAACCCACGAGCCCCAGTGGGGACTCCTGCCTTTTGCCTTTAATGCCACAAAGATGCGTGCACAGCTTAGTCATTCACGGGCTGGTCTCCCCAGGGTATTTTTGCCTCAAAGAGGGTCAGTGGAGACTCTAAATCATATCTCTAACTTCAGGTTCCATAAAAGCTCAGTCCTTAGGAAACGACGGGACAAAGGAGAGGCCATTTCACTCAGAGGGAGCTGTCTATCAGAAGCTCTCAAGTCCCCAAAGATCTGGTGATCTGAAGAAAGCCAACCTGATGAAACACAACAAGAAACAGAAGGCTCATCTTTTCCCATATAAACTTCAGAGCAAACCCCTTGAAAAGCTATGAAACTCACATTCCTCCAAAGCAATACACTGGAACCAAAGAGAAGCCTGAGCAGCCTAACCGACTTACAACCTTCTGTTTCTCCACCCAGGAGGCCAGGAACAGAACCCTGCTGCTGGCTTCTTGAAGACTACCGGTATCCAAGCCTGGGGCATGAGGACACTGAGCAGAAAAGATTGAGAAAGATGACAATGGAAATGGAGCCCCAACCTCCTGATGGCCCGCTCAGGTGTGCACCTGTTCCCCAACTCTGAGTCGTAATTAAAGCGAATGATTTTTTTCAAATTTCGCTCTTTCCTATTCATCCCAGTCTGATGCCTGTATCTGAATGCAGCTGAAGTTAAGGGTATTAATTAATTGTGAATCACTCCCATACTTGAATAGAAGGCCTCTCGAGCCTAATGTGCAAATTTATGTAAAAACAATGTGAAAATTAGAAATGCATTGGCACATTTTTTTTAACCAGAGCTGTAGCACTCTGTCTAGTCAAACAGACTGCTCATTTGCAAGTTGTCTATATGCAAAGCATTCTGCCTCTGGGAGCCTCGAATCTCCTTAGCAAGTCGTCTGAAATTTGAGAAGAGCTTTGTTCTGATCTTTCTCTCTCTTCTCTTTCTCTCCTGTGGACCAAAGGCTCAGCACAGCTCTCACCTGGCAACCCCAGGCATGGCCAGAACATGAAGCCCAGCCTGGGAAACATCCTAATCCTTCCTGCCAACCCACAGGACCCCTGCTTCCCTCTCCAGACCAGAACTGTTGAAATAAAAGAGGCGGTTTGCAGGTAGGTCCCGGGCTAGCTGTCAAATTCTCTGGATGTTGGAGGCTAGAGCAGGGCAGCCACTTGGAGAGCTGATTGACCCTGTGTAGATGTCAAGTTCATGACTGGCAGCTCTGCACGAGGGACCCCGCCCCCCCAACCCGGGCCAGAGGGAGAAGAGCCAGCACTGTAGGTGCCAAGGTGCAGCAGCAGGGGGCGCTTTCAGCTCATCTGCGCTTGGCTGGCTGGCCCATGAGCCAAGACGTGCACCAGAGGCCAGGAGATGCTCTGAATGAGCCAGCCGGGCAGGGCCAAGTCATTCCACACCTAGGAGTGGGAGGGGAGCCCTGATAGGAATGAGATAGCTAATCATTTAGCTCTGGGAGAGGGAAGGCTGATGCAGGCAGCCAGGCAGACCGATGGCAGCCCTCCCTCCCCACTCCCCACCACACAAAGAAGGCAGGAGCAGAGCAGGACAGCTGATGAGGAGCACTCTGGGGACAAGGCCCGCACCAGCAATGAGGGTGTCACTGTCACCCTTGCAGGATGTGGCTCAGGGATTGCCCAGCATCTCAGTCCCCAGCAGCTGGGAATTCTGATTCAATCCCTCGACTCTTCTGCTTGGCAGCCCACCCACCACCCACAGCTCAGGTTTTCTCAAGTTAGGAAAGAGCTGACTTTTCCACATTGAGTAGCTCTGTAAACGCTATTTTCAACAAATTCTTCGGAAAGAAGTGGCCAGGAAGTTGAGTTTTCACCAGCTTGGGTGCAACTATCCTCCCCCTGTTGTTGGCATCCTAAGACCTGATACTCCAAGTGAGGTCCCTGGATCAGCATTCACTGTGAATTGCAAGCTTGTCTGAAAAGCAGACTCCTGCGTCCTCCCCATATCTCCAGAATCAGAATCTGCATTTTAACAAGACGGCCCCCCTCCCCGGGGTGGGGGACGGATTCCTGAGTTTTGAGAAGCTCTTTTCTAAGATATTTCTCTCTATCTCCTCCAAGCCAAACAGAGTTTCAGTATTTCCAGTTATCTGCTGGATAACCTTGAATAAAGCACTTCATTTGAGGAATTCCCATTGTGGTGCAGTGGAAACAAATCCATCTAGCATCCATGAGGATGCGGGTTCGATCCCTGACCTTACTCAGTGGGTTAAGGATCCAGCGTTGCCGTGCGCTGTGGTGGAGGTCGCAGACACAGCTTGGATCCCATGATGCTGTGGCTGTGGCTATGGCGAAGGCTGGCAGCTATAGCTCTGATTCGACTGCTAGCCTGGTAAATTCCATATGCAGCAGGTGCAACCCTAAAAAGCAAAATAAAAAAGAGAAAGAAGGAAGGAAGGAAGGAAGGAAGGAAGGAAGGAAGGAAGGAAGGAAGGAAGGAAGGAAGGAAGGAAAAGAAAGAAAGAAAGAAAGAAAGAAAGAAAGAAAGAAAGAAAGAAAGAAAGAAAGAAAGAAAGAACTTAATTTCCTCAACCTTCAAGTCCTCGCCTGTAAAAGGGGATGCTAATTCTACTTAAGATGATTAAGTTGAATAAGAATTTGTTTGTCCTATAAGCTGTGAATCGATCAGAACACTCAATTTCATCCTAACGCTGCATCCGAACCCACTAATTGGATTACAAACTCCCGAAAATAGGAAAGATCTCTCCTCTACCTCTTTCTCACCTTCCCTGTATGATAAGTACAGCATCCTGCCCCTAAGTTTGACCATTTGACATATACAAAAATCAGCCTCCCTCAGAACTTCAGATCCCCTGCCTCCCGCCAAAGATCTCTAACTTCAATTCCTGACTTCAAGCACAAAGAGCTCCCGTCCCTTTGACCTCAGCCTCTGAGGTTCATCGCTGCAAATAATTGTATTGTCGCCCTCACTATGAAGCATTTTGTTACTATGGCGACTGTGAATAACTGAGCAGGGTTCCCCTGGCCGCCTTCCCACCAGACAACACAGACAACACCCCCTCTGCCTACGTGTTACCTTCCCATAGGTTTGCTCAAGACCCTACAAGTTTCTCCAACTTAAATCTTCTTTAACCAGAGACACTAGAGGCCAAAAACACAGGCAGATGTACAGTAGGAGAATTTCCCTATCATGGGAGAAAGTAAGACTCCTGGGCTCCAGCTTAGAGTCTGATACTAATTGTTCATTTGACCTGTCCCAAGGCAATGGACTTCTTAGAACCCAACCCCACCCCTCATTTCAAGGAGATGAGACATGCATGCTTTCCCAGGGCTTAACCCCTCCAATGTTCTGTAATGGTCTGAGTTGGTCACTTAACTGAAACGATTTAACAAAAAGCTTCCCAGCATTAAACATTAACACGAGCTCTTTTTATATGGCACGGTTCGTTATCACGCCAATAAATGATTAATTAGAAGTCTCTGTCTGGACCAATAATTTGGCAAGACTTTTATGAGTCCATGACTGGTGCTGTGTTGTAATGTTACCTCTGGAAACTGACATATGAGCAGTTATGCTCTTTTATTGGCTCTCTGAGGTGGCTTTTGAAGGAAACGCCAGGTGACACATGTTGAGGACGGGTTTAAAAGTTTGACGCGGCTGGAGCCGACAGGATTGACTTAGAGAGGAGCAGAGGGCTGGTGCTCCAGTTGGACTTCCGTGAGCATTTGAGCAGAAAACCCAGGGATGGATAATTCAGGGGTCTGTTTGGCCAATGCGACGGTTTGCAACGGCACGTCCTGCGTGGTACCCGAGGGCAATTTCAACGCCGTTCTAAGCACGGTCCTGAGCGCCATCCTGACCTCCCTCCTGGCCCTGGTGATGTTCTCCATGGGATGTAACGTGGAAATCAAGAAGTTCCTGGGGCACATAAAGCGGCCGTGGGGCATATGCATTGGCTTCCTCTGCCAGTTTGGAATCATGCCTCTCACGGGGTTCATCCTATCCGTGGCTTTTGACATCCTCCCTGTCCAAGCCGTGGTGGTGATCATAATGGGATGCTGTCCAGGAGGCACTTCCTCCAACATCTTGGCCTACTGGGTTGATGGCGACATGGATCTGAGGTAGGATGTCTAAACCTCCAAATCCTGCAATCCCATTGAATTAATCGGCTCCAGAGCCTGTGCCGCGGTGACTGTCCCTCTGATCTGCGGGGTCCAACTAAGGGATGAAACAGGAGTGACTTTCACTCTCTCTCCTTACTGCACAGCCGCTGGGCTATGCAAATCTAGGGGTTCTCGTTTGTGTTTGTGCACTGAAGTCTAACTCAGTTAACGAAGAGTTGTATAATTGCTATTTATCTTTGGGCAAAGAGTCAAGGTTTTTGTGAAAATAGAAATCCCTTCCAAGCCACAAGCGGCATATGAGAAAGTTTTCTTTGTTGGCATCAGAAACAAAGAAAACAACAACAACAACAAACAACTTTCTTTGTGGGGAGAAGGAGCTCTGGATGCAGTCATGAAACTAAGTAACTAAATTGTTAACCATTAGATCCTAGGATGTGACAACGACCAAACACAGCCAGTTTTTTTGGATAAGCTTTTTCTTGGTACCGAAGCCTAAGAAAGAATTTGTACATATGCTTTGCTTCTACTGGCATTAAAAGGGGAAAAAAACAAACAAAACAAAACAAAAAAAAACAGCTTTTTAAAATATTACTCTTACCTTTCTATAAAATAAACAGAAAATGGTTTCTCTGCTTCCCACAGAGTAATCTAAACTGCAGCGTTTGCCCAATCCATCCTGTGCCAGTCTGAACTAGCACTGGAAAGAAAAAAAAAAAAAACTAATAGAAATAAGATGAAGCATTAATGTGAGGAGACGGAGCATTTTCATGCCCCCAGTTGAATAGACAAGTGTCTTTTTCCTTACCTCACCATTCCTCATTTCCTGTGAAAGGTATGCATTTCTGCAAACCAGCCCAGTGTCAATGTAACGCGTGCTGATGAAATACTAGGTGGTAGAAGCCGTGGGCTCTGTCCATCACCAGCTACATTGCTCAGCAGAAAGAAGGTCATGATGTAGAAATGTAACCACGGCAAAAAATCTAAAACTCGATTCCGGGTCGACCCAACCGAGAGCCCGCCACCTCAGCTGGTCTTGATTTCTCCAGAAGCTTTAGAAAAGCCATACAAATGCTATACCTTCACATTACATCTTTTTCACATAAGGAAATACCATCTCTGCCCTGCAGTAGGTGTTTTTTCCCCTAAGGAGAGTCCTGTGGGGAGCCAAGGGCGGTATGATGCTTGGGTTTGGTTAATCTATGAACCACCATAGACCAGTAAGGCCGTCTGGATTTCAGCTTAGTTTGACCTGGATGCGGGCACAGAGATGAGAATTTTACAAGTGAGTCAGGGCAGTGGGGGGGGGGGAGGAACTGAATTAAATACAGGACTTGCCACCAAACAGCTTTTACATAATATTTATAACTCTCTTAAGAAAACAGAAGTCTCTGGTACCTCAACGTAATGCCACATGTGTCATCAATTCTGTAAGACAGAAAAGGGTGCATGCAGCTGGGTTGATTGGTTCCTGGGACGGATTCCCTTCTGTGACCTAAAACTGTAGCAACCTAATCTAAAAGCTCCATGTTACCCTTTCCTGTGGTTTTTAAGGAAATCTAATTTCTCTGGCAACAGAAGATGATAATGTAATCTTGTCTCCCTCGCACACCAAGTCCCGTAAGAAATAAAAATATTAAGAAGACCCAAAAGTAGAATTTGAAAGCTTGGTGGGAGCAGCCGGCTGAATCAGTGCAGATGAATCCTTCAGCAGGTCAGAGTACGTTCTAGTAGCTGAGGCGTAGCTTGCATCTGTGGCTCAGATCTGATTGATCCCTGGCCCAGGAACTCAATATGCCCCAGAGCGGCTTAAAAAGGGAGGAAAAAAAAATAATCCTACAGTAGGACATATGACATTGAAAATGTCTAATTTTCATTCTAGAAAGTGCGCATTCCCTAGATCTCCTGTCTTGCGATTAACACCCACCCCTGTCCAGTTCCATAGTCACCTCTCTGGCAACCTCTCCCACCCAGAACTCCGACAGGACCCGATCAAAGACGATGCCCACCCAAAGTAAATCTCACTGCAGCTCACAGACGTTCCTCCCGCAGGACCCACTTACTCTCCCGAAGCTCAAGCTCTGCTGTGCTATTTCCTGGCACCAGGATGAGGTGGGGAGAGCAAGGTATTAGACGGGTATCCCACAGCCGCACGCGGTCCCATAAACCAGACCTCAAGAGAAAAGACCAAAATGCCTCCAAAGAAAAGAAGACAACTCACAACGCACAGCAGCTCTGCACTGCTTACTTTAGTTAGGAACAGGTGGCTCAGCAAGCACATCAGCCAGGGGACAGTGCTGTGCGGTCGCGGAACAAGTTATAATGTTTCTCGTAATAACCCATAACCATGGCAAGGAGGTTAAACCATGCCATCACGAAGATGATGCCATTGTGCATCCCACATGTGAGAGCAAAAGCCGTTGAAATACATCTTTAAAGCAAAGGAAGAGTAACAGCTTAGCTCCTGGGAAACCATTTCCTAACACTTTTTCTTTCTTCTGCAGTAAGCGCTGGATAACTAAAGTCTGATGATGATTTCTTTAGATACAATCCCACGTGCCCTTCTATTTCCACTTCTGTCCTCTTAAACTTGACCTTCCCTGTTTCCACTTGAGCTGTAGCCATAGCAGACCAGATAGACTGTTTATACCAAGACGATGCGGCACTCGTTCAGCAGATACCGCCTAAGCCTGGCAAAACAACTCCCTCTGACTTCGACTTTCCTGGGTGTGGTTCCTGGAGGAAACCCAATCATTTCCCCTCATGCTATCATCTCTTCCAAAATCTGGGAAACCACTGCATTTTACAGTCTCTAGTGACCTACACACACACACACACACACACATAACAAAATAGCAGACCTTGCTAATGGAATCTCTGCTCACTGAAACACAGCAAGCAATATTCCAGCTCCTGCTCGGACCATTCCCACCTAGACAAACGTTGTGGGAATCTGGTCAGTGAACAGGGGTCTTTGGGACAGTGCATTGTGGACAGTGTTTCAGGGAGAAATGAAAGTGACATTTTGGTGTATTTCCTGGTGGCCCAGGCCTGTAGTTCAGGGGCCGCAGAGGCTCCCGCCTGCCATGCCAGCTCCATCCCCCAAACAGCCCCTGTTTTGAAGCTCTCCTTTCGTAGCCATGACCTCGGTCAGACACACAAGAATTTTCCTTCTGGTTTTCCTCTCTTTGGCTTCTTGGGGGAATCCCTGCCTCTGCATCCTTTCCTCTGTTCCCCTAGTTCCTTCACTGCTCTGCTGTGTCTACACTCCCTTTTATTATTTTCTAGACTTATTCTTTCATTATTTTCTAGATTTAAGTTTCTAGATTTTCCTACCACATCCTTTGTTCTTTTAGCCAAATGTTATATTTTTCTCCTGCCAGCTGTGTGTTCCCTGTTATCTTAGTTGTTCAGGATCCCTGACCCTCTGCTCTATCACAAATTCAAAGCAGTTCCTCCCGGTTCAACCACATAAGCGTCCAGCGCCTTAGAACTAATCCAGCCCTCTTTGAACGTCCCTTTACCTCTCCTCTGAGAAACCAAACCTTGTTTCTCTCTGCAGCATTGCTTTTTATTTACTAGCTCACATTTAGTAGACACTGCAGTGAGCCACACACAGTGTATTATTTTAACCCTCAGGCTAATCCTCTGATGTTGGAACTGTTATCTTCTGCATTAGATGGAGGATAAAATGAAGGCTCATAACCTTGATGGAGGTGAGAGTCAGAATCCGAATCTAGACCTATCCACTTATCCCTGGCCAGACGCTTAACCTTTGTTCAACACTACTTCTATCACTCACCACGTCTCCACTTTCTGGCGCCACCTGTATACACTTCTTTTGATCTTTCAAACTTGGTATTTCACTTCTAATATGATTGCGGTCTTTTGCATTCCTTATCACTGACTCCACCAAATTCCTCAGCATTTACTGAATTTTCACTTACTGCTTTCTCTTAATTCCAAAAAGAAAAGAGAAGGAAAACACTCTCCCTGGCCGTTAATAGGGCTAAGGCAAGAGTGTGGACCAAGAGATTTTTTGTTTGTTTGTTTGTTCATGTTTTCTCTTATTCCAATATACATGCATATGGTGTAGTATTTCCATTGTTGACATCTATGCTCCCTGTGGAACTTCAGATTTTTTTATGTAAAGTGCTTTTTTTTCTTTTGCCAATTATTCTCCTACATTGCGCCTTATCCTATTTATCTGTGGGTTGTTTTTCATCTCATTTGGAGTGGTTCTGGCCATCTATTCTCTTGCCCCTCTGCAGCCTCTCATGGTCAAGGCGGCCCATGCAAGCTAAGCCATTCCCCTTCTCCAAATCCTGTCTCATCCCCTCTTGTGACCTCTAAGCACCTACTCTCGCCAAACTCAAAAGCATGGTACAACTTCATAAACTCTCTTAGCAATGAGTCAGAACTGAAGCTTTCCCAAGGAAATTTGAAAGAAAAACAAGGAGACAAACAGACTTCCTTCTAAACGTTGTGCTCATGGTTTAAAACAAATAATTCTCAGCCTTCTCTTCACTGTGACCCAGGTAGTAAACACCGCCCCCTTCTCTACCCTCCTCCCATCATCTCTGCTCCAGAGAGCATACTGGATGCACTGGAATAAAGGTAACTTTATTGCAGGGACAACTTTAAATTCTTCCTAATTTATTTGTTCAAATAAAAGATTAAAAAGAGAATGGCAAAGGAAGAGAGAGAGGGGAAAATCATTTACAAACTCCAGTATTTTAATTCTATAGAGGACAAAGCACCATTTATAACAATTTATTACTCTGGCATGGGACTCTGCCTTTAGCACCCTATTTTGTATCTAAATTAAGTTAACCTGTCACCATTAGAGACTGAACGTCTTGGAAATGCTTTACATACATCCCCAGCATTGGTTATTGTTACACTATTTTAACTCTACTAAAACAAGTGCTTTTTTCAAAATCCTTTCAATGTGTTTTAAGTGAGATCATTCTGGTTTTGAAAAAAGGATTATTGGAGAAGTTAAGCCCCTGATAAACATTGCCGCCTCCTTTATTTTACCAAAACTCTGCTTAGTTTGATGCATTGAAACACACTTCCTCATCTCCAACTGTTTTCCTTAGCAACGTGTGGGGTGATTGGTAGTTTTGGGGGGATTTGGGGGTTTGGGGGGGGAGGGGAGGCAAGTGGTGTAAATAATTTAATATTTTCCTTGAAATCCACATATAATACCTTTAAGAAATTACTACTCTGATAGTCTCAGTGATATAGGGATTAGAGAAAGGGACTTTCAGAAACATCTCTCTAGTTTTCGGATTCTGTATTATGCTGGAACACAACACACACACACACACACACACACACACACACGCACACACACTGGCTGGACAGATAATGCAGGAAGTGGCTTGTAATGAGCACCTTCCTTATTCTAAGTCCTGGCCTCTCATTGGGTCCCTTTGTCCTCACAGCCTACGAGGTGACTGCAGTAAGGTCTTCATGCCACAGATGAGGAAGCTGACAAAGAGAAGTCAAGGAAAGAGCCAGGGTCACACAGGTGGCCACGCCTGCTTCCAAGCCAGACAGTGTCCAGCCCAGCATTTATGGGTTCTGTCCCCAGGAAGAGAATGGGGCCCTGTGCAGAGGGCACTTTGCAGGGACTAGAAGAGCCCAAACGGCTCCTTCATCCCCTGAGGCAGGGCTGAACATCGTTCCACATCGCCCACTTCCAACACCAAATCCACCTACCCAGCCAGGGCTGCTCCCTCAAACACTGCTGCTCTCAGAAATATAGGCCCCTGTTTCTGCTCAAAACCATTTGCCGCATTTCTTAAACTAGAACCCAGGCCCACCCTGCATGCAGGGCATTTTCTTTGGATTGTTTTTTCTTTTTTTCTTTTTTTTTTTTTGTCTTTTTGCCTTTTCTAGGGCCGCTCCCGTGGCATATGGAGGTTCCCAGGCTAGGGGTCGAATCGGAG
Organism: Phacochoerus africanus; assembly: GCF_016906955.1. Lineage (NCBI taxonomy): Eukaryota > Metazoa > Chordata > Mammalia > Artiodactyla > Suidae > Phacochoerus > Phacochoerus africanus. Next base: position 70,940,595 of record NC_062556.1, on the reverse strand, counting down.
CTGTAGCCACCAGCCTACGCCAGAGCCACAGCAATGCAGGATCCTAGCCGCGTCTGCAACCTACACCACAGCTCACGGCAACGCCGGATCCTTAACCTGCTGAGCAAGGGTAGGGATCGAACCGAAACCTCATGGTTCTTGGTCGGATTTGTTAACCATTGCACCACCACGGCAACTTCCTCTTTGGTTTTTTTGAAGTCAGCTTCCTCTCCCTTTTCTCAAGCTGCGGGTGTTTGGGAATAATTTGCTGCTTTAAGAAGAGACACCGAAGCGTCCTCCCTTGGACAAGCCTCCTCCTCCAGGGCTCGTGGAGGCCCCTCTCACCCCGAGCTGAACAGACACGGCCAAGTCCCTGAAGTCTTGGCCGGTGTAAACGTGTGTGCTGCCCCTTGCGGGGTGGGCACGTCCAAGCACCTAGTACCCTGTTTCACAATGAGTTTAAACAGTCATGAAACATCTTCTCTGATCCTTGAGAACCCATGGGGAGGGAGAGATGGCCCAAGACAAAGTAGAAAGACACCAAATACAGACGTCCCCATATTGTCCCGGGGCGGGGGCGGGGCCTGCACAGACCCGGACACGGGTCTCTCCCTGCCCATCAGAGCGGCTGGTGCGGCTGGTAGAGTGAGTCTTTGGCGGGACGTGCTAATCGTGACCTGAAAAATGAAACAGCTTCTCCCCTGGAGAACCCAGGTGGCCGTATCAACCTGCCGGTTTCCTTTCAGCATCAGCATGACCACATGCTCCACGCTGCTGGCGCTGGGAATGATGCCGCTGTGCCTCTTGATCTATACCAAAGTGTGGGTCAGCTCTGGAGTGATCGTCATTCCCTTTGATAACATAGGTAAGTCTCTCCTCCGCCAGATTTCGCCACATGGCCCTCCCCCGTCCCCGCCACCCGCGCTGCTCCTCCCTGGCTGGGTCCCCAGGCGGGGCTGGGACCCAGCTGGTCTTTGCCTCTCCACAGCGGTAGTTTGCGCCCAATTAGGGTTTCAGGACAAACCTGGCCTGCATACGAATGAGGGTTTGAAGACTGAATTCCAAACCCTGACTCCATGGGAGAACCCATTGGTGCTCCATTGAAATCTCCAGGTAGAGGGGCCAACCCAGGGACCCCCACACCCGCAGCACAGCCGCCCGGGCTTGAAGCTCTATCCCACCCTTAACCCCCAGTGCCATGAGTCCAGCGAGATCTGAGCTTTTTTCCCTGGGACCCGAGTTTCCCCGCCCCCAACACGCAAACGGAAGAAATACAGAGAGCATCCCACGAATGATTTCAAAATAGGGCACCCAGGAAACAGTCAGGAGTGTGGCGGAGGGAAACCTCCAGGTGAAACACTCCACCCCAGGCTTCTCACCTTCCCCTGGGGGTCATAACTCCATTTAGACGTCTGTCTATGGGCACAGCCTGTGTATCAGGCCCCAGGCGCAAATGAGCTAGTTGTAACTCTGTCTGCACTCATTTCAGCTACCGGATGGTCCCCCACCAAACCCAAAGTGCCTTTTTTTTTTCTGTTTCTGGGAGAACTATTTAATGGTGGGAGATCAAGTTGCTGGTGGAACATGGCATCAAGGGAGGATCAAGACCAAGCAGTTCTTGCTCTAACCCCAACCAGGCCTCCCCCTGGAGCGATGCTCATAAAGAGTGAGATGTCGGTTAACTAGCACATCAGTACCCATCACCAGGTCCGTGACATGCTAACCAGTCCTTTCTCAGCTGACTTTGGGGACAAGTGGTTTCCTGATGAGCTGCCTCAAAAGATGCAGCATCCTGTGCAAAGAAGCACGTAAGCAAAGATGAAATGGTGGCTCAGAAAGATGTCTGTAAGAAGGAGTCCTGTTGGCGTGGGAAGGTGGATGGGATGGCATCTCATACCACTTCTATTACTAAGATTGCTTCTGTGATAAAAATATTGCTCAGGGTCCACACAACTGAATTAGAACAAACTTTGGAATACTCATTGGGGACAATCCGTGTTGCAGTATTTTCAGTCTTTCCTTTCTCTCTGTTCCTACCATGGCCATTGGACGACACCCCCTACAAAGGGGTCCTTTTGGGCACACCTTGCTCATTATAGGAGCTCCCCCCACATGGGCCTTCTACTGACCCTGGGAACTCTTTTCTATTGGATGTCATCTCCTGTAAGCAGGTTTGAGGGTGACCCTGTACAGCCACCTGCCTGTGCCTGGTGCTGCTAACTCTTAGTCTGCCCCCTTGGAGGACACCTTCCTTCAACTTGAAGAGTGCAGTTTCCTTGAGTGGAATACGCCATAGGCCTCTCAAAGCATCTGTATGCTAAATAAGGAGTTTTAACTCTATACAACTTGTTGGCATAAGAAAAAAAATTTAAGACTTAAAATATTCTCCTCTGGAAAATGCCCATGGCAGTATTGAGAAATTCTAACTACAGTGTGAATGACTGATAGCACCTCCTTGAATATAAATTTTGAGAGGAAGAGAAAGTGAGAAAGAGTTTTGTATCTCAAAGGAGAAAGAGGTCATCATACAAGGCATAAAGGGCAAAAAGAAAAGAGAAAAGGAAATAGAAAGAGACAGTAAAGTAGAGGAAAAGATACATTTTTTTTAAAGCAAGAGTTTGACAAAACAAAGATATTAATTCTGCTTGTTCACCATTTTGCCCAGGCCTATTTTCCAATCCAACCTTCTTGCTATCTTTAATGTAGAAAATAAACAACCTGATTAACTCAGAAGATGTTATCACTACTTTTTCAACGAGGTAGTTAAGGCTCAGGGTATGTGTTTAATTTGTCCAAGATGACCAGAGAGCTGGAAATAGCCCTCCAGTCTGCTCTCCACTCTGCTCCGTGGACAGGGCTGTTTGGCCCAGCTTTCATGTGGGGCTCACTAGGTTCTGATAATTCAATGAACACCTGCTGAGCCCCTTCAGATAATGACATCTGGACAGAGAAGGAAGCAGCTGGTACCACTGCAAACACCTGCAGCCAGTTCTGTTCCTCTTCCTCCCTCCCCTGCCCTGGAGCATGTCAGGACCACGAACCACGGATCCACTTCACCACCATCCGATTCGCACAATGGCACCATGAGACAGACATAATTCTGTCATAAGGCACTGCACAATGCGGAGTCCCAGGCTCAGAGATGCACACAGTTTTCAGTGTGCGAATGAGGTTGTGCTCCAAGGAGGCCTGGCTCTGAGTTCCACCAGGTGCCTCTGTTCTCCACTCTCTTTCCTTCCCTCCTTCCTTGCCTCTTGTGCCGGCCGTGTAAACTTGATTAAACACCAAGTTATGGTTCAAGCAGTGCAATGATGAGATGCTTTCTCGTCTAAATAGCCAGGCACTTGCCACAGGGAGCTCAGGCACATGGAGAATAAGGAACACACATCTCTGGCCTGCTGGGGAGTAAAGAATTACAACAACCCACCCCTCCAGGCGGGAGTCACACACGCTGAGTAGGACAAAGGGCAGAGAGTGTCTTTTCCGGCCAACTTGGAGGCTTGGAAAAACTTTATCCCATCTCATCTGGCCAAGAGAGAAAATGCAATTCGGCCCTGGACTTTGGCAGCCGTCCTGCTTGTGTGTTTATCCTGCAGCCTTGGGCTGCCCCAGAGAGATAAAGACGCAGCAAAAAGGGGCCAGACCTGGGGGCTGGGCTGCCTTTTCACTGAGCCCACACTTTGCGAGTCCATTACCAAAACCTAGCAGCTCACATTCCAATCACATTGAACCCAGGTCTAAGCGACCACAGCACAACCCATTTGTATCAAGACGGTTTTCCTTTAAAACCTATGAACTTCATACAGTCTAGGGACGAGGCTGAAGACTCAAGGGAGGGTCTCCTCCCAAAGTGGGAGGAGGTAAGGATACCCAAAGGAGAAGTTTTGCTGGGAGCTCTTATCAGCATACCCATCAGGGACCCTTTTATTTCCTTTGTTCCATTGTTTTCTCCTTACTCTGTCTACCCCCCCCCCCTTTTTTTTTCTTTTCCTACTCTTGGTACCCTTAGCTATTACTTAATCCCACTGAGTACTTTCTGAGAAAAAGTAATCACCGACCCTTATATTGCCAGGAGGGCCAGAAGGCAAGAAAGATATTATGTTTTCATCACTATTATATTCATTTTAAATTGATATTTACTGCCCTGGAATCCAGAATCCATTCCCAGTCCTAGTTCAATCTACTCCAATACCCAACAACATCCGCTCTCAGAATTTCATTATTCGATGCCACTTTCTCCTACTGCTCCAAAAGGATGTTTGAAAAAGAAACAGCCCATGAGATGTTAGAAGTCGTTGGTGCCGTATTATATAAAAGCAGTGATGGGACAAATGCGTGTTAAATAATGTGGAGAAACAAACCGCATGCCAGGAGAACAGCAGTAAATTTAACACGGGGAAATTGAAGGATGACTCTTTTCTCTGGCTGGGTGACCACGTTCCCGCAAAGAATTATAATTACATGAGAGGTCGCCAAATATATTATCTCATGGAAAATTTAAGGCGTGCTTTTCAACCTGTTCTCTCACCTCTCTGCTGCAGATTTGAATAACCCAAGTCAGGCTTAACAGAAGTCATTAGCCCACAGAATGCCTGGAGAATTTTGAACTTTTTTTTTTTTTGGTTTCCACTACCATAAAGTAACAAGACAGGTGTAAAATATCATCTTTGTACACTCCAAGAATACACACACACACACACACACATTGAAAAGGTGTTTTTCCTAGGATAGAATGATCCCACAGTCCAATAAACCAAGATACTGGCAAACTGAAACAAAAAGATGTTGATTGGCAGTGTCAGGAACTCTAAAAAATTAATCTGGGATTTAGGGAATGGACTTGTATCATCAATATTATCAATTTTCCACCAGCCATATTGAATTATTTCCTGGAACGGGTAAAGTGGGAGGGAGTTTTGTTTGTTTCTTTTTACATTTTTTTATTAAAGTGTAGTCAATTTCCACTGTTCTGTCACTTTCTGCTGAACAGCAAAGTGACCCAGTCACACATATATATACATTCTTTTTCTCATCTTATCTTATAACGTGTTCTATCACAAGTGACTGAATATAGTTCCCTGGACGATACAGCAGGAAGTTTCCTTTTTAAATTCTGATTCAGATATGCAAAAAGGGAGCCTGATTTAGAACTTAGACCTTTTTCAGGATGCTTACTCTTTTGTTTGCCTCTTGCCTGTACTACGTGTTCTGTTGATCAATGGCTCTCTGTCACCTTTAGGCATATCTTTGGTCGCTCTTATTGTTCCTGTGTCCATCGGAATATTTGTTAATCACAAATGGCCCCGTCAGGCCAAGATCATACTTAAGGTAAGTGTCTCGTGTCACAGGCAGCTCGGTCAGCTGCTCCACGGTGTGCCTGGCATTGGTGGGTCTCTCCATCTGCCGAACTGACTTTTCTCACCATAGGATAAAGCCCCTTCCAGTGGGTCTTTAGATTATTCGACATTCAGCCCAGTCTTCTAGAACACCCCACCCTGTCCCATCCACACGGCAAGCTTCTCACCCCCCCTTGAGAGACCCAATTCAAACTTCACCTCTTGGCTTTTCTACTCTGTAGCCCACAGCACTTTGCCTTTATCTCTGTTAGGTGGGTTTGTGTTATAAAATACATCTAGATGGCTAAGAAAAGAGACCATAGCTTTCTCATCCCTGTCTCCATAGAACCCATTCAGTGTCTGGCCATCGGTAGATAGAGAGACCGCTACACAGATAGATAGACATAAAAATAATATAGCTATATACAAATGGTGATATAGAATTAATAACCATTCGTTTCCTTTTACCAACCGTATTCTAACCAGATGAGATAGAGATGGAGTGGAGATGGACAATACAGAAATATAGACAGGGACAGATTCTCTTCCTCAGGGCGCAGAATAAGCCACTTGGTATTCTTTGTTTCTCTGGACCAAGAAAAAAAAAAGCTGTAATCTCCAAATTTTTTTAATGTGAAAAGGAGAACACGATAATAGTGGCTTTTGCTTGCCTGTGCCTTTTTAACCTGTAGAGATTTTTTTCTCTGTTTTCTCACTATCATAGCAATCATAAAAGGTGACTGGGGGAGTTCCCTGGGGACTGCGTGCATGCAGGATCTAGCATTGTCACTGCTGTGGCTCACGTACCTGCTGTGGCACAGCTTTGATCCCTGGCCTGAGAACTTCCTCACACTATGGACATGGCCAAAAAAAATTTTAATTAAATTAATAAAAATAAAAGGTGACTGGGGCAAGATTTCATCTTCAATGACTGATTAAAAAGAACTAAGACTCAGAGAGGTTTCATGATTTACCAAAAGAAGGAGGGCAGGAGGAGCTGAATCTGGAAGGCAGGTCTTCTAGTTCTCATTGGAGCAGGTTTTCTTCCTCTCTGACAAGGATAATTGGCTAAAACATCCTCTTCAGGCTAACCCAGCAAAGACACTCTGTGTCCTGTTAATCTTAAAAATTGAAATGTGGGAGTTCCCGTCGTGGCGCAGTGGTTAACGAATCCGACTAGGAACCATGAGGTTGCAGGTTCGGTCCCTGCCCTTGCTCAGTGGGTTAATGATCCGGCGTTGCCGTGGGCTGTGGTGTAGGTTGCAGACGCGGCTCGGATCCCGCGTTGCTGTGGCTCTGGCGTAGACCAGTGGCTACAGCTCCAATTGGACCCCTAGCCTGGGAATCTCCATATGCCGTGGGAGCAGCCCAAGAAATAGCAAAAAGACCAAAAAAAAATTTTTTTTAATTAATTTAAAAAAAAATTGAAATGTGGGGGAGTTCCCATCATGGCGCAGTGGTTAACAAATCCGACTAGGAACCATGAGGTTGCGGGTTCGGTCCCTGCCCTTGCTCAGTGGGTTAACGATCCCACCTCCATATGCTGAGGGAGCAACCCAAGAAATAGCAAAAAGACACACACACAAAAAAATGAAATGTGGGGAGTTCCCACTGTGGCACAATGGGATTGGCAGCATCTTTGTAGTGGCAGGATGTAGGTTCGATCCCTGGCCTGATGCAGTGGGTTAAAGGACCCCGAGTTGCTGCAGCTGTGGGGTAGGTCGCAACTTCGGCTAGGTTCTGATGCTGAGCCCAGGAACTCCATATGCCACAGAGCAGCCAGAAAAGAAACAAAAAATTGAAACATGGGACAAGCACCAATGATTCTGGTGGGTCCGACCGCAGCCATCAGGTGAGGACACAGAGAGGTCACTTATTCTCACTTCCCCAGAGGCAAAGAGATGCCTAGGCATCTTTTCTGACAAATACAGTTGAATTTGCTTTGACACATGATTTCTGCATCTGCTCCTGCCTTTCTTCCAGGTTGGATCCATCACAGGCGCCCTGCTCATCGTGCTCATAGCTGTGATCGGAGGAGTGCTATACCAGAGCGCCTGGATCATCGAGCCCAAACTCTGGATTATAGGAACCATATTTCCTTTGGCCGGTTACTCCCTAGGCTTTTTTCTGGCTAGAATAGCTGGCCAGTCCTGGGACAGGTATGGTGTTTGATAAATCAGACTATGAATTTTCTTCTGTAATAGCTGCTATGTTCGTTTGCTAGGGCCACTGTAACAAAGTACCACAAGCCCAGTGGCTTAAACAATAGAGATTTGTCTCCTCGCTCTGGAGGTCAGATGTCCAAAGTCAATGGCAGCAGGACTGGTCCTTCCTGTGGGATAAGAGGGTAGATACCTGTTCCAGGCTTCTCTCTTCGGCTGGTAGATGGGCATCTTCTACCTATTTCTCTTCATGCTGCCTTCCTTCTATGCAGGTGTCTGTGTCCAAGTTTCCCCTTTTCGTAAGGACACGGATCATGCTGAATTATGGTGCATTCGAATAACCTTGTCTTAACTGATTATATCTTCAGGGACCCTATTTCCTAATAAGGTCACAGTCTGAAGTACCGAAGGTTGGGACTTTAGCATAGGCATTTGGGAAGATACAATTCAACCCATAACAGCTATAAATACCAAATGACAAATTCAAAGTCTCTCACCTGTAATAACATTCACCCTATTTCTGAATACATCATTTGAAGTAGACTCATTCATTCCTAAATTATACAAGTCCCCAGAAAGAAAATACTGACTGCCTCTTTTTAGTCCAGATTCTCCCAGACCATTCCCCACACCGTGCAGGTTGGGCTCTTCCATTGTCACGTGTCTCATTCTCTAAGCAAAGTGACTTCAACAAAAGGATGAACTCATGACTCAAAAAGTGCAGAACTTGTCTTAGCATGCATGGCTTGGTGCAACGGAAAGACATTTCCTTTCTTCCTAACAAATCAGAAGCAACAGGCAGGCAGAGAAGCAGGTGCAGGAGCTGGTACATGGATGAGGTTGGGATAAGATGAGAGACATGAGCAGTGAGAAGGGTGTGGGACCCAGGCCAGGCATTTACTCTTCCTCTGACTTTCTCATCTGTAGAATGGGGCCGGTGATGCCTACCTTGCACATTTATTTTTTAATCAAATTTTAAAACAACATTATAGGTGCAAACTGTTGCCTTTGGAATGGATAAGCAATGAGATCCTGCTGTATAGCACTGGGAACTTTATCTAGTCACTTATGATGGAGCATGATAATGTGAGAAAAAGGAATATGTATGTGTATGTGTGACTGGGTCACCTTGCTGTATGGTAGAAAATGGACAGAACACTGTAAACCAGCTATCATGGAAAAAAATAAAAATCATTAAAAATTTTAAAAATAATAAAAATTTAAAAATGAAAAAAACAAACACCTGCTATACAGCACAGGGAACTATATTCAGTATCTTCTAATAAACTATAATGGAAAAGAACAGTACAAAAAGTATATAGATATATACATATACGTACATACATTTATGTATAACTGAATCACTTTGCTCTACACCTGAAACTAACACAATATTGTAAATCAACTATACTTCAATTAAAAAAAAAAGATTTGCTGAGAAGAACAAAACCAATTTAACAAATAAAACAATTATAGCAAATACTCTGTCTTGAGTGTCTTCTCAGCACCCGCCCTGTGCTTTACACAGTTAGCAAGGACTTAACTGAAGAGTGCCACTCTGCCAGTTATGGAACACAGACATAAATGAGCCTGCTCCTTTCATATTTTTTAAAATTTAAATAAATAAATGAATATATACAGACATGCACACACATAAATATATCTGATTTTACTATATATGTATTTATTCAATATATAATTTTATTGTATAAATTTTATTTTATTACTAAATATATGAATGATTTGATTATATTTAATAAGTATATATCATGTATTAATAAATATATTATATACAGTATAAAATATATTAAATATAGTATAAATACTGTGTGTGTGTGTATATATGTATATACACACGCACTTATAGAAACAGATGACATAGATACCTTTCACTGTTCAGAGCCAAAATAAGCTGGTGTTATTTGTTCTTAAACAAAAAGAAAATTATGATCTCTGATTTTTTTTTTCTTTTTGGTCATGCACCCATAACACGTGGAATTTCCCAGCCAGGGATGGAACCCACGCCCCAGCAGCGACTGGAGCCACTGCAGTGGCAACACCGGATCTTTAACCCACTGTGCCACAAGAGAACTCCTAATCTCCCATTTTTTTAATGTGAAAAGGAGAAAACAATAATAGTGGCTTTTACTTATATAAGGCTTGTAACTCTTACAGAGGTTTATAGCCATGGTCTCATTATCATAACAATAAGGGTGACTAGCTCAAGGTTTTATCTATGTATATGTAGAGAGAAAGAGAGAAAATATTTATATTACATTATATTATCTAATAATGTATTAATAAGTTACGCATCTGTTTAATATAAATAGCTACATTGTAAATAGATACATTAAAAGCAGATACCTGTATGCACACATGCATGTGTACTTATTCTCATATCTGCTTTTTTTTTCCGGAGGAAAATGTTTTAAATTGAAGTATGATTTATTTAAAACGTTGTGTTAGTTTCAACTGTACAGCAAAGTAATTCAGTTATCCACACACGCACATATATATTCTTTTTCGGATTCTTTTCCACTATAGGTTATTAACAAGATACTGAGTAGATTTTCCTGTGCTGTACAGTAGATCCTGGTTGGTTATCTATTTTATACATAGTAGTGTGTGTTGGTTAATCCCAAACTCCTACTTTGTCCCTCCCCGCACAGCTCCCTCTAGCCCCTTTGGTAACCATGAGTTGGTTTTCTCTGTTCATATCTGCCTTTAATGTAATACAATGACAAAGCAACACAACGACGCCCAGAACAAAGCAATAAAAACATAGGTTCTCTGATCGTGCCTTTCAGGTGCCGAACGGTTGCTCTGGAAACCGGGATGCAGAACACGCAGCTGTGCTCCACCATCGTCCAGCTCTCCTTCACCCCCGAGGAGCTGAACCTCGTGTTCACCTTCCCCCTCATCTACAGCGTCTTCCAGCTCTTTTTGGCGGGACTATTTGTAGGAAGTAAGGGCACTGATCACCACATTTCCCTGTACTGTTCTTCTCTGAGAAGCCCCGGGGTTGCTAAGATGGCATGTTTTGATTCCCCTGTTTCCGGTAGTGAATTTTAAAAATTAAATCAAATTCCTTTTTTCTGGCAGTGGAATAAATGGGTGGGGAAAACCACCCATTATATCATTATGACTTTCCAACTGCCAATGAAAAAAAAAATATGATTTTACCAAAAGGGTCTAGTAGAGGCTATTTTAAGTGAAAAGGAATGGAGATTGATTCTCTCCACAGATGTTCTTTTCCTCAGTAATTACGGAGGCATATTAACCAATAAAATGGCTGGGACCATTTTATGGTGGGGCCCCTCTACCTGCTCCCAGGAACCCTGAACTGGTCATTTTTCTCAAAACATCATCTTAATATGCTTAGTATATATAGAATGTTTATCAGAAAACTGGTATAGAAAAGATACTTATCAGGCTAAGTTATATTTGAAGACAGATATATGTGTGTGCGTGTGGGTGTGTGGGTGTGTATATATACACACAAGTACATACATACAAATATATGGATGTATGTAAGTATATATGTACACATCTATGTGTATGTATATATGTGTATGTATATACATATAAATATGTGTATGTATATGCATATAAATATGTGTATCCATATTTTGTATTATTTTACTAGCCATATAATTGAAACAGTTAAAGCAAACATGTATTAGGAACAGCCAACTTGAGTTTTCATTTGACCCTGATGTACCACGCAGCTTTGAGCCTCTGGTACCTGCCACCTGCTGGCCTTCACCTACTGCACACTTTTCTCTACATTTTGCTTTTGAAGGACTGGTGAGATTTAACCTTTATTTTCAAATTCTGGGCTTAATGAAGAAACTTTTTTTTTAAAGTCTCGAAGCATTGTAACAGGGATCGTACGGGGAAGGGGAATGAACAAAATCACGTAACTCAAGTGATACAATAACCCGAGGTGTAGTTTTGTCTAGGCTGGGGTTTGCTTTCTCGCTTAGCTCCAGTAAGTATTCAGCTGGCCCTCGGGAGCTGGTGGCTCTCTGGGCTACGGTCTCGAATGCCATTCCCGAAGCAGAGTTTTCCTTTCTGGTACAGGACTCTCTGGACCCATTAGAAACGTTCCACTGACTCATCACTGGTGCAGGAGAGAGGGCTCCATGGCCTGATTACCTTGTTTTCCAGTATGATGGAGATGGAGTCAGTCTGGTGCACTGTGGAATTTTCCCAAAGAACTACTAGTGGAGTCTACTAGACGAGCCAAGGGAAGTAGCCTGGTGATACAGAACAATTAAGTCGATTTACCAGTTAAATAACTAATCTAAAAGGACCGGCTAAGTTGAAGGAATAATGGAAAATTGGGCCATACTCTTCGCCTTATACGTTCTCATAGTTTTAACAGCAAGAACAAAAACAAGGAGACATCTCTCCTAAGGATAAGCAGTGCTGGGAGACATTGCTTGGTGAAAGGATGTACAGTCTGAATAGTTTCTGAAACAAGGAGGGGAGAGAAGGAAGAGAAGGAGAGAGGGAAGAAGGAAAGAACGAAGGATGGGCAGTAAACAGTTGGATGAAAGAAAATCAGTGATAAGTTGAGGCATTCCCAGCTCAAAACAGTTTGTAATAAAAGTTCTAGGATATTTTTAATTAACCACAAACTCAGTTCAAAAGAGTCAATAGTTCAGTGGCCTCAAAACGAATATATTAGTAGAAGTGCCGGGACCATCCAAGGAGATGCCAACCTTGACATACTAAGATCTTGGGAGAAGCCTGTTGTCTCTCTCAGTGTATCCTCATGTGAGTGAGTGTTTACTGAGCATCTCCTGCTTCCCCAGGGCTGTGCCAGGCACCCAACTACTTAATCTCATGTATGATCACACCTGCCCTATGAGAGGATAGTATTACTATACCAATTGTAAATATGAGGTGTTGGAATCCAAGGGTTCCAATAAATAACATCTTCTCTCTGTGTGTTGATATTGGAGCCAGATGAGAAGTAGGAGGGAAAAAAAGTATTTAGATAATAAAACAAAATAGCACTTTTATGATAGATAAAGCTTAATGAGAAAATATGGCTCAAAACTGTGGCCAAGGGGGCTTGTTAATTCCACCCCTCTCCACTGCTTCCTGGGTGTACAATTTGCACACATATAACACACATAAGCTGCAGGCCAGTCAGTCTGGGTGAGCTGACCTCAAAAATATGCGGCCACCAGGGACCAGCAGCTTCATGGGAGAGGGGAAAGCTGATCACCCAGCGGGCAAGGCTCCCCCATCATGGGAATGAGAGAATGAAGGCAGGGAGACACAGTGGTTCTAGTTCTCCCACACAGATCCTTAGACTAGGCTCTGCCCTTCCACTTAGCTTGCAGCTTATCTGTCAAGGACTAGGAAATAACTGGGAGATGGGAGGAGATCCTTAGACCAGGCTCTGCCCTTCCACTTAGCTTGCAGCTTATCTGTCAAGGACTAGGAAATAACTGGGAGATGGGAGGAGAGAACAGAGGGAGAGAATAAAAGCTTGCTGTTGTGGTTATTGGTAAGGAGCACCTGCAGGGCTGAAGCCTGCAGAGGTCGCTTGGGCAAACATCCCCTGGCTGTAAGCTGGGTCTTCCAAAAGTGCAGTCACCTCTCTTAGCATGAAGATTGGTTGTCACAGGAAGAGGGATCATGCTCTCTAAAACAGCCTCCAGCCTACAGAAGCCACAGACTGCCTCCTGCTCTTTTTCCCCCCTCAATTAGAATCACTGTCCAAAGTAAGTCGGCAGTTTCTTGTTATGAAGTTTGTTTAACCTGCTGTGTATTGTTTTCTAGTATACGCGGTATACAGGAAATGGTATGGTAAAAACAAGGTGGAATTTCCAGAGGGCAAAGACAACGAACCCGACCCCAAGTCATCATTCCAAAAGGCAAACGAAGGATTTCAACCGGATGAAAAGTAAACAGCAGTGGACCAAAAAGAAGAATTCCAAAGACTGCTTCCACTGCCACAGGATTTAATTATTTGCTTTGTTGGGACATTGGGCAGGAAAAAGTCAAAGTGAAAATGTAAGTTTGAATTGAATCCATGTACTGGTTTGGGTACCAAGTGACTGGAGGTTCAAATCTTTAATATGACAAATATTTATACATATACACTTATATATACTTATGTACTGTCTTTGAATATGCCCCCCCAAAAAAATAACATCCTCAGACCTCAGACTAAAGCTGACAGAGGAAACACTGAGAATTTAATAACCAAATGAGAATCGAGCCCAGAACTCACCAGGGATTTTTCGTACATCAATTGCTCAGCCTTGCAAGTCCAATGGCGTTCACCACACTCTCTTAGGAAAACAGAACTTGAATTTGGCAGAGCTCTTCAAGCCCTGGAGAAAGATGTCCTGAGCCTTGCCTGTAGGACGAAGGCCCATGTGGGCTAGTATGACAGCTGTTTGGTTCACACAAAGCCCCCACAGTAGGCCTCATAGAGCGAGGAGGTGGCAGGAGGCACAAAGACAGCAGAAGTGTTGGAAGAAACACGACGACTCTAGTGGGTGACCTCTGTTCCACAGGAGGTCATGGGGAGTACATGCAAGAGCCCAAATAACAGAAATGTGCTTGAAATGCAAGACTAGAGTCAATTAGATGCGCAGACGTAAGTAGCGGTGAGAATGACATCAGGGAGCCGGGGACGGAGGCGGGGGAGTGAGTATTAAACGGTGTTTGAGAAAGAAGAGGGCAAGTCCAGGGCCCAGAAGTGGGAAGAGCATCGCCAAGGGAGTCTCTCAGATGCTGGGAGGTCTAACAAGAGGAAGCGAAGAGGACGTGGACAATATTTTAGGGCCAAGGAGAAACAACTGGCCAAGGGTTAGGGTCTCAATTATAGGTCTAAATTAATCTCCTGTTCCTCATTCCTCAGCAAGATGTGGCCCATTCTTAATTCTGTTGGTAGTGGTTTAGTTCCCCACCCCATCCCACCCTTTTTTTTTCTACCTTTTAAGGCTGCACCCAGGCTGGGGTTTGAATCGGAGCTACAGCTGCTGGCCTACACCACAGCCTGTGGCAACGCCAGATCCTTAACCCATTGAACGAGGCCAGGGGTCAAACCCACAGCCTCATGGTTCATAGTCAGGTTCGTTACCACTGAGCCACAACGGGAACTCCCAGTTCCATTTTCTGTGTGGACATGTTCACTGCCTCATAGATCCCCTTTCAAGTGTTTTGGCTTCCAAGGGCCTTTGGCATTTGGGTGGTGTGTGTTCAGGTCCTGCTCTTGACCCTCAGCCTTTCGGGAACATGAACTTCAGCTTTTAACTTGGCTCTTGCAACACAGGATGAGGAGGGAGTCTGCCTTTGAATGTCGTAACATTGATGCTTCTTTTAATACCAGGCTCACATTTACAATTGAAGAAGGCCTCCAAGTCTTTCATCATTAGACAGATATATTCAAAGGAACTGGGGATTTTCTTAAAGGAAAGTAGGGGAGAGGTGATGCAGATTTTCCTATTAGGCAGGGTCAAAGAACAACCTTCCAAGGGTGGAAAAAGAGGACTTGCAGTCTCTCTGCCAAGTCCCTCCTCCACTTGCTTCATCAGACAGAAAACAGGCAGGTGCACAAAAGACACGCTGTGAATTCCTATCATGATTTCAACATGCCCAAAGTCAAGGGCCTGGACGCCAGCAGCTGCAACAGGCAGCTTTTTCCTCCCTGTCGATATGGGAGTCAAACAGAATTTGGCTCTCTTAACATGATGTGGTATCTTATGAGTGGTGGGTTTTTTTTTTCCTAATGTGCTAGAGGGAAGAAAAATAGCTGAGCTTTTTGAAAATGAAAGCTCTCTATTTTTAAATGAGTTTGGAAAGCTGATTAAATTATGTATTTTATTGCCTCTGTGAGTATCATATTAAATGAATATTTTATTTTAAAGGCTTGAATAAATGAAAATAATTTTTGTAATGGTTGGTCTATTTGGGTCTTTGTGACACTTGTCAAAACATCCTCACTGTTCAATTCTAGAGAAATAAATACAGTGGGGCTTTTCATGTTAAATTGCTCTTTGGAAATTACCAGAAAGAGACTTTTAATTAAATATTCTAGTAATTAGGTCTCCCACTCAATCAGATTGAGGTGGTCCCCAAGAAAATCATACTAGGGGATCATTAAAGATTCTTAAGAACAGTGTGTTGATACCTGATTTTAAATAATAATAAAAGTACTATGTGTACTTATAAATAAGACCACCACTACTTCTGTGAAAAAAGAGAGAGAGAGAGGAATTCCCGCTGTGGCACAGTGGGTTAAGCATTCAGGATTGTCTCTGCAGTAGCTTGGGTCGCTGCCGAGGTACGCGTTCAATTCCCACCCACTGCCCAGGGCAGTGGGTTAAGTATCTGGCACTGTCACAGCTGTGGCATAGGTCACAGCTGTGGCTCACATTCGATCCCTGGCCAGGTCTTCCATGTGCCCTGCAGGTGCAGCCAAAAAGAAAAAAGAGAGAGAGAAGGACAGAGAGATATACAGATACAGAGACAAAGAGATATTTCAATTACGGTGCTGGTGCCTTAAAATCTCTCATCAAGAAGAATTGAAAAAATTCAGGTTATGACCCTCATTTGACTATTGGAAGACATCTCTCTCTTCTCCATCTATGAAACTCTCCCTCTCTTCCAGCAGGACACAGTTTCTCTTTCCTGGAATATTTGGCATCCCATTATCTTTATTTCTCAAAAACCACATCAGCTTAGAACAAGGGTCTTCAGGTGGTAATATGGATACTTGCAGTATTTGAAATTGTCCCGGGGGTTGCAGGAATGGATGGGGAAGCAGCTCCCTTGTCTTCAACTTGCATGTGTTTACTTTCCCAAAACTACCCTGCTTAAATTCCTGCTTGAGAATGTTCTGAGTTCTCCCTTCCCACCTCTTCCTTTCTGGTAAGATGCCCCTCTGCCCCCTTGAAAAAGGAAAGCCTGGCTCCCACCAGCTCTCGTCTGACTGTGGTGGCACTGGCCCAGGGTTGAAGAATTTTGAACATCAAGTAGAGGAACAATTCAGAATAATAGTGTCCAAGAAAAACATCTCATCTTTCTCAGTTATATACATATTTCTTTAAGGTTCTAGAAATGGAGTGGTCTCATCTGTATGGGAATATTCAGAATCTAGAAGTACTGTAAAGTGGTGTGGGAGTGAAAACAATTTTCTGTTAACAGGCTGGCACTTCGGCCCCAACTCTTTACCAAAAAATCATCCCTGGGAGAGCAAACAAAGGAGAAACAGTGAAAGAGGGCACTTTTTTCCCCAACCAAGAGATCCCAAACTTATGGCACCTCTCCATCTTGACACTGAAGTTCAGATGTGACAGGACTGACACAGGGACCCATATCAATATATTGGTTAGACTTGAACAATGAAATCAAATATTCTTTTCTGACAGAAAGTGTGATTTAGCTGATGTGGAAACGGCCCTTGCTTTGCCAATGAAGAAATGCAAAGGGGATTTTCCACAAATTAGATGAGCAAAATCTGTAGCACACGGTTTTAAAGAATATACCAAACATGTGATAATGTAAAAAGCACATTAGGAAAATAATTAATTTAGAATATATGAGTCCTATAACCCAATAATAAGGAGGAAAGTAACAATTTAAAAAATAAGCACAAAAATTTAAACAGACTCTTCAGTAAAGAAGAGCAGTAAGGCAAATAAGCACGGAAAAGATGCTCCATACCATCTTTACGGTAATTTCAAACCAAAACCACAAGGGGGTACCACTGAATACCCAATAAAACAGCTAAAATTAAAAATTATTGGTGACAGCGAGTATTGAGGACATAAACAGTAATTCTCATAGATTGCAGGTGACAGGGTCACTTCAAAACCAGTTTGAAGTCTCTTATAAAGCTAAAAACACACCAACCATATAACCCAGCAATCTCCCTTTTAGGTATTTACAACCCAATCAAAAAATGGGCAAAAGATCTAAATAGACATTTCTCCAAAGAAGATAGACGAGATGGCCAAAGAGAGAAAAACACTCAACACCTCTAATATTAGAGAAATGCAAATCAAAACTATGAGGTATCATGTCACACTGGTCAGAATGGCCATGATCAAAAAGCCTACAAACAATAAATGCTCGAAAGGGTGTGGAGAAAAGGGAACCCTCCTACACTGTTGGTGGGAATGTAAGCCAGTACATCCACTATGGAGAACAATATGGAGGTTCCTTAAGAAGCTAAAAATATGATCCAGCAATCCCACTCCTGGGCTTATATCCAGAGAAAGACATAATTCAAAAATGTATGTGTACTCCAACACTCATTGCAGCACTATTTACAATAGCCAACATGTGGAAGGAACCTTAATTACCATTGACAAAGGAATGGATAAAGAAGATGTGGTATATATATATGTATCATGGAATATTACTCAGCCATAATGAGTTAATACATTATGGATGGACCTAGAGATTATCATACTAAGTGAAGTAAGTCAGATAGAGAAAGACAAATATCACATGATATCACTTATATGTGACCTCCTAAAAAATGGACTTATTTACAAAACAGAAACAGACTCAGTCTTTGAAAACAAACTTACGGTTACCAAAGGGGAAAGATGAGGGTAAGGGATAAATTAGGAGCCTGGGGTTAACATATACACAATACTATATATAAAATAATCAACAAGACCTACTACATAGCACAGGGAACTCTAATGAATATTCAGTAATAACCTCTAAGGGAAAAGAATCTGAAAAAGAATGGATGTGTGTATATGTATAACTGAATCACTTTGCTATACACCTGAAACTAATACAACATTGTAAATCAACCATACTCCAATATAAAATAAAAATTAAATTTTAAAAATTGGTGGATTTTATTCTATATAAGTTATACCATGAATAAAATGGATTAAAATGTTTATTGGTCAAGATGATGAAGCAGGTAAATTTATTTCATCCCCAATCCTCTTTGAGAATACTGAGTTAAATTTGGAGCCTCTCAATGAAAGGGTAACAAGATGTAAGAGCTATTTGATAAGTCTGGTCAAGCCTTTCGCAGTCTAGTTCCTAGAAACTGAAACAGTGAATAACTCAGGTTCCAGAAACATTTTGCAAAATAGGCATTTCCAGTTCTTTGCTTTCAACACACCTGGGAGGTTCTGGTTAAGCTATTGCTCTTGCATAGTTTCCATGATACACCACTCTGATTTCTTTGGCATATAACTTGGAAGAAGTTCAAATTTAAGGAACAATATATACCCAAAGTTCTTCCATTGTCATCTCCCTCTTTATATGAACCAAGATTGATGAGCACTTAAATCTACAAAAATTTTAGGAGAGGAGCAAATGAGATGCTAAACCTTAGCTCAGTCTGATAATAACAGCAAAAGTGGTGCCATTGTGTTGTGGGCTTTCTTTAATTTCTATACTGTGTGAACTGATTTAGTCTTCACAACAACTCTATGGCATAAGTAATATTTTCTCCTGTTCTCAGATAAGGACATTTAGGCACAGAGAACTAAATAACTTTCTCCATATCACACAGCTGGCAAGTGGCAAAACATGGCTTGAACTCAAGAAATCTCACTCTACATCCTATAACACTGGCCACAGTGCTAACCTGTTTCATATTTATCCACAGATACATGGAATTTCACAATTTTCATGAAGGCATTACATTAGAATAAAACTCTTCAGTGGAAATGAAATGAAAATCTAAATTCAAGTATAAAGAAAAACAAAGTGAAATTCCCAAATATGAAGGCAGAACTTGTTAATATTCGCTTTAATTTGACAGTGAATATCATACAGAGGAAGCATGCAGATCCCATTGGATACATGTGAAAGCGATGTGACAGTTTAATTTTAAAAGTTCAGTAGTTACAAAACTGTATTTACATCAATTGTCAGAAATTAAATTTGTAATTATTTACTCTTAGGATGACAAATTTTAAATAGCACCAAAAAATGTGCAAGGTATTCATAGGTTTTAAAAGATATTTGGGGGTATGAGATCTAATTTCTTTTTTAATTCCAGTGTTCTAGCCTTCTATTAACTTGGTAAGAATTGCATTTAAAATCCTGGTCAGTAGTATGCTTTTTATGAAATTCTACTCAGCCATAAAAAAGAATAAAATATTGCTATTGGCAGCAACATGGATGCAACTGGAGATTCTCATACTAAGTGAAGTCAGTCAAAAAAAGATAGACAAATACCATGTGAAATCACTTATATGTGGAATCTAAAATATGGCACAAATAAACCTCTCTACAAAACAGAAACGGACTCACACCCATGGAGGACAGACTTGTGGCTGCCAAGGAGGAAGGGGAGAAATGGGATGAACGGGAGTTTGGGGTTGGTCGATGCAAACTATTACATTTAGAATGGATAAGCAATGAGGTCCTACTGTGTAACACAGGGAATTATATGCAATTTCTTGGGGCAGAACATGCTGGAAGATAGAATGAGAAAAAGAATGTATATACATGTATGACCTGGTCATTATGCCGTATCGCAGAAACTGACACAACACTGTAAATCAACTATATTTTAATAGAAGAGTCAAAAAAACCCTCTAGAATCAAAGAAGCCACCGTTGGAAGCCCAGCCCCCTTGCTAGATCTGAGATTTCAGGCCTGTCCCATAAAATCTCTGAACCTCTGTTTCAATATTTGCAAAATAGAGGTGATAAAAATACTCCATAGGGTTGTTGATGATTAAGTATTTTGCACAATTCCTAGCATAATCTGAGAATTAAAAAAAAAAAAAAAAAAGCCTGGTCAGTGTTATAAAGATGGTAGAGGAAGTTGGGAAGCATAATTTTTACTGCATATAAAATATAGACAGACAGACACGCCATGCACACAGTGCAAAAAATAACAAAAGAGGAGTTCCCATCATGGCGCAGTGGTTAACGAATCCGACTAGGAACCATGAGGTTGCGGGTTCAGTCCCTGCCCTTGCTCAGTGGGTTAACAATCCGGCGTTGCCGTGGGCTGTGGTGTAGGTCGCAGACGTGGCTCGGATCCCGCGTTGCTGTGGCTCTGGCGTAGGGCGGTGGCTACAGCTCTGATTCAACCCCTAGCCTGGGAACCTCCATATGCCGCGGGAGCGGCCCAAGAAATATCAACAACAACAACAACAACAACAACAACAAAGACAAAAAATAAAAAAATAAAAAATAAAAAATAAAAAAAATAACAAAAGAGATAGTATATTATTATTCAAAATTACAAGAGTGGTTTGGGATGTTTAGACACAAAGATTACTCGCGTGTTAAACCAGCAGAGTTTGGAGCTGAGTTACTGATGCATATATTATGGATAAGTCACCATGGTTACATCATTCTCAAACCAGGAGAATTTAAAAGAAGAGCTTTTCAAAAATAACAAATATGATTCAGTCCTTCTGCTGCTGAGAATATAATGACTCTTTTGCAAATAGCCTTTGGAATTAAGGAACATTACAGGGGCTACAGCTACTAGGTTAGTATTGCAGATGTCTACCCTTTAAAGGAATCAATGAGGACAGTACAGACACTCATTCAGGACAAAAGGGAACCGGGTTATGAAGTCACAAGTGAAAAAATAAATTCGTATTTAATTATCTTTACACTGCAATGCATCCAAGTGATCCGGATCAAAAGGAAAATGGAGACATGAAAACTGTTTCAAGAAATGGGAATGGGAGTTGACTTTTCAATATATTTTACTATTATATAACATGTGAGAACCAAATAAATTCAAAGGGGAAAGAAAGAAACACCTTAAGATGTTTCCCCTGGAGGGATAACGTGGGTTCCCTCGTGTCCATCTAGAGATCTGGGAGACGCTGGAGGAAAGGGGAGATATACGTGCCTCTACTGGTTCTAACAGCTGCTGCCTCCTGTCTTTTCTCCTCCCACTTGGCCCCTGGGAGTCTCTGTTCCCAACTGGCAGGGCACAGACTCACCAGTGTGCCAAACACTAGTCTGGTTAACCCCACACCCATCTCCTGTCCCTTTCTTCCACTCCCACCTCAACTGAAAACTCAGGCTCCCACTTTGATTTGCATTCAGGTGCCCCTATGCCACAGTTCTAGTCAATTACACAGAAGCAGAAAAGGGCAGGAAGATTCTAGCAAAGCCTTGGGTAATTTGGGTTGATGTTGCTAAAAGGCAATAGATGCATTCAGCATTATTCCTTCCTCCATGGCCTTCTCATTTCAAGACAAATGGGTTCCCGGTGCCACAACAGTGACAAGGAAGGAGTGAACAGGGACTTGCACAGACACCAGCCCTAGACTGCTAAGCCACTGAACCAATGGCAGCAGCATCCCACCTCTGGGCTTCCTGCTATTTGCGAAGAACGAACACTACTCACTTAAGCTGCTGTTGCTCAGAGCTATTGCTACTTGCATTTAGAAGCATTCCTAACTTGTGGATCTGATAATTACTATACCTGGAGTTGCCGTGGGTATAAGACTCTCAGGCAAACATCCGAGGACACAGCCTTGGTAGACAAGAGGGGGCTGAAAGTTGTAGGGGTCACTGTCAAGATAAAGTTTCTCCAAATACAGTTCCGCTTGGGGCACAGCAAGGTGGCAAGTTCTATAAAAGCAATGACTGTAACTTTTAATTTGTCTATCTCTTATCATAAAAGAAGCTCAGTACATTTCTGTGAAGTTGAAAACACTGGCCCTGCATCACATTATGAAAAATGTTGCACATTTTCAAGCCAAAACTATCTCTCCACCGATTTAAAATTAAAAGTAATAGACACAGGAGTTCCTGTCGTGGCGCAGTGGAAACAAATCCAACTAGGAACCATGGGGTTGAGGATTCGATCCCTGGCCTTGCTCAGTGGGTTAGGGATCTGGCGTTGCCGTGAGCTGTAGTGTGGGTCACAGACGCGGCTTGGATCTGGTGTGGCTGTGGCTGTGGCCAGCAGCTGCAGCTCCAATAAGACCCCTAGCCTGGGAATCTCCATATGCCATGCCATGGGTGCGGCCCTAAAAAGACCAAAAAAAAAAAGTAATAAACACAGAAGTTGCAGCTATGGGACTAGGAATTTTTTCTGTTATTTCCAAGTTGTTTATTGCAAAGCTATGTGTTGGAATATTTCATTTTGTACACAGCACAATTAAAATTTCTATTAATTCTCCCCAGACCACACAAATTTCTTTGAAGTTTATTTACACTATTCATTTGCTGTAATGAAAACAGAAGTCCTGCCATATAGTGATTAGATGGGATTGGAAAGACAAAACAAAAATTTTAATTACATAATTCTAGCAATAGTTTTGAAAGCTTTCAAATACATACTTATTACATGGGGTTTCCAACCACACAGAGTCATCACTCAGGTATTTGACTATTGAGCAAATATGCATTAGGTACAATTTTAAGCACTCATATTAACTCAGCCAACCAGAACAAACCCATTAACAGTGAGCTTATCTGGTTTATCAGGTGAATCTGCCTGGACCCTTAGGAATGTGCTTAAATGTTGTATTTATTCAGTAGACCTTGCTTGAATCCCAAAGTGCTATGTTCATCATGCCAGGCATTTTTAATGTACTGTGTTGAACGATGTTCTCCAAAACACTGAAGTGATACAATATGATTAACTTTATAACCCAGGTGTTAATTCTCATGATAAAAAGGGCCATGAATGACTCACCAACATTACAAAGATTTTTGCTACCTTTGATCTCTAAACTCCGGATCCGATATCTTCCCAAACTTGCAACCCCCACCCACCATTCACATTAGAAACTTGATCTCTTTCTTCGTTACCTGGAGATCTGACGACTGAACCTGAGAAATGTCTTCAAGGCTGATACCTCCCCCAGCGCCCTAGACAAGGTCACTGCTGGGGGCTGCTCCTAAATCCAGCCTCTATCTATTTAGAGATTGAGGAGGTGAGAATAAATTCATGCGACCAGCATGAACAGGTATCTCAAAATCTCACATAACACATACCACATAGATCAAAATGCTGAAAATGCTTTACTTTTAAAATGTGGTGATCTCCTATTATTCTCTCTCCATAGTTTTTGTCTCTGAACTATGACTTGGCACTTCCCAAAGGCTTGTCCAGTTAGTTTTCTTTCTCATTCCCCAAGCCTCATGAGTGAGTAGAGTTTGATGAAAATTCATCAAATAATAGCTATTTTAAAGCACTATAGATCTTTAAAAGAGGCCAAGTGTCTTGATTTCTTTTCCATGCCACCCAGCCAAAGACTCCTTATTCTTGTGTTTCAAAAATTCACTAGTCCTAAAACACGTTATTTCAAAACTCACAAAATATACATCGGCCCCACCCTTAGGTATCAGCAGCCTCTTCCTATTCATCCCCAGTGTTTCCTGGCTAAGCACCACCAACCGAAGGCTCACACTTCACATGTCATTGAACTACAAAATCCTTGGGAAGACCTTCAAGTGATGAGGACACTTACTGCGTGATTCCACCTGTGGATGTGTGTGCATTCAGGCACGCACGCTTGTGTCTCCTGTGTCTAATGAGTACACACTGGATCCTGATATTTACGGGGAAGGTGTTTTTCATGAGAAGCAACACTGCCCTTGCAAAGATAAGATGCATTTCTGCAAAGAGACCTTTGATGATAACGTTAGCGTGTATTGTCCACCTTCTGAACTTTGCTTGCCTTTGTGTATTACACTCATTTCTGACACGTCAGAAAAGGCTGTGCTCATCATTCACATCGACTCAGCAGCTTCGTTTCCCAAGAGACCGAGTCCCTACCCCACCTCTTCTACAATTCTCTTCTTCAAGGACTTGAGCATTTTATAGACTTGTAAAAAAGACTGTATTATATCAGATGCTGCTGATGTATATCTAGAGTTCTATTCATTCCACGACTCCACCTTATCTCACTTTTATATAACTCTATTTTATTGTCATGGGGATTACTGAATCATAAACCTAAGAAGGAAAAAATGTTCCCTTTAAAATATCTTTTACACCATTTGGGGGTCACACCCATACTTTGAATCAGAACATATTGCATATCAGTTCTCTAAAATGGCTCTGTGTTGTATTCCAAGGCATTTTCAAATTTGTATTTCAACCTCTCTTGCACTTCCCCCACAAATACATAACTTCCATGAGGTCAGGGACATTTATATTCACTCCTGTATAACCTTAGCACTTAAAATAGTGCCCAGTTCATTATAGGTGCTCAAGGATATTTGTTAAATAAAAGTATGAAAATCTATTGTTGAAAATATTGACATGTGACACATTTTTTCTTCTCCGATTTCCTCCAGTTATTCCGCTCCATATAAATCTTATCCTCAATTTTCCATAAATCTCTCATACCACCTGGGACCATCTTCATTATTTATTTCTTGGCTCTATGACCTTCGACTGCAGAATAAGGACAGTCACCCTCAGCACCCGTAGGGGATTGGTTCTAGAAGCCCCATAGGTACCAAACTCAAGAGGCTCAAGTCCCTTACATAAAATGGAGTAGCATTTGTGTATAATCTATGCATTTCTTCCTATGGACTTTAAATCATCTCTAGAGTACTTGTAATACCTAATACAATGTAAATGCTATGTTAATAGTTGTAAATACAATGTAAATGCTATGTTAATAGTTGCCAGTGTGCTGCCAATTTAAGTTTTGCATTTTGGAACTTTCCAGAATTTTTTTTCCAAATATTTTTGATCTGAGGTTGGTTGAGTCCTTGGATGGGGAACTTGTGGATATGGAGGGCCAACTGTAATATGTTTCAAAATAAATTTAATGGCTTTAACTTTACCCAGTTAATGACATGTATCCAGCTTTGATCTCTCATTTATATTCTGGTCCTACAACTCTAAGTGCTACTTTAATATCTGTCCTCTTTGTACCAACGTGTCCATTTAAATCATTTCATTCTTCCTATCAATAGCATTCTCCAAGTCAGCCCAGTTTGACTACTAGGAGCCATTTTCTCCTCTCCTTTTCCTTTTTTCTTATAGCCAACTAGTTAAATAAAAGGAACAGTTCAGCATGGATTCAAGATTTCTTTAAAAATTAAATATAGAACTACCATATGATCCATCAATCCCATTCCTGGGCATCTATCCAGAGAAAACCATAATTTGAAAAGATCCATGCA
This sequence comes from Phacochoerus africanus, assembly GCF_016906955.1. NCBI lineage: Eukaryota > Metazoa > Chordata > Mammalia > Artiodactyla > Suidae > Phacochoerus > Phacochoerus africanus. Next base: position 70,915,029 of record NC_062556.1, on the reverse strand, counting down.
CTATTTATAATAGCCAAGACATAGAAGCAACCTAAATGTCCATTGACAGAGGAAGAGATAAAGAAGATGTCATACGTGTATACAAGAGAATATGACTCAGCCATAAAATAGAATGAAATAATGCCATTTGCAGCAACACAGATGCAACTAGAGATTATCATACTAAGTTAAATTAAGTCAGAATGAGAAAGACAAGTATCGTATGAGATCACTTATATGTTTGGTATAAAAATGATACAAAAGATCTTATTCACAAAACAGAAACAGACTCAAACATTTCCAAACCAAATTTATGGTTACCAAAGGGGATACGTTGGGGGTGGGGATAAATTAGGAGTTAGTGATTAATATATGTACACCACCATACATAAAATCGATAATCAACAAGGGCCTACTTATAACACAGGGAAATCTCAATACCCTGTAATAACCTATATGGGAAAAGAATCTGAAAAAGAATGAACATATGTATGTGTATAACGAATTCACTTTGCTGTATACCTAAAACTTACATAGTATTGAAAGTCCACTATATTCCAATTTAAAAATTTTAATTAGTTAATTTAAAAAGCATCCTAAATGCAGCCCCTCCTCTTTGCTTCCATTACCAAACTCCAATACTGGCCCTGGTTTTTTCATCTCTGGACAACTTCATTGGCCTCTTTGTTCCCCTTCCTCCACTTTCACGCCCCTGCGAAATCCTGTACACTCAGCCCTTGACACCATATCCAACAACAATTAGGCATCAATTGCTATTTCTTCAATGAACAAGTGTGAGAATGGATTAATAAGTAAATGTTCTTTTCCTATAAAGTGACTTTGGTATGTAGTTCATAACAGCCACCCCGTCCCAATATGTCCCAACTCAGATTATAAATCTGTGTAAAATCTGACTCCAACTTTTTTGTCTACTGTTTCCACACTCCTTCTCTGTCCCGAGTAGCTTTTCCCAAGCAGGCCAGAGTTAAGTTTCTCTGGCTCTGAAAAGTACTGCTCCTTCTTTTCACACATGCAAACTTCACCCTATCACCTCTGTGACTAGATGTCCAGGATGACTTGTGCCCCTCACTGGCCATTCAGCTTCTCTGAATCCCTATAGCATTTCCTACAATAGCAGTAAATTCTGACATTCTATCTGTAATGTCGCTTCACCATGCCTTGCACAGATATCTTTTTCCCCCCACTAGATTTACATAATCCTAGAAGACGGACTCTACGTCTTAAGGTCCTCGCTTGACTGAGTGATGATTTAAAGGACCATGCATTTCTTTAACTCTTGACACACTTCATTTTACCTTTGTATACCTCCAGCAATAAAGGAATAAGTTAATAAATGAAAAGGAAACAAACTTTAAAGCAAAAAAAAAACTACACATAACTAGCACCTGAAAGGAGAGGAAACCACATGTTCGACACCAATTGATTAACATGAAGCCTAGAATTTAAGAAGATCTTTTTACGTAGAGCTTCCTAAATACTTGCATGTATAGACAGGAAATAGGAAAAAAGTAAAAAAAATCAGAATTAGAAGCAGAATATTCTACTGTTTTTTGTTATTGCTTTCCAAAATGCCAAAATTAACTTATCTGGGTATTAGCAGTCAGTTGAAATGGGAAAAAAAATAAATATACACTTATTTCTGTCCTTGTGTAATAAATATCTAGAAAAACTTATTTATTTTGATGGCTTTCAATGAGAGCCAGAATAAAAATTGTACAACCTGTTTTTTAAAAGCACCCAGTAATAGTAATGTCAAAAGACAGAGAATAAACAGAGATAGAAATCAGATATCAAAGAAAGTACCATATAATTTTATTAAGGATGCTTGTTCCTATAGCTCAAAAGTTGAAAACACTCTTATTGGATAAGTTTCAAAGATAAGAAGAATAAGTGAAGATAAGAGGTTTTTTTGACCCTCCAAAGACTAGCGGGCATTTAGTAAAGTATTTAAAATAATAAAGGAAATAACTCACTTTTTTTTCCTTTTTTTTGGCCTCAGGAAATACCCTGCTGTTTATGGAAATAATTCCCCAATCTTTATCCCCTGTTTTCCTTTTCAGATAATTATTTCAGTATTCATGTGGCTTTGGAGCTTAATAATAAGAGTTTTTGAGGAAAGATTCCAGGCAGAAATATTAACATGTAAACAGAGCCAACCCCGGGCCATCCTATGAGGTGAACTTGTATCATCTCCTTTCCTTTCATACTGCTTCCCTCTTCCGGCCAGGTGTTCACTGTGGGTTGGTAGAAGTTTCTAGTCGTATTGCCGTTCCTGTCCCAGAAAACTTATTCTCCAATACAGCTGATCCTCTCCACATTTTGTCATCAGTCCTCACACGTACTTGACGCCACCCCTTAATGTCCACCGTTTCTCTGGCCTCCATCCTCTCGCAGCCTCTCCAGCGATCCAAGCAGACCTATCCCCGGTGGTCCCACTCAGGTCCGCCTCTCCTGTGAAGTCTTCCCCGACCACCTCAGAGTCTTCAGAAATGCCCCAGAGTCACAGTATTCATACCAATGCTATGGGTTCTCTCCTCAAGGAAGTTTGCCTGTCCTCAATACGGCTGATGGAAAGAATCAATGAACAATCTACAACGGGAAGAGAAAAGAGCTTTATCTGAGCCGCACCAAGGACTATAGCCCAGAAGGTAGTGATTTGGGCTCCTCTCAGATAACTCTGAGGAACCGCTCCTTAGAAGCAGGGTTTCAGCAGTTTTATGTCTTGTTAGAAGAAAGAAAGAGGAGTTCCCGTCGTGGCGCAGTGGTTAACGAATCCGACTAGGAACCATGAGGTTGCGGGTTCGGTCCCTGCCCTTGCTCAGTGGGTTAACGATCCGGCGTTGCCGTGAGCTGTGGTGTAGGTTGCAGACGCGGCTCGGATCCCGCGTTGCTGTGGCTCTGGCGTAGGCCGGTGGCTACAGCTTCGATTCAACCCCTAACCTGGGAACCTCCATATGCCGCGGGAGCGGCCCAAGAAATAGCAAAAAGACCAAAAAAAAAAAGAAGAAGAAGAAGAAAGAAAGAGCATCAAATAAGTCAGATTCAGTCCTTCAGGTTTTCAAAAAAAAAAAAAAAACCAAAAAAAAAAAACCCCAAAACCAGATCAGTGATTAGCACCCATGCAGTGAGTGGTGTCGCCTTGGCATCTGGGAAAGGCGTCTTACTGTCAAAGGAGAACCAGTCTTGGCATCCCGGGAAGGAAGATACTTCATCTTCATTTTTAATATGGACGTGGACATTCTTTAATCTGTATCCTTTCAATGTATCCTTTCCTTTAATAATTGAAGCAGCTGTGTAAACATGCGTGTTTGAGAGACCATAATCAGGCTGTTTTCATCACCAAAAAAATTCGAGTTAACTCATATATATGCCAGAAAGACTTCCCCAAACATCAGTGTGTTAACATGTCTTTTGTCCACACCGTGTTTTATGTTTCCAAAGAGAAATGATTTGGGTCTAAATCATGTGCCTACCTTGTTGAAAATACCTACCTCTTCCTTAAACTCCCTCCTCTACTTTCCTGTGTGGGATCCTGCTAAGTCTTCACGTTCTATTTACTACCTTCAATTTTGGTTAGTTTTTATGTAAACATGTCCTATGTCCCCTGACAACAGGAGAAGCATCTTAAAAACAGCTATGTCTGCCATCATCTGACTTGACCGCCACAATCAGTGACATACATGGACTAAGAAATAACTGGGAACTCAGCAAGTATCTGTTTAACAAATGTAACATAGTGGTTTCGAGTTTGCACATCTGGAATCAAAGTATGGCTTTGTCACTTACTAACAGTGGCAGTGTGGCCTGAGGGTTGCTAGTCATCCCCCACAGCCTCAGCTATTGCATCAGTGAAATGTAGTAGCATCAGCTATTTTCAGCACAGGTTTTGGTACTGCTAGAGTTGTGGTGCTTTTAGCGGTCTCTTTCCATGTGTAACTGGAAGAGCAGCCATGTCTGTGGTGAGACGATGCTTTATTTGAGAAATCCTAACTCTCCCATTAAACTCTCTGCAGAATACTTGACTCTTGACACCATATTTTTCTGAAGTTTTTCCTTCCAAACTCATAAAAGTATGGGAAGGCAATAAAAACGAAGAAAGGAAACATTTATAATATTTATGTTCACTCTTAATAACCCAGACAAATGATACTGCAAGAGGCTTTCTGTCAAATATCACTTTGTAATCCTTGATGGGTACCCACCCTCTGTTAGGAACAATACACTGGGTTCTGGAGATGGTTTTGCAGTTTACTGCAATCTTGGTCGAAGTCTTTAACCCTTAACACTTGCTTCGGTGAAAAAGTTCAAAACCACCTTCAGTCATTTGAAACCTAACAACACTCGCTTGCTTGGCGCTATTGCATTTTGTCTGTAGCATGGAGCTACACCAAAAACAAAACAAAATCAAAAAAAAAAAAAAAACCACATCTGAGCCATCAGGTGGCAGTCCTCTGGGATGCTAACATTTGCACACCTGAGTGACTGTCTGATGCTCACACGCCAAAACAATTAAAAAAGCAGGAGTGGGTTAAAAATTGTCCATTTTTTTCCCCGAAGTCATTGCCCCCAGTTCCTACGCATAATTTGTTTGCCATTATGCAGACTTTAAATCTTGCTTACCACTGCTCAGATGGAGTGTTTCTATTTGAAAAGTTGCCTGAGTTTCTATGAATTGATTAAGAGTGAGATCTCGAAATATAAAAAGTCATCATTATTCAGTGAAAGAGGAATTCCAATCAACCCTGAGTGTGTGCAATGATGCTCAAGCCCAGGAAGTGAGCAGACTCTGGACCTCTGGGTCATCCGAACATCACTTATTAACTGAGCAAACTTTATCCTCCAGGCATCGTGCTCTGTGTTGTGAGTAGACTGACTGCCTGGCTTTAGGATCCTGTATGTTGTCTTTTATATTTGTCATTCTCAATTAAAATGATCTGTTAGCTGGGGAAGGATGGGTTGGGAGGTGGGAGTAGCAGATGCAAACTACTGCATATAGAATGGATAGACAACAGTCCTTACTCTGTAGCACAGGGAACTATATTCAATACCCTGTAATAATAAACCATTACGGAAATGAATTTTTCCAAGAGATGATCTGCTTTAGAAAATCAAAGCGAGAAGCCCTGACATCCCCGTAGATCCATCTGAGCATAAGAAAGAGTTTAAAATCAACCTCTCGACAATGTGATAGAGTCGAATTAACTTTCTGCCATGGCCGTCAAAGGTCTTCCATAAGAGTACCTCTCAAACCTCATTATCTAACCCTCTCCGCGTTTTCAAGCCATGAAATATTTTGTCTTAGTTAAAGTCAGTTAGTCATAGGCTCTATGCTATAAGTGCATACTTGATTTAGACTTTTAAACTTTCATTTCACTATTTTTTTTTTTTTTGCTATCCCCCTCTTGGAAAATGGTATTTTCCACTCTGTCTACCAAATCATGACGCTTTTCTCAAATTCAATCAATTAGAATCATTTCTTCTAGAAAACCCGTTTACACAGAGTTTCAGTCATGATGTTCACTCAAATAAAGGACATTCCAATCAATCTTATACAATATCTAGATTATTCGAAAACATAAATGTAAACGCGCATTTACTATGCAACTTGCACAGAGCAGCTATACAAGCCCTTCCTAATGAAGGCATAATATTTCCTTCAATTTCTCATCTCTCTACACCAAGAGTCTTTCAACGCACCAGCAATCTCTGTCAGTGTACATTTAGGCACACCAACAGTTTTGTTACGAAATAAATCTATTATGAACTATAAAGATCCTTAGAGATAGTTTTAAAAATTGTGTGATGTTTGTGGAAAGACAAAAGTAAAGGGTTAGTCACTGAAACCATGAGCCATTTCAAAGGGGCCTTTGATTTTTAGAAGTCAGTCCTGGGAAATACAGACTAAGATGAATAGAAAGATGCTTAACATGTGAGCCCCAGGTTCCCAAGAAAAAACACACACACAGGAAAAACAACAACTGGCCAAATCATAAATAGTGCCTTGGATCCAGAATTTTCAGTAATGAATAGAGAGATCCTGAACATGTGCACAGAGAAAAACACATTCCCAACTCAGCCACCCAACAGGCAGGGATCAGCAAAGTGGTTGTAGTCCTAAGCTGGCCTCCCAGAGATGTCCTTGGCCAGAAACGGGAAGGACCAAAGAAATTTCTCAAATTAGGCCAGAATCGTGGGACTGACCTGGAACAGAACCGCAGGGAAACTGGAACAGAAGCTGTGTATTCCTTTGCCAACACTTACCTCAGCATGAAACTACCTCATAAAAGAGTACCACCAAATTTTTAAGAGAATTGCTCTTAACGGCCCAGCAGTCACAAGGGCTGAGCGCAGATGAAAACGCACGTATAAATCATACCTCTTCTGAGCTCAGAGTATTTGATCTTGCCTCATGTCTGACCATAGAAAATATTATTTCACCCCTTTTGTGTCAGAAGCAACCTCAGGATGAGACCTTAAGTCAGCCCATGAAAAGATGTGAGGCTCTTTCTCACATAAGCACAGCACTGCTGAGAAACATGAATGTTAACAGGGAAAATAGCAGTTTGCAGGACCTAAATCAAGAAAACATAAAATAAATAAATCGAGAGAGAGAGAGAGAGATAAACCTTAACTGCTTCAACTTGATGTCCCTTTCCACTGAATGCCATATTAAATAAATGGTAAAGAATCATTTCTTGGTTGTTGGCCCAAAACTAAAGTATTGTGTTCTCTATGCATGCATCTCAATACACTGTCCCTTGAGAAAGTGACTCAGAATTGGGTGCTTAAGGGATTTCAGTAGAGATCCCTTCTTTATTGCATTGCAATAAAAATTTACATGTTAATCAAATGCCATGAAATTTTTCCCTGATAATCTCTGCTGCCAACACCGCATTGGTGAGGAGCTGTTTAAATTTACAGCTTCCAAGCAGGGGAAGTGGACTGACAGGTAGGCCACAGAGGTAGAAAAACACCCTGGCAAGCAGTTTTTTTCATTGTGCTCTTAACAGCCTCTTCCCCGCCTATGCCTCTGGCCCCAGGAACTGCCAGCTTTTGAGAAGCAACACACAGTCTATTAGCTTTAAACCCTGCAAGGAGCTGGACAGGCACCATCTTTGGCTTTAGTGACATCCTCTGTCTACTGCGGGACTCTCAACACACGCCTTTCTGTGTCCACACACTCAGCTGGTCCCCTTTCAAGCACTCCTGCTTCTGAGGATACTGGCAGTGAGTTAGTGAGGCTGGGATCAAGAAATCTTGCCCCCTCCCACCCCACTTCCCAATACCCCCCACCCCACCGCCAAGCCCGCCCCCTCCCATCCCTGCCAAATAGCTTCATTGTTGATCTTAACCAGGTAGCAGGCAACTAACTCAGCCTTTATTGTAAAAAAGCCCAGAAAGAAACAGCATGTCCTCAGTAGTCTAATTGCATTACGCTCAGCATATTTGGTTCTCTTTCATATTTTCTTTTTTAGCGTTCACTCTTACTAAGCTTAAAAAGGTAACATTGTATCTGATTTTTTAAATTCTATATATATGCACAAAAAAGAAGAGTTGGGGTGGGGGGAGTCAGACACGTAAAAGTGTGACCTCTCCCTTCAGAGCCAAATTCCTAAAAGGTTGCTCCATTAAATGGCCAAGCAAAATAAGACAGGATTGGTGCTAACTCCATTTTCCAAAGTTCCCACGTGTAGGTTTTTAAGTGCCCAGAGGGAAGAGTTACCCTCGATTGTGCCTTGTTTCGTTTGGCCATTTAAAGGGCTCTTTTCTCACTTGGCTCTGGCTGGAGATCTCACACCTCTGCAAGTCTGAACTTGACTCTTAACTTGGCCTTTTTCAGTGCTCATGAAATGTTTCTGATTTGGTATCACTCTCAAAGAATTTCTAAGTGGTTTCTTTGCACTCATGTCTGGACGGATTGGGGTCAAGTGCGACTGGTAGGTTGCCACTGCCAAATGATTTCACACTGCCTCACCCCCACCTCGTAGCTATCACCTCAGAGTTCATCTTCCGTGTGGGAGGCCAAAATATTCTGAGTCCAGACACTGAAAAAGGTAGGTTGACCCATTGCAATCACGAAACAAAAATGATACATGGCTCTGTAGAATCAATGTGTTATCTTGGCCAAGAGCTTTTCTCATTAACACTTTTTACCTGAAAAATAAATAAATAAATAGGAGTTCCCGTCGTGGCGCAGTGGTTAGCAAATCCGACTAGGAACCATGAGGTTGCAGGTTCGATCCCTGCCCTTGCTCAGTGGGTTAATGATCCGGCGTTGCCGTGAGCTGTGGTGTAGGTCGCAGACGCATCTCGGATCCCGCGTTGCTGTGGCTCTGGCATAGGCTGGCAGCTACAGGTCCAATTACACCCCTAGCCTGGGAACTTTATATGCCGCGGGAGCGGCCCAAAAAATGGCAAAAAGACAAAAATAAATATGGTGGAACGATAACCGTCAGAGTTCGCAGAAAGGGGATGAATTGAAGATTAGAAAAGTCTCCTTTGGAGCAGGTGCCATTTGAGGCGCACCCTGCAGATCTGTCCAGTTTGAGAAAGTGCAGGGGAAAAAGACAGTCTTCTCGGGGTAAGGAAGTTAAAAGCATCCTCAGATTTTAGTGTCTGCTGGGGGTCCAGGAACCAATCCCCCGTGAACATCAAGCGATGGCCATATTCACATTTCATAAAGGAAAAAAAAATTGAGGCAAGAGAGTTAAAATAATATAGCAAGCTCATCTCTTGGGTAAGTGGCAGAGCTCTGACGAAAGCCAGTGTGTCTGGGATTCAGAATCCATCCTTTTGAAAGCCCCAATTCATGATCTTTTCATTTTGTCATTCTGCTTGTCTGACATCCCCCCAGCATGTTATCCAGGAGACAATATTCAGAACCCCAAGCCATCCTAAAGGAACCAGATAAGGTCACTTTGGGCCTAAAAACACCCAAGCGAGACAGGTGATTTGGAAAAGATCCCAACGCATCCTTAACCAAGATTTGGTAGCTCTGATTTCTCACGCAGCTACAGCGTTGAGCTCAAAACTAGATCTGACGTCCAGAACAAAGACATAAGCCCCGGTTCCTTTGCTCTGCCCCTTCTTCCGGCTTTCCTCAGGAGGCTTGCCTTTTCGTCCTGGAACTCTCCTTGTGCCCCCTCCCACGTTCCTTCTGCTGGAGAAGCACCCAGGGCTCCCCCCCGAGTTTGCATCAGTGCAGCCGCTGCCTCCCTCGAAATCAGAACCTCTCCTTTCTCAGGTTCCAGGTGCAGCAACCTAGTTGCAGAATTTTCCAATCTGTGTTTCTCCAAATACACACAAAAAACAGCTCTTCGAGTTGAAATACGTTTTTTCAAACTTTGTAGACTATATTCCCCTCTTGGGGATTCTCGCTACACATACTAAGGCTTTGGAGAAATTCATAGCTAAAAACAGAAGAGAGAGAAAAAAAGAAAGAGACAGAGGAAGAGAAAGAGGAGGAAAAAGGGCGAAAAAGTTTGTTTCTATTTAACCCAGTATTTGCCAAGATCACCTGACCACAGACCTCTTTGTTTACATAGTTTCTCAGAAATAATATTCTACGAAATGCATTTTTGGAAAATCTGCATTGAATTCCTTATATTTGTAATTGGATGAATATGTGCCTTGTTCCTAATATATTTGTAACTTAACTTGAACTTCCTAGAAATATACCTTAACCCCAGGAGACAATTCCCGGAGGGAGACTCTTACGCAACTGACAGTCCCTTGAGGGAGCAGAGAATGACAGTCTTTCCAGCTCCAGAAAATATCATCAGAAAATGCAGCCAGCCTAGTCCGGGTTCCCAGCGGCATGACCAGGCTTAGCCCCATCATGAACACTTGCCAGGGTTTCGGGAGTCATGGTGGCAGAGCTTTTTTCTTAATCTTAATTTTTCTACTTAAAAGCCTAGAGATCTAAAATTCCCCTTGGAAAAATTGAAACGATACGGTCTAGCACACAGTATTCTTTCTGCAGTGTTTATTGAAAAAGGCATTATCACGTGGAGTCTTTTTGAATTACATTTTGATTTTGTAACTTTATTTATTCATGGCCTTCTGATGTCAAGGTGTTGTGAGAGCTTCAAATTCTATTTCAGGTCCACCTAATTGTATTTGAAAAGATGTGTGAAAACAGTGGCCGCCAGGAGAATGATCTGTGTGGTCTGTGCACTGGGTAACAGCTCCCACAGCTCCCTGCAGGACTCAGCCCAACCGGCAGCCTTCCCTCGTACCATCCTCTCAGCACCTTGCCCCAGTGCAGCCACATAAAGCCTGACTGACACACCTCGGGAAGACTGATCTCCCTTACTGATGCTCAACTACCTCTCTGGAAATGATACTGCTTCAAACAGCAACAGTTAATCAGTGCTGGACTAACCAAAGCCCCTACCAGCCTGGACTTGGGGTCCTCCTGTTCCCACATTTGAGCCCGTCAGTTACTCCATCCAGGACTGCGACTGCACCGTGGATGAGCCGGAGAATGAACAGAGGTGCAATGCCTTTGAAGGCAGCTTCATTTGCAGCAGTGGGACCGGAGAGCGACCATGGCTCGTTAGCTTTGGGCCGGCTCAGGATCTTGCCCATTTGCTTCCTCCTCAGTCACCTGACATTCATTCATGCACCAAAAAGGAAAACAGGGTGGGGTGGGGGGCCTGCTTTGCCTATGATGAGGGCGGGGGAAGAATCACAACCCAGAGTTATTTCTCACCCAGACATTCCGTGTAGCTGCGTGCACGGCCTTATTACAAACAAAATGTTAATAAGGACACAGCTGCAGAGCAATAATGCCAGCAATGTCTCAGGACGATCTTTTATTCAATGCACTCACTTTAGAAGAAAAAAGAAGACATAATTTACCTCTTACTGAAATAGGAGAGAAGGTGGCAGGGCCCAGAACTTTAAAAAACAACACAGCCCCTGAGGAGATGACAAAACCTGCTTAGAACCAACTAGGACCAAGATGGTGGAAGATTCGACTTCACTGGACTTTGAGCTTCACTATGCGCTCATTGTAATATATTAGCATATGCTAAACGACAAGCCCACAGGTGCCTTGACAGTTCTGAGGCCGACCAGAAAAGCCCAAAATGTAAGGGGTGGCCCAATTCCTGGAAATCCCTGCCACCATCCCCCCCCCCGAAATAGCTGAAATAACCTTTCCACTCATTAGCCTATGAAATTACCTAACCCATAAAAACTCACTACCCCTTATTTTGGGGTCTCTCGCCTTCCGAGATGTCCCACACCCCATCTCTCTCAATCAGTCTACTTCTTACCTATCACTTTGCCTCTCGCTGAATTCCTTCTATGCTGAGACATAAAAAACCTGAACTTCGATAAGTCCTAAGAGCAGGTGCGGGATTTTAATCTGAAAAACACCGGACTTCAGTCCCAGTCTGGGTTTCGCCCAGGGTTCGGTCCCAGCCCACGGATTCAAGTCCCAAACTGAGTTGTGCAGTTTCACTACCACATACCAGGCAGTATTCATGGGGCCAGGGATGAATTTAAAAAGAGTTCACGCTGTCGAAGTGTTCACTGAAGGTCCAGGGAGAGAGAGAGAGAAATCAACCAGCACCTATAAAGTGTAGCTTTCTACAAAGGATCTGAAAGAAGTATTTCAAGAGCCCTGTAAGAAAATAGAAACTCCAGCCAAGGAGAGTCTAGACAACAAAAAAGAGACCCTGTGGTGAGTCTGAAAATGAGATGTTAATCACGGGGATTGAAGAGGAAGGCATTTGAGGCAGAGAGAGCAGGAGAGGAAAAGGCTCAGAAGTGAGAGAGAAACTTCTGAGCCCAGGGAGCAGGTTCCTGGTCATGGGCCAAGCATTTGTTGCACACGGGTGTGTCAGGGCACGTTGGCAAGACAGGAGGCAGCAGTCCAGTCACAGAGGGTCTGGTGTGCCCTACAAAGAAACTGGACTCTCACCTTAGGGCAGTGGAGAGTCATAGTAGAATTGCAGACAAAGTCCTATCCTTGAGTTTGCATATTACAAAGACGGCTGTGGCAGCATGGGGTGGGCAGGGTGGCGGGGGATTAGAGGAAGAGCTAGTGTAGAAAGAGGGAGCCTGAACCAGGACAGAGCAAGGAGGAATGCAGGCTTCGAAGAATGAGGAGCTGATGGTTCCACCCACTCAAAGAGAATGTGTCTGGGGAGCATGGAATGTGTTGACGAGTTTGGGTCCCCTGTGGGCTCTTCAATCAAAGGTGTCCAGTAGGACATCAAGGCTATAGATAGAGGCTGGGAATAAATTTGAGTATTTTCTGGATGTAGGTGGAAACATGAGTTTGTCAGATCATCCAAAGGAGAGCGTGAAGAAGGAAAGGAGCAGAAAGATGCAGGAAGAGGTCTAGGCAATGCCGATCCCCACTAGGCAAGAAGCAAAAAGGAACCACAAGATGATCTCATGGTCCAGAGGTGGCAGTGGAGTTAGGAGGAAGTGGTCCCTTGACACCGCTAGCCTGAGAGGAAGGGGGATGCCTCACACAGTGGAGGCAGCTGAGACCTCAAGTTTTCTTAGGTTTGTTTCCCTGGGACCAAGAGCACCATACTGGGGACCCAGTCCCCCTTGTCTGTGTTCCAAATATCACCTCCATCCTTTGCTCTGCTTTTTTGCTGGTTTGGACATCAACCAGTGTGAAAACAATCTAATTTCATCATTCTTATCTCTCTGCAAACAGGGAGAATTGCTGTGGTCTTTCCAGCCCATTTCACTGTCACTTTCATTTTACAGAGAAGAAAAAGGAGGCTCCTAGAGGTTGAAACTTGGCTACTCACACAAGTGATAAGACCTGGCACCTGGAGAGACTCCCACCTGGCTTCACGTTCTACCATTTCCACTAGATCCCACTGGTTCTGATGATACTCCCCACTTGTGCTCTTCTTTTTTTTTTTCCCCTCTCACATTCTTTCTTCCAAATGAGTCCAAATTAAAACCCGAGCTTGTTTCCCAAATCTGACCTCATCATCCTCTCACAAATGGGAATCTCACTGCACATCCTGAAATACAGCCTCTAGAAACATACAAATCAGTGAAGATTTTTAGTTCTTACTGGGTGAATGTTCCATGTTTCGGCGCTGTTTCTGTCTCTGCTCTTTGAGGAAAATAAAAATAACTGTAAAAACGAATGGATGAATGAAAACCTCAACAAACTTCCATCAGGAAATAGCAGCCTTATGAATACCACGATCACATCTTAACTGAAAAATACCCCAAAGGGGGAGGAGACATCAATCTAGGAGAACATATACAAATGTTCTGCAAGCAATATGCTAATAGAATTTTCATGACTATGTGACATATGCAGGAATAAGCCCCAGGAAAACCCTAAAATACACCTGGCCTACAGTTGATGTCTTGAGAGTTGAGACCACTGTAATTTTGAGTAAGGTCTACTGGTCAGAATGGGATGCTACATAACATTAGGTCAAATTGAGGGGGCTACCCTTGTTTAATCAAGGAGCATATTTGTTTTAAGGTTTCAGAATGTGTCCCTGGTAATTCAAATTATTATGCTGCTACAAGGAAAGAAATTGGGTCAAAACTCATTATCAAGTGGCATTTCCACAAGTAGCAAGGGAATAGTCTATTTCCTATCAGACATTACACCCAGAGTCTGGGTAGGTTTCGTTCCTGAATCTGAGCCTAAAAACCTACTTCATTTCCTCACCTTTTCCCAGTACTTATAAGGATCCAAGTTTCAACAGTGACCATGAATGGGCGACAAACCACTCCGATTCCCTGTGCTATAAAACTTTTTTTTTTTTAAGTGATTTGTAAATTCAGAAGTTGCTTCAGTTTCTTCCTGCCAACAAGTAGTGGTCAACCATTGCCATTCCTAGGGACGGACAGAAGACCTATCACAGCCAAAATAATTCTTTTTTTTTTTTTAATTTGGTATAAATCTTTTTCGCCACCACTTCATTTCTATTCCTTCCTCCCTGGAGGATCATTATGGAAAAGTTAGTACTCTGGACTTGAATTATCAGCTTCGGTTTTTGCTTTAGGGCCATAATTGTAAGTTACTGAGAGCATGAATCGGGCTGTGCTTTGTTCCCCTGGCATCTTCCTGCAGAGAACTCTGAGCAATGCCATTCAGTGTTTTATCTCTTGAACCCTCACAGCAGCCCCAGAAAATAAAAAAATACGGCTATGATTAATCTCCTTCTTAAAAGATGAGCTTCATTCCACCCAGTGAGTTAAGAAGCCCACCTATTTATAACTTCACACTCAAAAGAGAATCATAGTCTATTCCAGATATTTAGGCTTTCTGAGGGCAGATATTTTATGATGGTTTGCCGAACGTGTGGGTCAATGGATGAAGAGATGTGTGGATGGATGGATAGATAGATATACACCCTAATCTTGGTAGATCTTATTCTTTTCCCCATTTGTTTGATTTCTGACAAATATGGATGGAAAAATGGATGAACAGATGGGCAGATGAAGAGGTGAGAGAATGGCTGTAGATCATATAAATAGAAATGTGGATGGATGGATAAATAGCGGATGAATAGAAGACCACATGGTGGAGAGATGAGTGGACAAATAAACGGATGGATGGCATTGCTGATCATGACCCAAGAGGTCCTTGTACGCCACAAATGAGTCCACAAAGAGGACGAATCTCAAATGACACCTAATCGGAGCTCCAGCTGGGAAAATGGAAAATCCATAGAGACAGAGGAAGAACTACGCTGGGCTGGAAATGAGTAGGATTAGCCGGGAGAAATCTTCAGGGAAGCAAAGCGTATTTGTTTCACCAAGTTTGGGATTAACTCAAAATGCAGGAGTAAGCGTTGCTTCAGTTCTACAAAGGCGCCCCAGGATTTGCTGCAGGATAATGAAGAGGAAGCTGAGGGCAAGGCCAAGGCAGGCTGGCTCTGATCCAGTTCCACAATCCTCCAATGGAACCAGAACAGATCCACTGGTATCGTGTTTATGTACGGTGGCTCCATATAAGAGTTTACTGAAGAGGGGTTTTCCACCACTTACAATAATTTAAAAACCAGTCTCCAAACTAAGAGAATTAATGTTCTACTTACTTCCCAGAATTGTTATAAGAACCACATGATCTACTGTAAGTGGAAAAGGTTCTGAAAATCACAAAGAGGTTTTTTTTATATAAGTATAAAGCATTACCCAAATCAAAAGAAATTTCAAAAGATCTGAGACTTCAGAAAGAGCTAATTCATCTTAATTACGCCTTTCCTTTTTCTTCTTTTCTGACCCATCCACCCACCCTAGGTCTTGGCAGGTTCTTACAAAATTATAACCTTAGTATGTTTTATCCTTTCCTCTGTTCCTTTTCCTTGTGACACAGACTGAGACTATGAATGTTACCACAAGTTAAGAAGAATTTGGCCTCAAGAATAAGGTCTGGGGAAGACAAAACCGTGTTGGGAAGGATTGTGGTTTCCAAGGCCAACCATCTGAGGGAGTGGGTGGAGGTTAGGGACATGAGGCGCATCTCTGAAAGCATCCCTTATGTCTGAACCACGCCGGTCCTCTTAGAGTTCTAAGGATCCTTGAAAATAAGTTATTGGATTTTTCCATGATAAGATTCCCCTTAAAGCAGAGTTGAACCAGGCTTCCAACCACCTCAGCCTGGGCAACAGCAGATCAAGCTCTTCCAGAAACCAAGAACCAATCATTTTCTAATGTAAATGTTATAGCAGAGATTTTCTGATCTGATTGTGATATTTGGTTACTATTTCAGTTATCCGTCACTGTGTAACAGTCACCCCAATGGTCTCCTTTGAAGTCTTTCAAGAGTGTAACCATATATCGGCCAGTTGGCGCTGGGTCAACTGGGATGTCAGTAGTTGAGAGTAGTGGCCTCTCCCTCTCCATAGGGGCTCGGGGCCTCTGCCCCTGTTCCTTCAGCAAGTCAGCCAGACTTCCTGCATGATGGTTCAAGGGTCCCAAAAGAGAGGGTTCCAAGAGGGAGGAAGCAGAAGCAGCTGGTATCTTAGAAGGTAGACCTAGAACTGACAGTGTGGTCCCCATTGCCTTCCAGGGTCAACGTGAGCTACAGACCAGCCCAGACGTACTGTGGGGGAAGATGACACAAAGAAGTTGATATTCTGAGGCCTAGCTGGAGCCATCTTTGAGACATGAAGCCACATGGAAGACACATGAAAAATGCTTCTACTGGGAGTTCCCATCGTGGGGCAGTGGTTAATGAATCCGACTAGGAACCGTGAGGTTGCGGGTTCAGTCCCTGCCCTTGCTCAGTGGGTTAACAATCCGGCGTTGCCGTGAGCTGTGGTGTAGGTCGCAGACGCGGCTCGGATCCCGCATTGCTGTGGCTCTGGCGTAGGCCCCGATTCAACCCCTAGCCTGGGAACCTCCATATGCCGAGGGAGCGGCCCAAGAAATAGCAACAACAACAACAACAACAAAAGACAAAAAAAAAATGCTTCTACTGATCAGAAACATAAAAATGTCACAATAGCCAAGACATAGAATCAACCCAAATGTCCACTGATGATTGGATCAGGAAGATGCGGTATATATACACAATGGAATACTACTCAGCCATAAAAAAGAACAAACTAATGCCATTTGCAGCAACATGGATAGAACTAGAGACTCTCATCTTGAGTGAAGTCAGTCAGAAAGAGAATGACAAATACCATATGATATCTCTTATATCTGGAATCTAATACACGGCACAAAGGAACCTTTCCACGGGAAAAAAAAATCATGGATTTGGAGAATAGACGTATGGTTGCCAAGGGGGAAGGGGAGGGACTGGGAGGGACTGGGAGCTTGGGGTAAATAGATGCAGAATGTTGCCTTCCAGATGGATTAGCAATGCGATCCTGCTGTGTAGCACTGGGAACTCTGTTCAGTCAATTATGATGGAACACGTAATGTGAGAAAAAAGAATGTATACCTGTATGTGTAACTGGGTCACCATGCTGTGCAGTAGAAAAAAATATATATATAAAGAAATAAAAATTTTAAAAATTTTTTTAAAAAGAAAAAAAATAAAAAGTAGAACTTTTAACATCAAATACATTATCATTCCTGATAACAATGAGAATCAGAATCATTTGGCAGGATGGAGTTTCCTGGGGCCTAGCGGTTAAGGACTTGATATTGTCACTACTGTGGCATGAGTTTGATCCCTGGACCGGGAACCTCTACATGCTGCAGGCATGGCCAAAAAAAAAAAAAGAATCAGGATTCTTGAGGATATTTTCCTCCTGGAGGATATTATTCTACTGAATAAGTACACATGGAAGTTCTCAGGCTTGGGATGGAATAGCTACCACCACTGCTGCGGCAACGCTGGATCCTTTAACCCACCGTGCTGGCCAGGGATCGAACGTGGGCACCTCGGCAGTGACCTGAGCTGCTGCAGGCAAATTCCCAACCCACTGCCGTGGCCGGAACTCCCCCACTGACGCACTTTAGATGAGTACTGAAAACATGCTGATAGTGGCTACGGTCACAAAGAAATTGATTGAGGGTCCATCTCTGCTTACAAACTGAGATTAGAAAAGAGTCCTCCATGTAACCTCAAACGACTTTCTTGGTCTTGAAACATCATTAGCTGCTCAGAAGTCAGAAATGAAAGGGTGAGCATATGGTATGCGATCCAATACACATAGTCTGTGACCCAATACATAGTGATGTGTGATCTGCCCAGATTCATATGTTGAAATCCTAATGTTCAGTGTGATGGTATTAGGAGCTGGGGCCTTTGGGTGCTTAGGTCATGAGGGTGCAGCTCTTATAAATGAGATTAAAGCTATTATAAAACAGACCCCACCAAGCTCTTTAGTCTCCCTTCTACTGTGTGAGGATGCAATGAGCGGTCTGCAACCCAGAAGACAGCCTTCATCTGACCATGTTGGCTCTTTGACCTTGGACTTCCAGACTGCAAATCGGCGAGAAAGAAACCTCTGCTGTTTATAAGCCACCCAGTCTATAGCAGTTTGTTACAGCAGCCTGAACAGACTAAGACACAAAGCCATTCCTAAACCAAATTAAGTACCTTCTTTAATTTGATGCCAGGTATCTAACTTTCCTTAGATCATTAGCTTTTCTTAATAATTCTCTGAAGTAGACAGGGTTCAGGTGTCCTTGTGACTCCTGGGCCACCTGACTGATATGCCCCATTCTTGATTATCTCACTATTTCTACTTAAGGTGGCCCAGTCCAAAATGGGGAAAGGTGAGAGTGCTCTAAATGATGTCATCCTGATCCATAATTTCGGAAAGAGGGAAGAGAGAAGGAAACAGAGCAAAATTGAAGATGCTCGTCCCATCAGCGTGACGGATAAATCCCAACTCGAGAGCTTCATGTAACGGGAGTGGCAACACCATTAATAACGCAGAGTGAGAGTCACAGACTCAGGCTCCTGCCCTTTATCCATGGCCCTGGCTTTCAAATTATCCTGCTTTCTTGGTTGTGATAATGCCGCCACACGTTAAAGTTTGCAACAAGTCACTGAGCGTGTAAATTATTTCAGAAGAATTGAGAATAAGTCGTTACTACAAAGCCTCAATCCTTACCAACAACAAAGGGAAGTGATGATCTGGGTAAAATCACTCTGTTATTTATAAGATACTGTATTCACTACAACTTCCTCTCTCCTACCGTAACTTAATCTACAAATCCTATCATCAATGAAGCTGCGTAATTGACAACTTAGCACGCTACAATTTGTTATAACTTAGTGTTTTTGAAGGACATTTAATACCCTCCATCCTTATACAATATTCTTAATGGCATTTCATCAAAATGTTGTTTCTAGTGGCCCCCCAAAGTACAGTCAAATCACTTTTCTTTTTAAATTTTTATGGCCACGCACATAGCATATGGAAGTTCCCAGGCCAGGGACTGCATCTGAGCTGCAGGTGTGACCTACACCACAGCTGCAGCAACATCAGATCCTTTAACCCACTGTGCTGAGCCAGAGCCACTGCAGTTGGATTCTTTTTTTTTTTTGTAAGGCTGCACACGTGGCTTATGGAAGATCCATGGCTAGGGGTCAAATCGGAGCTGCAGCTGCTGTCTACACCACAGCCAGGGCAACACTGGATCCCAGCTACATCTGTGATCTATGCTGCAGCATGCAGCAACACCAGACCCTTAACCCACTGAGGGAGGCCAGAGATCAAACCCCCATCCTCACGGACACTATGTTGGGTTCTTAACCCACTAAGCCACTGCCGGAACACCTCAAATCACTTTTTAAGATTAAACTTTTCAAAGTGGATAATATATTCTGTACCTTAAAGAGACAAAACAAGGTCTATTTCCTTCTTTACTGCTATTTGGGGATGACATATAAAAAGCCACTTTAAAATAACTGCTGCCGAATTGCATGGTCCTTCATTCATTCCTCCACCAATCGCCTGCATCTACACTCTGCGCCGGGTATGTGACAGATGGTGCCTGCTTTTAAGTATTGACTCTAGAGACAGACAAACAAGCAATAAATATGGGATGTTTGGGACTGTGGTGAGATGTACAAGTGTAGAGGAGATATAAAGGCATGAAATAACACCCCCTAGTCTGCTTTAGGGCCTTAGGAAGAGACTGATAGAAAGCAGGCATGCTCAAGGTAACACGGGAAGGATGAGGAGGAGGCCATGCCCATCAGCAGGGCAAGAAAGTGTTGGAGAGCACAGTGCATCCAAACGTGCAAAACACAAGAAATTCTCCTGTATTTAGAGACTACAGGAACCCAAGTACAAGTTCGAGAGGCAGAAGAGGAAGCCAACACGTCAGGTGGGGCCAGATGGTGAAGGCCCTTGTTCCTCTTGCAAAGAAATTTGGAATTGATTCCAGCGGCCAAGAAATGAGAGACGAGGTTCGTGCTTAGCATATTCGCTGGTAAGGAGCTGCTGCAAGGCTTGGCTCAGGCCCCTGGCTGGAGAAAAACGCATCTCCATCCTCAGAGCCTGCAGAACCTGTGGGTTTTCTCCAGGAAGAAATGCCAGCTGGGCATGGCTTCCATGGCCATGGTCGCAGCACGGTCACCTCAACTACAAAACCTGAACGAAGGACCAAACAATCTGAGGGCAAATCTACCCAACATCACTCTCCTGTTGTTAGCCGGGCACGCGCACAGTAGGAAAATGCTCGCTGGAACATGGCATGTGGTTGAACAGGTATCATGCACATCTTAAATAACCTACACTTCTCAAACCTGGATACACAGTGAAATGTAAGTATGGTGTATCTTCCTGATGTGTCCATTTTGCTCAGTATTGCATGGCAAAAAAAAAAATGTAGATCTTTTTCTGTATCAACATGATTATTTAAGATGAAAAAAAATATGACTTCATGGAGTTCGCACTGCGGCTCAGCAGGTGAAGAACCAGACTTCGTGTCTGTGAGGTTTCAGATGCAGGTTCTATCCCTGGCCTCTCTCAGTGGGTTAAGTCTCCATGTACTAAGTTTTTCCTCATTTCTTTTCCTGTGGTTGATGTCTAGTTTCATGCCATTGGTGAGAGAAGATACTTTAAATAATTTCTATACTCTCAAATTTGTTGAGGTTAGCTTTGTGCCCCAGGATGTGATTGATCCTTGAGAATGTTCCATGTGCACTTGAGAAGAATGGATATTCTGATTTTTTTGGAGGTAATGCCCTGAAAATGTCGATCAAGTCTAACTTTTCTATTGTATCATTTAGGATCTCTGTTGCTTTATTGATTTTCTGTCTAGAGGATCTCAGTGGGTTAAGGATGCAGCGTTGCCATGGCTGTGGCATAGGTCAAAGACGTGCCTCAAATCTGGGGCTTGAATCTGGCTTTCCTGTGGCTGTGGCATAGGCCGGCAGCTGCAGCTCCAATTGGACCCCTCACCTGGGAACTTCCATATGCTGCAGGTGTGGCCCTGAAAGAAAAAAAAAAAAAGAAAGAAAGAAAATGTGACTTCAAAACATTGTGTTGTAACTTGCCATTCAGACCCTTCTTCCAAATACCCATCCCCCACCCCTACTCCCAAGGGACAAAGTCATTCTTGGATCCAGCTATGGGTGTCCCATCAACGTCTGAGAAGCCAGTGCTCCATAAACGATGTATGGAAATTGTATCCCCCTGGGAAGAAACACATTCTAGGGGCTCATACCTGTTTTATGCTTGGCAAAAATTCGATGTTAGTCTGTATATAAGTTTAATACGAAACATTTAAAGGCAGGAATAGGAGCACAGTGGATTTTCCCCTCCACTGTTCAGCCTCTTTCAACAGCCCTGCCTGTTTCGCAAGGTTATTTGAAGGATTAAATGAGGAAATGAAAGCATTTTGTAAACTGTGAAGTGCTACTCTGATGTAATGTTTCCGTAACAAATGAATTTACAAATGGCTACAGGACAAGGTGCTCTTTGAATGTGATGGTTTTGTTCCTACGTGAGTTAGGGAGAAAAAAGACACGTGCAAGTGGGGCCTGTGGGGCGGAGGGAAGGGCTGACCTGTTCCCTGAAGTCAGGGTGCAGATGTGCAGGACCCCCACTGTCGACATCAGGCAGCAGCCGTCAGGCGGCGTGTGGATCCCATCTGGTTCTCACGTTGTCGGAGCGAGGTGGTGGTGAAGTGTGTGTGGGGGGGGGGGGGTTGTCTCCTTCGCTGGGTGCGAACAAGTCCTCCCGAGCGTTCCCCAGACGATTCCAGACCTTTCAAACTGTCCTCGACCTGGTCCCCATCCTTGGACGGACCCTGCCCGCAAACCCAGGCTGTCGCCCAAGACAAAGGCTGCCGGGGCGGATGTCAGGGGAGTAATCCCAGACCTCCCGGCGGATGCTGCAACCTTGGCACGGGCTCCTTCAACTCAGAAGGCAGGCGCGAGACGTCGGAGGAGGCGAACCAAACTCGAACCAGACGAGGCAGTTGTTCGTGTCCTCAGCTGTGCATTTGTGGGAACTACCGTTCTTGGAGGCTGGCCCCTTCTTTGGTGAGTGCCCTGGCTGGGGTGCCTGCTCAATCCTCACGTGGGCGTGGGGCTGCTGGTGACAGAAATGCTAAAACCAAACACAGAAGCCTGGCTAAAGAAACCAAGCTTTCTCTCAAGAATACACACCATGAGCGCCCAGCGTTCCAAGAACATTAGGAAATTATTGAGTGAGGCCTCTCTGTCAAGTATTTTACTTTAAGCCCTTCGAAAACCATGCTATGTTCTTTCTTCTTCTTCTTCTTTTCTTTCTTCTGTATAGGGCCATACCTGCAGCAGATGGAAGTTTCCAGGCGAGGGTTCGAATAGGAGCTGCAGCTGCAGGCCTGCACCACAGCCACAGCAATGCCAGATCCTTAACCCACTGAAGGAGAACAGGGATTGAACCCGTGTCCTCATGGGTACTAGTCAGGTTCCTTACCACCAAGCCAGGACGGGAACTCCCATGGAGGTGAAACCAGGGAGGGCCTATGATAAATGATGGAATGAGAGGCACACTGACATTTTAGAAGGTCCGTCTTGCTTCTTGGTGTCCAGGGTTATCCAAACTGAATCCAGAGACGCAAAACTAAATGTTTAGGCTAACTTTGAAATTCACCGGACATGTGCTAAGACCTACTATATAAAAATAGGTTTTTCCTTCATTATCTTATTTACTGAAAGATAGATGCCAGCCAAGAGCTGTGGGAGCCAGTATGGTCTTATAAATATGAAACAGAGAGCACTGTATTTTACAAAACACTGGCCACATATATTCAATGCTTTAAAAATATCATGAGGAGTTCCCTGGTAGCCTGGCAGGTTAAGGATCTGGCATTGTCACTGCTGTGGCTTGGGTTCTATCCCTGCCCGGAAGCTTCCTCATGCTGTAGACGAGGCCAAAAAAACTGTAAAATTGATGCTATTCATATCTTCATTTCACAGAAAGGAAAGCTGGGGCTCTTGGGGGGGGGATATGACTTGCCCAAGAACGTACAATTCAGCGAGTGACTAAGATTAAAGGTCAGATTTTTTTTTTTATTCCTAATCTTAAGGGTTTTTTCCACCACCTCCAGCTTTCTCTTTCTCCATAACCATGTGCCATATTCTTCTGCAGGTGACACAGTAACGGGATACGGGTGTGGGCCTTTTAAGCTCTGCAACTTCCAGGAAGACCCTCAACTGCAGAGTGCTTTCTGCTGTAAAGCAGTCACTGACCTGGTGTTTCTCATCAGTCAGCTCACTTCTAGTTGGGTTACTTTCTATTAACAAAATCATCTTACCCCTTTCTTTTGTTTCTTTTCTCTTTTTGCTTTTTAGGACCACACCTGTAGCACATGGAAGTTCCCAGGCTAGGCATTGAATCGGAGCTGCAGCCACCAGCTTTCTCCAGAGCCACATCAACACAGGATCCCAGCCGAGTCTGCAACCTACACCACAGCTCATGGCAATGCCAGATCCTTAACCCCCTGAGCGAGGCCAAGGATCAAACCCTCAGCCTCATGGATACTAGTCAGGTTCCTTTCTGCTGAGCCACAATGGGAACTCCATCTTACCCCTTTCTTATCACCCTCACGGGGCCCTGGGCAGGAGAGTGGCAAGAGAGCAGGAGGTAAGTGTCACGGTTTCTGGCCCATGGATTTTGATCCATCACTTGGGTTCCTTCCCACACATTTCATCCCATAAGCACTGAGGATCATACATTCCACCTTAGGAAACCAATATCACTCATTGATGAATCTGATCATAAGAACTATGAAACAGGAAGTCCACACTGAACAAGTTGCCTGCTTATAAGTCATCAAGTTTTCGACTAAAGATCATTGGCCAACATGACTCATATGATAAGAATCCCTTTAGCTTATCATTTCATAAAGAAAGGTGAAGAAGCCAGATGCTTCCTGTCATTCCGTGGGCTCATCTCTAAGCACAGAGATAAGGAAGGAGGTTGAAGACGAGTGAGAGAATCCACTCCCCAATTCTGCACCTAGCTCTGCCCCTTGAAGCTCCACACTGGGGGACCTCCTGGAACACTTCTCTGTCTGCACTGGGGTGGAAGGAATGAAGAATGGACCTCCCTGGACTAGATGCCTTCCAACCCCAGGTCTTCGGAGACCTGTTCTCAGTGAGCAGAAAAACTAAGGAAATGTTCTCCATATAAGCCGGGGGCAACCCTGACCCAAACTGCTGCCCATGACCTTCATCCTCTTCCTCGCCAGGAACTGTGACTCCAGCTCCTCCTTATAAGGAGACTCTCAGACAATTAAAGAATCAACACGAGCAGATCAACTAATGACTTCATCAGCAAAGTGGAAACTGGATCTTGCCATCAGTCCTAAAGAGAACTGTCTCCCGGGGGGTCACTCACAAATTATAGGCCCATCATGCACTCATCATAGAGAAAAATACGCGGACCTCACGAACATTCCACACACCTCGAAACAGATGCTTTAGAAAAGCATCGTGGTACTAGAGACAGTGACCACTGGCTCCTTTGGAAAGTGCTGGGGCCATTGTTCCATGAGCAATTGTTTTGTCTCTGTTTGATCCAGGGTTATTTCTTTGGGGAGCACGAGCACATAAATCTAATCACGCACTTCTGCCGAAGATTTGGGCGGGCTGTGGAACGGCGGGTCCATCTGATACCGAACAGCCCTCTTCTCTCAGGTTTGGTAATTCAGTTTTAACCACGTGCACTGTTTCAACCCTCGGTTTATATCTGCCACTAAACCATCACGAGAAAAAAGCCTTGCCTTGAAAATTACCTGCACCAAGCCTGGAACACAGTAGGTGCTCAGTAAGTAATTGTGGAGTAAAAGTGAAGGGGCCTTATCAGGTGGCATTTAGCTCCTAGAAATAAGAGGAGCAGACAAGCTTCTTGACTGTCCCCAGTAGGAGTCAAACCCTCTATTTTACCCAAGAGAAACGAGCTATTGCAGCATAAACTGAGATGAGACAGGTGTTTCTTCTTCTCCACAGACAAGCCAGGTTTCCCTTCCCCTCAAAACGGCACGTTTTCACGCCATCTCCCCAGTAAGGCAGGACTTTCTGGAAAGTATTTACAAAATCTTTTCTCAATTCAGAGGCTTCTCTCAGTTATTTGCTTTTCTAGCAGAAAGTTTCCCCAAAGGAACATCCGCGTGCTTTTTTCTGCCAAAAGGCTGGGAAAGTACATCCCCTTTATTAAAAGAAAGAAGAAAATCTCATCGGGTAAAGGCGGAGGAGGCGGCTGGGGGCTCCCACTGTTTCACCGAGAAGTACCCTTGGTTTTCTTTCCCTTTTGCTTTTGC
Organism: Phacochoerus africanus; assembly: GCF_016906955.1. Taxonomy (NCBI): domain Eukaryota; kingdom Metazoa; phylum Chordata; class Mammalia; order Artiodactyla; family Suidae; genus Phacochoerus; species Phacochoerus africanus. The sequence goes on along the minus strand of NC_062556.1, from coordinate 70,889,844 downwards.
AGTTAAAATTCTACGATACTATGAGAAACAACAAAAGGCTTTTCCAGAAATCATCCAAGTGCTGAGGGGACAGACGCGCCGAGGAGAAGAGAATTAATGTTTTTGGCTCTCGAGCTTCAACAGAAGGAAGCCTTTGTTCGCTTGCAGTGAGGATCCTTCTGGAAGTCATTGTCCCACTCCTAAGCATGCATCTCCAGACAAACAAATGAAGCGGCTCTACTCAGACTCCAGCCTCATTCCAAAACGGGGCAAAAATCACGCCTTGTGAATACCATCGAGGACAAGTTATTTGCGCCCGCTCTAGGGTCTGTCAAACATTTCCTCTGAATCTTACAGAAGATCCGGGGCTCTGGTCCGGGATGGGGTCCCAGGAGCCAGTCCTGCCTTCTTCACGGAGGAAAGAGGAAAAGGCGAATCTGAATAGCTGGCCTCAGAAAGTAAGACATTGTTCACCGATGCCAGACCCGGGAGGAAGAGGGAAGGCAACATTTCTTCTTTTTATCAACGCTTCCTCGTGGCCTAGAAAAATGTCCAGTACATAACAGACAATCCAATAAATAATCTATGAGATCCAAAAAAATGTAGCGGTTCGGGCAATACCAGCCACGGCCTGTGTTCAGGATACAAGTTAAAACAAAATCACTGCTACGCAGCATGCCCTCAGGGAAGGCTGGGTGGGTTCAAATATCACCACCACCAGCCCACGCCACCATCACGTGGCAACACACGGCCTGGGGTTCTTCGAGCCACTTAGGGGAGAGCTTTGAGGGACACCTGAGCCCTTCTGAGAAGCCCCCTCCCTGTTGGGCCACCCACGCTGTGTTCCTGGGAGCCTAGGACACGCCTGGTCTTTTCTCTCCCACATCAAGCCGGTCGCCTGAGCCAAAGTGGATGGCACCATCTTGGTGTATCTGGGAAAGCAAGATGGCATCACCAACAAGAAGGGCAACTGAAATCTACAGCCTATAGAGATGATCTCCTTTCACCCTGAATGGGCCCAGAGAACGTTCTAAAGCTTCTGGCATGTGCAGGTGGAGATGATATACTGAGAGAATCAGACATGACTCCATAATCTGGCCCACTCTGCACTGTGGGTCTTCCCTTTAGGGAACTGGGGATCCTTCCAAGACACTGTGTTTCACCCAGACACTGGCTGCCCTCCAGGATGGTGACAGTGTTAGGAAGTGGAAAGAAGGAATGGGGAGTCATACCCAAACAACTTTCTATGTGGATTGGGTGCAGATAAAAGGGTTTTTTTGTGGTGGACAGTTGGGCGGTTCTAAGGTAGAGGTATTATAGGGATGGGCCAAGTACCCATTTTATGGGCTTTTCTGGCCATGGGTCTGTGGGTGGTGGGTGGTGAGCAGTAAATGTGGGAGGCCTCAAAGAGCACCTCCAATACCAAGAGACCAACAGGGTCCGCTGGTGGAACCCCCGTGCTGCAGCCCAGGGATGAGGAAGAGCTGGTAGGAGAATGGATTTGATGGATGCACAGGGCAGATGAAGTGGGCCTTATGGGTAGCTCTCCATTCCTTTAGGGAAAAAAAATGCCATACGGGGCTATGATTTTCCGGGGAACAAGAAATGACATGGACCTTTACTCTCTCTACGGTCCACTGTAAGCGTGAGCCTACCTTCTTCCATTTTTGCAAGAAACTTGAGTTATTCCTGCTCCCCGCCCCCACCAACCCAGGGCTCTGCAAGATTCAGTGCCTTACACAGGAACCCCCTGAATGTACCCTTCCCCTCTGCCTGATTCTCCAGCAGACTTCAGCCCCTGGGCCTGCCTGGGGCAGCAGGTGCATATGAGAAGGCTGTTTAGGATTTCTCTCTGCTAGGATGCACCAGGCAGCCCTTCCTTTCAGGAAACTTATCATATCCTCTGGAGGCTACTCTCAGAATCATGAAGGTTCCCAGGGCTTTCCGCCCCATCTCACCCACCAGCTTCTAGAACTCCTTTCAGTCTGGGGAACATTCTCTCATCATGCTTCTTCCAAGCCACTCTGCTGCTTTCAGTAAGACATTCCCTCCCTCTGCGACTTTGGCTTTTGGAAACAAGCAAAAAAACAAACAAAAAAGCAAGCAAACAAACCAAAAAACCCAGGAAGTTTTGCAGATGGCTTCTGCTTTCCAACCCAGGACAAGAGACACAAAGATGGGCAAACTCTACATTAGGGCATGGGAGAGGGGAAGGGAAAACCAAGAGGGGAAATAAACAAATACGTGAATATTCAGCTGTCTATAAAAGGGACAGACCAAAGAAAATGTCCAGATTAGCAATATTCCAGAGGTGCTTAGGAAGTCATATTTCCTCATGAAAGGGCCTTAACTTGGACACAGATGTCACGGGTGCATGTAATACACACCCCCGATTTGCCCTAATAGGAGGCTAATGCACCTGCATGTGGCCATGAATGTCCAGTGGCCTTGAATGGGCCACAATAACTGGCCAGGTTATAACCACCCACATTGCCAGCAGGTCTTGCCAGCATTCTGCCCCTCCCTCTCCAGGGCCTACGTGTGACCCTGGAACTGATCGTGCCAACCACATGGGTGGCTTTTATTACCTGTAGGTGAGCTGAATAACCATATTTTTCCAGACGAGCATCTGCTGACGGAGGCTGGGCTGTATTCATATCCTAGAATAAATTGCCACCAAGTGGCTTTCAACAACAGAAATGTATTCTTTGTAGTCAGAAATCAAGCTGTCATCCTGGCCATACTCCCCCAGAAGGCTCTAGAAAATAATCCTTCCCTTAATCTTCCAGCTTCTGGTAGGTCCTGGAAATCTTTGGTTTCCATGGCTGGTACATGCATCACTCAGTCTCCGCCCTCATCGCCCATGGCTTTCTCTCTGTGCATCTGTGTCTGGTATCAACCTTTCCCTCTGCTTGTAAGGACAACAGTCACAGCAGATTCAGGGCTCACCCTACACCAGCATGACCTGGTCTGAACTTGATTCCATCTGCAGAGACCCTATCTCCTAATAGGATCACATGCAAAGGTTCTGGGTGAGTTTCGGAGGAGCAGCACTCAACCCAGGACAGAGGTCATCTCTGCAGAGGTGTCCACCTGTCCCTTTGGGCAGCTAGAAAGGACACAAAGGTTGGAAACTCAAAGCCCTAGGAAAGGTGCCTCTCCCTGTCCTGAACTGCGTTGTCCAGCTTGCTGCAGCTGCCCAGGGCTGCAAGAGTCTGGGCGCACTGCCACCAAAGGTCACGTGTCCTTGTTCTGCCTCTAGATCTCAAAAGCAGCTTTGACGGTAAGTAATTCTCTACAGCGTATGGGGCTGCCTTTTAGAAGAAATTAATGCAGGGTTTAGGATTCCCACACTGGGATCCATCCAGCCCCTTAGCCTCTCTCCCAGCCTTGTCAACAGGAGTATGTTGACATCCACAGCTCCGTCCTCCAGAGGTTGGGGGAAGAGATAAGTTTGGATTCAGAACCTCAAACTCTCCTTTACTGGGAGAAGTTCAGTGGATCTAATGTAGTGCATGGTGATTACAGTTAATAATCCTACATTGCACACGGATATTTGCCAAGAGAGTAAACTTGGTGTTCTCTCTCACCACACACAAAAAGTAACTATATAAAGTGGAGGACACGTGATTTCACAATGTACATGTATATCAAACCATCACATTATCTTTCAAAAAGTAGCATTGTACAACCAAAATATATACAATTTTTATTTGAAAACCATACTTCGATAGAGCTAGAAAAGAAACAAAATTTTTAAAGCATCATTCATTTTTTAATGAAATGAATGAAGCTCACATCCATTCATTTCATAGACTAGCCCTGAAGAGTCCGGGGACTGGGACCCCAGGGCTGACCTTTCCTCTTCAGCGCCAGCCACCCACCCCCAAGCGGTCCACACAGATCTTCCCCGAAGGTCCAGTTCAAGAAAGTAACCCTACGGGCTGCTTACCACATTGCAAGTTCGGTGCATCAAACGAACCGGCAAACCCATTTTCAGGAGAATAAATGTGGGGACAATAGTGTCTTTGGGTCTGTGGTGGGGCAGCTGAAGCCAGTCCTACAGGGTTTAGATTGACAGCAGGTCCTCAAGCTGAAGGCAGAGGACCCCCCACCATGGTCAGTCACGTGGGATGAATAAGTGAGCAGGGGCCAGGATCTGGATTGACTGGATGCCCTGCTCTTTTGTGATCCAGTAAGTACTCTAGAGGAAGGGGTAGGCAGGCCAACTCCTGATACAAAACCCTTGAACAATTTTCACCCAGCCCCCAATGGTGAATGGGAAGCAGAACCACAGGAGGCCACAGGAGCAGAGGCCGCCTCATGGCGCCATCTCTGAGGCCCCCAAATGACCATACACCCTTGAGCGAACCCTGTCTCCTTCCCCTAATGTGTTAGAAGCTGAGACTCCAACGAGAGGTAAAGTCTGAACCAGGAGTCAGCAGAATGGCCCCAGATTGCACAGGAAAACCAAAGGCCAGACCCCAGTTAGGGTGGCCGCTGGGAACAAGAAGTCATTCCAAAGCCACGAAGAATCTAAGGACCAAAATCACAACTGAAGGTACTTAAGGGAATTTGCACCATTGGAGTCAGCAAACTGAGCCCAGGGAGAGATGCTCGTTCTCACTGCAGCCTTGGCCTAAGGTGGGAGCTGAGGGAGCTGGGTAGGAGGCCCAGGACCAAACATCTATGGAGAAGCCGAGGGCTAGACTGGGCACCCAGAGGATATCTCTTTGTTTTGTATGAGTCATTTCTCACACTTAGAGGTTATTAGGATCAACTAATCAGTAGTCGGGGAAATGATGCATTGATTTTACCATCTATTTAGATTTATCAAAAGACGTATGATGGCATATACCGCCTATGTGCCTTATTAAGATGTGGCAAGAAATGGTGACCCTGATTTCTGCAAAACTGCCGTTTCTTCCCATCTCGCTGAAGTGAGGAAAAAGAACAACGATGTGATTGTTTTCACTGCAAACTACATTTTTTTCCCTTCTTTGTCTCTGGATTCTTGGCACTCCTCAGCACCCCCTACCCCCACCCCCGACTCTCACCCTTCATAATTCCTTTAAGACTCAGCTCTTCTGTCTTAGCTTCAGATTTGTCCTCCCCGGGAGTTAGTCTTCTGGGATCCCAAATGTAATGCTAACTGGCTCAGCAATCTCACAGTCATGCACAGAAGACTGATCGAAATCTATTCGCTAGATGGGAAGTCATGTTACAATTTAATCCTTTCCTATCTCTCTGCCAGCTGACGCATGGGGTAAAGCTGGACTCAAGAGTCTCAACCCAAGAGAGATGTGATTTTTGGTAAGCCAGGCAAATCGAGAGATATGATAAAGAGTTCTCCCTCTCTTCGACCAAGAATATTGATAAGGCAGTGGTTTCCTGTTAAATGTTGCCCAAAAGCATGACTTTGTTTAAATTCTCTGTAAGCGTCCAAAAGGAAATGCGGATGCCAATGAACATATGTGTTTCTGCTAAAAATTGGCCATGTAACTTTGCAGGAAATGGAGACCCCAGAGATGCATCATGTAAAACTTATCAACACATCAGCAAGTATTTATTGTGCAGTTTTTATGCCCTAAGCATAATACCAGGCCTGTGTATGGAACCGTCTAGTAAAAATTATATATCGCCATATCTAAACCCCCAAGGAGTACATTTTGTTAGACTGCATGAAAGGACAACTAGCATAAAAGCAATAGAAAAAAATAACAAAGGAAAAGATAAACTGACTTGGCTGCATGGAAATGTAAACCTGTTTCTCAAAACACAAGCTTATCAGGTGGTAAGCAACAAGGTGAAAATATATATATTATCACGATACACCAAGGATCAGCTCCTTGATGTGTGATGAGGTTATGTAATATGATAAGACACTAAGATCCAGCAGATAAATGACAACCACGAATGAGGACAAATAGTAGTTTTAAATATTTGAAAAAGTTAACCTCAGTAATTAACTAAAAAAAATGAAAATTAAAACAGAAACAAAGCTATAATAAAAAAATTTAAAAGAGCAACAAAAAAACCAATATAGTAATTTAGCCAAGATGTTTTTAATGATAACTGGGAAAACACCATCTTTCCTTTTTTTTTTCTTTCAGGGCCATAAGTTTGCCATGTGGAAGTTTCCAGACTAGGGAACGAATGGGGAGCTACAGCCACTGGCCTATGCCACAGCCACAGCAACACCAGATCTGAGCAACATCCACGACCTACACTGCAGCTCTCAGCAATGCTGGAGACTTTAACCCACGGAGCAAGGCCAGGAATCAAACCCACATCTTCATGGATACTAGTCGGGTTCATTTCCACAGAGCCACAACTGGAACTCCCAATCTTTCTTGAATGAATCTTACAGGTGAGGTGAAGAAACAAATTATTCCTTTATCTCCCCAGTACAGCAGCAAAATGGGAGGGAAAATCCATACCACTAAGTAATGAAAGAGAGAATCTCAGAGAAAAAATAATTTTTTAACTAACAGATTTGGAGAACTTCAGGTATTTGGTTAAAGGCCAGTTGTAGCCTGGAATCTGTTCAATCTCCTGAGAAATTAGGGAATAACGTTGGCCATGGGAAGCTGGGAATACACAGGGGGCAAGGTAAACGCTTTGTGCCACATTAAACATTCACCTACATTTCTTACAGCTGAATAATTGTACATTTCAAATGGCTATTTTATGTTGGCTATCATTAAGGCTAAGATTATCAAACCAAAATTATAGTAAAGTAATTCTACAGATGGCCACTGCTGGGAGGTCTGAGCACCCAGCTCTCTGCTGATCTGACCACCCAGTGGATTTCAGAATATCAGAAGGAACAGGTGAGCTGCATAGTCTTCAAAAATCCCCCTCCCCTCGATTGAGTTTCTAAAAAATATTGCATGATGCCTATTTCAAGGCAGTCAGTGTTACGGGGGCCCAGAACAGACCACCTCAAAGTGACGCACTGATTATTTGGAATTGAAGTTACTCAAGAAATGGCCAATGCAAGAGGGACACTTTGACCCTCCTTTCTGTCTTCCTGAAAGAAGAAAATAAATCTCCCAAATGAAACATCTGCTCCCTTCATCTGGAGGCAGAAGGACTCCCATCTCCAGAGATAGGGAATTTGGGGCAGAGAAGTCTATATAGACAAACCTTGTTACTTCTTTAATTGACCACCCGCCCAAGCTCTGTTTAGATTCTTCACTAATTAAGTATCCAAAGCCTAAGTTTCTTTGTCCTGTCAATTTTTCATAAATGCATTGTTTGTCTAAAAAGTATAAAAGCTGCCTGCTTTGGCCTCTTCTTAGCTCCCATTTCCATGAGACCTCAGTGTGTGCACATGTTTCTTTTTCTCCTGTTAATGTCTCACATCAATTTCATTGGTAGTCCAGTTTCAAGAACTCAAGAAGGTGGGGGGTACATTTCCCCCTTCTGAACAGTGCTGTTCATTAGGCACAAACCTCCTGTGCCTAACCCATCCTGCTGGGGGTAAAGCTGACAGCTCTTCTAAAAACTGTAGCGCTTGAGGAGGATTCATGCTTAACAAGAATCCATAGCTCCTCTGTGAGCAGAAGAACCAAAGCAAAACTGTAGGCAGAACCAAGAGGGTTCTTCAAGCACTACTGTGAATCCCCAAAACAAATGAGCGCCGCAGAACCCCATGTTCTACCTTCTCTTATGCTCACATTTCAGCTCAGAAGGCTTTCAAAGTGGATGTAAATATCATTCATCATGCTCAAAGAAAAATGTCAACAATCACCTCGCTTAGAGCAATGAGAAGCAGCCTCCTTACTAAACAATTTGTAAAGTGAACTCTCCAGGGTACAAAATGCTTGTTGGATTTTTTGGTGAACCAATTAATGTTAGAGAATGAATCCTCAAAAATAGCAACTTGGGTTTTGGAATATTGATCTGTGGCCCTTCTTCCCAGTGATAATTCGTTTTTAGGGTCATCATATTATCTTTTCAGGACACTCTCAATAAAAGTCTAACACCATGGAAGGCTTTCTGTCTTAAAGGAGAAGGAAGCGAGCTAACCCAATCAAGAGTTGTATATGCTGTTTAAGATACCAATTTAAAAGACAAAAGGAAAACATTCTTTTTTAGCATACATTTTAAATTTTTTTACAATTCCATCTGGCAGGATTCCTTAGCCTGTTTGAATATAACTTTGGGTAGATATTCATGCAGTTCTTGCAATATAGTCCAAAACCAAAGCCTGCAAAATCAAAGCCTGAGAAAGAGTTGATAAAAGATACATATACCTATCATTAATTCCAGGGTACTGTTTTCCACAGAAGTGAAGAGGATAGCAGTAGATTAAGACCGAATCAACCTATCTCAAGTCTTCATGTTCCTCATGAAAAGTCTTGACCCGTGAAAACCAAACTGGTAGTTCTTTAAACAAGCAGCTAGTATACTAGGAAAGTGAAAGGGTCAATAAACAAATGTGTCTGTAATTTGACAAGATAGGAAGTGTCCTAACTTTTCAAATAAGATAAACTACATTTCAGACAAACAAATGTATTGAGTTTGGAATCCGATCATTAAGTAATTCCCCAAAAGCTCTGCAGACAAAATTTTCCTTCCTCTTTTTTTTTTGTCTTTTGTTGTTGTTGTTGTTGCCATTTCTTGGGCCGCTCCCTCGGCATATGGAGGTTCCCGGGCTAGGGGTCGAATCAGAGCAGAGCCATAGCCACCGGCCTACGCCAGAGCCACAGCAACGCAGGATCCGAGCCGCGTCTGCAACCTACACCACAGCTCACGGCAACGCCAGATCGTTAACCCACTGAGCAAGGGCAGGGATGGAACCCGCAACCTCATGGTTCCTAGTCGGATTCGTTAACCACTGCGCCACGACGGGAACTCCCCTTCCTCTTGAGCAGATTATTTAACTTGATTTTTTTTTTTATCAGAACATCAGGATCTCAAATTTTGCATAGTGAAAACAGAGTTTCTTACCTCTTCTTCTTTGCCTCCAAATGTTCTTCCCCCATTTTTTACATCTCAGGAAAGGGTGCCCTCACCCCTACAGTTACTCAGGCCAAAAACCTACTTAGCCTCACACCCCACATCCCACTCCCAGCAAATTCTGCTGGTTCTCCCCTCAAGATTTTTTTTCCCACCGCCGTAGTCCAAGACACCAAATCTTCTCACCTTGACTGTGAAATAGCTTCCTAACTAGATCTCCTGCTCCCACTTTCATCCACCATCAGACAAAATGACACACCACACCTGGAGCAACTTTCAAAAGCTCAGGTAAGATTGTCACTCGTTAGCCCACCCTATCTTCTGCAGCTTTCCGTTACTCTTGAAATAAAATCCAAATTCTTGACCAAGACCTAAAACAACATACATGACCCACCCTACTCTACTCCAACTCCAGCGTTCTTCACCCAGCTCATACCCTCACATCACCTAAATCTCCACTCAAATCCTCCTTTAAAAGGGCCTTTTTTGGCAACCCTCTCTAAAGTATCCACCTGCAAACTCTATTCTATCACTCCCTGTGCTTTACCCTGCTTTGGGGAGCCCTTATCACAAATATACATATTTGTTACTGTTATCTTTATTTCCTGCTAGGATGTTAATTCCCTAAGAGCAGGATCTTGGCTATATTCATAGCTATGTCTGCCATCTTCTAAGGTGTACCCAAAACACAGTGTCCATTCAATGAATATTTGTTGAATATTCATGTCCTTTAATGAGGACAATCAAAAAAGTGGCTGAGATACTTGCAAGCCTTACTCTTATTGGCTAAAATCCATTCCACGAGTAAGAATACACCTTGATCTAGAAAGCAATGTGAAAATTAAGCATCAAGAGACTAAAATGTTTATTACATCAATTTCATTACATTATGGTCACGTGTTACATATTGTGTATAATGTAATTAATATGCACAATGTCAATTGCATTATGCTTTGCAATATCCACGGCCTCTGTTTACTCTTTACAGTATATTGTGCATGTGGTCTCATTTGAGCCAGAAAAATAAATGTTTACTTTCACCTTGATATAATAACATTTTATCCTCCTTAGATTTGGAATTTCAAATTCTGGGAATGGGTCTTAAGGAAGGTATTCAAACTTTGGCAAAAATGTAAGCACAATTAAAAAATGAGCAATTTGTGAAGAAAATCTAACACCACCTCAGAGGTTTTCATCCCAATCCTAAAGCAGTTAAGACATCCCAACAGGATACCAGCTGTTTTAACTGATCAGAGCAGTCCCCAGACTGCTAGATCAAACCTTCATCATCTGGCTGAACCCAAATGAGAATGTTGTTCAAGGACAAACATCTCTGTCTTTCTCCTTTTAGTATGTACACATATACGTGTTTGACAGGTAATTGAGAAAATGTTGAAAAGTGTGAATAGCTGAGGAAAGAGGGTTCTAAATGGCTTTCTCTTTGCTATTAAAAAGAAAAACAAAAATACAAAAAAAAAATGTTAGCACCTATTCCAGACGGAAAGTGTCACAAATCTCAGAACAGCTACTAATTGGTAGCAACCCCGTTCTAACTAAAGACAAACATAAAAATATGTCCGGAGTAAAACTATGCAGACAGATCAATAGGACAGAAGTTGAGAATCCAGAAATAGACCCTTACATTTATGGTCAATTGATTTGTGACAGAGATTCTAACCCAAGTCAAGGGGGAAAGAACAGTCTTTTCAACAAATAGTGTTGGGACAATAATATATCCAGGTGAGACACATTATAAATTTAGACCCTTACCCCGTACCATACATAAAAATCGACTCCAAATAGATCACAAGCCTAAGTAAAAGTGCTAAACTTATAAAACTGTTAAAAGAAAACATAGGAGAAAAATTTTATGACCTTGGGTTAGGCAAGGAGGTCTCAGATATGACACCATCCGAATGCTAAATTGGACTTTCTCAAAATTAAAATCATTTGTGCTTCAAACAACACCATTAAGAAAATCCAGGACAGGGAGTTCCCGTCGTGGTGCAGTGGTTAACGAATCCGATTAGGAACCATGAGGTTGCGGGTTCGGTCCCTGCCCTTGCTCAGTGGGTTGATGATCCGGCGTTGCCGTGAGCTGTGGTGTGGGTTGCAGACGCGGCTCGGATCTCGCATTGCTGTGGCTCTGGCGTAGGCCGGTGGCTACAGCTCCAATTCAACCCCTGGCCTGGGAACCTCCATATGCCGCGGGAGCGGCCCAAGAAATAGCAGCAACAACAACAACAAAAGACAAAAAAAAAAGAAAAGAAAATCCAGGACAAGCCACTGACGCAGGAAAAATACCTACATGTCATATATATGACAAAGGACTTATAGTCACAATATATAAAAGATTCATACAACTAAAAAAATTAAAAGGCAGACATGTACAGTCAAATAAGGCATGCTTAAATAAATTTACAAATAGTGCTAAACTGACAATATCTGCAAGGACAATAATCAGTTGTCTTACGCCAAACACAATTTACATTTCTCCGGCAAGAAATTTTTACCTGCCTATCAGTTTTCGAAAAGTTAACTTTTGGCTCCCCAGGGTTCTAAAGAATGTTAGTCAAAGGCAAACACAGGCAGAGATTATACGCACTAAACACTTAACTACATTCCAAAGCCTTTCACAAATTTTTATTATAATTTTTTGTTACATGAGACTTTTCATGGTAAAAAAAAAATAGTTTTGAAATAGTGACTATGTTAAAATAAAATTTACTAGCTGTTGAGCATGTTCCCAAACTTTTCCCAATTTTACAGGTATTCTTCCAATCTCTGAAAGGTAATCTGGTTCAAGCTTTACCCTCCAAATATACATCCAGTTGAGAGTCGGGATTGACATGTGGTTTCCTCAAAAGCACTTCTAAGTGCTGTGACTTCCCACTCCAGAAATCTAGTGAAGGGCTTTCATGCGCCTAGGGGAGCTGCCCAAAGACCCGATCAACATCATGCTGAGTCATCCCTCCACCAGGCTTATTTAGGTCTAAAACCCCTGACCTTCCCGTGCCCAAAATCCACCTCTCAACTACAGGTGAACTTCTATGTTGGGAAATCTGAGGCTCTTTCTCCTCCAAATCAGTAAGCCCTAATCCCCATTTCCTACCATTCCTAAGTCCCTAGACCACTTTTTGAGTTACTTGTCAGCCCAGAAGTCACTTCCAAACTATAGAAAGGACCTGGGTTCTACATCTTCCGTGTTAGACATCAAGAGCCACGAAATGATTTCTGCTTGGTCCATTTCCCAGTCCAGAATCAGAGCACAAATCTCAACGAACTCAACTCAGCAGAGAAATACAAATCAAAATCACATTAAGATATCATCACTACCTGTTAAATGGTTACTATCAAAATGATATAACATGCGCTGATAAAGATGCAGAGAGAAGTGTTTGAACTGTTGATAGCACATTCATTAAAGAAAACAGTGTGGAGACGCCTCAAAAAATTAAAAATAGAACTACCATATGATCCAGCAATCCCACCTCTTGGTATGTATTCAAAGGCAATGAAATTGGTCTTTCAAAGACATGTCTGCGCTTTCATGTTCGATGCAGAATTATTCACAACAGCCAAGATATGCAAGCAACCTAAATGTTGACCAATGAATGGATAAAGAAAATGTGGTAGTTTTACATGTATATGTAATACTCGGTCTTAAACATAAGGAACCCCTGCTGTTTTCGACAGCATGAATGAACCTGGAAGACATTAAGCTAAGTGAAGTAAGCCAGACCCAGAAAGGCAATCACTGTATGGTCTTACTTATATGGGGAATCTAAATCTACTCTCATATCAGAGTAGAATGATGGTTGCCAGAGACCAAGGGGAAAGAAATACAGTGATGTTGGGCCAAGGGTACAAAGTTTTAGTCAAACAGCAGGAATAAGTTCTGGAGATCTAATATCCAGTAAGGCAACTACAGTTACTAATACTGTGTTATATGCTAGAAATTGCCTAAGGGGGTAGATCGTAAGTACTCTCAATATACCAACACCAAAAAAAAAAAAAGTTAACTACGCGGGTGGCAGACGGGTTCATTAGCTTGACTGTGATCATTTCACATGCACATATATATCAAAACAGCCCATGTATACCTTAAATGTATATAACTTTTACATTCGTCAACTATACGTCAATAAAGCTGAGGAACAAAAAATAAATAAATAAAATGAATACTAAAAAAAAAAAATAAAACAGATGACAAAACGTTTTCTCAGAGTTCCCACTGTGACACAGTGGGTTAAGAATCCAACTGCAGCAGCTCCGGCCACTCCAGAGGTGCGGGTTTGATCCATGGACCGGCCCAGTTGGTTAAAGGAGCCAACGTTGCTGCAGCTGCAGCACAGGTCACAGCAGCAGCTCGGATTCAATCCCATATGCCTTGGGTGTGGCCATAAAAAAAAATGTCTTCTTCATTTCAGCTACCATAGTCCTGCATTTTAGTCTTCCCACTTTTCTTGGACACAGTGCTTTAGAGCATAAATGGTCACTGTCTCTGTTTGGCTGGCATTCGGGAAGAATAAGGACCCACATCCAACAGAGGCTCCCAGGGGCCTTTACCGCATACCTGTTGGCTGACAGGACAAGGCTCAGCATAACCTAGTTCAGTGGGAGCCTGGCCCTTGAAGACCTGATGCAATGGAACAAACGTATTAACCCAGGTCTTGCCAACTCCTCTATCATGTAAGCATAATGACAAGGAAACACTCTAATGGTTACAATTATCAGTTAGTATATATCTGGTGTATCTTGCCTCATTAACAAAACCTTGTCAATCGGCATTATTTAACAAGTGTAGATGCTTGAGTAGAGACATCCTATTGTCCACACTCCATCCACATTAAATGACGTAATGTTGGTAGAAATTCTACCGATCACATGGCCATGTCAACAGCACTGTTATTTACACTTAGATGGCAGACCAAGCCCAGCAAGACACATAGGGATACGCTAGTTTGAGGCTAATACGGCACTCTTTTCTTATGTATCTGAGTCATCCATTCAAAACTTTCTGCAACGGAGAAAGTGATGGTGAGGGAATATTCTAGGCTGCATATTAGGGACACCAACCCAGCTCAAGATTGAATGACTGCAGTTCCTGCTGTGGTGCAACAGGATCAGCAGCATCTCTTCTGGAGCACTGGAATGCAAGTTCAATCCCCGGCCCAGCACAGTGGGTTAAGGATCTGGCATAGCTGGCCTGGGAATTCCATACCATGGCAGTCAAAAAAGAAAAAAAGAAAAAAAACAAACAAACAAAAAGAAGAACAACAAGACTGAATGACTACATGACATGTGACACCCTGGTAATCGGGTCAGTTCTAGCAAGAATGTGAGTTCTGGATTGAAATAATCCATAGAGTCTCGATAAAATAGAGCAAAAGCAGGGGCTCTCCTGAAACTTTCACGTCCTAAAGACAGTAAGAGGCTCTTTTTTAATCTGGAGACAAAACAGAATGCTCTGATATGAACAATTTGACACAAGCATTTTAATGCTTCTGTATTTATGCAGTTGCATACAAATGGATGTGACAAAATGTTAAATGCACTATTTCTTACATCAATAAATATGAAGAACAAAAATTGAACTTCACTCTACCCCTGACCCTAACCCTGATCCCCACCCCAAGGGGACAGATTCTGTAATAGGATAAGGCTCAAGGATAGAGCAGTGTTATGTGTTTTGCACATTAGCTAGAATAATTTTTTTAAATAGAATGTTTCTTGAGCTGTTTTTAAGGAAGCTTGAAAGTATCTGGGAACAGGCCACACTGCGATATTGTGTAACCATCCATAGGACACAATCCTTAGCCATTCTATCTGAGACTGAATTTTAGAATTTCAGGATAATACATCCATCTTCACCTTGTGACCTCCTTTCAACTTCCTTTCTGGGCAACGGACAGGACATTCAAATTTGGTGAAAGATCCTGAGTCAGCGCTGGGGCTAATGTCACCAGAGATGGATGCTTTGTGATTGGATTAAACAGTATCACCTGTCATAGTCTAAAAAGGTTTATCTGATAAACACAAGAGGCTGATATTGAAAGATGATTAAGGAAATCAGCAGTGCGTTAAATATTAAGCACTTCTTGGAACGTGATAACTAGGCTAGAGGTTATAGCATCATAGGAAATGGATCTTCAAAGGACTTCAAGGTCTTTGGCTCTGAGACTCTGCTGAAGCATGAAAATGTCAAAGTATCCCAAGGGGTTCCAGAAGCAACAGAAGGACAGATGACTGCTTGAGGATGCTTTCCTTCTCAGATCCCCAGAATTTGTCTATCTGGCATCGGGTTTGCCCTGAAACACCGTCAGCTCTTGGGGAAACACGGTTAAATCCATCACCCTGGCAACCTTCAAATTAAGACACTCTCTTGACTTTGTATATTGTTTCTGTTTGAACAACTGTATATTGTTCCTATTGGAAATTTTGCCCTCCTTCCTTCATGACATTATCAGATCTCTCTGGCTCTCCATGATGCTACAACAAATGATGTCTATCCATTCATTCTTTAAACATCTATTGAGGACCTACTGGGTGCCAGGCACTGTTTCAGACATGGGAGAGATGAACGAGTGACTAGTTGTCCTCATCCTTTCCCATAAAACCACAGGAACCATGGCTGTACCCATATCCTACTCTTCTTGCTTCAAGCCCACGTTGTGTCCTCTCCATAACACTGGGGATGTTACTGTCTGCCGCTGATACTGTGTAACTTGTTTCCCTCCAGCCTGCAAGGATTCCCACACTTGCAGCATCTGACTGCCCCTCATTAAATAATAATTGTCGAACACACTAGCTTCCATTTCAGGAATATCCGTTCTCAAACTACCAACCCGGTATAGCCATCCCCAAACCTCCACATGCTCTGCCCAACCTTCTGCCCACCTTCTCAAACACGTTCACCCCAACTTTCCACCACCGCAATCTCCATATAATCCATGACAGAATAATAGGTCTAGCTGAAGACCCAGTTAGAGCTCCTAAGTTACAGTTTTTATAATTTACCCTGATAATATTCATGATACACTCATCCACGAGTAGTTCCCTATATAGAAAAATGCTTGCCTGTCACCTCCGTGTCACTCCAGCACATCTTCCTCTTCCCTGCCCCCTCTCCTTCCCCCCTTTCCTCCTTCTTCTTCCTCTTCCTTTTCTCCTCTTCTCCTTCCCCTCCTCCTCCTCTTCATTCTCTCCTTCCTTCTCAGAGAACATCCTAAAAGCCCAAACTCTCTATAAACGTCTTTGCACAACCTCTAGAATTAATTGTTTTTGAAAACCAGCCCTGTTAGGGCATCAGCACCCTCCAAAACACTTAGGTCTTGAAAGCGCATTTTATGTGTTTACACCTGAAAGAAATGCCCATGTTTCTGACCCAAATTGAAGCACTTACATTCATTACTCCACTCTTTGTCAGTGTAGACAATTCTTTATGAGTAGGGTCATTCAGAAAGCAGGAACTGATGTCCACTGCTCAAAGTGTGAAAGGTAAGAGACAGGACATGAAGGTGACAGACAACACCTGTCTGCCTTTTCTACCACTTCATTAGCTGATGATGTGGAAGATAAGAGAAACTCTCCAAAAGAAAAAGAAACTAGCAAGTGACGATTTCTAGTCCTGGTTTCAACAGGTGATGGATTATTAGATTCAGGGGAAGGAGGATTGGAGGGATTTTTTTTTTTTTTTTAAGAGATGAAAAGTTCTTTTATTTGTTTGTTTTTATAAAACAGAACACAGGACTCAGAAAACGGTATTTAAGTCATGGGTGATCTACTAAGACTTGGCACCCTTGAGACACCACTCCACACCTCTGGAACTCAGTTCTTTTCACTTGTAAATGAGAGGGTTATGCTAGAAGGCTCTTGGATTCCCTCAGAATACAACTGTTATTCATGCTTTCCTACAAACTGGACAGCTTACCTATATAAGGATCTAGGGGGAAAGCTGTGCCTCGATCAAAATCCGCTCACCTCCAGGTTATATTTACCGATACTCCGGGAGTTGGAAAATATCCTGAGAGCTTGAGAATACGCCATTGGTGATTAACAGTAACAGAAAAAAAATACATATAAAAAACGGATTTTGTTCCACTACTAAGCCTCGGTCCACAACCTAAGGTACTATTGGAAGCTCTACTCCATTGACAATGACTTATACTGCATTACCTCCTGGGTAAAAGTTCACAATGAACGATGCAGAGAAACAACCAAATATTCAGAATCACCGATATTTGCAAAACAACACATTATCACTGTTTAGATTGATCCCACACAGAAATGGACACTGAGGAAATTAGACATCACTTCAAGTTTTCATCTAATTATTACACAGGGTCAAAAAGGCTGCCAAGATCAAGGAGGAGTGAACATGTGCTATAAATTACAACCCTTGCTTGCTTGCTTGCTTTATTTTTTCTGTTCATTGTTTCTTTTCTTTCTTTTTTTATTGTTATTTCCCCAATAAATTTTTTTTCTACTGTACAGCATGGTGACCCAGTTCCACATACATGTACACATTCTATTTTCGCACATTATCATGCTCCATCATAAGTGACTAGACATAGCTCCCAGTGCTAACTATGTTCCCAGTACAGGATCTCATTGCTAACCCATTCCAAAGGCAAAAGTTTGCATCTACTAACCCCAAGCTCCCAATCCACCCCACTCTCTCCCCCTCCCCCTTGGCGACCACAAGTCTATTCTCCAAGTCCATGATTTTCCTTTCTGTGGAAAGGTTCCTTTGCACCGTATATTAGATTCCAGATATAAGTGATATCATATGGTATTTGTCTTTCTCTTTCTGACTGACTTCACTCAGGATGAGAGTCTCTAGTTCCACCCATGTTGCTGCAAATGGCACTATTTCATTCTTTTTATGACTGAGTAGTATTCCATTGTGAACATATACACCACATCTTCCTAATCCAATCATCTGTCAATGGACATTTGGGTTGTTTCCATGTCTTGGCTATTGTGAATGGTGCTGCAATGAACACGCACCCATATACAGCCCTTGCTTTAAACTGCATTCAGGATCTAGAGGTACAAAGGAGTAGAGGAATATACCTGTACAGAGGATGTATGTGTTGAGAAGATAAAATAAATGGGGCCAGTTTCATTATGTGGTATTTTTCAATTGGGCTCACACCCCACTTTCAATTTAAAAATGCACAAAATACTGGTTCATACATCCTGTGAGCTTGCAGTCAAGTTGGTGAGAAAATGAACTAAGGCTCAATGAGAAAAATGATTAAGTGCTAAACTCTTGGAGGCTCATAAACTAAGGTAAATCAGAGACAGAGAAAGTAAAAGATCCCTAGAGTCAGGAAGGATTGGATTTCCTTAAGAACAATGGGGTAAGTCAAGGCTTCAGTACTGGCCTTATGATTGGTCATGCACCTGTCTTTTTAGCGCTCTGGGTGGCCTGTGTGATGGGAATGGACATCGCCAAGAAGCCCAGGCATCAGAGTTCCCATTGTGGCTCAATGGGAACAAATCCGACTAGTATCTGTGAGGACGCAGGTTTGATCCCTGGCCCCGCTCAGTGGGTCAAAGGTTCAGCATTGCCTTGAGCTGTGGTGTAGGTTGCAGATGCAGCTTGGATCTGACGTTGTTGTGGCTGTGGCTGTGGCTGGCAGCTGCTGCTCCAGTTCAACCTCTAGTGGGGAACTTCCATATGCCATGGGTGCTGCCCTAAAAAAAAAAAATAAAAAAAAAAAAAAAGCCCAGGCAGTTTCTATATTGCCAATGAAGTCCATGAATATACAAGTGGAGTCAATGAACACATGACGTATTTACGGGAGAATAAGAGAATTCTTGGTGATGGAGGAGTCAGTAACTAAGGGTGAAAAGGGGTAGGATTTTGCCATGAAGAATTCCAATTTAGGATGGTTTCAGTCTAGCAATAGCATCAGGCTCTTCCCACAGTTAAGAGACAGACTCAATTAGGAATGTGCCCTGTGGGTATCAGATGCAATTGCCATCCTAGGGACAAACTGCACTCAATCAGCACAGAAAGAATGGCTGCCGTGCATCAAGCTTACAATTCAATTCACTAGCCCACTAAAAGCTCCAGAAGGAGCAGCATGGAAAACACAGGCAGATTCCATTAACAATTGGAGGAGACACATACAAATGTATTAATCGTCATAGTTATTTGTCCTTTGAAGAGTCTAAAAGAAGGACAGCAGCCCTGGGTTTGGAGCCATGCCCCAGTATGACCGGAACGGGTTCCCGACTGGTGCCTTCTTCTGCTCTGCTCACACTGCCAACCTTCATTGTGTCTGTTGCTAGACTAATCCCCCTAAAGTGGAGCTGTCATTATAGGTCAACCCTGCCCCAAATCTTGCCTTGCTTCCCAGCCCTGACCGACAGTACTTAGCTCCTTCCCTCCATTGATCCCGCGGTCCTGCACCCGGGAAGGTTCATTTAAAGCTCTCTAAACTGGCTTATCTCAAGCTCCCTGCGCGCAGCTCCTCATGGCGATCTTTGTCATTACCTGACCCATCCCCCACGTTGCAGGTTCTTCCCTCATCTTCCCCAGTCTCTCGTGAAGGTGGTAACTGTGCCCACAAGCTCTCTGCTGTTCCTCCCTCTGTGAGGCAGAACCTAATCTCCCTCCTTCTGAACGTGGGATGGGCTTAGTGGTTCACATCGGACAAACAGAGTGAAGCAGAAGTGATGATGATGCCTAAAATGAGGTCATAAAAAGGTGCTGCCTCATGCACATTATTTGCTTGCTCTCTCTCTTTCTCTTGCTCTCTCTCTCTCTCTCTCTCTCTCTCTCTCAATCTCTCTCTCTCGCTCTCATTGCTGCCTTCGAGGAAGCCGGGTGCCATGTCCTGAGGACGCTCAGGCAATCCCATTGGACGAGCCCACATGTCAGGAACTGAGGCCCCCTGCCAACAGCCATGAGCATGCGCCCTCTTGGGAGCAGATCCTCCAGCCCCCATCAGGCCTTGAGACTGACTGCAGCCCTGGCCCAGAGCTTGATTGCACCCTCAGGAAGACACTGAGCCAAAACCTCAGCTCAGCTGCTCCCAATTCTTAACCCCCAGAAGCTGTGGAAATAAACAATGTTTGTTGTTTTAAAACATTTATTTTTAGAAGAATTTGTTATACAGTAATAAAAACTAATCACAATAATAAATAACAGTAATAACAGGTAACTTGCAGATAAGTGGCTATTTCTAAATGTCTAAATACATTTCAAGCTCCATTTTAAATGCTTCTTCCTCCACAAATCTCTCCGGGCCCACCTGGATAGAAATAGTACCTAAAATCGTATCAGGTTGGATCTTACCTCTCTTATGTAATTTCATATTTCTATTACAGGGACATGTATGGTTTGCACAATTTTCTCCCTATTAGAGCTTAAACTCCTTGAGAAACTGGTTCCAGACTTCCCCTCTTATCTCATCACAGGAGTCAGGTGCATAAAAAAAGACATGGAAAATATCTGTTGAGAGAATAAGTAGTCAGATTCCAAACTAAAGTTTCCTTCCTTGAACTCTATTTGTGTTTATTGATATGGTTTTTGTAAGGACTTATGTACAACTGAAAAAGCAAAACACAATTTAAAAAGGGAAAAAAAAAAATGAGTTCCCTGGTGGTTCAGTGGGTTATGGATCCTGTGCTATCACTCTTGTGGCTCTGATTGGTGCTGCGGCTGGGGTTTGATTCTGGGCCCAGGAACTTCTGCATGCCATGGGCACGGCCAGAAAGAAAGAAAGAAAGAAAGATAAAGAGAGAGAGAAAAACATGATTTAAGAGGTATTTAATGATTTCATTTACAAAAGGAGAAAACTGCTCAGAGAAAAATAATTAACATAATCAAATTTACCAGGCCGATCAGGTAAGGGGAATTAACATTGCCATTTTGATGTTAGTTCTTGTCCAAAACTGATTGAAGATGAAAGGAGAGGCATGGAAATCAGTTAAGAGATGACCACTGTCCTAAGCAAGCAAGCATCCTTACCAGCTTTGGTCCCAGTGAAAGGCAGAAACTCTTCTCTTTCTCGGTGGTTGGGAGCAGACATCACCCCCTCAGCCGCTCCACCCTCCTCCCTGTGGACTCCAACTGGCTTCGCACGAGATTAACTAAGAATCAACAGCACCAGATGAAAAGTGAATAACCATTTTTGATTGTTTGTGTCTAAATCCAGGCTCCCTGTTTCCTCTGAGTCATGGGAAATTGTGGACCCTGCTTATAAACTGAGCATGAAATGTTCAGAGCGTGTGCCTTTTAAAACTGAAAGCACAGAAATCATGGTGCTTTGCTGGAAGTCCATGGATGTGGTTCCAGAAAGGGAGGGATTCTTCCAGCCAGTCCCTGAGTTTGCCACCGGTAAGGGGACGTGCTGCTGTCAGAGCCCATCTCTCAGCTTCCTTTGACCTATTTCTAAAGTGTCTCTTATCAACCACTGTTCAGCAGCAGGGGTAGCTCAGATTCAGGCAGTAATAGCCTCGGGAGGTAGGCCATACCTACCTCTTATGCAACCAGATTTGATCCTTGATCTGAGGCAAACACAATAAACCTATTGAGACATTTCGTACAGGGGTAATTGTTTTTTATAGGAAATCGGTATCCATTTACAGATTATTATATACTGTAAAGCAACTCATATGCTGTTTATGTGCGGACTATTATGCATTCTTGACATGTAAGACACCAATTCCACGGGCTCCCCTTTTCCTAAGCAACGGTGACAACAAAGAAACAGGAAGTGCCTGAGTTTCAGTTGTTCCTGGGTTGCTCTCAAATGTTAACATTTTTTCAATTCAGAAATTCAAATAAGGGGTTTTTTTTGAAGTCATATTCTTAGTTTCCACAGTGCATCCTTACATTTTTTACTTCGACGATTCTCACTCTTTATTCCCCAAATGGGGGTAAAATTTTAAGACTGGAAACCCTTGAGGAGCATTATTCACACGTCAAGCAATAGATTACAGAGCGCGTCTGCATTATTTTCAACTCCAGTTAAATGAAATAAACTAGAGGTTATTTAGGCAATAATTCAGAGAATTTAATCAATGTAAGTCATCAAATGGGTGCTGCAAGACAGTATAATTTTCGCCCTTGGTAGTAAAAGTTTTCAACCTGGATTTTTCCAGATAAATCACTCTACATTTCTCTTTGTCACCGTGAACAAAGCTTTAGGAGAAAACTTTACTTTTTTTCCATTAGTCCTCCCTGCCATTCAAATCACCACTCTTACAGAAGCATGTTCTAAGCACACCAAGCTAACAGACTCTCATGCACAATTGTTATTTCATTTTCCTTACAGGAAAATGGGCTCTCCCTACATCTGGCCTCTCGGTTAGTTTAATCAACTTCCCCTCAAGCCCTACTGAATTTTAACTGGACAAAGAAAGTCATCAACAGCACAGCCATAGATTAAGGGGCAGCAGGAAAATCACCACATGACTGTTACTTAGAGGGGAGTCAAGACAGAGAAAAACATCACAGAGGAAACACGTAAGAACTCAGTGAGATAATGTAACATTCCTGAGCGTGTCTGGAAGACGCTATGGGAAAGCAACAATGTGTGCCTAATGTATGGAATAAAAGATATCACCCAGATGTGATTTTTGAAAGGCTATTTTTTTAAATCAGACTTTTCCAAAATAGATAAATCTAAAATCTTTTCAGTCTAAGCGAAAATCAGCATCCCATCAGCCTGCTGCTTGCTACCATACAGATCAGTCACTGTCAGGTCACTGCATGTCCTGGCTTGCCTGGCATCATGCCTGCTGTTCTGGATAATAACAGTGTCACTTTTCAGTCTCAAAACTGTACCAGTTTAGGGAGTTCTCTTGCAGCTCAGCAGGCTATGGATTTGGTGCTGTCACTGCAGTGGCTCAAGTTGTTTCTGTGGTAGGGTTTGTTTGATCCCTGGCCCAGGAACTTCTGCATGCTGCAGGTGCATCCAAAAAAAGAAAAAATAATTTTTAAAATGTTGGTGTTCCCACCATGGTGCAGTGGATTAAGAATCTGACTGTAGTGGCTCTGGTTGCCATGGACGCCTGGATTCAATCCCCAGCTCAGCATAATGAGTTAAAGGATCCACTGCCACCGCAGCTGTGGCATAGATCTGCCATGGTGGCTCAGATTCAATGCCTGGGCCCAGGAACTTCCATATGCCTTGGGTGTGGCCATAAAATATATATAAATATATATATTTATCAGTTTAGCAAACAAATTATTTGGTGACCCTAATTTTTAGTGGATTAGCATTTAGAGGGAACAAACAATGATATAATAAATACATGCGAAATCTTAAAACCATCTCATCCACCTCCTCTTTCTGATATTCCTTGGTCTTGGTGAGAGTAACCAGTAAGTATACAGTTTCTCAGCAACCTTCAACCTGACCTTGCTAATGCAGCTAAAATACACACATAAACACACACACACTCAAAATTTTGGTGCTGCCTTTAAGCGTTTGCCCCAAACTTCCCCTTCCCCAAATAAGAACTGGCTCTTGCTTGACAACCAACGTATCACTTTATTCGATACCAAGATCAAAATTCACCTGCCTACTTGGTCTTACTGATGACACTTCAATCTGCCTCACTGGAGACAGATTGAAGTAAAAGTACCTTCATGCTTATTACACTGATTTGCTCAGAAGGAGCTACTAGTTGGATTGCATATAGATATAGTGGTAAAAGACATCACCCAAATCCTGGGGTGGTTGAGAAAACTCTGTCTGCCAGCCAGTAGCCCCATGCATTTTGGCTACAGAGGCTTGGAGGACACCTCCACTGTGGGATGTAAACAGCCCCACCCCGCCGCTAGAAGGGCAATGTGCTGGATATTGTCAAGTCACAAAGAAAAGTCCTTGGCCCCATTTTTCTCATCCACTTAAAAAAAATATTTATAGTAAGGGCCACACCCGCAGTACATACAGATTCTCAGGCTAGGGATCTAATCGGAGCCACAGCCTCTGGCCCACACCACAGCCAAGCAACGCCATATCCAAGCCGCGTCTGCGACTTATACCCCAGCCCACGACAATGCTGTATCCTTAACCCACTGGGTGAGGCCAGGGATCGAACCCAAATTCTCATGGACCTAGTCAGATTCATTTCTGCTGAGCCACTATAGAAACTCCTAAATATATTATTTTCAAATACAATAACATTTCAATGACAAAAGGAGCGTTACCTCTTCTCCCTGTCCCCCCCACAACACACACAAACACACCAGCAGAGGCATAATGAAGTTCCTGGGCCAGGGATCAAATCCGAGCTGCAGCTGCATCCTATACCACAACTGCAGCAATACCAGATCCTTAACCCACTG
Source organism: Phacochoerus africanus (assembly GCF_016906955.1). Taxonomy (NCBI): domain Eukaryota; kingdom Metazoa; phylum Chordata; class Mammalia; order Artiodactyla; family Suidae; genus Phacochoerus; species Phacochoerus africanus. The sequence goes on along the minus strand of NC_062556.1, from coordinate 70,865,579 downwards.
CACCGGGCCAGGGATCAAACTTGCACATTAGCTGCCCCCCGAGCTGCTTCAGAGACAATGCCTGATCCTTAACCACTACGCCACAGTGGGAACTCCCTTTATCAGCCTTTTAAAATTTCTATCATTTTGCTGTAAACGCCTATAAGCCTTCTTACATCCTTTTGCCACAATGTGGGGAACACAGGACTAATCAAAGACAGTTCTTGCCTGCATGGATCTTAAAATGTAGAAAAACAAGGAAAACAGAAACCATAGAGCTGTAGTACAGAATATAATATAATAAGTGCCATGGAAGAGAAGCAAGATGCTGTCGAGATTCAAAAGAAGGAAGAAATGACTTCCATGGGGAGGGGAGAAGGGTGGCAAGAGAAAAGAACTGGCACTGGATAATGGACAGCGCTGGGACTGGTTGGATAAGGAGGCTGGATAACTGCAGAGATATTGAGGGAGGGACCAGCCATCCAGGTGTGCACAGCATAAATAAAGGACCGGGGGTTGGAAAGGGTGCGTATGATTGGGATAAAGCAGTAAGTTCAAACCAGCAGGATGTCTATTAAGCACTAAGACTTGTCCTTTCTAAAAAAAAAAAAAAAAAAAAAGGTAGATTTTTCAGCTTTTGTTTTTGTTTCGTTTTGGCCACGGCTGTGGCATGCAGATGTTCCTGGGCCAGGGATGGAACCCATGCCACAGCAGCAATCCTAGTTGCTGCAGTGACCACAGGAGACCTTAAGCCCACTGAGCCACCAGGGAACTCCAGTATAGGTTTTGATGTGCCTGTCATAGCCGGGGAGTTCAGACTGAGAAAGGAAAATGTATGTGTTCATAGTACTTGTGTGTGTATGTTACTGAAAATGTACACAATTACTAAACTCTCACTTACAAAATGCAGGGATTGAGGAGTCTATGACTGCATGCATTCACACGTGGCTGCCTTCTGCTCAGATAGAGAGAAAATTGGGCGGGAGCCCCCCAGAGACCTACTTGCTATCAAAGATGCAAATTCCACGTGAGCGGCAAGAGACAGAAGAGCCCCAGATCCCCGCGCCTGCAGAATTCATGTTCAAGCCTGGCAGCTCTGATCTGAGATCATACTCTCCAGCTCAGATCAGGCTGCATTTGCAGATCAAATGCTGGCAGGAAAGGAGGACAGGAGAAGCAATTACTACGTAAAAGCTGACATACCATCATATCTTCCGGACTCGGTGACAGGGTCTTGGTGACAGGTTTCTCCACTCTTAATTCTCAATCTGTTTGACTGACACACAGAACTGTTCCTCTCTCTCCTCCCTGGGGAGGGAGAGGAAGATCAAGGGCAATATTGTGGAGCAAAAAGTGGTTTTATACACGTCATCTTAATTTTCAGCGATGGAGAAAGAAGAAAAAGAAGAGGAATGCTAAGCAGCAGAGAAAGGTTCAAGGTTAATTTGATTGGCAATGTATGAAATGCCACTTACCTCGGGCCATTTCAAATTGCCCCTCATTCTCTCCACAGTAAATGAAAAGATTCTTTCCAAAGACAGGGGCATCAACTGATAATGGCTGCAATTACATATTCATACAGCACTTTGTATTCGGTAGCTTACTTGGCAGGAATGCTCACAAGGCTCCCCTCACAGAAGCCGAGTCGGAAAGGTGAGGTGAGGATGGAGGGAGCTCTTGCAGGCACTTTTTAGTGGACAGAGGAACAGCGTGGACTGTGGGTGGGGATGGAACCACACCTGTGCTGACCCATGCCCGCACTGCCAGCCCCTTCGGGAAATGGGCTTTCCAAAGATGGTACTTTATTCATTATTTAGGAACCATTTGAATAATCCATAGTTTGCACAGCAAGGAGTACTTCTCAAGGCTGGGAGGGATCTTGGAAAGCTAGAAGGGAGGGATGGTTTGGAGTGAGATCTTAATTCTCCACTCAGGGATTGAACCTGCGCAGCCTGGGTGAAACCCAGGAGTCCTAGTTGCTAGACTAGCTAGAGGTTCAACGCAGAATGGCCCTGATTCTTGCCCCCTCTTGAAAGCAAGAATGTTTCAAGGAGGCAGAGACTGTAAAAGCAGGCACAAAGCTTATTGTTGGAAACACGGTGGAACATGAGGGTGAGCACACAGAGAAGCAGCCTATTTGTCTAAGGCAGAAGCAGAGCAGTCCTACACACCCAAAGGAGCATGGGTGTGGGCGGTCCCCCTGAATGAGGAGGGAGCCAGAGAGGTGATTTAAATCACTTATTTAGGACAATTCTTCAGGGTCTTTGTCTTCCTTTGGCCCATTATCTTATTTGATCTTTCACACCTGACCAGACCCAGAGTTCTCCCAAATCTGCATGCACAAACTTTGGCCAAGATGGAGTCCAAACCAAAGCATGGCAGGGAAGGTGATCTAGACTTATTATGGGCTGGCACCCCCTCCCTTTCTGACCCAGAGGGGTCTCTCTGTGCATGTGTAGTTGGGGGTCTCCCTGACCCTGAGGATGGGAAGTACGTGACCCCTTGGTCTTTCGTCCAAGCAGGGCTCAGCCCCTCTTCTGATCCTGCCATTACCCTTGTTTAATAGTTCGCAGAAGACAAGTACCAGTTATTTGCCTTGTGCCTGCTGTTACTCCTGTCTAAAGTATACATGGGTGGCCGGTTGTAAATATTTGACCTGGAGCCCACCTCTCTCCTGCCTCAGGAAGTGTAAACAAGAGGCTAGTTGTAAATGTCTGTCCTGGAGCCCTTCTATCTCCTGCCTCAGGAGGAAGATTAAAAAAATAATCATTTGCACCTCAAAAAAAAAAAATCACATGAGACAATTGTCTTTCTATATCAAGATAATTTCTTCATCCTAGAGAAACTGAGAATGAAAATTTTCTTTTTTTAAGGATTAAAAAAAGACGGGGAAAGGCATAAGCTTTAACATATTGCGTGCCTGAGAAGTGATGCACCCAAAACACATTTCTCTGGAGCACAGTCTCCAAGAAATTCGCTTTAGACCAATCCAACATTCATTCACGGTCTAGTGTGCCTCAGGCACAGTGCGGGCCAGTTCCACACTCTTTCAAGCCAGTGGATGCCACACAACAAGGAAATGGCCACAGAGTTCCTAACTGCAGACCAAAGAAAGCTGAAAAGAAGATACGATGGCCCACGAGGTCGTACTGTACAGCACAGGACCCAGGTCCAGCATCTCAGGATGGAGAAGGGGATGATGCGAGAAAAAGAAAGTGTCTACATGCATGACTGGGTCACTTTGCTGCACAGGAGAAATTGACACAACATGTGGATCAACTACACTTTTTAAGAGACAAAAACTATGATGTCTCCGTACATGCCATCCCAGCTTAGAAAGAAACATAAAACACAGGGATTACTCATGCGGGACCATTGAGGTCACATTTTTAAACCATGATCTCTCTCTCTCTCCCCCTCCCTCCCTCCCTCTCTCTTTTCTCCATCTTCTCAGTTATTCAGTGACACGGCCAATTGCTGAGTTGCTTTTCATGATTAACTCTCCTCCTTCAAGGTCAAGGATTGGCCTTAGCGTGATGACAGCACTCAGGGTTAATTCGCTGTTCAGATAAACTTTGAAAGGATGGCCTATCCTAAGTTCAGTGTAATTAAAAGGTGTGCCTATGCCTGAGCCAACTGTTTAAAACACCATTTGCTAGAAACCGAATGAATGTCTCTGTACTTACCCCGAACATCTGTTCGTGAATGTTCTTCACAGGCCCGTGGTTCAGGGCAATTTCATAAAGCTTTAAAAATCTGCATGAAATTAATGACGGCAAAGATGCTTGAGCTGATTTTTTAAAATTAACTTTAAATAACAATTTCTGATTTAAAATTAGGAGGAAAAATACTTTCTATTTATATACTGCTCGAGGATACAAGATGAATTCAAATACTTTAGGAATAAACTACTGCCCCATTACTAGAGTCTGCGAGTGGCATTTCTTTGCTTTAATTTTATTTCTGTATACGTTCTTCTTCTCACATTATCCTCCATCATGTTCCATCACAAGTGACCAGGTAGAGTTCCCTGTGCCACCCAACAGGATCTCATTGCTCATCCACTCCAAATGCAACAGTTTGCAGCTATGAACCCCGAGCTCCCAGGCCATCCCACTCCCTCTGTCTCCCCCTCCCCCTTGGCAACCACAAGTCTGTTCTCCAAGTCAAGTGGTATTTCTTGAAGAATTGTTCCTAAGAGTTATTCTGACCACAACAATTTCCAGGGCGATTGATTTTTTTTTTATTACCAATGGGATTGGTGCTCCCAAATAAATAATAAAGAAAGAGAGAGACAATAAGAGAGAGAAAGAGACAGTCCCACTGAAACTGTTCTAGAATATTCTTGCCTCCCCACCTCTAAACGTCACTCCAGGATGCCAGGATGCATTTTGGCTATTTACATCCTGCTGGGCACATGAGGGCATTGCTTGAAGAACAAGTGGCAAAATTCTTACTCCAAGAGAACAGTTGTTCATCCAAGTTCAGCAGTAAATCGGCTTGGGATGGTTGAACTTGAACAAGGAGACAGACTAAGTAATGAGAGTGTATCTGAATCAACTACATTCATTTGGTGGGGGGGAACTATCTGGGGGGGTTGTGATTTAAAATACAGATGTGTCTAAAATAGCCTTGTCTCCCAGAGTGGGAAGACCAAATATGCATGGACAGAAGGACCTATGTTCTGAAATAAAAGCTTGCTTCCCCACGTGGTGACAATTGTGGTTTGTTTTAACTCCATCAGACCCTGGAGCAAAGGAGGAAGCTGAATTACAGTTATCAAATCACTCTGCACTCTCTCAGGCTCAGGCTCAGCTACAACAGTAATGTTATCTTTCTGGCTATTCTTCCAAATTTACGATGCTGTTACTCTTCTGCAAAATGAAGATCAGAATGATCGACCTGCTAGAATTGTGGTGACTACATGACTATATAAGGCTCCGTACCCTGCCTGGCATGCAGTGAACTCTCAACATGCTAATGCTCTGAAAATGACGGTCGCAGGTTAACCCTTCAGTGTTCAGCCATGAATGGACATTATTGGAAATGATGTGATGTGCATTTGGCCATAATCCTTTATTTCCTCTCACCCAGAGAGTATGTGCTGAGTTCCAGCTACCTTCTAGGGAGCAGGTGAGGCAGGGGGCCTGAAATCCCAGGGGATCAGAGACACACAGGTGCCTGACTAACGGTGGCTGATAGGATGCTGAGTCGGCAGACCGGCCTAGGCAGTGCCAGTTTACAATGTCAGAGGCCTTGACGGCCCAACTTCCAAACCAAAAAAAAAGGGTTATTTGGGCCAAAGAAAATATAACTTTCATTTTCGCAAACCTCAGGAAGATCTCTCTCCTAAGTATCCAGGTGTCCCACAAGTAAAGAGCAGCCAAACAGGAGTGTAAGAAGTCTTTGGGGGAGAACCTTTATATGTTCTGAAAGTCAGAACCTAGGCATCTGAAAGTCAGGAAAATAAAAATATAAATTCGCTTAATGGAAAGAGAGCCCCGGGCAACACTAAGCCGTTAGGACGGATGGTTATTCCTTTGCCAAACATCTCCCCGATGAAAAGAGCACCTCAGAGCCCTGTCCTGGGCCTAATCACACCGATGCACACCCACACCCCGTTCCACGCGCGTTCTGCTCCAGGCGGTCCTGCAAGGCCCTTTTGGCCCCAGTGCATACACGCATCAGCCTTGCCAAGACCTTCCAGTGCCTGCGGATGTCCTCAACGATAAGCCAGCGCTTGTAGGAGCTTTAGCTAACACATCAAGTCTCAAGGGGAAAAGAAAGAATGCCTGCCTCGCTCTTGTGGGCTCTGATACGGACAACGTTTTTTCCTACCACTAAGTTATTCTTTCTGCTATCATTCCCTACAACAGCCCAGTTTTCTCCACACTAAAAACGTGCTGTGTGTAAGCCACGGTCTCCTTATAATGATTCACAACATCTTAAGGTAATGTGTGCTGCTTTTATAAGGACAGCCTGCCTTCCCAACCTCTCGCTTTTACATTTTGGGTGTTTTTTTTTATTATTATTATATTTATTGTGTTTTTTTTTCCTTTTATTTATAATGATTTTTTTTCCATTATAGCTGGTTTACAGCGTTCTGTCCTTTTTCTACTGTACAGCTGCACAGCATGGTGACCCAGTCACACACACATGGACACATTTTGTCTCTCAGCTGTACAAGCCTCAGTTTCTTACCTGTAATGTGGGTATGAGGACACCAGTACCTTGTAAGATTGTCCCAAAGATTTGATAAAGGTCATACAGCTAAGAGACAAAATTCAGAACCCCCACCATCTAACTCTCCATCTAACTCCAGGGACGAGACTCAAGCATTACACCATGTGCAGAAAATTTTCTGTGTCTTTTTACGCAGGTGCTTTTGTGCAAAATACTTTTCCATGTCAGGGTAGCCAGAGGAAATCCACACACAATGGAATAAAGACTCTGGCCCTTTTAAGCTTCTTTAAACTTTCTCTCTTTTTTTTTTTTTCCTTTTAATATACCCCTTGTTATTGCTTGGTTTCCATTCAGCCACAGTTAGAAGGTTATAAAGGAGGTAATAACGCAAATGATACTGAAATAACACATGCAGCCATAGCAAAACTCCACGGGCAAAACAGAACAACAGGAAAGCAAAGTCTAAAGGCTCCCGCCTTGTGGCAGCTGCCGCCTGCCTGGCTCTCTGGCTTCGCAGCCATCAGCCACACACCGCACAATAAAAATTTCCTTCTCTGAGATGTTATTATGGGCCTGGTACAACAACCTGCGTAAGGTCATGTTTGCATAAGTCAAGTGTTGCTCAGCCTGTACAGCGTCTTCACCTCAGGCAGGACCTACTCTCTGGTGTGGGCCATGATCAACCCACCAGATTGCCTGAAATGCCAGCCAGCTTTCACTTAGGGAAGAGGGGCTGGGCTGTGGAAGGAGTGAGGCAGGGAACTGAATTTCCAGAAGCCCTGGCTTCCAGCCTCAGAGCTGCTTTAGGAATGAGAGAGAAAGGCCCAGTGAGAAGGGCTACAGGTTTCCAACTCCCACCCCTTAGACCAGCGTGACTCCCCATCTCCCAGGTAGGCCTGCCAGGGGTTTCACGCATGATTTCACTGGAAAGGGTACTTGATGCTCAATATTGAAGGGGGAACACTACAAATTCCCGGTCACCCTACCTTATAATCACAGTCGGATGGTCCTGGCTCAAGATCAGATCTCTTGCCCAATGAGTCAAGGTTGGAGCATGTCCAAACATAGCCTGGAACCCCAGTGTTCTCATTCCTGGTCCAGTGCCCAATTCACCACACCTTGGAGCTTCAGCCATTATTTCTGCTTCTTTCTACTCTCAACCTGGGACATCCACTGGTTTTGTTTTTATTTTCCCGATTTGGGTAAACGCATAAAGGTGAGAGATCCATAGGTTATTCCTCCATCCAGCCTTTAAAAAGCGGGCAGAACAATAAGCCGTACAAGGCCTGTGGTCTTTGGGGCTGGGGTACCTTTGGTGAACGGTGCCTGCCTCCGAATCCTGTGCTGCACGTCTGCACATGGACATATGAGCCGGCCTGGCCCGATGCCTTCAGCCATTACGGGGCACTGTGCTCTAAGCGTTACCATCCTTTGTCTCCACGTAGAAACTGGCCCTTTAGCAGAGAGGCGGGAACTTATGTATTCCACTGGGAATGCTGCATTTCACAGTTAGAGAGGACTTGACTGATGACTCAATCCAACTCTTTCAGGCGACACGTGAGAAAACTGAGACCCAAAAATGTTCAGGGATGTCATAAAGTCATTAGGATCTAAGCCAAGACTGAAGACCAGATCAGCTAATTCCTAGGACCCCTCCCACCCGGCATTATTTGTTCGTTTGCTTCAGTGCCTTTCTCTCCCATGAAAATATAAGCTCCATGAGGAGAGGTGCTAGTTCTCTCTTGGTTAACACTGTTATTTCTAGACTCTGGCACAATGGCTAGGACATTGCAGAAGCAGAATGAATGGATGAATGAATTTCACAATGCCTTGAAAATATTTTATTGCTCATTTAACGTATTTAAACCATGCCCTCACAGTTTAATAAACTAGGAGCTTCTTGAGGGTAGTGTGAGCGCCCTGTTGTGTTGGCATCACTGAGTTTATGTCTTGTTACCACAGAGAAGGCTGTCAAAAAGTGTTTGTCGGGTGAATAAATTCATTCATTCAATAATAAAATCGAATGATCCCAGACATATAATAGGTACTCAAAACCATTGCCTAACTAATGGACTGCTTGGTTCATTGATTGATAAACTCCAAAAACATCAGATGTTTGCAGTGGGGGCATTTTCAGGAAGCCACCTCCCCATCACAAAACCTAGTGTTTCTGAGAACGCAAAGGTATTTATTCAAACTATGATTCCTCTAAACGGTATTCTTCCATCTTCCCTTTTCTTTTCTACTCGTTAAATGCCTCCACGGTGTGGAATAACTCTGTGCTTCTGTTCAGGATGCGGTATAAAGGGGCACCATTCCCGAGCAGGTCAGAGCAGCCTTCCCTTCTGTATCCATCCATGCATCATTTCAAAAACCAAAAAGGAGCCCGCGTTCAGGGTAACTCCTCTGAGTGAGCATTGCAGTATGAAATAAAGTAGTCCTAGGGCTAGCATTTACTGGATTTGAGACGGTCATTCTGAGCAGGGCTCAAGGCTAAGTGTATGCCTTGGATTTGTCTGCACTTTTTCAGAACATCTTTGCAAAGCAGGTGACAGCTGTGGAAAATAGAACACACACACTCACACTCACAAACTCACACACTCACATAGATCTCTTCCACCAGCGTTTTAGCTTTACTTTTGAAACTTTACGTCTATTACAAAATGGAACAAACAGAGACCGTTTCTCAGCAGCTATTGAGGAATGAAAAAGCAACGGGAGTGTGTCTTTGATCTTTCTGCCATATTCCAGGTGGGATGAAAAGAACATGCTCGATTTGGCAGCGAGTACGCAGGGGGGCCTGCGAGCATGCAGAGATGCCATCGGCTCCTAGCTCCAGGCTCAGAGCAAATGAGGAATCGATGCATGACTGAGACCCACTGCTGCTTTCAAACATTTCATTTCATGTAATCATTTTATACCCTCCTCCTCCACCATACACCTTGCTAAAATGATCTTGAAGCTGCTTTCTCGCCCTGCTTCCACCCATCTATTGGTGAAGGCGTCTAAAAAGCATGAACTCAGCCCAGCCAGACACCGTGACATGATGTTGCCAAGGTAACATAAAGCCCACCTCGGCAAAGGCAATGGATGTTACAGATACACCGCCTCCCAGACAGCTCCTACCTGAAGTGTCCACACTCTGTATGTTGGGGTCCCAGCAGGAACCTAAGGTGATGCTCACACCTGCCTGCACTTGCCCTTTGAACAGGTACAGGGAGCCCATCAGGATCTTATTTGGAAGAGCTGATAGGGCCGAGTGTGTGCCTGGCCAGGAGGAGAGCCTCAGCTCAGCTGAGAGCCTTCTTAGCTCAACTGAGGCCTGAAGAAAGGGAAGGAGTGTCACAGGGGGAGGGGAGAGGAACGCAAACAACTGTTTCCCTGAAACCACGCTGCTTAGGAAAACATCCCTTCTCCTCCGACCAAAAATGACCAGGACGGTGATGGTGGTGATGAGGAAGGCGGGGGAAGAGTGAGACACACCAAAATTCATTCTCTATTTCACAGCAAAATGAACATCCCTCCCCCCCACCCCACCCCCAGCTGCGATCTGGGAACGTAGCAAACCCAAGAAGCTGCCATGTTAAAGGCGAAGGGTCATGTCAGCATCTGGCAGGAATCGACACCCTTATAGGTGCATCTGGGGAATTTCCAAGGTATTACCAGTCCCGCGGGAGCAACGTGGGAGAAGTGAAATTTGGGTCACTCCCATCCAAGTGCTCCCACAACCCAGGCAGACCTGAGGACCCTCGGGACACACGACACATCCGTTCACAACACATTTTCTTAAATCTTAAAAGGACCATCAGACAGATGTGAACCGGGAACTCTAAGTCACACAGTCAAGTGCCGACGGCATTTTCACAGAACTTATCAACTGTCTACTACTGACAGGTCACTGTGCTAAGTGCTACGCAGGACTTAAAAGATTCCTTAAATATGGTACTTTTTTCTATGAAACATTATATACTACTAAGCACATATGTGCAAACAACTGTGCATAAGAAAGCTTCCCCACCCCCACCCCCACCTCAGCTTCTACTTAGATTTCTAGCAACTCTAGACATTCAGGTCACCGGCACCAGACCAAATTTAAAAGGTCACTAAGTTGCGAAGAAAATGCACTTCACGCTCAAGGGACAGAAAGGGAGTCACCTGCACGGCAGAAGCCACGGGCGTGGTATAAAGCACGAATTTAACATCATTGATTTTAAGTTTCCTTACCCGCTCCCCTCTGGTAACCAACAGCTTACGACGTGACCCTTGGACGGCAAGGAGGATAAGATGACAACCCCAAGTCCTTGACCGAGATGATGGGCTGAGGCTCAACGCCAAGGGCACAAACACTTTGTCAAAACACATCAGTGCCATGGCCTGTGTTCAACTAACATTGCAGCCGCCACAGGGAGGTCATTTGTGTTCTGTCTCCTCTGGCACCCGAGGCAACATACGGATATACCACAGGTGGATTGTTGGAACAGGTTCAACTCAGCACCTCAAGGCTACCGACCAGGACTAGCCCCCACAAAGCATAATGACGTGTGGAAAGGAAGACCCAGGATATCTCAACCACAAGTTGGAGATAAAGCCAAAATGAAAATCCAGGTTCCGGTATCTGACTGGGATGGGACCGAGAACGGCAGAGCCTGAGAACACGATGGAACCCAAACCATATTTTCATCTCTAGCCTCGTGGTTTTCAGGTGAAATAATTGGAATCAAGAGAAAAAGAGAGGGAGAGAGAAGACCTGCTCTGGGTCACAATTCAGTGCAGAGTAGGATTGGGACAAGAACCCAGGTCTTGTGGACTCCAGTATTATATCCTTTCCATCAAAATTTGTTCCTTTCTTAGATAGTTCAATAGAACCTACATCCCACAGGCTAAATGCCATCACTCAGTCTCTATGTAACAGTGGGCATCCTAGTTGAAGCAGCTACTGCTCCTGCTTGCCTCCATCAAAAAGTCAAACAAGAATAAGGAAATTGGCTGGATTAACTCACTCTAAACTATACAGCTGTCCAACCCCTGAAATAGATATTTTAAGGAACTGCAGCCATAAATTTTCAACTTGAGAAATTTAATGAGAAGAAATGATGTCCTACCCCCCACCTGCGGGAACAAGAAAGAAAGGGGAGAGTTCCCATCATGGCTCAGTGGTTAACAAATCCCACTAGGAACCATGAGGTTGCAGGTTCGATCCCTGGCCTCACTCAGTGGGTTAAGGATCTGGTGTTGCCATGAGCTATGGGGTAGGTCGCAGATGCAGCTTGGATCCCACGTTGCTGTGGCTGTGGTGCAGGCCGGCAGCTGTAGCTCTGGTTAGACCCCTAGCCTGGGAACCTCCATGTGCCACGGGTGCAGCCCTAAAAAGTTAAAAAAAAAAAGAAGAAAGAAAAAAAGGAAATGGGGAACAGGCATATACATGTCCTCCATTCAAGTTTTCAAACGTTTATTAAGAACCTACTACTACGTGTGAGAACTCTGCTTACACACCAAGTATGCTCAGTTCTTCAATGGTAAGTGGCTCTGAGTCTCAAGAAGGGTGACCTCAAGTTTCCTCATAGTGTCTGGGAAATTTAATAATTGGGAGGCTCACACCAAACCTCATTTATGGCTGCTTTCAATGAAATAGATCTCAGTTAATAAAGCACCTGCAAATTAAAGTAACCCAGCCGTCTTAACTAGCAATTAAAATGACTTTTTTTTTTCCCTAGCAGAGGTGAAACCATATGCCAGAGCATATTTTTGTCACATCCAAGATAAATGAGCAGTTGGGCTCAGCGGGGACCCATTCCAGTTCAGATGAAAGGATCGGTTTCAGTATCAGAAGCTCGTTCTCTCAATGTCAGAATCCTGCTACTGAAGTCACCTGGGCTCAAGAGCCTTCCCTGGGGGACACGGCTCAGGCCCCCCAACGCCCTTGGATTAGTGAGGAAGAAGGAAGGAGTCTAGAATTACCTGGGTGCACACAGAACCCACAGTGACTCTCACCTTCCTTACACGGATCGACGGGTTCGACAGAAGCAACGGTGAACAGGCTGGGAGGGATGCGCACGGCACATCTAATCCCGATCAACGCCAATTCACTTGGCCGGTGGACCCCTAGGAACATGTAAGCAGGAGGAAGACAGGCTCTGGAAAGTGCCCATCACCCTCTGAGAAAAAAAGACCATAGTTGCCCACGAAGCTGGACACAATTCATTCATGATGTTAGTACAGCTGCCTGAGAGCTTCCTCCAGGACCTGACATGCCTCTGTGTCTTCACTTGTCCAGATCAGAAAGGAAATGGGGGGGGTGTGGGGGGTAGCCCAACAGATGGAAAAGCAGGAAGTAATAACTGATATCAGAAGACAGAGGAAAAGACAGGTGGGAAGAAAGAAAAAAGGAAAGATAAATGGACGACAGATGGATGGATCATGGGATGGATAGACAGATTTGTACACATACATTTTGTGTGTGTGTGTGTCTTTTTTAGGGCCGCCCCCTCCGCATGTGGAAGTTCCCAGGCTAGGGGTTGAATGGGAGGGAGATACAGCGGCCGGCCTACACCACAGCCGCAACAACAACCAAAAAACAACCTGGTTCTGTGTCACCACAAAACCTGTATGTTTTCCATTACCCACACGGCTTCTCATCCAAGCTACAATTCGGAAGACACTACATTAGAAAACAGACATGCAAGCCACATAGACTGGCTCTGTGAGTGCGTAATACAAATTGCACCCTCAAATCTATTCAGCCATTTAACACATGCATCCTACTGAGCTCCAGGGTAAAAGAGCACAACAGACTCTTCCGAAACCCTCCAGGACTTGACAAGAAGCAGGTGAGAAGCACATGCCTGTCCATTATTGTCTTTGGGCACCTCTATCCTTCACCCTCTGCAGTCCCCACACCCCCACCTCCCAGATACCTCTTTTTTCTTCTTCTTTTGACAGCCATACCTGCAGGATACGGAAGGTTCCAGGCCAAGGGTCAAATCGGAGCTGCAGCTGTGGGTGGGCCTACATCACAGCTACAGCAATGCTGGATCCCAGCCACAGCTGAGACCAACCCCCTAGCTTGCGGCAATGCTAGCTCCTTATTAACCCAGTGAGCAACGTCAGGGATCGAACCTACATCCTCACAGACACTATGCTGGGTTCTTGCCCACTGAGCCACAACAGGAACTCCCCAGACATTTCTTGACTCCGGCAATTCTCACCTTCCAATGTACAAGCAAATTGCCTAGGATTTTGTTAAAATGCAGAGTCTGGTTCAGAAGATCTAGAATCTGAGATTTGGCCATTCAAACAAGCGATGTCAGAGCCCAGGTGATGCGGATGCTTCTGGTCTGAGGACCACACTTCAGATAAGTAACCTCCACTCTATAGCTCACTGATGGAGAAAATCAACATAAAAGGATCTTTAGCCTCATCCTCTGAGCAGGAAGAAGGTGTTAGCATATGTAACAATAAGAAATGTGATGTGGACGCAGGAGATTTGGGCTCTGTGAATATTTAAAGGAAGAGCCTCTGTAAGTGATGGAATCCCCCCAGTGCCTCCCCAGAGTACCCAGAATGCAGCTTGATACAAGTAAAACCAAGAACTTTGCAGTAAAGAATAGATGCCATTTTGATGCTATTTAAATATATATTTACTTCGTATGCATGATCTTTCACCCATTTAATTTTCTCTGAGAAATTATTCAGGTCACTTTTGAAATGGGCTTCAGTGTTTCCAGGACTGCAGCTCATGATAAAAATGTTCACAGCAGATACAGCATCTTGCTTCAGCACAGCCCTATTTTCAAGCAGGCAGACACAGAAATCGGTATGAGGATATTGTACCATAAGCATGCATTTAGTATTATGTGGAAGGTTGATTGATTAATAAATACATAAGCCAGGAAGCCTAGTTTAACTCTTAATTCACTTTTTTTTATTTCACAGAGAAGGAAAAATTAATCTCGAAGTGTTGATTGATTGAGAGTTTTGATCTCAGTCTAGACAGCAATGGAAAATGACGATGAACCTGGGACTCTGCAAACTGCATCATTGGCAAGATAAACCCAGTCAACAAATTTCATCACCCAGTGATGGATGGTCAGAAAGGAAAGGCTCTAGCATTTGTGGAGGAGAAGAATGTGTAATCACCCAGCAAAGCAGCTCGCCATGCAGGGAGGAGAAAGGAGAAAGAACCAGCAAGGATTTCCAGCTCTGGGGTGGACACACATGAAAAAATATACGTATATACTTGAAATTTTTTAAATGAATGAGCATCAGAGCACTCTGGCAGACTAGAAAATTAGAATTAGTACATTGCATTTTTTAAGAACATACAGAATACATACTGTAGCAGTCGTGGTCCCACTAGGAAGACAGCACGCTGCAAAGAACTGACTTAAGTGAGTGCCATGATGAAAGGGTCACATTTAGAACCAAATGTTCTATATCCAGATGTAAACGGTGCTGAGTTTTTTTCCTAAAAACAAGGGAAGCATAGTCATTGCTCTTTTTTTTTTTTTAAGAGCAATTAGGCTGAGCAGGGCAATTGCTTATAAATTAGACCTGCATCTCCTTCCTGCAATTCTGTTTTTGGTTTCCAGCTCATATTTACACAATGACAATCAAGGTCAAGTTCTAAGCCCTCAGCCTCAGAAAGCTGACATCAGAATCATCAATACTGTCTGCATTTTAGTGAGTCCATGGAAGGAAATGGAAGGAAGGAAAGAAGGTAGCATTCGAGGACCGACTATAATAAGTGCAAAGTATTCTCCTGGAGAGTCAGACTGAAGTTCTCACATCATACTTTGTTTCTATTAACTCCGTTTATTTTTTAAATTTTATTTATTAAAGTAGAGCTGATTTACAATGTTCTGTCAATTTCTGCCATATGGCAAAGTGACCTAGTCATATATATGTATAGGTTTTTTTCTCATATTATCTTCGATCAGTTCTATGCCAAGAGATTGGATATAGTTCCTTGTGCTGCACAGCAGGACCCCCTTGCCTATCCACTCTAAATGTAAGGCTTTGCCTCTACTAAGCCCAAACTCCCGTCCACCCCACTCCCTTCCCCTTATCAACTCCATTTCAGAAAAGGAGAAAACTGAAGATTTAGGATGTTTGGGAGACTGGCCAGTGCTGCAACAGCTATTAAGCAGCAGAACCCCACAGATGTCAGGTTCTGTGCATTTTCTACAGAAGGATCTTTCCACACCCTGCATCAGAATGACTACAGAGCTTTGAGGATATGTTAAAACATACCGTTTCTGATTCAGTCTTTGTATGGGTTTCCTGTTGCTGCTGTAACAAATTACCACAAACCAGGTAGCTTCAAAACACAGTTTCATTATCGCACAGTTCTGTGGGACAAGTTCAGATACAGTGCAGCTCAAGTGGTTCTCTGCTCAGAGTTTCATGGGCTGAAATCAAAGGTGCTGACAAGGCTGTCTTCCTTCCTGGAGCCTCTGGGCAAGAATCTGCTTCTGCTCTTGTTCAGGTTGTCGGCCAAATTCAATTCCTTGTGGTTGTTGGACTGAGGTCTGCCTTTCCTTGCTGGCTCTCAGTCAAGGGCTAAGCTTGGCTTCTAGAGGCTGCCCACATTCTTTCCCTTGCTTTCCACATGGCCCCTTCCAGCGAGACCAGTCCGTCTCACACTTTGAATCTAAGTTTCCCTTCTGCTGCATCTCTCTGACTCCAGCCAGAGGAAGTTCTCTACTTTTAAGGACTCTGTGATTAGAGGGGGGACCCCTGGGTTATCCAGAATAATCTCCTTATCTTTAAAGTCCATAAACCTTTATTACCTCCTCAAACTTCCTTTTGTATGTAACGTCCTCACAGGCTCCATGGATAAGAAGGTAGACATTTTCGGGGGGGGGGGGCGTATTCTGCACATTGTAGTCAGTCTGGGCTGGGGCCCCAGAATTTCCACTTCTAACAAGTTTCTCGGTGATCCTGCTGGTCAAGGGACTGCGCTTTGAGAACTCCTGCTGTAACTCTCACGCCGGGGTGGCCCATGGCAGCAGCAGCATCGAGGATCTTGTTAGAAATGCAGAATCTCAGCCCTCATCCCCGACTAAGTGAACAAGGAGATGCAGTTTAACAACCCCCCTCCCCAGGTAATTTGTGTGCACATTAACGTGTGAGAAGCATTGCTCTAGGGCAATAAAAGATGGGGCAAAGGAATGGAGTGATGTGTATGTTTTATTTATCCTCAAAACCTTCTGGAAAAGAGACAGTGCCTCCTTTCTGCAGGTACTGCCCTTGTTGTTTTTCTCGGCAGAAATGGAAAGGGGCATCTTACTTATGCCTTTGTACTTGGAAGGAATATCTATGTATCTATATATCTCAGTGGATTTATTTGTGCACACCTGCTCTCCATTATAATTCAAAAGGGGGAAATTTTCCCGTGACTCAGCCACAGAAATGTTTGGCAACTTAAAACAATTCCAGGTTGAACCTGGCTATTCCCTGGGCAGCGCTGACAGGGCCAGCCCTCCTTTGGTCAAATCCAGGCTGTGATGGGAATAGATTTCAGAGGATGCGCAGGAGGGTTCTAGGAGGCAATGTGGTACTTGCCATCACCCATGAGCAAAGACAAGGTGAGTGCCAACGGGTGCAGCATAGTTTGCTTTTACTTTGACATTAATGAGATTTCCTCAGTCCTGGAAAGAGATTCAGCAAAATCTAAGGGTCCCAAAGGAGAAGGAAATGTCATCAACCCTTTTATTGAGGATGATATTGGTTTCCTGTGAGTTACCATTAGAGCAAAATGACTGCAGTTGGAATAGATTGAAGAAGACTGCAGAATGATACAGACAGTCTGCGGCTAAACACACGGCTCCCTTCCATCCCCAGCTCAAAAACGCCCAAATGTAATTACCGAAATCTAATCATTAGACAGCCAGAGCTAAGTGGAATATGTTTCAGGATGTAGACATTAAATGACCATTAATTATCTCAAACTCCCCCCCTGCTTTCTCTTAATCTGAGGTGAGATGAAGAGAACAAAACAAAAATGGAAGGACATTTGGTAGTGAAAATAAGAACATATGAGTACAAGGAAGTTCTATTAAGTATATTCTATTGGTTAAAAAAAAGCCAATCAACAAACTCTCTCTCTCTTTCTCACATACAGACATGCACACATGCATGCAGGCATATATACACATGCACGCTCACACTCACATGCATATGAACACACACTTAGTGTTTCTTTTTTAATATATACTGAGCTCCAGGCAATAAAGACCAATATTAACTACCTATGTCAACAGATCATTCCATAAAAAAAAAAAATACAGGAAGAATCATATAACCCAACTCTCATTCCCAGCACATTCTCTTGATTCTTGCACTTATTCTCCTTTGGTTGGATAAGGAGACCATGGGAGCATTTCCAATACGAAACCCAACCCTCTGAGACATTACCAAATTACCTGTGGGTTCTCAGTAATAAACATGTGCATTAACAACAGCTGTCCGCAACCCAGAAATGTTTAATGAGGCACCTGAAAATGTATTCAAATGATACCAGCAAAGAATCAATAAGGCAATGGCCGTTCAAGGCAAGATGCAGGACAAAAGCCAAGGAGATGACAACCACCCCGGAAACTACTGTGGGGAAAACAATTCCCACCTCTCTGATCATTGCGATTCCCCTGCCTCCACTTCTGGAAACTATTTACCTCTAGAAGTATTTGTGAAAAGAAAAGTTTCCTGAAATCTGCAGAGTGTTTACTTCTGACAACTACCTGGTAAAACAGCTTATTAGCTTTCAACCCATCATCAATAAGCCAGTGTTCTCTTACATCTGTGTTTATGGGGGAGAGGGGGAAGTAGGAGAGTCCAGATCAAAGGTGGGATCACTCTCGGGGTCACTAGGGGAACACAAGATGACCTACTTGTCAGATTCCTTCACCTGAGCGGCAGTAGTCTGGGGCTGGCATTCAGCCAATAAACCTCAGATAATTTTTGCTCTGTATTTGAGATCTGGGCAATATTCTAACCAATATTTGAATGGTTGGTCTACGAAGCCTCTCTTCTTCAGAGCCCAGAACATAATATTGGCTTTTGTTTTAGATATTTCTGTTCAAAATGCTGCTACTGATAAGTAGGTCTCTTCTGGGTCTTCATGCATGGGCTTCAGAGCAGTGATGGTCAACGCTGCTCTTTTCTGTCTAAGCACCAACATGAAAAGGATTTTCAAATTCCTACCATGACTATTCTTCCAATCTTTGGAGCAGCATATGGAAATTCCCAAGCTAGGGATCAAATTGGGGCTCTAGCTGCAGGCTTATGCCACAGTCACAGCAATGCTGAATCTGAGCCACATCTTCAAACTATGCCAGAGTCACAGCTTGTGGCAACGCTGGATCCTTAACCCACTGAGTGAGGCCAGGGACTGAACCTGTATCCTCATGGATGCTAGTCAGGTTCTTTACCCACTGAGCCACAAAAGGAACTCCCACTCTTCCATTCTTTCTAGATATCCATCCATCTACTCGATCTTCTTCTTCCCCTTTCCTTCTCAGTCAATTCAATCCCAATGTCATTAGCTAGGGCAGAGCAAGGTGTGAATCGGCAACGATCAGGGACCAGAGGGCACCTCCATGGCTTGAAATGGGCTGTTGCCAAAGCTTGAGAGGGTCCGGAGAGAGTTCACCCGGGAGGAATGCATCAGCACAGACATTGGAGACAGGTGTGAGGAGAAGGCTCTCCACACAAGGAAGGGGTTGCCATGGTGACAGGCAATCATCACATACTGAGGGATCAGTCAAATAACATTAAATTACTAAGGATAAGGGGAGCCAGGTTTCTCACAGTTTGAAAAGGGAATTACAAATACACAGAGGAGTTCCCACTGTGGCTCAGGGGTAATGAACCCAACTAATAACCATGAGGAGGCGAGCTTAATCCCTGACTTCACTCAGTGGGTTAAGGATCCAGGGTTGCCATAAGCTGTGGTGTAGGTCGCAAACGAGGCTTGGATCCAGCATTGCTGTGGATATGGCTATGCCTGTGGCCAGCAGCTGCAGCTCTGATTCAACTCCTAGCCTGGGAACTTCCATATGCTACAGGAGTGGCCCTAAAATGCCAAAAAAAAAAAAGCACAAGGGCAGAAAGGTAAAATGAACCCTATAGTGTAGTGAATTGGAGGTAGCAGTGATAGCTCACTGCTTTTCACCTGTAAAGACAAATTTTTAAATACAGATGCAAATGCATACATCTGCATATGCATTGTGTGTGTGTGCACACATGTGCATATATACGTTCCCAAGCTCTACCAAACAAACAAGGAGTGACCTCCTAGCAGCAACATGCATACTCAACACCTAGATCCTGGCCTCTAAATACCATTCTCCACCCAAAGAACCAGGCCTCCTTAAAGGAATGATTCAAGGACAGAGGCCAGGAAATTACAAGATAAGCCTGCAATATCTCATTTGACAAAAAAAGCAATGAATCCCAGAGCGATGTCAAAAGGACCCAAGCCAGCCTGAATGAGCTCTTAGCAGCCAGATGAGGGACAAAATGACCCTCAAAATAAAGAACGATAATAACAAATTATGACTCACTGAACAAAAAGAGGAAACTCATGAGTTCATACTGATACAAACTCATAAATGGAAAACTGAATGCTCAGTAAGGAATGGGTTATTTTCATGATTTCTAAGTACCTGTCCAGAAAATACTTCTTTTTTACAAAGAGCGAAATAATAACTTCATAGTGGAGAAGGTTGGCAGACACATTAATCAGCTGATCAATGTGAACGTTATCAGTAACGGAACTAATATTAATTTCACAACCTAATAAGATGCACTGAGAAGAAGATAGCATCACTTCCATGCTATTCTTTTCAACAGCATATAAAACCCGAATCTAAGAATACGAAAGACAAGCCCACATAGAAGAATATACCTCAAAATAATTGGCCTGCCGTCTCCAAACAAGTCAAGAGTATCCCAAGTCAAAGAAAGGCTGAAAATGGTTCCAGAATGAAAGAGAGAATAGAGACAAGACAATCAAAGGCCAACATACGATTCTGAAACTGGATTATTTTTCTCTCATAGAAACTATGGGGACAACTGGAAAACGTGAATGGGCTCTGAAGATTCAATGGTAGTAATATATCAACATAAATGTCCTAACTTTGATGGCTGTATTTAGGAATAATGGGCATCAACTGATTCAGAAAAAAAAAAGCAAGAAGTAATTATTAGAGAAACTCAAATCAAAACTACTGGGAGGTAACTCCTTATACCAGCCGGAACGGTCATCATCAGAAAGTCTACAAACAATAAATGCTGCAGAGGGTATGGAGAAAACGGAACCCTCCTACGCTGTTGGTGAGCATGTAAATTGGTACAAACACTATAGAAAACAGTATGGAGATTCCTAAAAAAAAAAAAAACTAAAAATAGAACTACCGTATGATCTAGCAATCCCATTTCTGGGCATTCCAGGAGAAAATTATAATTCAAAAATATACATGTATCAGAGTTCCTGTCATGGTGCAGAAGAAACAAATCCGACTAGGAACCATGAGGCTGCAGGTTCGATCCCTGGCCTCGCTCAGTGGGTTAAGGATCAGGCATTGCTGCGAGCTGCGGTATAGGTCACAGATGCAGCTTGGATCCCACATTGCTGTGGCTGTGGCTGTGGCTGGCAGCTGTAGCTCCTATTTGACCCCTAGCCTGGGAACCTCCATATGCTGCAGGTGCAGCCCTAAAAAGCAAATATACACACACACCTCAGTGTTCACTGCAGCACTGTTCACAATAGCCAAGATATGGAAGCAACCTAAATGTCCACTGACAGGAGATATAGTACATATATACAATGGAATATTACTCGGCCATAAAAAAAGAATGAAATAATGCCATTTCCAGCAACATGGATGGACCTAGAGATGATCATACTAAGTGAAATTAGTCAGTGAAAGACAAATGTCATATGGTATCACCTATATGTGAAATACTTTTAAACTATGATATAAATGGAATTATTTGTAGCATAGAAACAGATGCACAGACTCTGAAAACAAACTTATGGCTACCAAAGAGCACAGGTGTGGCGGCAGGATGGACAGGGAGTTTGGGACCGGCATATGCACACTACTGTATGTGGAGTGGGGCCAACAGGGACCTGCTGTGTAACACAGAGAACTCTACCCAGTATCCTGTGCTGGTCTATATGGGAAAAGAATCTGAAAAAGAATGGATGTATGTTTGCGTATGACTGAATCACTTTGCTGCGCAGCAGAAATGATCACATAATAAATCAAGTCTACCTCAATAAAACTTGGAAAAAAAGAAAAGAAAAAGGCAAGAAGAAGTTATTTGAACCATCCTTGCAACTTTTCTGTGAGCTTGGGGTTGCTATAAAGTAAGTACAATTCTATGAAACAAACTGAATCCTTCGAATCTCAGTATTTCTCCTCTTTGGTGATTTCATTCCCTCCCAAATCGTCAGAGTCTCCACACCTTGCATTTATGCAACGACTTTCTACATCGGTGACCTGCCGTTACATGACAAGTCACCCCAAAACATGGTGGCTTAGGACAACCAATATCTACTTAGCTCAGGATGCTATGGATTAGAATTCCCCACCCCACCCCCAGTCAGCTGGGCTGTTTTCTGGTAGACTCAGCTCTTACCCAGAGTCTGCAGTCGGCTTCCAGCTGTCTGGGTGCTTCTGCTTCTTGGCATTAACAGGCTGTCAGCTGAGACCACAAAGGTAGGCAGGCCATGTGTTGGTGATTCTCTAGCTTGGGAGGCTGGGTCTGTTCCCGGGGCGGCTCAGGGTTCCAAGAAGAACAAGACAGCAAGGATGACTTGGTCCTATTGGCAATAAAAATAAAGAAATATTTGATGGGGTTTAATGGGGCTCCGTGTGACCCCCTTAGCACATAGTAGGCATTCAATAAGGGTGTGGTACTCTCTACCACTTCCCAAAGTAAAATCTACTCCCTTTTTAGAATTTCCCTCTTGACACGCTCCCTGAGGCAACATCACGAGCATTTTCAAATGTTCCTTTTCCTCTTCAACCTGCCGCCCAATCCATTGTGGTGAAGAATTAAGTTGAAGCACCAAGCAAAGTGCTTATATCAGAGCCCACTCTATATTTTTAAATTTTTTTTTTGTCTTTTTGTCTTTTGTCTGTTGTTGTTGTTGTTGCTATTTCTTGGGCCGCTCCCGCGGCATATGGAGATTCCCAGGCTAGGGGTCAAATCGGAGCCGCAGCCACCGGCCTACGCCAGAGCCACAGCAACGCGGGATCCGAGCCACGTCTGCAAGCTACACCACAGGTCACGGCAACGCCGGATCATTAACCCACTGAGCAAGGGCAGGGACCGAACCCGCAACCTCATGGTTCCTAGTCGGATTCATTAACCACTGCGCCATGACGGGAACTCCTATATTTTTAAATTTTTAATCGGCTTTTTTTTGTCATAAATTCAGTTAATTTCATCTACATTACATTCAGCACATCAGGGAGGAACTCCTCACCTCTCTGCTGTCTTGCCAGAGCTGCGTTTCTCCCACCATCCCCTGCGCTGGGCCCTGAGCACCCATCAGGTGATTTGGGTTGTAAGCCTGAGCTCTCTGGAGCTGAGTTCTCCACTTTGCTCAGATAATCCACCGGGAAGTCACCTTGACTTTGCCTGGTAGTACAACACGGAGTTGAAGGGCCAGGCTAACTACCTGGATTCAAGTTTCCCTTCCACCACCTGACAAGTTCCTTAAGCTCATGGTCTCATTTTCCTCACCTGTAACACCGGCGTGATAAGAGCAGAGCTATTGGGGAATCAACTGGCTAACTAAGGAAAGCACTGAGTCTGTGCCTGGTACTGACAAAGGCTTTGATAAGCAGTAGTGGCTACTTTTGCCCCCAGAAGCCCGTCCTTTTCTCACTGTCTCTGCTTGCTCTTGCCTCAGTTCAGGCTCTCATCGTCCCTCTGGGGCACAAACCCCATCACTGTCTAATTTAGATTCAGCCCCCAGCACCACCTCTCTGCATCCATCCTCTCCTCCAGCACAAGCAGAAAAGCCCCATATATGATTTCCCTACTAAAAAGCCTTACCAAATTATTTGGTGTCTTCCCAAATTATTTGGGCTTAAGACCCAGTGTATTTCCTGACCAAATGTCAATAATAAAATATATTTGTGTGGAACACAACAAAAAATAATAATTGGAAAATTTTAATGTAAAAAACGGACACAAAAGACAAGCCCAAGATGTCTATTATTAGATGTATTAGAAAGGCATCTGCTTCTAGAGCACAGGGAAGAACTATCTATTGTGCAGTATAACAAACTCTTACATGAAGAGATGCTCAACATCACTAATTATTAGAGAAATGCAAATCAAAACTACAATGAGGTATCACCTCACACAAGTCAGAAAGGCCATCATCAAAAAGTCTACACACAATAAATTCTGGGGAGGGTTTGCAAAAAAGGGAACCCTCCCTCCTCCACTGTTGGTGGGAAGGAATATTGGTGAAGCCACTATGGAGAACAGCAGTAAGGAGGTTCCTTCAAAAACTAAATATAGTACCACCGTATGAGCCAGCAATCCCCACACCTGGGCATCTATCTGGAAAAAACCATAATTCGAAAAGATACATGCACCCCAATGTTCATTGCAGCACTATTTACAATAGCCAAAACATGGAAGCAACCTAAATGTCCACTGACAGAGGAATGGATAAAGAAGATGTGGTACACATAAACAATGGAATATTATTCAGCCATAAAAAGAAATGAAATAATACCATTTGCAGCAACCTGGATAGACCTACAGATGATCATACTAAGTGAAGGAGTCCGAAAGAAAAAGAGAAGGATCATATGAGCTTACTAATATGTGGAATTTAATTAAAATGATACAAAAGAACTTATTCACAAAACCGAAACAGACTCAGATTTCAAAACCAAACTTATGGTTCCCAAAGGGGAGACTGTGATGAGTGGGAGGGGAGGGATGATTAGGAGGACAGGAATAATACATACACACTGCTGTATACAAAGGAGATAATTAACAAGGACCTACTGGGTAGCATAGGAGATTGACTCAATAGTCTGTAATGACCTATATGGGAAAAAAGAATGGATACATGTATATGGACAACGGATTCGCTTTGCTATACATTTTAGGTGACAACATTGGAAGTCAACTATACTCCAATACAATGTTATAAATAAGTAAATACTAAAAGAAAAAAAATCTCTTATCTCCCTCCTCAACAGAAACTGGGCACATTGCCTTGCAGCCCATTTATAATAAAAAAAAAAAAAATGGGGTTTCCTAAGCCCAGGTTCCTCAGCTGTGAAGCAAACCCAGACCACTTGCAGCATCTAGGACCCTCTTTGCCGCCCCTGTGACTTTGGGGGCCAAAGGAGCTGACCCAGGCTGGAAGAATGGGCTGCTTGCTCTGCGGGGACCCGTCAAGCCCTCCTCTCTTACCCAGGAGGGTCGTGCCCTCACTCCCTGCATCCGTGTAACTGCGCTGGGCTGAGGTGGTTGTTAACTTCAAAGCTGGGTAAAATCTAGCCCCCTTCATGGTTCTTGACATTTAGACAGGGTCGGAGAAGTATTCTGTGGGTCCCGACACCCACTGGGGCAAGACAGGCAGGCTTCCTGTACGTTCGCCACAAGAACTTTCTGGAAGACAAAGGGAAGGGCATGTGGATGCCGACAGACAAGAAGTCATGACCACACGACGCATTTAGGAAGGTGCGTTAACCAGGCTGGCCGGCTCACCCTCTTCATGCACTAGTCATGACACTAAATCAAATGGTCAGCTTGGCCTTAAGGTTCATTTCGAGTCAAAATGTTTAGTAATATTAACCACGGTCTTTGAATTAGCTTACGCCGTGCTTCCCAAATTGATGTGAAAAACTTCTGTGTAGCGCTAATTGGTGTGTCAAGAAAAATAGACTTTCCTTGAACAATGAAGTTAGTTTGCTAACAGCAAACAAAGTTCAATGGGTTTTTTGGGGGTTTTTTTCACCGAAGCTCTCCTCAATACTTTATGTAACTTTTTTTTTTATGGCCGTGCTCACAGCATATGGCAATTTATGGCCAGGGATCGGGCCTGCGCCACAGCAGCAACCAGAGCTGCCGTAGTGACCCCAGGTCCTTAACCCACCGTGCCACGAGGGAACTTCGAAGCCCTCCTCAGTACTTTAATACAGCAATAAATATTTTGAATAACCAAAGGGAAAACTTAGCCCTCGGCCTAGCTCAAGCTAACCTGATCAGATATCTTTTGTTTAGGGGTCCCTGATTAACATTTCCCAGGATCATTGTTCTGTTCCTGCTGATATGAGCAATGTTTGTCTAATCCATTTAAAAGTCGCTAGAGCCTTTAAGCAAATACACAAAATTATAATTGAATAAAATTAATCTTTGGCTGGATTTGCCTTTAAAATATGTCCAGGAGGTTAGGATTATGTGGTCCTAAGCCTTCGTGACCTAAAAAAAGTAAGATTTCATAAAGGTTCATCTGTTCTCTGTTCCAATGACCCACAAATTAACAAATCATTCTATTAATTACACAGAAACATTTAAGCATTTCAGCCATACAACTTCATCTCATAAGTATGAATTTATCTTGGAGCAACTTATTCAATGTGTGTATATATATATATACAAGGAGAGAGAGAGAGAGAATATCAATATATCACAATTGAACACAGGTTTGTGATCTAGGTCATTGAAAATAGAGCATAGCATAAAGTTCCCATTGTGGCTCAGTGGTAGCGAACCAGACTAAGATCCATGAGGATGCAGTTCAATCCCTGGCCTTGCTCAGTGGGTTAAGGATTCTGGTTTGCCATGAGCTGTAGTGTAGGTCGCAGATGTGGCTCGGATGCCACGTGGCTGTGGCTGTGGTGTAGGCTGGCAGCTGCAGCTCCGATTTGACCCTTAGCCTGGGAACTTCCATATGCCGCTGGTGTGGCCCTAAAAAGCAAAAAAAAAAAAGGAAAGAAAGAAAAGAAAATAGAGCATAATATACTTACATGATTTTAATGTACAAAAGATATATATGCATATGTATCATATACACATTTTGAAAACATTTGTGTGAGTTCTTTTGAGTCTAAAACTAAAAAGAATAAAGAACAAGGTCCTATTGTACAGCACGAGAAACTACATTCAATATTCTGAGATAAACCGTAAAGAAAAAGAAGAGAAAAAAGAATGCATATGTGTGCAGCGGAGTCACTTTGCTGTACAGTAGAAATTAGCACAACATTGGAAATCAACTATATCTCAATAAAAAATAAATTTAAAAAAACTAAAATGATTAGACAGCCAAGAAAGACAAAGCTGATAGCCTTCCAATTGTTAGATGTTTTATGGCTGAAGCACTGGTTTAATCATTGTTGAAGTGTATGCTACAATATAAATGTAAGTATCATTTCCTTAAAGTTGTAGGGAAAATTGGTACTTTCCACATTGAAAAGCTTTCTTGACCAAAAATATCTGGAAGATTTTATCACCACCGTCTTCAGTCTATGGAAAGGGCAAAGATTAAATCTGCTAGCTCTCTGTGGTCTGTAAATTCACCACAGCACCCCTCACCCCCAGCATAAAGCTATCATATGGAAGACATTCAAGCAATATTTATTGAATCAATAGGTAAACCTTTCATCTTGAAATTGATATGATAGCTATATTATACAATTCTTTTTGTTGTTGTTGTTGTTGTTGTTGTTGCTATTTCTTGGGTCGCTCCCGCGGCATATGGAGGCTCCCAGGCTAGGGGTCGAATCGGAGCTGTAGCCACTGGCCTACGCCAGAGCCACAGCAATGCGGGATCCGAGCCGCGTCTGCAACCTACACCACAGCTCACCGGATCGTTAACCCACTGAGCAAGGGCAGGGACCGAACCCGCAACCTCATGGTTCCTAGTCGGATTCGTTAACCACTGTGCCATGACAGGAACTCCCTATATTATACAATTCTAAGTACATTTGTTGATGTCTATGAACTTTATCACCAATTCATTTAATTCAAATGGATATAAAATTCTTTAGAAAAATGGAAATGTAAAAGAAATGTTTATATATAGTTTATCAGAAGCAATTACTAAATTACTGAAATCCTGAGGATTATATAAAAATTAGTTATATCAATATAGTAAGCAGAGACAATATTCTGTTTATAGAGATATTTCATTTAAATTGAAAAGTAGGAGTTCCCGTCGTGGCGCAGGGGAAACGAATCTGACTAGTATCCATGAGGACATGGGTTTGACCCCTGGCTTCACTCAGTGGGTCAGGGATCCAGCATTGCCATGAGCCACAGTGTAAGTCACAGATGCAGCTCAGATCCCATTGCTGTGGCTGTGGTGTAGGGCCCCAGGTGTAACTCCAATTCAGCTCCTAGCCTGGGAACCTCCATATGCTGCCGGTGTGGCCTTAAAAGCCAGTAAAAATAAATAAACAAATAAATAAATTGAAAAGCAAATGCATTTGTCACCACAGTTTTTCTTTAGTAACATATTCTTGGGGAGGGCACAGGGTGCAGTTGCTTAATGGGGGATCTCAGTTCCCAGACCAGGGATTGAGCTCGGGCCACAGCAGTGAAAGCACTGCATCCCAGCTGCTAGACCACCATGGAACTCCCTAGTAAAATATTTGTTAGAGTTTCACAATATGCCAGATCCCTGACCCACTGAGCAAGGGCAGGGATCAAACCCGAATCTTCATGGATCCTAATCAGATTCGTTCTGCCGTGCCACAGTGGGAACTCCCTCTCTCTCCCTTTCTTATAGCTCTTACAGTGTCACCCTTGTATATCTTCTCTGTCCCATTGGACCAAAGGCTTTCCAAGGACAGAGATTACATCTCACTCTTCAAGGTAGAATCCTCTCTATTGCGCCCTATACCTTATGTATGAGGCGTTCAATAATTGTTTGAATTTAGTTAAATTCACATTTTAACAACCTTTATAAATTTTGAA
This sequence comes from Phacochoerus africanus, assembly GCF_016906955.1. Classification (NCBI taxonomy): domain Eukaryota; kingdom Metazoa; phylum Chordata; class Mammalia; order Artiodactyla; family Suidae; genus Phacochoerus; species Phacochoerus africanus. The sequence continues at coordinate 70,837,451 of NC_062556.1, read as the reverse complement.
ATAGTTTCTTCTATTAATGATTTTAGATGATCCCATCCCCAAGACATAACATACAAGATATCGTGACTTTTTCTTAAGTGTTACCTTAGTAGTTGCATTTTAAAGACAAAAGGACATATACACATGACTGTATAAAATAGATGATTAATAAGAACCCACTGTATATAGCACAGGAAAATCTACTCAATAATTCGTAATCACCTGAGAAAAAAGAATGGATATATTTATATGTATGACTGATTCACTTCACAGTACACCTGAAACTAAACAATCTTATAAGTCAAATTGTACACCAATAAAATCAAATTTTAGAAAATAAAGACAAATGAATCTTTTCTTTAGGCAGCATTGGGTTTGCATTGCCTTGCACACATGACACTCAATAATCATGATGAGTGAATAAACGTGACGGTTTAACTGTTTAATCTGTCATTGGTGCCATGTGGACTTATGGTGAGTGTCAGCAAAACCCCCTTGTGACAACAGCACAGAAGGGTAATGTACACAAGGCATCTTCTGGACCTGGTGTCCCCTTTGATCTGCTCTTTAACGGCAGGACGTTCGTCCTGATTTTTAAGTGTACTTTGAAATCCTCTGATTTTCTCTAATGAACCACTTGACTGTAAAAGGCTGCCTCATGTTTCAGAAATGAACCAGCAGTGCCTGTGTTTGACGGGGATGGACACAGGCTATTTGAACAGTGGAGCAGCCTATTAACAAGCAGTTATTCTTGTTTTGCTTTTGTTACCAGAAACCAATTTCCTCCGGCAGTTTTCACGGACTGAAAAAAATTACACAAATTAGAGCATGTCTTTAAAAATGAATTGCTGCTACATAAACCTTAGATGCAATTAGAGTTATGATACTTATTACAAAGAGCTGTGTCTCCTTCCACTTGGCGCTAGTGACAAAGGTTAAAAATGCCCTCCTATAAAATACCACATAATTAAACAAAGCAATTTTGTAATTACCCACTACACAACTGGATAAATTCCAAGTTTCATAATTATTTCAACCTATAGATGATCCATGCGTACAAAAAAAAAAAAAAAAAGTCCAAAGGATAAAAGAATGGAATTCCTCTTCAGCACAACTTAGTTTCGTTCCATTTCTCTCAATTTGTTCAGCTACTCTTCTCCAAAAAATTATAATAACAAATATCAAGCAGTTGTCTGCTTTTTGGATCTCCCCCCTCCAGTCACAATGGGTAGATATGGGTATAGGACATTGGGCTTTCTGCTTGAGAACGTCTAAAAGCCACTGGAAATGAGACTTAGAAGTGGTCCCTGGTCCCTGGAAAAGTCAACCCCCGTCATCCACAGCTGCAAGAAGAACGCCTAAGGAGGAGTTGGGGGAACTCATTATCATAATCTGATAGACACAAAACTCTCTAAAAGGCAAACCCCTGTTTCCCAATAGGATCACATTACACACCACTCAGCAAATTCCCACCATACCAACTTCCTTGTGGTGCACTTCCAAAAGTTTTAATCAAAACCTCACACTGCCCTCAGCTTCTCAAAGTGCCAAGGCAATAGCGCTCTCACCAAGTTCCAGATACATGTCAGCTACCTCAGGGTCCAGCCCCACTTCCCCATCATACTGTGATGGAGGACATTGCCTGTGGGTAATTCCAGAAAAGGAATCCATTATGCACAGTCAATCCAACCCACTCTGAGATGACCCAAAAAAAAAAAAAAATCTTTTTTAAAAACTATCCTTCAGAATTTCCAGGTCACTGGATGAATTTTAAAATCACAGTGATGACCAAGTGCTTTCATCAAATATCCATGATCTACCTTAGGCATTTTGCTGAGTACCGGTCCTAATACCTTGGCCAAATCTCACCTTTGAGAAGGTGTCCTTGTTAATTATTTAGTCGTTTTACTTTGCAAGCAGTATTCTTGCTTTAGGCTCAACTCCCCCACAGCATAAGGAATAAATGGCCCCAGATGCCAGGAGGTTAGGGGGAGTTTTTATAAATGAAAAAATATAAAAAACGATGACATCTGTTGAAGTTGCCTTCAAGATCTCTCTATTAGAGTGGGATAGCTTTTCCAGAAGGTCACACTTCCCTTCTGGAAAAGTACAAAACAGAACATGTTAACCAATGATTCACAGAGTCCAAGTTCAATGTCCTTTGGGAACTCACTTCGTCATCGAAGCTTTCAGACCATGGGAGAGCAAGGGTCACCACGGGAATACAGTGGTCCAGGCGAAGTGGCCTGGATTTGTCTTCCTCAGTTTTGATATAAAAGTATAGGGCCAGATAATCTGATCTCTACACACACTGAACACCCAGTATAAGTTTCAGCTAAAAACCACCTGGAACAATATGAATAGGGCATACATTTATATATCACTTATTAGGCCAGATCTTTTCTAGGTGTTTTATTAAAATTATCATGTTTAACCCGTATGACAAGTCCGTTTTTGTTTTTCATGAGAAGGCTGGGGTCCTATGAATTTAGGTGACTTTGTCAAGGTCACCCAGTAAGGAAGCAATATAACTGAGCATCTGTCTCCAGAGTCCACGGTCTTTCTACTTAAGGCATGTTACCTACATGGATTTTTTTTTTTTTTTTTTTTTTGCTTTTTAGGGCTGCCCCCACTGCATATGGAGGTTCCCAGGCTAGGAGTCAAATCCAAGCTCTAGCTGCCAGCCTACACCACAGCCACATCGATGCAGGATCTGAGCCACATCTGTGACCTATACCACAATTCACAGCAACGCCAATCCTTAACCCACTGAGGGAGACCAGGGATCGAATCTGCATCCTCAGGGATGCTAGTCAGACTCGTTACCTGCTGAGCCACAACGGGAAGTCCATCCTCCATGGATTTTAAGTTTAAAATGCTGAGTTTATGTCGCTTAATTTCTTCTTTTTTTTTTTGTCTTTTTGTCTTTTTGTTGTTGTTGCTATTTCTTGGGCCGCTCCTGCGGCATATGGAGGTTCCCAGGCTAGGGGTCGAATCGGAGCTGTAGCCACCGGCCTACGCCAGAGCCACAGCAACGCGGGATCCGAGCCGTGTCTGCAACCTACACCACAGCTCACGGCAACGCCGGATCGTTAACCCACTGAGCAAGGGCAGGGACCGAACCCGCAACCTCATGGTTCCTAGTCGGATTCGTTAACCACTGCACCACAACGGGAACTCCTACGTCACTTAATTTCTAAGCCTTAATTTCTTTGTCTGTAAAACTGCAACAACCCCGAGGTTACACATAGTTGATCTCTGGCAATGATGGGATTTGAACCCTGATTTTCCATCTCTTCCTAACCTACTACCTTCAGAAGAAACCAAACATTTGGTCTTCCTTGGCCAATACCTTTCTTCCTCCTTCTCAAAACTTATGCCTCATTTTGAAGGCATCTTTCTCCTCATGGATGCACATCCTGCTCATCAAAAAGACCTGGTAATTCTACCTTCAAAATATTACTCAAACCCATGGCTTCTCCACTCCTAGCATTAGGTGCCATTATCTGCAGCTGGGGCTAAGGGACCTCCTGCAGCCACCCAATCCCTCCAGTAGAGTCAGAGGGACCTTCTGGAAAGAGAGACCAGGTCACGTAACCCTTGGGCGATATCCTATTTCAGGATTACCCTGATTGCATCTCTCTACTCTCTCCCACGCTCCCCATCCCTTCGTTCTGCTCCTCTGACACAGGGAGTCTTGCCTGTGCACTTTGAGGACCGCATACGTGCAGCTCCTGCTGCCCGGCGCACTCCTCGTTGCGCTTGGCAGATGCGGCCTTGCTGGAGACGATTTCCTTGCCCCTCCACCCCTATTTAAACTGAGCTCCCTCTTTCACGTTTTGGATTCGCCAGGGCCTGCAATAACAAAGAGATCCTAAGAAACATGGGCTAAATCAAAGTGGGAATTTATTTTCTCCATCCCAGTGCCCAGCACCAGAAGGGTATTCTGTCATCTTCGAAATGCAGATTCCATCTTGGAATCCAAGGCTGCCACCCCAGTTCCTACCATCTTCCAGCAGGAAGGGGAAAAGGGCCAAGGGAATGATTCCTTTTCGGGGCACCCCCCAGCAGTGGAAATTCTGTTTCTATTCCATTGACCAGAATAGAGTGGTTCGGACAAGCCGTACAGGATAATAGGCCTTTGGTGCTGCTTTCCCCAAAACCCAGGCGTTCTAGTACTCCACCTCCTCTTCACAGGACTAGTTCAAGTAATAATTATACATCTACTGGGTTCATGAGTTGTTCAGTGTCAGTCTTTTCTTTTGACTATAAGTTTGATAAGAAACATTGCCTGGGGTTCCTGTTTTGGCTCAGTGATAATGAACAAGACTAGCATTCATGAGGACTCAGGTTCCATCCCTGGCCTTGCTCAGTGGGTTAAGGACGTGGCGTTGCCATGAGCTGTGGTGCAGGTTGAAGACAGCTTGGACCTGGTGCTGCTGTGGCTGTGGTGTAGGCCAGCAGGTGTAGCTCTGATTCAACCCCTGGCCTGGGAACTTCCATATGCCACAGGTACAGCCCTAAAAAGCAAAAAAGGAAAAAATAAAAAAGAAAAGAAAGAAACAATGTTATCCATGACGGATAAAGTTTCTGGACTGTGCCTAGTGAGTCATAAATATTTAAAGACTGAATGAGTAGACAAGGGTTCTTTAAAACGTGGGCAAACTAACACGTCTACCTTCCTCTAAATACAGATTGCTTTAAGTATGCATTCTTAATTATATATTCTAAATAGAGACAGTGGTGTTCTGCATCCACAAGTCCAACCAACTGTGATCAAAAATATGCAAAAAGTTAAAAAAAAAAAGTTCCAGAAAGTTCCAAAAAGCAAAACTTGAATTTGCTACTCTCCCAGCAACTCTTTAGATAGCATTTACACTGTGTAGACAATTTTTACATATCATTTATGCTGTATCAAGTACTGTAAGTAATCTAAAGATGATTTAAAGTTTACAAGAGGATGTGTGTAGTAGGTTATATACAAATACTAGGCCATTTCATATAAGGGACTTGAGCATCCATGGATTTTGATACCTGCGGGCATCCTGGAACCAGTCCCCGAATGGGTCCCTAGTTTTTAAAGGATGGCTGCACTCTAAACATATGTTCTCACTAAAACTTCCCCAAAGATAAAATACACTCTTCATGTATGGGTAAGTGTATTTCTCATCAACTCTGCCAACTCCTACGCTGCCTCTGTTTTTCAGCACCCCTTTCTTTTTCTTTCTTTTCTTTGCTTTTCTTTTTTTTTTTTTTTGTCTTTTTAGGGCCACACCTGCAGCATTTGGAAGTTTCCAGGCTAGGGTCCAATCAGAGCTGTAGCTGCCAGCCTATATCATAGCCACAGCAATACCATATCCAAGTCGTGTCTTCAACCTACACCAGAGCTCATGGCAACACCAGGTCCTCAACCCACTGAGCGAGGCCAGGGATGGACACTGAATCCTTATGGAGACTAGTCAGGTTCATTACCACTGAGCCACAACAGGCACTGCCCATTTCTTCCTTAAACCCCTTAGCTGGAGCTTATGAATGAACACTCCAATGGAAACTTTTTTCTTCATTTAGTATTGCATTTGTCACTACTTAGCAGCTTCTATTGTTCTCACAATTCTTTCTGCCTTGGTTTCCTCCTGATACCCAGTGTTACTTCTGTCCTGCTAACCAAATAGGCCAGATCCTTCTTTCATTCCCTGACCACAGTGACATCCATTCCTACTTTTATTCCACAACTCCTTGAATATCTGCTCTCTTTACTCTGCTGGCCACCAAGAATACAAAAATAGAAAATATTATCTGCTTTCCCTTAGACATCTCAAAGTCTGTTTGGGAGACAGGCTAGAAAATAAACAATTCAAACACAATGGAACAGGTGCTATAAAAGAAATAGGCTTAAAAAAATCACAAGAACACATGTATTGAGTACCTGCTGTTATCTCGTGGGCATCTGATGTTATTGTCATCAGATCATCTGAACTTTAAAGATAAGGAAGCTGAGGCTTCGAGAGTTGAAGTAATTTGCCCGAAGTCAGACATCTCAGAAGTGAGAAAGTAGAAATGCCAACGCCAGACTCCCCGACAATGAATGCTCCCTCCTCCCAAGTGCTGATGCAATTCTACTCTACAGTCTAATGCGAGCTCTTCTCTTAAGAAGGTTCCCAGTTCTGCCTCTCCCTGTCCACAGCACCCAGCCCCAACCAGGTGCCCACAGTGCCCTCAGGACATTAGCATAATGTCCTCCCTCGTTCTCTGCCTCAGTGGAGGGACGCTGTCAGAACAGGAGGCTCTCCTGGAGGGTAGGCAGCACAGACAAAGAACACCTGTGCTGGCTGGTGGGCCAGTTAGGCATTGCTGCAAACTAGCCCATCACTTTGTGGCTTAAAACAACAATGTATTATTACCTCTCATGATTCTGAGGGTTGGCTGGGCTCAGCTAGGTGGTTTTGGCTCAAGGTCTCTCAGGCAATTGCAGTCAGGGGCTGGCCCGGACCAGAATCAGAGAAGGTCCCCTCATTCACGTTTCTGGTGCCTGGGCTAAAGTGGCTGGAACAAGTGGGGAAACTGGGCAGACCTATCTGTGTGGTTCGCTCTGGCCAACTCACAGCTGGGCAGACTCAGGAGGGTTGGACGTCTCACGTGCCAGCTGGCTTCCCCAAAACCCGAGTTCTAAGAGGCCAGGGAGAAAGCTCTGGGCTGCTTTTGATCTAGCCTTGTCAATTCCAGAATGTCACTTCTGCTCAATTCAGTTAAGCCTAATGAAATCAAAAACATCAGTCCAGATTCCAGGAGAGGCAAATTAGACTTTTCTTCTCAATGAAAGCAGTAGCAAAAAATCAGTGACCTTCTTAACCAACGTCATGTGGTCTGAGACAGATCTGACGTCGAATCCCAGCTTTGCCACTTACTAGCTGTGTGGCCTTAAGTCGGTTACTTAACCTCTCTGCACCCACATGTTCACTGAAGCATTATCCACAGTATTCAAGACATGGAGACAACCTAAATATCCATCAGCAGATGAATGGATTAAGAAGATGTGGTGCATAAACACAATGGAATACTACTCAGCCGCAAAAAAAGAATGAAATAATGCCATCTGCAGCAACTCGGATGCAACTAGAGGTTCTCACGCTAAGTGAAGTGAGTCGGGAAGAGAAAGACAAATACCCTATGATATCACTCACATGCGAAATCCAAAATATGGCACAGATGAACCTGTCTACAGAACAGAAACAGACTCACAGACATGGAGAACAGACTTGTCATTGCCAAGGGGGAGGGAGAGAAAGTGGGATGGCCTGGGAGTTTGAGGTCATTAGATGCAAACTGCCATAATTAAAATGAATAAGCAATGAGGTCTTGCCATATATAGCACAGGGCACTATATCTAATCATTTGGGATAGAACATGATGGAAGATGATATAAGAAAAAGAATGTGTGTATATATATATATATATAACCGGGTTACTTTGCTGTATAGCAGAAATTGTCACAACATTGCAAATCAACTATACTTTTATTTTTAAAAAAGCTTTAAATACTGAAAGGAGCATCTATCTCATTGGGTTGCTGTGAGGATCGAATGGAATCTGGTGCGTAAAGCGCCATGGTCCAGGCAGGTGGGTGCTCAGTGAATGTTAGTGTTCTTTCCCCATCATGACCCACTCTCACTCCCAAGTGGATTGTAGAACACTTCCCATACCCTTTGGCTGGATGAATGGGTGAGTGAAACCATGCCATTCATCGAGCCTCCAAAGTAACCTTCCAGCATATGCCATTCATCATGTCCCCCCTGTGCCTCAGAATGTAGAGGACCTTTCAGTTGCTACACGGAGTAACCCAAAGCCACCCGCCAGGCATTCAGGCTCTGGGACCTCCTAAGCTCTGCTGTCCTGTGACAGACCTCCCAGCCCGCCTGCTGGCACAGAGCGCCTGTCTCACGAGTACCCCTCGATGGAACAGGAGCCAACTCAAGGACAAAATGAAAACACCATGGACAAAATGAAAGCAGTCCGAGCAACAAAATCGTGAAAGTAGCATTGGGTTATAACCCAAATTATAAAATAAATATTCATGCATCCTTACAGACATAAATACATAACTGAATAAATTATAAATGGAGGAGAAGAGACAAATCTCTCATGCAGAAAAATTCCAAGTAATTTATAGAGACACTCCTTCCCCAAGAGATGGAGCAGAACGCCCAGATCCTTCGCTCCGGGCTGTAGGGAATGACTTCCTTCCAAAAAGTGCAGTACGGGGAGGCAGAAACCTGACAGTCAGCACCTCGGCCAGGGGAGGGAGGTCACCATCACTAGTTAGAAGTCATGCTGACGGTGCACGTTCTTGACATGACGTCATGGGAATAGCATTTCACTTCCGTGATCTTCCCAACTTCATAAACCCCGTCTCCCCATGGGAAAAACATCAGACAAATCCAACCTGAGGAATGAGTACTTGACTGGTACTCTTCAAAACTCTCAAGGTCAGGAGTTTCCAGGTGGTGCGGCAGGTTAAGGATCCAGTATTGTCACTGCTGGGGCAAGGGTTTGATCCCGGGCCCCAGAACTTCTGCATGCCATGGGTGCGGCCAAAAAAAAAAAAGAACAAAAACTCTCAGGGTCATTGCTCACAAGAACCATCTGAGAAACCTTCACAGCCAAGAAGAGCCTAAGGGGACACAACTAAATACAGTGTGGCTTCTTAGGTGAGGCCCCGGTACAGAAAAAGACATTAGGTAAAACTAGGACAATCTGAATAAAGTGTGGACTTCAGAAACAATAATGCACTACTATTGGGTCCTCAACTGTAACAAACGTATCATAGCAATTTAAAATATTAACAATAGGAGAAACTGGAAGAAGAACCAGATTTCCCTCAACTTGCGATGGGGTTATGTCCCAATAAACCCATCCTCACCTGAAAATATTGTAGAGCAAAAGTGCCTTTCATACATCTAACCTATCAAACATCACGGCTTAGCCTAGCCCGGTCCACCTTAAACATGCTCCGAATACTTAAGAGCGATGCAGAGTTGGGCAAAATTACTGAACACAAAGCCTATTTCATGATAAAATGTTGACTCATAATTTCTTGAAGGCTGTACTGAAAGGGAAAAACAGAATGGTTGTCTGGGTACAGAATGGCTGTAAGTATATCGATTGGGGGGCTGACGGGAGCTGCAGTTCATTGCTGCTGCCCTGCATCACGGGAGAGAGGACGGGACCAGCCGGGAAAAGATCACAATTCTAAATTCAAAAGTACAACTTCTACTAAACGCATGTTGCTTTTGTACCATCGTCAAGTCAAAAAACCCTAAGTCAGACCATCACATTGCAGGGATCACCTGCATATTGAAAATGGCTGTGTTATCTTTCCAATCTTCTGTAAATATAAAATTGTTCTAAAAAACTAAGTTTTATTGGCGGGGGGGAGAAACACTAGCCTTTGCTAAGCACTGTCCTCCTTGCCACTTCACAGAATAGACTGATGCCTTCTGACGCTTTGTCATCATGGTCATGGCTGAGGAGGCTCAGATTCCGGGTACAGATACCCGCCTCTGTATCTGGGTTGAGTTGGAGAAGGGGCTCCACCATTGGAACCACATCTCCATGCGAATCCAACCTACTTCCTTCCTGCACCACTCTCTCCAAGCAGGGAAAGCTCATGGCACCACTGTCCCCCAGCTCCCCAAGTTCAAGATATTAGAGGCAGCCTCTCCCCTTTTAGTCCCATTTTCTAAGCCCTCTTGGTTCTAACTCACCATTTTACCTCAAATCCAGTACCCTGACTCAATACCACACCCCCATATTAGTTCAGGTCCTCAGCCTTCATCATCCACCTGCTGTTACCATTCTCCGTGCCCCCAGCCTCGCTCCAGTTTTATCTGTCCTCCAAGGACACTGGAGTTGGCCTCTCCAAACAGGTATTTGATCACACCAACCCTGTGAAAAGTCCCCCACTCCTTTCAGATAGAATGCAAACCTACGAGCTCTCATGGAAGGTTTTTTACCCTCTAACCTCTGACCCCAACCCAGTTATCCACTTCCCTTCCCCACCTCACCCTCTGATAGCCCCTACACCAAAGTCACAGTGGGTGGCCACTGTCCTCCACGAATACATCCTGGATCTTAGGACTTCATGCCTTGGCAGGACTCTCCACACTGGCAACAATGCCTTTCTAGGGTGGGTACCCAGTGAATAAGTACCACACACTTCCACTCTTCCCCACAGCCCCCTTGGGCCATACTCCCTGGGTCCCCTCCCCTCCAACACCACTCTCCACCTCCCAGCCCTGGGAGATCCTTCTTTCTGAGAAGACCACATCCCATTTGCACGGCTGAGGGTCAGCCAGGACTGTCTGCAGCAGGGTTCAAAAAGAGCCGACACCTAGAACTTAGCACAGGCAGAAGCACAGGAGGCAACCCAATTGGTGGTTGCCTTTCTCCTCTTGGTAGACTCTATTTCCAAGTGGCGCTGTGACATCCAGCTGACTCAAGGTGAAGCAGCTGCAGCCCACAGGAGACACGGAAAATGTCTGCTGTTCCTACAGAATCCCCATGCTTCCTCTCCCCTAATTAGAGATACAGAGCCCAAGAGAGAGCACAGGTATGTCCCCTACCTGGCCCCAAGCCTGTAGGCTGGTATCCCCCTAGCTTGCCTGACACATCACAGTCTCCTCCTGGCCCAGAGAGTCTATGAAACCTCCCCCCGCCGCCCGCCCAAGCAGACAGACATACCACCATCAGGACACGGGTCCAAAAAAAGGAGGAATGAATTGCTTAGAAACCAAATTCATAAGCGAGGAAATCATAAAAGACATGTCCTCAAAGAAATCATACAGAAACTCAAACGTGTTCACACAAATTGGTATTAAAAGGAAAACGTAGGAGTCCCCATTGTGGCTCAGCGGAAACAAATCCGACTAACATCCGAGGATGCAGGTTCGATCCCTGGCTTCACTCAGTGGGTTAAGGTCCAGCGTTGCCATGAGCTGTGGTTGCAGATGCAGCTCAGATCTGGTGTTGCTGTGGCTGTGGTGTAGGCCAGCTACAGCTCCGATTCGACCCCTGGCCTGGGAACTTCCTTATGCCACAGGTTAGGCCCTAAAAAAAGACCAAAAAACAAAAAGAAGAAGAAGAAAGCAAGCTTAAAAAATTGGCCCCCTAACCACTATCAAAGTCTGCATTCGCGGATTGCTGTCCAAACTTCTTTCTCAAGAACCTGTATTTTATGACAGTAAATCCCTTTCTTTGCGTTCACGCTCTTTGTCTAATAATTGGAGTTATAAAGCATGTGGGTTTTTCCTTTCCTTTTGTTTGGTTTTTGTATACGTTATCTCTTCTCCTAAATTGTAAGTCTTTTTATCCTTCGAAATACATCAGGCCAACGATGGTGGATAAAGGAGTGGAGTTTGGCACAAAATTACTAGACATCAGTGCTTATATTCGGGGCCCGACGCTACAACACATCAGTAAAATAGCCCCCTTGCCGAAAAGCACTAAATTTTCTCCACTCGAACCTAAACCTGTTCTCCAGGATCCTGATAACACCTAATGGGGTTCTACACCCAACACAGAAACCCAGGGAATGTTAAAGCCTCGCATTGTGTTATGCTAAAATTTTCCTAAAGTTTTTTGAATCAAATTTTATAAATACGTATGCCAATGTCAAGGTTAGCTAATGCATTAATAAGACTCAAAATCACAAAACACTATAGTTTTTTTCATGTCAGCAGGTCCTACATTTGATCATTAGAGAGCAATAAGGTAAAAAGTTTCTCTTGCTCTTTTTTTTTTTTTTCATTTGTTCTCCAAACTGATATTTGCATCGGAGCTCGCAGCTGATAACAGAGAGATTATGGAAATTCTGACTAAAATTAAAATGCCAAAACTGGATCTTCTGGGTAATGAGAAACTGATTGCCTCTATTACCGAGGAGGAAATGAAAACAGCAATAGAGAAATTTGCAAGTAGCAAACCTCCCGTGGTGACAAGAGAGCTTTTGAGGGAGAATTGAAAGATCTGTTATACAGGATTTATGGGGACTCTCCACTAGCAGACCCATGAAGGCCCCAATGCAAGAGCCTTTGTTCTAATCTGTCAAAAGCACCAACCCTGGTCCTGTTTGCTTCATTAATTGCCCTGAGGGGAACAGAGCCCTCCAGGTTAAGAACTGGATGAAATAATTCAGCTTGTGATAGGTGGTGGTTTCCTGCATGGCCGCACTCACTGTATGTGCAAAATTTCTTAATTTGCAAGTGCCAGCCAATAGATTTAGACCTTCCTTCCACAGCAACTTCAGAAATGGCACAGAAGCCTTTATCAGGTAGGAAAGAGAGCAACTTACAAAGGCTTTTAAACAGATTTCGATTTCAAGAACTTTAGTAAATGAAATATAAACCATGAGCCCTTTTGTTGTCAGCATCAGTTACCAGGAAGAGTGGCTCTTTCTCCTTGAGAAGAAACATGCGGCGCGGAGATGCCTTTTCGCTTCATTTCATCTGTTGACAAAAGATGTTTATGTTCAATTCCATAGTGAAGTGATTCAAGGTAAAAGTTAAAAGTCAACCATCCTTGCTAAGTGCGTACTGCGTTTCCCAGTAATGCGTTCATTCCACTTTTCAAATTACTTTCAAAACCTGGCCTCATCAAAACTTCCAGAATCTGCAAGTAAACACTTAAAAAAAAAAAAGACAAAAAAGTAACTTTGTGTAAAAGCACTTAGCAAGCACTAAAAAATAAAATCCGCATCTCTTCAGCTAAAAACTTTTTTCGCAGACAGTATTCAAAGACTCCTGATTACCTTGGCAGTGGGTCATTTAGTTTCTTTTCCCCCCAGTGGATTATTTATTTATTGCCTTTGATTTTTCTCAGATGCTGGCCCCATGCTCTCTGTGAGTGAAGGAAAGAGAAAATTCCCCGTTATTTCAATTGCTTCTGAAATTATCCTACGAGACAACACAAACACACTCGACAGTGTTCACCTGAGAAGGTCTTGGCTGTGAGAACATCAGGATCCCTCCCTCTCTATTTCTCAGCACCTTTTGTTTCTGCTTGACCTGAAAAGCCTTTGATATAGATGAATATCTGAGAGTGCAGGCTCTACCTAGGATAAGATTTTCCACACTGGGAGCTTATTTGACTCAGGAAATCTTTATTTCCGTTCCTTTTTGTACAATTATTAAGAAATTTTACTTCCCAATGAAGTAAAAGGTAACTATAGCATATTAGAAAGAGAGGAATTGTAACCCCATGTTCATTGCAGCATAATTTACAATATCCAAAACATGGAACAAAAGTGTCCATTGATGGATGAATGACTAGGGAAAACATGGTGTACCCACATGCCATAAAAAAAAGAGAAAATTGTGCCATTCGTGACAACGTGGATGCACCTTAAGGGCACTGTGCTAAATGAAGCAAGTCAGAGAAGACAAATGCCATGTGATCTCACTTTTACATGGAATCTAAAAGCAAACAAACAAATAAACCAAAGCTCATAGGTACAGAGAATAGCTTGGCAGTTGCCAGAAGCAGGGAGCAGAGAGTGGTGAAACGATAAAAAGAGTCAAAGGTAGAAACTTCTAGTTATAGAAAAAATAAACATGGCAACTATAGTTAATAATACTGTATTATACACATATCTGAAAGTGGCCACGAGAGTAGATCTTCAAAGGTCTCCCCACAAGAGGAGTTCCCTGGTGGTTTGGTACGTTAAGGACCTGGAGTTGTCACTGCTGTGGCTCTGGTTACAGCTGTGGTTCGGGTTCGATCCCTGGCCCTGGAATTTTTGCATGCCACAGGTACAGCCAAAGGAAAAAAAAAACTCTCATCACAAGAAAAAAATTGTAAACTGGTGATTCATGGTGATGGATGTTAATTAGACTTATTGAGGGATCATTTTTTCAACACATACCTCCATCAATTCATTATGTTGTACACCTGAAACTAATATAATGTTATACATTGGTTATATCTCAATTTTTTTTAAAAAAAGGTCAGGAATTAATAACACTAGGTTTACTTAAGGGTACTTACTGAAAGAATCTTCTAAAACATTAACGACTATGCTATAACACGTATTTCACATAAACTAGTTTTTGGACATTTTCTTATCCTCTGTTTGCATGTGAAATTAATATCTCTACTTTTCAAATATCAAAACCAGGCTAACTGAAGAACTATGGAGTTTTTTATGATTATAGGAATATACTGTTATTGCACTTAGCCAAAACTATTGCATATTACTGGAGAAGTCATAACAAGAAACAAATTGCTGAGGAAGCTATTAGCTACTTAGCATTTCCAGCCCATATGGAAATACTAATATCATGTATTCATGAGGATATGATAGGTATATGCAGTAGGAAATTCATATTCTCTCAATGGAATGGTTGGGGGGTTGTTTTTGTTTTAGCTTTTGCTTTTAGCATTTTGGCCAGATTCCCATCAGTGCCAATGTCTTTCAAAGTTAGCAGAGTCAGAGGTCTTCTTTGTGCTCTATCTGCATTTGCAAGACTGCATTCCACAGCAATTTATTAAGGTTCTGAGAGCTCTTTCCACAGACTGGCTGGCCCAACCAGAAAGGAGTATGCCAAGCATAGAGTGGTAAGAGGCGTGGCTCGAGGGGTGGCCAGCTTTCTAGAAATTCTCTAGGGTTTCATTAGAGGCCACCCAGAACTATCAGACTCCAGGCAGGACCTGTTGAACAAGTCCTCAAACCTAGATTCAGCCTAAAAGAACTCATACATCAGGCTAAAGCAAACTCTAGAGGGCCACGATGGATTGGCAAGCATTTGGGGGTGTGTGTGTGTGTGTGTGTGTGTGTGTGTGAGCGTGTGTGGCATCTGGCCCTACGTCCACCAGAAGGTGGAAAGGATCAGAAGAGATGACAAGTGAGTTAACATCTTGAAAATACTCAGAGGATATCTTAAGAAGAAGGAGGGAAAAGGCTTCCTGTGAGAGGGGAGTGAGTAGCGGTTCCTGCTGGGGAGCAGTGGATTAAGAATCCAACTGCACAGCCTCAGGTCGCTGCAGAGGAGTGGGTTTGATCCCCAGCCCAGCGCAGTGGGTTAAAGGACCCGGAATTGCCGCAGCTTGTGGCATAGGTCAACACTGCAGCTCAGATTTGATCCCTGGCCCCAGGAACTTCCATATGTCATGGGTGCAGCCAAAAAAAAAAAAAAAAGAGGGGAGTGCATAGAGCGTGAGGGCATAGGGGTCTGAGAAACTTCACTGAGTTAAGGGACAGGGGGATGTTCCCTGTGGCTGGATTGTAAGGTGAAGCAGGGAAGGTGTGCGTGATGTCACTTTCTCCTGGGACAGCCAGACAATTCTGGGGGAACATCCTCCAGGACGGGCTTAGAGATACAAGCCAGGGCACAGGACCCCCTGGGTTCCAGAAGGATGACCTAGGACGGACAGAGTGGCATCATGTCAGCAGAGATTATGGCCCAGATTCTAGAGCAGACTTCCTGGCTCTGCCCCTTTGCAGCTGTGTGACCGTAGGTGTTTTACTTAGACTCCTCTGTAAAATGGGAAGAGTCATAGTATCTGTCTTAGGGTTACGATGAGGATTAAAAGAGTTCATTGTAAGGCATTTTGCACACATTCTGGCAAAGAGTAAGCATGACCTAAGTGCTTGGTAAATAAAACAGTGGTTGGTGCAATGAAAACATCAGCTTTGTATCAAGAGTACTTGCTCTGGATTCCAGGCTTAAAGAGAGCTGCCTTTTTTTTTTTTTTACAATACGTAAATTAATAAATAAATACTCAAAGGATCACTGAGGTCTCTTAAATCTAGAATCTTAAGCCAAAAACTTGTTCAGGCAAGAACATTCCAATCTGAACCCACGAATTAACCAAACAGAGTCTTATGTAAAAATTATGGGGTGCACGCTGAAGTCTTGGGCTCCCCAACAGAATCTGAAGATGAGCCCCTCAGCTTGCTTTAGGGGACAGAGAAGAAAGCCAGCAGACGGATGGGTCCCAAGCAAAGAAAGTCACGAGAAGAGCTTTTCCCTCATGGTTCTCCAATTATCCTTTTTTTTTCCTCTCTGAAAAGCAATCATTCCTTTTTCTAGGTTCTTCAGAAAGAAAGACAAGGTTATTAGGAATATTTCTTCATTCACGCAGCCCAGATATCTTTGGGTAATCATGTGTCCAGATTGCATATAAAATAAATTGTTGTATATACATGAGCAAATAAAAAATGAACTATGACATTCCTTATAATCACAGCTACACTCTCCTAAACGGAGCATTAAGAATTTTACAGGAACTTCCGGGTTGCACTTTGCCTTTAAGGTAAGCCTGTGTGGCATAAGGGTCCTCAGACCTCATTTGGACAAATAGAAACGGGACAGTTTGTTTGCTAAATTCTTTTAGACGTATATGCAAACGACTGTCCTCTACTCAAAATGATGCAACAACGTGTCATTTTCATCAAAAGAAAAGAAATGCATGTATGCGTGTATGTGACACATACTGCTGACTTTTAAAAAATGTTCTTCTTTTTAGGGCTGCACCTGTGTCACGTGGAAGTTGCCTGGCTGGGGGTCAAATCGGAGCTGCAGCTGCTGGCTTATGCCACAGCAACACCAGATCCAAGCCACATCTGTGACCTATGCCACAAATTGAGGCAATGCCGGATCTTTAGACCACTGAGCAAGGCCAGGGATCCAACCCACATCTTCATAGACACTAATGTCAGGTTCTTAACTCACTGAGCCACAATGGGAACTCTGAATGATGACTATTCAATTCAATCATACTAATGAACAATATGTCAGGACCAGCATCTATTAAAAATTAATTAATGCAGAGAGCAATTTTAGAATAAAAGTCTCTTTAAAATGTTCACAACTTAGAGAGTTAACATTTCTTCAAAATACAAATTAACCTCCCCACCACACCATCATCGTTTCCTAAATAAAACTTTCCCTATAAAAAAAAATTGGGTTAGAGTTTCCTGGTGGCACAGTGGGTGAAGGACCTGCTGTGTCACTGCTGTGGCTCGGGTTGCTGCTGTGGCATGGGTTCCATCCCTGGCCCGGGAATTTCCACATATCGTGGACAGCCAAATAATTTTTTAAAATAAAATAAAATAATAGGTGAGAAAACCTGGGTCAAAGATAACTTGTATGTAATTTGGGTTGGAGGTAAACTACAACAGTCTATGGTTTCTATGGAAAAAAACCAAAAAAATTATCCATTTAATTAAATAATAAAGTCTCTTTTGGAAAAAAAAAGGAGAAAATGAAGTCAGGAAATCAAAAGAAGAAGGCTTTCGAAAAGAGACTAACAAAGGGCTTCTGATGTCACCAATTATATTACCTTTCAATACAATCGTGCTCCCTAGTGGGGACTTCTAAAAGGTTTCGTTTAAATTTTTCAGAAGTTTGTTTCATGCAAGCAACACCACACATGCCAAATGATCCATTAAGGACACTGCATTAGAGCTTAAAGAGTTTTGAGTTAAACACACAGGGCATCGTGGCTTAAGATGCTAAGGAAATACGCAGCTCCATTTCCATTTGATGTAACTCTGCGGGAAGATATTATCCACAGAACATTTGCTGCATTAAGGCGAGCGTTGATACAAGGTCTTGGGAATGATTTTGAAGCTCCTGACCTCACTTGACCAAAGTCCATCTGTCTTAAGATTTCAGAAAGTTAGTCTACTATTATTCACACCTGAGCTCTGAGTATACAGAGGGCACTTTGCAAACAGGCCCAGCGATCTAAGGTACGTCTTTGTGTTACATCTTTATGTTACTTTGTGTTACCTCTGGAGGACTTTCTACCAACAAGCAAAACCACTCCCCTGACCCACAGCTCCAAGGCCCACTGTCTCAGGTCTTTCCCAAGCTGGCAATTTCCGAGTTTAAAGTACTGAACTCTTCTCCAGGTTACCCTGATCTCATGTATACCATCCCACTGAGAGTCAAGTGTCCTGAAAACACCTTTGAGCCAGGATTACATAAGGAGTGTCTGAAACTTGGAGAGAAAACTGATAGCTGCAAGTCACTGAGAATGTCCTAGACTCCAGACGAAGCCTTCCTGAGAATGTTCCACCACATGAGCCCCTGCAGTCCGTCCAGATTCAATCGTGCAAAAATATCCCCACTGGATCTTGAACAAGGGCCATGTTTGCCGGGGGGGGAGACATTTGAGGCTCACGAGGGCAAAGCAGAGATGCACGCCCTTAGAGACCAGACTTGGGGTTGCCAAGGGGGAGAGGGGAGGGGTAGACTGCGAGTTCGGGGTTAGCAGATGCGAATTATTACACACAGAATAGATAAACAACAAGGTCCTACCATACAGCACAGAGAATTATATTCACTATCCTGTGAGAGGAGTTCCCTGGTGGTGCAGTGGTTAAGGATCCAGCATTGTCATTTCTGTGGCTCTGGTCGCTGCCGTGGTTTGGGTTTGAGCCCTGGCCCCAGGAACTTCCACATGTTGCAGGCTTGGCCAAAAAAAAAAAAATATATATATATATATATATGTATGTATATGATGTGATAAACTATAATGGAAAAGAATATTAAAAAGAATATATATATATGTATGTAAGTATAACTGAATCACCTGGCTGTACAGCAGAAATTAACACATAGTAAATCAACTATACTTCAATAAGATGATTTTTTTTAAAAAAGATGCATCTCTTAATTGGAGTTCCCACTGTGGCTCAGCAGTAACGAATTCGACTCGTATCCATGAGGAGGCAGGTTGGATCCCTGGCCTCGCTCAGTGGGTTAAGGATCTGGCGTTGCCCTGAGCTGTGGTGTAGGTCACAGACTCAGCTCGGATCCCGCGTTGCTGGGGCTCTGGCATGGGCCAGCAGCGGCAGCAGATGCGGCTGATTTGACCCCCAGCCTGGAAACGCCCATATGCTTTGGGTGCAGGCCTAAAAAGACAAAAAAAAAAAAAGAGTCTCTATTTCATGGCGGAAGTCGAAACAGCTCGCTTCTGGAAAGTGCACTTCTCCCACATCGTCCTTTCTGTTTCGCTTCCTTTCTACTCCTCTGCTCTTGCCATAAATCACCAAACACAGGGAAGAAAGCCAAGAGCCCAAGCCGTCGGAGGAGGGTGGAGAGGGATAAGAAAGGCTGCAAGGTACAGACAGGACGAGGGCCCTGGTCTCTAGGACGCTGCATAAAAGGGGAGGAGGAGGAGGAAGACCTTCTGAGAGAGTGAGCGTAGGACGCACAACATGAAGACAGGACCTGCTGGGAAGGGGTCAGGGAACGGGGAGCACACCTGATTCACCGGGTGGGTGCTCTGTGTGGGGACCGGGAGGGTGGCTGGGACCAAGAAGTGAATGTTCTCAAAGGTCAGCCCAAGGGAGTCGGAATTTATCACGCAGAAATGAGAAGTGGTTAAAGGCTTCTGAGATCACGAAAACCACCCTTCAAGAAGGCTTGTCTGATGCTAATGAGCAGAGGAGACTTGGGGGGACTGCGAGGAGCTGCGGAAACGGAAAACAGGACGTTATCAAGATGCCCTCAGCCACACCTCTGCCTTTAGCCCCGGGTGGCGACTCGGTCACAGAGGGAGAAACCCAAGCAGGGGACACCTGAAGACCTTCCCTCATCCCCCCGTCTTGCCCTCTTCCTTCCCCAGGGCTAATCCCACCCCATCCCCTAGAATAAGCCCCCCTGGGAGAAGCCCAAGCCCTGTTCTGTGTTCCTCTTCTCTTTACACACTTCCTGAAGACAGACATGCAGCTGGATAAGGAGAAAGAAGCCTTTCCTTTCCAGGGAACTGGATTCTGCTGAGCTGATAAGGACCCTTTAGGATCAGTAAGTTTCCATCTGGGACAGGCCAGCTAAATACTGCCCGAGGCTTCAGTCTACTGAAGTTTTCTCCCCACTGCTTGTCAACTCTGAGGTCCAGAATGTTGCTAATGCCAGAGCAGACTTGCCAGTCTCATTCCAGCCTCTTTCGAACGAGACCTATGCTGACCTCAGCTTGCTTGACCTTAACTTACTCATCCAGCCCTGCCGGTTTCCAGTGGCCGTCATGGCCCTGGCCCCCTTTCCCTTGTTGCAGCATCCAGTCACAGGGTGGGAAGGCAAAGCTCTGGCTTGCATCAAGAGCAGTAGAAGGAAAAATAAAGCATCAATCCAGCATCCTGGATTTCCCCTAGCGCAGCATAGTGAAAGGGCTGTAATCACCTCCCTCTAGAAGGTGCAAGGTGCAGCTCATTCCCATGGGGTCGCGTGAAAATCACCATCACTTCAATGGAATTCAATCTCAAAATGCCTTCGCGGCACTGGTATTAGGTATAAGGCCTAGAAACTCACAGTAATTACGTACACAGGCCAGAGAGAGAGAGAGAACGAAAAAGAGACTTGCCTTTCTTCTTTCAAAAAGATAGGAACTGGGTCATGGAAGAAAAGCTCAGAATGCTAGCTCTCCAGAATTCTTCATCACGAAATTCAAAGCAATGAATTTCTTTCCTGTAATACACATTTTGAATTTTTAAGAAAATATTTACATTCTAAATGAAGATGAGAGAACAACAGAGAACCACAGAAGGCGGATGGACATGCAAAAGAGAAACCTAATAAATGCCGAAAACATGCCCTTCCTTCCGTACAGTGGTCCTTAATTTTGCTAGGTTCTGGTCTCTTTTGAGAACCGATGAGACTTGCAGACCCTCTCCCCAGAAAACGGCACATGTGCACTGTGGATCCAGCTTCACCCCAAAGAGCACAATCCACTTGGGATCTGTAGCTTGTATCTTTCATCCATGACCACATGAAAGGCTCAAGGGTGGGAAGAAAGAAGCTAACAAAAAGAAAGAAAAAGTGTGAATAGAAAATAAGCACAAAAATGTCTGCATGCATGCAGCCTATCCATGGGGCTCCTGGCTTAAAACCGCCCCACAGAAACCGAGACCTTAAAACAATAAGCCCAGAGCAAGAGATAAGACAGGGAACAGAGTAGTTTGCATTAAGCCCCGAGGAAAAACATAAGTGGCTATTCTTTCATGTCAACCTGTCCAGCTTACAAGCCACCCTGCAGAGGCTGAATTGTAAAACCAACAAGAGGATACAGTCCCTGTCTTGATCTTCCATTTCCTCATCTGCAAAATGGGTATGACAATCATAAAATCCTACCCTACCTACCTCCTGGCATGTCTGTGAAAGTCACTACAGAGAACATACATGGAAGAGTTGTTAAGCTCTCAAGTGTTGGCTATTATTATTATTTTTTTTTGTCTTTTTGCCATTTCTTGGGCCACTCCCATGGCATATGGAGGTTCCCAGGCTAGGGGTCCAATCGGAGCTGTAGCCTCCAGCCTATGCCAGCCACAGCAACGTGGGATCCGAGCCGCGTCTGCAACCTACACCACAGCTCACGGCAACGCCGGATCGTTAACCCACTGAGCAAGGGTAGGGACCGAACCTGCAACCTCATGGTTCCTAGTCGGATTGGTTAACCACTGCACCACGATGGGAACTCCTGGCTATTATTATTATGTCTGATCCAAGATACAGGTCACCTTTAAGGAATCGACAGTTGCTTCTATAACCCACTGAAAAGGAAAGCCTCTTACTTATTGAAGGGCTCGAATCAATTAATAGTAAATAGCGCAAATGAAAATTAGCTGCTTCAACATAAGCCCCCTAAATATTATCTGATTGATCAAGCAGCATTTCCACTAACAAATGTCTATTAAACACGGGTGGATCAGCAGGATTATTATCAAAACAGTATATATGAAAGGCCAGATGCTCCAAATAGCACTCAAAGAAAAGAAGCACAGGGAGCTCAAGCTCAGCCTCCTACCAGAAACGTGCTTGAAACTCAAGAGATCGCATCGGAACTCCCCACCCTCCCCTCTGCTCAAATTTCCTCCTCCCATCCTTTCATTCTCGCCCTCCAGAGTACCATTACCCACATGGGTTTTCATCACTCTCCACCTCCCCCCCCAGCTCCCATATTCAGTTAAGCAGCAAATCCTCTCTCTTTAACCACCAAGTCAGTCCTTTCACTCTATCAATACTGCTTTTGTCTAGATTGTTACCATCTCTTGAAGAAATGATGCAGAATCTTCCCAATTTGTGAGTTCGTTATATTTCCAGGAGGTAAATTGGGTCAAGATTTTTAGCCACGTTGCTCAAATCCATTCTAACCTGACCAGTTTTCATTTTGAATGGTTACCAATTACTGACCAGAGTGTGTTACCAGTCTCCTACTGTGATGGTGGTTTTGTAGATTTTGTCTTGCGATTTTTGTCAGTTCTTGCTTCTCAAGCATAACCTGCATTATTAAGGTTAGAATCTATTCTTAGATTTCCTCCTGAATTATTCCTTTTATCAAAATGCAATACCATTGTCCCTTGGTATCCAATATCTTCAAGAGACTGGTTCTCAAGACCTCTCCGGATGCCAAAATCCATGGATGTTCAAGCCCTTTGTAAAACAGTGTTATATTTGCATATTACCTATGCAATCCTCCTGCACACCTTAAGTCACCTCTAGATTACTTATAATACTTAATATAACGCAAATGCTATGGAAATCATTGCTGATGTGCGATAAATTCAAGTTTTTCTTTTTGGAACTTCTAGATTGTTTTCCAATTTGGTTTATTGTTGTTGTTGTTGCTATTGTCACTGTTGTTGTTTTTGGACGGCCCCATGGCATATGGAGTTCCCAGGTCAGGGATCAGATCTCAGCTGCAGCTACAGCAAGGCTGGATCCTTAACCCAGTGTGCAGGGCTGGGAATTGAACCTGTATCCCAGTGCTCTAGAGCCACCGCCATTGGCCCTGTTGCACCACAGTGGGAACTCCTTTCCAAATATTTTTAATCAGAGGTTGGCTGAATTCACAGATTGCAGAGCCCATGAGTACACAGGGCCAACTGCAATCCTCTTTAGCTTAAACAAGGTTTTTTGCCTGAAGGCCCAGGTTGCCTGCCATTAATACAGTTAAACTAGCTTTCTTTGGGGCAGTAGTTAGCTGGCATATCTTTCTCTACCATTTAATTTCCAATTGTTGTGTGTTTATATTTTAGCTATGTCCTTTTTAAGTTACATACAACTGACTTGTATGTCAGTTGCTTTCTCTGATGCTTTCATTTTTGCCTTTTGATTGCAGAATTGTTCATCTAGTCCAATAATCTCTGCAGAATAAGTGGGAAATTTAATGTAATTTTATGTGTTGGGCTCATCTCTGCTACCTCCCTGGATGCTTAATTTTCATCTTTTTCCTACAATTTTTCCTCCTTCCTTGGTTTCTTTTGGTTTCATGAAGTTTTATTTATCCTTTTTCTCTCCTCTATTTATTTGGAACTTACAAGTTCTATTTCTATTCCTTGCAGTGCTTAGTGTTTTCATATTTTGACAAGCTGTCCCCATTTCCTAGTACACAAAAATAGGGCAGTTAAGTTGGATGATGGGAACAGTATCCAGGCAAAGTATGAGGTTGGAAGCGAGGTATTCCACAGACAAGCCTGGCCTTACTCATCCCTCTGATGGTTCACTCTCCTCCCCTTTACTGGTGTATATAGAATCCACGTGCTGGGAGTTCCCATCATGGCTCAGGGGTAACAGATCAAACTAGGGTCCCTGAGGACGTGGGTTCGATCCCTGGCCTCGTTCAGTGGGTTAAGGATCCAGTGTTGCTATGAGCTGCGGGGTAGGCTGACAGCTGCAGCTCTGATTCGACCCCTGGCTTGGGAAGGTTCCTGTGCCATGGGTATGGCCCCAAAAAGACAAAAAAAAAAAAGAAAAGAAAAGAAAAAAGCCTCCATGTGCTAAAGGCAGTGGTGTCTCTAAATACAAGGAGCCTGGGTTGCTGATCACTTTGAAGACAGTTCCATGAAACATCGGGGTTTACTCATTACCTCGGCACAGTCAAAAGCATACGAAAGGTCCAGAGGTGATCAGGATACCTAACCGCAGATGATCTCAGAATGATTTCAGTTCAGAAACCCCTTCCCATCTCACAGGATTACGCAGTCATTTTGCTCCATCCTGATTTTACTACCTACAAACTCACTGCCATCGTTGCTGCTTTACTCAGTGCTTGCTCGTATTTGCCCACGTTCGCCATTCTTTCTTACATCTCATTCCTTTCTTCTGGGTTCAATTTTTGGTTTCCTGAATTAAATGTATACTGATGTTTTTAATCAGGAGTTGTGTTGGTGGTAAACTACTCAGTCTTTCTTTATCTCTGTCTTTCTTTTGCCCTGCCTCTTGAGATATATTTTCACTGAGTATAGAATGTTTACTAAGCATTGTTTTCTATCAGCACTTAGAAAATATCCTTCCATTACATCCTAGCATCTTTTTTTGCTGATGATAAGTCTCCTGTTGGTTTAACAGTTATTCTTTTGTGGGTGAGCTATATATTTTTCTGTTTTTCTTTTTAGGGTCACGCCTGCAGCATATGGACGTTCCTGGGCTAGGGAACTGCAGCTGCTGGCCTACACCACAGCCACGGCAACGCCGGATCTGAGCCACATCTGTTACCTATGCCACAGCTTGCAGCAACGCCAGATCCTTAACCCACTGAGCAAGGGCAGGGATCGAACCCGCAACCTCATGGTTCCTAGTCCGATTCTTAACCACTGCGCCATGACGGGAACTCCAAATTTTACTATAAGGAATTATCCAAATACTAGTGCTCCTTGGGCTATAAATGCCTGACTTATAAATACTTCAAACATCCATTAATTCATTCTCTATGCAGGAACAGTCACTGTTCCAGTGACGTGATCAATGACAACGAATGACAAAAAGTGGCTGCTCTCATGGGAATGCATTCCAGTGGGGAGGAACTGACTACAGATAGATCGTCTATTAGATATACAGTAGGTAGATAGATGGATGATAGATGATAGATAGATAGATAGATAGATAGATAGATAGATAGATAGATAGAAAGAAAGACTAGAAGGGAGGGCGTGCCCATCATCATGCAGTGAAAATGAATCCGACTAGGAACCATGAGGTTGCAGGTTCGATCCCTGGCCTCGCTCAGTGGGTTAAGGATCTGGCGTTGCCACAAGCTATGGTGTAGGTTGCAGATGTGGCTCTGATTAGACCCCTAGCCAGGGAATCTCCATATGCAGCCCTAAAAAGACAAAAAAAAATGGAAAAAGAAAAAAAAAGAATAGAAGGGAAAGGAAGAGGAAGGAAGAAAATAGATCCTTATTAAAGCTTAGTCAGAGAATTAAACTAAAGAAATGCATTGGGGAATAGCTGGATTAATACTTTAAATTTGAATGGACTCACTCTGTAGTGACATTCAGCTGAGAACTGAACAGTAAGAGAGAATCCACTATCTCAAGATATGAATAAAAGCATCCAAGCCAATGGGGCATTGAATGAAAAGGCCCTGAGGGAAAGGCTTTGTTTTTTCAAAAAGCACAGAGGTGGAGTTCCCGTTGTGGCACAGCGGAAATGAATCCGACTAGGAACCATGAGGTGGCGGGTTCGATCCCTGGCCTCACTCAGTGGTTAGGATCCGGCATTGCCATGAGCTGTGGTGTAGGTCACGGACTTGGCTCAGATTTGGCTTTGTTGTGGCTGTGGTGTAGACCAGCAGCTATAGCTCCAATTCGACCCCCAGCCTGGGAACCTCCATATGCCGCTGGTGGGGCCCTAAAAAGCAAAGCAAAACAAAACAAACAAAAAAGCACGGAGGCCACTGTGTCTAGAACACAGCCAGATTAGGGGACAGTGGTCTGAGATAAGTTCAGGGAACCAGACACGCACCGTATCACGTAGGGCTTTGTAAACCAGGGCAAAGAGTTTGGAGTTGATTCCACCAGTGGTGGGAGGCCATTGGAGTTCTGAACAAGAAAATGGCATCGTCTGAGTTCCATTTCCAAAATGTCACACTGGCTGTTCAGTGTGTGAGATGGAGAGTGTTTGAGGAGATGCAGTAAAAACAAAAGGTGAGCACTTGCATCCGTTCTGCCTGCTCCCCAACCTACCCTGAAACCGCTGTTGCCGTCACCACCACCTACCACTACCATCAGCGCCCACACCCGAAGCTCTGGTCTCCTATCGCCATCTGGTGGCCGGCATCAGAACTGTTTGATCCCACAGCTGAAAACACCCAGGTCCTCCCAAAAAAATCCCCCAAAGTCTTCTAAACTCTCAAATCAAGCTCTTTCCAGTCCTACATTTAAAAGCATGTGTTATTCTATTTTGCAATTTCCTTTTTTTTTTACAAATATGAGAGCAATAGGATCTTCTATTATTTTTCATTGTAAGTAAGACAAAGTTTGGACTAGACTCTATATAGATTATAATATTAATTATTATCTTATATGGCTGTAATTTTATTAGTAGAGTTTACCATTAATCATAATAGATTTTGTGGGGGAAAAATGAGTTATCAAGTTATTCCTCCCCTTACAAATCACTTACAAACACTTCTAGAACACAATTAAGGGGTAAATAAGATAATTTATGACAGTGCTTTACTAAAGAGGTTGGAAGCCAATCTCCTGTATATATTTTTAGTTCAAAATGTGATCCTAGATGTGTAATCATAACATCTGGAACAGCTGGTATGTGCTGAAAGAAGTTCATGATATTTTTTTCTTTGCTTAAGAAAGTAGCAATTTGAAAGATGAAGCTTTGTTTCAAAGAGGAAAGCTATTTATAACTGGCAGTTGGCAATTGTTAAAGCTAGGTCTATACATATATATATATAGAAGTGCGTCTTTCAGCAGCATAACGGTCACATCAGAAAACTCTCAACTCTCCCTTGGCTAATATAAAGCAGCTCTTTTTACATTAATTTAAAAATATGACACCAGGGCCACCAGCCTCCTTGGAGAGGATTTTTCCACTTGCAATAATGTGGCTAATTGCAATGATATAAGGAGACCTACTTCGCTACACTGATATTTTCTTGTCCATCCAATTGAAGGATCTTAAAAGCCATGCTTACTCACTCAACCCTATTCAGGAAACTTTGACACATTACAGCAAGTCTGTTAAAAATTTATTTCCCTGGGCACAAAGATCTCCTGCTGCTTTGCTAGGCGGAGCTGAGGCAGTGAATTTTTACCCCAGATGTAATTAGATGCACTCATACTTTGAGAATATTTGGGGGTCTTCCCACATCAAAGCAAGATCTGGGAAAGAAGTGGTAAAATTCCTCTTTCTGGGAAAATTAATTAGAGGGTGATTTTTCCGTATCTGTTGGTGGATTATAATGAGACGGGTCTGTTGAAAACCACTGTGCTCTTGGTAATGATCTTTTTCCCAGCTCAGCCTCATTGCTCTCCTAGCCCAGAGTACGGCCTCTCCTAGGCATGCTCGACATGAAATGAGTTAGGGGTCTTCGCCCTCCTCTTAGCAGAGACTTGTCACGGAATCTTTCCCCAGCATCGGCAGCAATTAGCACTAATTGGTACCCTGGGCAGCGAAGAGAAAGGTCAGTGATGGAGCGAGCAGGCAGAACGAATTACCCTTTCGCCTCTGGAGGTGAACTTCGAGGTTCTGTGTGCAGCTGCTCGGTCCCTGCTACCTGTCTCCGCCAGGCCTGCGAGGAGGATGTCGGAGGAATTTCTTCACTGGGGCTGTCAAACAAGAGTATTGGCGAAGGTCAGTGGACAGAGTGGGCAAAACAGAGCTGCTGAGCCAGGACCGCCCAATGACCAGGAAGAGGTCTCCCCGCCCTCTCCCCGTCTCTCCGCACCCCTTCCCCTCACTGCCTTTCGCTTTAAGTCTCTTCCTAGGATATTACAAATCCAATCCAAGCAAGGGCTCCGCCAGCAGTTTCCTCTCCTCACCCCAGAGCCCACACGGCTGAGACTCATTACTCTGTCCACCCGGTGGCTCGCTGGCTGGTGGGCATTTGTCTCAGCTTTGCTTCCCCATGCATCCATCCTCCCGCCTTTGGGAGACTGTGAGGGGAGGAAATGGGGTGAAAGGAAGGAAAATCAGACCAGGGCAAAGCTTTCCCCTTGTCGAATATTAATTCTTCGAAGTGCCCTTGGGCTTGTCAGTCCAATATCCTCGCCATAGCTCCTTGAAGTTCATGGTTTGAGAAATCCTTGAGCGATTTGTCAGGGAATAATTAATAATCCTTTCCTCTGCTACAAGTAGCCACCAGATGACTTGGCATCACTCGCAAGACGGCAGAAGGCGAAGGAATGTTGGCATTCTGCCATCTTATAAAACTCACTCCTCCCTGTCACTTAACTTGCCAGCACTTTCCCAAAGACTGAGCAGAAAGGAACAAAAAAGAGAGTGAGTATCTGATTAACAAAATCACAACAAATAAACTAGGGGGAGCAGCGTATAAGTCAGTGCCTTTTTGTCTTTGTAAAAAGAACATGTTTGACACGCAACAAAAACTATTCCCTTTCCACCTTGGGTTACCCAGAAAATTCTTATCTGAGTTTTTGAGCCTTCGCTTGGAGAAAAGAACCAAGACATGGTTGACCTAGAAATAACTCAGCCTTGCAGAAATGCCTGAGCCCAGACATTAGCCAAAGCCAAGAGGGACCTTTCAGGACCATTTATAACTAGATCAATATGTCAACTGGTCCTGCCCTCAACTCACTCAAGCTTTTGCTGGAATTGAAAGATTAGTTCAGGCCAGAAGAAACATGCAGGAGACAGATGTGTTCTGCTCAGTCTCCACGTCCCTTCCTCGAAAGAATCCAAGATGAAGTTAATGAGGTATCTGGCCCAGGTATGTTTTATTCTCATTGACAAAATGCCTGGCCACAGAAAATGTTCAGCCCTGTTTGTGCTATGAAAGAAATACCTGGGTGGTCAATGAAAGGCTAGTAACAGAAGAAACTTCTAGCAACAAACTGAGCTCATGCCATTCGGCCAAACTGATGCTCTTGGCTAAAGTCCAGGATTAAAGTGCCCGGAGCAAAATGAAAAATGTGTAACACCAGCACAAGGGCGACATTCTTTCACTTATTCAATCAACAAACATTTATCATCCACCCTTAGAATGGTCAGACCCTGTGCCAGGCACTTGCGCACAGCGATCAAAAGCATAGACTCTGCCTCAGGTAGAGTTCAGTTTGATGGAGAGGGAAGGGATGAGAACAAGCAGTGACAGCGCAGTGTGGCCATGGGGTGAGGGTCCCAGAGAAGGGGACCCCCGGCCTGGAGAGTTGATAGAGGAGGGACACTGGGGCTGGGTGTGTGGGGAGTGAGCGGGAAACCAAGATGGGAAGCGGGGAGTGTTCCAGGCTGAGCAGGTGGGCAGAGGAGCAAGGAAGGGGCCTCGAGAGAGGACGGGCCCTGGGAGGAGTCGGGGTTGTCCTCCGGGAAATGAGCAGGTAGAGGAGAAAGGAGGCAGAAAAGGTGAAGAGGGAAAGAACAGTGACAGAGACTAAGAACCATTGCATGAGAGGGTGACAAGGGTCTGTGTGCCACCGAGAAACAGGCTGGACTTTAGTTTACAGGCCAAAAGGTGCCACGAAGGCATCAGGTGGGGGAGTTACCTCCTCAGATCAGCGAGAGGACAATGCAGGATCCAGTCAGCCTCCCCATCGCCACCCCCTGCCCCGTTCACTTCCTGAGTGTGCCTTTCCCGAAGCTTCGAATGAGTGGATGTCCAAAGATTCGGGGGGGGGGGGTTGTTTTCTTGTTTTGGGATTTTTTTTATTTTCTTTTTAGGGCGCACCCGCGGCATATGGACATTCCCAGGCTAGGGGTCGAATTGGAGCTGTAGCTTCCAGCCACAGCCACAGCCACACCAGATCCTTAACCCACAGAGCGAGGCCAGGGTTCAAACCCGCACCCTCACAGAGACAATGTCAGGTCCTTAACCTGCTGAGCCACAACAGCAACTCCAAAGATTCCGTTTTTTAAAAACAGCACAGTGTGGAAAGCAGGTTGGAGTAGAAGAAAAAGTCAGGAAGACTTTATGGCTATTTTAAAGGCATTACTTGGGAAGTAAACTTGATAAGCCCTGATGACTAAATGATCCATGAATTAAGAGAGAAAACGGACTTGAAGATGACTCAGATTTCTTGGGCAGCAACGGAACGGGTGAAGAAATGCTTATCGGAGGAAGACTAAAACCTCGGTCTTTCACTCCAAAAAAGAGTCGCTGGGCTTTCGACATACACTCAAAATGCTTATCACTGTATTAAATGCTTAAAGGCATAGGCCACTGGCAGGTGTGCTATCTGTGCCAGAAAAGAGCAAGAAAGACTTGAATGCTGACAAGCCTTACAGAGATCAAGGAAAGTATTATCTCAAAAACATCCCCATTTAGCCAAGGTTCCGTTTTTGCTTTCTGTGCTAAGGATGCGCAGGAAAGCGAAGGCAACATTTGGGGGTAGGAGTGAACTTGCACGTCAATGGTGAAGGCCCCCTTTCCTTCATCCCTAACTTCAGATCTTAAACACAGTCTCAATTGTATCTCCCTGAGAAGAGTGTGCATCAGCTTCCTTATTAAACTTGAAGGTTAAAAACCTGTGCGACCCCCCCCCCCAAGGTTCAGAAACAACGAACAGAAATGGCAACGTGCACCACCATTCCTACGAATGGGAGACAGATGATGACAGTGGCTTGTCTGGGCCGGTGGTGGCCCCTCCCGTGGCCATGCAGACGTTTGCCTCCTCTGGCCCAGGCCTTCAGGGACCCAGACCTGTGCATTATTCATTTTGCCTACGGCACCCAGAGCACAGGCTTTCAAATACGCAGACAGAGGGATGGACATAGCTATGCAAATAGCCTCTTCCCTGTTGCAAAATGTACCTGAAAATCATTTTCCCAAGCTTCCCCTCAGGCATTTTAAATACTTAGACCAGGTAAATTTTTCAATTTACACTGAAGTTAGCAATGACGCCACTAAAGGAGTTTTCCTCCACTCCAAAAGGAGAAGGGTTTTGTTTTTTTTTTTTTCAAGTTATAAGCCGCTTAAGTATAGTTTTGCACAATAAGGCATTTCATTTGGTTTTTAATCTGTATCAAAATGACACAATAAAATGATTACTGCTTCCTAGCTGGTTCTAGCCAAGGTTTTATTCTTCATTCTTAACCTTTCTTGTCTCTCACAGTCCCAGGAAATTAAGGATAAAATGCATATTCACAATGTTTATGTTACCAATGTAAACACAGGGAAGTCAGAAAATATTTTAGTAACGTCCTCACAGTCATTATAATTCATCTATGCTGGTCTCAGGCAAAACCCTATCTTCTTGTCCTGTTTTCTAACTATGACATTTACTGAGGAATGGATAGCTCTGGGGCCATCCCTGTGCGCTAAGGGAAGCTTCATTTTTACTTTTGTGGACTCACATTTGTCACCCAAATAAACTACTGAATTGTTGTTTACTTATACTCACAGGGATGACTTCATTTTCTTACTATATTTCCTGGGAACACATATCAAGATAGCTAATCGAGAGTTCCCGTCATGGCTCAGCGCAAACAGACCTGACTGGCATCCATGAGGACGCAGGTTCGATCCCAGGCCTCACTCAGTGGGTTAAGAATCCGGCATTACCGTGAGCTATGGCGTAGGTTGCAGGCGAGGCTTGGATCCCATGTTCCCGTGGCTGTGGTGTAGGCTGGCAGCTGTAGCTCCAATTCGACCCCTAGCCTGGGAACCTCCATATGCCACAGGGGTGGCCCTAAAAAGACAAAAGACCAAATAAATAAATAAATAAATAAAAAGATAGCTAATCGAATTAAGTGTTCATAATCTACTCTGCCTCTGCAAAGCCATGATCTTTTTCCTCTTTTACTCTCTGAAACATACCAAAGGTGACCTGAAGCATGAGTGAATTTAAATTCCATATGAATTGCACCAGCATTTGTATTTTGCTTTCACATTCCAGGATAACTTCTTTGACCACCTCTCTTATAGGGGCTAAAGAAACTATTGCATTTGGAGTGGATAAGCACTGAGATCCTGCTG
The DNA here is from genome assembly GCF_016906955.1 of Phacochoerus africanus. Lineage (NCBI taxonomy): Eukaryota > Metazoa > Chordata > Mammalia > Artiodactyla > Suidae > Phacochoerus > Phacochoerus africanus. Next base: position 70,805,585 of record NC_062556.1, on the reverse strand, counting down.
TGTAGCACAGGGAACTATATCTAGTCACTTGTGATGGAACATGATGGAGGATAATGTGAGAAAAAGAATATATGTGTGTGTGTGTGTGTGTGTGTGTGTGCGCGCGCGTGTGTATGACTGGGTCACTTTGCTGTAGAGCAGAAATGGACAGCATATTGTAAATCAACTATAATAGAAAAAAATTAAAATCTTTTAAAAAAAAGTATATGTACCAAGCTAAGTAGCTTGCAGAGCGCCCTCTAGCGAAAGGTCAGGGATGCCGTCCTAGGACCGGATTCTAGTAGGATTTGTTAAAGGCAAACAACCTTCTCTTCTGAACCCTGCACAACCCATTTGAAGGATTGAACTCCCAACGCAACAGATTTCTTGACATCAAATCACAGCTGCCTGGTTGTATTGCTGACACTCTATTAAAATTCCAAATCAGCTTATTAGCGTATGCGTTTCTTCAGTGAATAAAAACAAGAATCCTAACAGAACTCTCTAAGTCAGTAACAAAGCTGGAAACCATCAAGATGATAAGGCACTAAAACCTGGAGAATTCATCTTTAAATTGCTATCAAAGGAAAGCAAATCCCCAAATGCGGAGGTCATTCAATGTAGCAACAACCTCTCTCCTAATAAAAACCAAAACGACAAAGCGCGAGGAGATTGACCAAGAAGACAAAGAAGCAGAGTTATGTCTGTGAAAGGCTTTTCATCCAAGTGGCCAGGTTCACTGGACAATCCTTAGCCTTGTGAGAAAGTCAGGTAATTTTAACGTCTCACCCCATATGTGCCTATTTACACAAAAGACTTGAAACAGCTTAAAACAAGATTTATGGTAAGAGGATCTATCAAGAAGAAGAATTTTTCTAGAAGGATTTAAAGTTAGAAAAAAAATAGATTCTCCCCAATGTCCTCAGGAGGGCCTATGGGCTGCTTGAGAGCTGCACTGTCAATAGAAATATGGCTACAAGAGGTATCTGCCAAGAACAAGACACAGAGTGCAAACCCCCAGGATCACTGACCGTGACGCCCTGGGCACTTCTGAGGTCCCTCAGGAGAGGAAGCCCCACAGATGGTGAAAGAGCACTATTGTCTTAATAGCGGCACAGTCAACTCCCCTGGACCAAGGACGCTTCCCACATTTTCAAGACCAAGCAAGTCCCTGGAGCTCCTGAACAATCCAGAGTAGTGCCATCCTAAGATTAATATATTTTTCTTTCAACCCTAAAGACTGGAGACTACCAGTGTGTCCTTAATTTTTTTTAGGTGAGACATATAATGTTTTTACACCAATATGATGGTTCATGTCTGTTTCAATAGTAAACTATAAACAGACCTAGGAAACTCACTCAAATAAAAAGCGAGCTCAGTATGCCAAGCCTCGTGCTCAGCATGGCTGTCTTTGGCTCTGTGCTATGTTGTGATGTGCAGGCTGCACTGAAGGGTAAGGAGGATTTCTTTTAAAAGGGAAAGTTCCAAAGCAGGTTTATTATTATGACTTAGCTTGAGCTTTCTGAAGAAAACGTAACTGGTTTTAAGAAAACATTGAATGTAGCTTTCAAATTCCCGGAATGAATCTACACATATATCAGGAGAATGTCTAATGCCAATTATGAAGATCATATTCCTTCTTGACCCTTCAGCTGGGAGCCAAGGTCAAGTAGGTACTTTTAATTTCCCAGCTCCTCCAAATGGATGACCACTCCCTCTTTCTTATTACGGAATCCTAGCCCAGGCTTGAGTCATTTCATCAGTAACCAAAAGGAAAACATTGGACTCTGATCCTGCAAAGCAAATCATTCTTTGAGTTTATAGAGGGTAGGAATTTCCACAGGAAATCCCACATCTCATACGCTCCCTGGGTGGACCCAGACGTGGGGAGCAATGCGTTTCTGTACCACGTTTCCTACAGACCAGCAAAAGTCAGATTCCTCGAAGTAAGGTTTCTTGATTCCTCTCATATCTATGAAGTACAGCCATTGCCTGCATTCCATTGTCAAAGGATTAAGTGTGTTCAGAAAAAGTGCTTTCCTGGTCAGACCACCTCTGTAGGACTGCACTGCCTCTAGTCTTGGAGACCACAATTTAAGAGGAGCTATTGAGTGACTGGAGGATGTCCAAGGAATATAATCAAGATTCTCAAAGTAATGTTAAGCTTCAAATGATTGAAAAAGAACTGGAGATGTCTAGCTTAGAAAAAGACAGACGGCCTTGTACTACTCTCACTGCAATGTTATAGAAAAAGGCTTGTTTTTTGTTGGATGGAAGAGGCAAGCAGATTGCAGTTCCATATAAGAAAGTACTTTCTTATAAATAGAATATACTGCCTTGTCAGAGAGAGGGGCCCCTCCCTGAGAGAATGCCCATCCACCATCTGTTAGTAATACTTTAGAAGATGATTTCACACTCACTAAGAGGTCAGACTCCTAACCTCAGAGGTAGCTTGAAATTTCAGCTTCCTAATAGTCCACATATTTGGTTAATTCTTTAAAAAAAATTTTTGCATGAGAATTCTGAATCATTTCCGGAGTCAATAATTCCTTCTAAAGCAGGTCAATCTGACAAAAAAACACTTGCTGTGATGCCAGTAAATCAATGGCATCCTACTGATTCCCATAACCTTACAGAGGGGGTAGTAGGTAAAACCGAGAAAGCATAGACTTCAATGTTTGACCTACGTTCACCTCCCTGCTCCCCCATTTATAGCCTGTTGTGACCTAGGCAAGTCCCTTCACCTCGCTAAGCTTTAATTTTCTCATCTGTAACATGGAATGCTGCTATTTAGCTCCAAGATCGTCGTAAGAAGGAAATGAGATCATGAATAAAAGGAGAAGAGCAAGGTCCCCGACTCAAAGAAACTCTTCAATAGAGGGCAGGTGGTATTATTAGACAAGGCATAGCCCTGGGATGACCCTACCCCCCAAGGACCACACCGAAGACCTTTCCTGCACAGCCTAGACATCCCATGTAGAGGAAGGTGAGTGGGGAGCGAGAAGGACAAAAGCGGGGTGTGCATCAGCCACATTTAAAGAAATACATCTGGACAGACAGGGATCTCTTTCTAGAAAATGTATTTTAGCTCTAACTGTGGATTCCCACGCAGGCATAAGAACTAATACAGAGACATCTCACAGAGTCTTTACACATGGCATATCTTTTTATGTACTGTTACTTCCTATGGTGTTAGGCATCATTGTCAGATTTTTTTCCCCCTCCATCAATGTACTGATGCAAAACGTGGAAATAAAAATTAAAAAAACAAAACACTGAGAACCTGGGAGAGCTCCCTCCACTGGGCCCATGCAGTCACTCTTCCCCCCAATTTGTCTTGACCCATATCACCCCCTGCTGAGACTCCCTTTCTAGAAAAGTTGTGCCCAAGGCTTTGTGAAAAAGCCGAGTCCTGGTTCTAGGAGGCTGAACTTCTTGAGTTCTTGGAAAACGGTGGTGTGCAGGCTCATTGAGCAATGGACATACTTCGTGTTGAACACGGTAATATTCCAACTTCTATTGATTAATCAGTTCCTACTCCAGTGCTAAGGTCAGGCAGTATGCTTTCTTCCCTCCCCAAACAATTAATTAATCTGTATTGACTGAGCTCCGGGGAAAATATCTCCTAGGATATATCTGAGGTCGGTTTCAATGCAGTCGGAGGCTTTCACGTGGAAAATTCTCTGTTTAGCAGTTACATGCAGTGAGAAAACTCAGAATTCATAAGTGATTCGGTAACTCACAAGCCATGAAGAGCACAGTAAAAGTCAAAGCAGGATAACCTGGGCAGGATTCATCCCATACTCGTCCCACATTCATCTTAAGCCATGCCCATGGCATCCAGAAGTCCCTGGGCCAGGGGTCGAACCCACACCACAGAAGCGACAATGCCTTAACCCACTGAGCCACCAGGGAACTCCAGTTGCTTTTTCGAAATTAGTTTTTACAATGAGAATGAGGAAGTCCAGTTTTTCAAATTATTTCATGGAAATCATCTAGAGCTATAACTACGTCAATTTCATGGAAGACTACGGCTCTAATTCATCACAAATTTGAAAATAGGGGGGAAAATGCTATACCCCACTGCCAGAATAATTCATTGTGGTTAAAAAAAAAAAAATCTCACCAGTGCCCACATCTTCTAGCTTATTGGGCAGGTGGTGAAGGTGGGTAACCAAGGGGGTGTTTGCCCAGATCCATGAAACCAAGAACTCCCCCACCCCAGGGGTGACAAATAGTCTTCATCGCTACAAACCCCACCCCAAATGCGGTCATTCCCTGCTTATCAGAACTTTCCCTCTAAAGATAATATAAGGTTGGGAGTCAAAGCTCTGGTACCAGGAACACCCACACATTTTTTTTAATTAAGAGCTCGTTTGAATATGGAGCTATTATTACACACTGTACCAATAAAATTAAACATTGTCACTGTCTGTTCCTTAATAGCTTACAAGCATTTTATATTCAGAGTCCCCAAGCTAGAGTTTGAAGAACTATCCCTTTAGTCTTTGTGAAATAATCTCCATACCATTTTTCTTACTCCCTCTTCACAAACTATTTATAACCATGCTTAGACGCACAATGAACATAAATGGTGCATCAACATAAAAGAGCATTAAGGACAAGCAAAAAGGTGAGCCTGTATCATGCCTTGCTGAATAAAGGTGTCTTCCCAACAGCCTAGGAAAGACGGAGCCCAGAGGGAGATAGCCAGGGCGTTCAGGGAACGGCCCGTGGGAAAGAGTGTTCACTCAGGGAAGAGGGTGCATTTTAAAATATGAAGCATCAGCTAGAGAAGAGAGGCTACAGTGGAACGATGAGAAGGGAGCATCTTCTTCATGTATCAAAGGCCCGAGTCTCCACTGAACAACAGGCTGGAGGGTAATGGGCGACAACAGCAGCGGTTCTCAAAGAGTGTTCCCCAGAACCAGGAGCATCAGCATCGCCGGGGAACCCGTTAGAAATGCAAATGCCCAGGCCCCGCTCCGGATCTGCTGAATCAGAAGCTCTGGATTGGGGGCAAAGCTGGTTGTGTTTAACAAGCTCTCCAGGGGATTCTGACCCCCCTGCTCCAGTCTGAGAACAAGAAAGGAAAACATGGCCAGATATTTCCTCCATTCTCTTACACGCTTCCCTGACACAGACACAAATGTGTGCATGTGCACACACACCTATGCAGCCGGGAACACCTGCACAGTGTTCAAAGAACAGGAAACCAGCCCTTATTGTCCCTTTTCTTGGAGCGTTTATTTCTTTCTGTGTGCATTCTGAAGCAGGGACCGAATTCCCCCCCCGCCTCCCCCCCCCATTAACGAGAACGAGGTTGGCAGCACGTTTGTATCACATTATACTCTGTGTTTACCCTTTACTGCCTTTGATGCATTTGCATATAATCTTTCATAATTCAATTCATTTGTTCAAATCATGTCTTTCCACTTGCTTATTCAGATGGGAGTGTTCATTTTACAGATCACTGGGGCCTCCCAGTGGCAATCGTTGGTCATTTCAGGCTCAGATTTAATTTCCGGAAGCTTGGAGGGAAGGGTATCCGGTGGTGCTTAGCTCTTCACCCACTTGGTAGAAGCAAAAGATGGAATCACAGCACGCTTTTTATCTGACGCAGGTTGACTGGGCAGTCGAGCTGACGTTTCCGCAGATGCTGGCTTGGACTTCATGCATCGATCAGACTCCACGTTCAGGTCCTTGCTGAGTGGCGATGCCAGGCAGCCGGCTTCCGGCTTCCGTTTCTGCAGATCCGTGTCAACCGCAACCAGGACTCTGCCACGAGACCCTCACGGAGAAGCTCCTCCTGCGAGTCCTCCTTCTCCATAACCCTGAGGTTTTTCTCCCTTGAGTGTCCCCTCCCGCCATCCTGCCTTTGAAGTTGTGACGGCCCCGGGGTTGCCACGTCCTGCGGGGAGTTGAGATACATGGATCCCCCTCCTCCGGATTCTGGAACATTCCATGTTCTGGCTCATGTCTCTGTCCACCAGCGGCGATGGGCCCTCACGGGACAGCCCCTGCCAGCTGCTCTGTCCTGGCGTCACAGAAGCAGGCCGCCCCCGCTGATCACCTTACATCCCGTCACTGGTCCAGGCCTCCAGCCAGGGTGCGAGGCTTACTCAGCAGGGTCCGCCCCCCCCCCGAACTGAGGTGCCTGTCATCCGATGAGCCTCAGGCTGAAGGGCACCACAGGCCATTTCCACCTAGCCAAGCATTTTGCTGTAGAGACGCTGGTGTCCTTCCAGTGTCCTCAGCACGGCCCCTGTGCCCTCTGCTTGGGCTTCAGAAGGCCACGCGGCCCGAGTCAGTTCTGCTCTTGCCTTGAAAGGTTGCTGAAAGGTGCTTTCCTGGACCGGCTTAGTCGGTGCTGATGCAGTGAGCCTTGTCACCTAGGAACAGCCCTGTAAACACCAGCATCGCTGACAGATCAGGTGATGTTTTAAAGTTCAGCCCCGCCCCCTTGGCCTTTCCCTCGGAGAAGTCGCCTGAGGGCACCCCCTGCCCTCCCTGGATTCTGCCTGAGCTGGTTGAAGCTCACTACCTATCTTTAAATTTAATTAAGCTAAGATGTGTCTGATATTCCTTGCAAAGAAAATTTTATTTAAGGCTTTGCTGGGTACATACATACATGTGTCAAATCATTCTCTCCTGACTTACTGTGAAAAGCAATTCACAAGGCAGAACATCTCAGCATTATGCCCACTTCAGGAGGCAAATAAAGACAACATGCACTCAACTGGATTGTTTCGAATTAGCTAGAATAAAAGTCAAGTTCAGGATTTTCTGGCAGGGTTCAAAGGGGAAACTGGGCCCAGGGCAGTCCCTGAAAAGAGCACGGGCTTTGGTGCCTCAGTGACCAAGGTCCCAACCGACACACGTGCGTAAGCTTGGAGAAGGTGCTCACCCTCACTGAGCCTCAGTTTCCTCGTATGTACAATGGGCTGATACCTCCAAGGCATCAGAGGTACTCAGAGAGATGCTGTATGTGAAATAGCTAAAACAGAGCCCAAAACAGTGAGTATTCCATAAACGGAGTTATTTCAGCAAGGATTATTAGAAGCTACAATTCTCCAGCAAGTAGTTCGGAGAGGTCACTCTTGGCTGCTTTTAAAAAAACTGCGCACATGCTGTTCCTTCTGCCCAGAAAGGCTCCCTGTCTCCTCTCTCCAGCTCCTTTTCCAGCTGCGTGTTATTTCTCCAGGAAGTCCTCACTGGCCCCCTGGTGTGAATTAGGTTTCCTCCTGTCAGCACACCTAACATTACTCTGTAAATGGGTCTATATCCCCCGCCAAGCACTAACTTTGATGCCTCGGCTCATTTGCACTGAACTTGAAGCCTCCAGGAGGACTGGCCCATCTCCCTTGTTCACTGTGTGTCTACAGCCCCCGCTTGGCATTTTGTGGGATTCCAATAAATATTGAATGAATGACAGCCATTAGATAGCTTCCTAGAGAAGAAAAAAATACACCACCAGGAACGTAAAAGGTAGCTGCATTAGTTATTTTTGCATTCTTAAAATTGCCTTTCAGCTTCCTTGAATTACCTTCAAAAAAAAAAATATGAAATCTGTTCCCAGCAGTTCTGGCACTTTGCTCCCCTCACCCTAAAAATACTGCACATTCTTTTTTTTTTTTTCCTTTGTAGGGCCACCTGCGGCAAATGGAAGTTCCCAGGCTAGGGGTGGAATCAGAGCCACAGCTGTGGGCCTATGCCACAGCCACAGCCACAGCCACAGCCACACCAGACCCAAGCCACATCTGCAACCTATACCACAGCTCATGGCAACACCAGATTCTTAACCCAGTGAGTGAGGCCAGGGATGGAACCCATATCCTCATGGATACTAGTTGGGTTCTTAATCCACTGAGCCACAGTGGGAACTCCACATTCTTATTACCTATTATATTTATTAGAATAATTGTATAATTATATGATTACATAATTGTATAATCATATTATAATTAGTCCTCCATTCTGCTTTGAATACATAATTATAAAATATGCTTACCCTGTTTGACACCCTTCTAATTCTTAAATTGACTATATATTAATCACAGAAGTCCTAAGGAAGGAGGAAATCCTTGGGAGAAAAGTGTTAATAATTTACTAGTTGCAAACTGTACTTTTACCTGCGAACATCAGGTGGGTAAAAACATTACTCATGGTCTTTAATCTAAGAATTTCTTACATTTTTATGGCCTGTTCTTTGGGCTTATTTATGATGGTTTGGAACAAAGAGGCAACCTTTGCCATTGTGATTTATACTCTTCCAACAAAGGAAACACAGAAAGAGATAAGAGACCCAAATTAAATCACAGCACTAGATAAGAAAGCCCAAATTAAATCATGACACTTAAAAAAAAATCCAGTGAAGGTAAGGAGCTGACTGATCATTTAAAATCAAAACAAAGAAGGGGACAGACATATAGACTGAGGACAATGAAAACAGGGATATTTTCAAAACCTAAGCTACAAAATCTAGCATTCACCAAATGAAAAGTTTTCAGATGCCTTTTGTCCTATATCTTTTGTATTTATGAAATAATGTCTAGCCATTAAAATACTTTATATGCCTTATTTTAATCTTTTTCCACTTGTGCTTTTGTTTAGAAGATCAAACAATATACTTTGGTAAAGTGTTAGCGACTGGCAACAGATATCCAATATTTTCCTTCTTTTTTTTTTTTTCTATTAATGCCATTTAGCAAAAAAAAAAATTGACCTGGACATCTGTTTTCATTTTTAGTGATGCTTTTAACTTCCTTGATGGTTGAGTGCCAATTCTAAAACCTGATTTGATTTCAAGGAAAGACAACTGCCTGAGAAACAAAGAAATTGAGAGAATTGAGAGGAAGAGCTGCTGCCTTCCAGCTTTCCCAGTGTAAGCACTGTCTGACGATGGAGGCCAAAGGTTAGTTTGACAGAACAGGCAGCGAGCCGTCTGTGCGGCGGCGGCGGCGTTATCTGAACAGGACCCAGCCACACAGAGTCTGAATAAGCATGTATGTCTGGCCCTAGAGCTCTTAGTAAAAGGAGTCAATTATGACCACAGAACTAATGGATGCTGACTAAGGCCACCTAAGACACAACTGTCCTTTTAACATGATCATAGGATCATACCAACCCTCTTCGATTATGAGCACAGCAAATACTGAAATTAGACTTGCGGGTAAATACTCTAGACTTAATTTCACATCACCAACTCAAGAATGCCAAAGCCTGGATGTGGAAATCACGTGGGAACTATTTCTAGGCTCCACAAAGAAAACATAAAGAATTAGGTCCACGCAGAGACACACTCACAAATATCTGTGATTTTTTAAATTTTGCTTTGCCTGCATGCCCTACACTTTGCGAAAGTATTTACCTGTTGCATGCCCAATTTTGTGTAGTATTGCCTTATCATTTGGTAGAAAAATGCACATCTTTGACAATTTTTTACTTCCTCTATGTGCAGATTTCCATGAAAACTAAGTTAAAATGGAATTGAAAGAAGAGGCACAATATAACTAATTTTCTTCTAAACTTATCAATAAGCTTACTTTCAAGTTTAATTCTTTTGTTTCTAGAACCCAAGGTATGCAGCCTGTTTTCAAACTTAGTACATGTAAATTTTTTCCTTGTATCAAAATCTTACCAGTGGGCATGTTTTTCTATCAAAGGATATTCAGACATTATTTATCTGCTCTCATACCAATGGCACTGCTTAAAGCAAGCTGGGAAGGGTCTCTGTCTATAAAGATCGGGTATTCACAGAGCTGCAAGCTCCTGGAATCTGGGGATTTAAAGGGGAAAAAACACAGGAATATTTCATTCTGATGTGTTGCCTCATCTTTTTTCTTTATGCTATTTGGCTCCAAATTGCTTAGGAAGTTCCCCAACACAATCCTTTAACCAAAAAGAGAACCAAATATAAATATGGAATGAAAACCAATGTTTTACAATCCTGGCCAACAAAAACTGGTACAAATCGAGTAGGATAGATCAGTAAATGCTAATAAGACAGACGCTTTTCATACGGCGTTTCCTAAAGGCAGCTGAGACAGCCTGGGGAGAAAAAACTCTCACGGTGCCACGTATGGAACGTGTAAACTTGAAGCTACAGGAGTATCATCAGCAAGTTGGTGTGTCTGCTGTGAAGCAGGAACTCTTCTGTGATAATCTCGATTAAAACCTTGACAGCCAGTATCTTTATTCATCAGAAACGCAGAAAGTTATAGCAAATGCTGGACCAAGATTTTCAGAGGCATAGCTGTTAAGGAAAAAAAAAAAAGCAAAAGAAGGAAAGGAAGGGAGGGAGGAAGGGAGGAAAGAAGAGAGCGAGAAACAGAGAGGGAGGGAGTGGAGAAGGGGAGAGGAAGGGAGGGAGGGAGGGCGGGAGGAGGAAAGGCAAATTTCACAGCCCTTGGATTAAAGTTAACACATCAATTCCTGACCATAAAAAAAAAAAAAAAAAAAAAACACCAAAACCATAAGACAGGAAAAAGCTCCTCAAACTACATCTTTTGGAATTCAAATTAGTGTAAAGTCGAATCTAGAAAAGTGTGGAGAAAAGACAGCAAAAAGATAAAAGCAGACAAACACGCAGAGTGAAGCAGGAGTGACACAGGGTCTGTGGGTGGGTGTTAAAATTTGCAAGTGACTGCTAAAAAAAATAAGAGGGAAACAATGGCTATTGAACATTGTGTTTGACAGACTGACACTCAGAGAAAGAGGACGTAAAGAACCGTATGGCTGCCCAGTCCCAACAGTGTGTGAAAGGACACTTGATCCATGCTGCCTAAAAATAGCTTCCTAGGCTCTTCAGACATTCTTTAGCAGAGGAGACATTTTTTTCACTTGCTACCCCAAGATTCTTGCTGTTGCCCCTGAAACACTCCTAGAAGCCTCTGGGTGGCTTAGGAAGTTTAGGAAGCTTAGAACTGGGCTGACCAGTTCAAAACCAAGGGGGTGGTAAATTCTTTCAGAGTCAATAGATCCTAACATAATTCGGGGGAAGGTTGGCAGAATTTCAAAAAAAGAACAAACAGAAAACAAACAAAAATAACCTCAGACACAGCTGTGTGTGATTTCACTGTTGGCGACCTCAGGGCTCCAACCTGCTCCCTGTGTGAACTTCACCAGCCACCCTCAGCCAACCGCTGATGTTGCGTCCAGCAGCTCGGACCAAACAAGCCAGAGCCAGCCTGTCCTCGTGCTCACATTCAACACGGCCAGACTGTCCGCTGGCTTTGGCCTCCAGACTCATCTGGAAATGATCACTTGTCACCCCCTCCAGCCACAGACCCCACTGCCTCCTAACCCCAGCCAGCCTCCCCAGCTGGTCCTTTTGCCCATGGTTTCTAGAAATGTCAGCCAGATGGGCCTTACTCCAAACTGTCCAGAGCTTCTCCACTTCCCTGGAGGAAAAGCTGAAGTCCCTTGCCATGGCCTTGAGGTCCTGGCACATCGTGCTGTGCTGCCCAGGCTCTCAGAGGGACTAAGCACCTCGCCGATGGCAGAGCTGCTGGCAGACACCTCACCCAGGGGAGTCACCTCCCCCAAGGTCACTGCCTTCCAGGGCAGCCAGTCCACGGACTGAGCGACAGGGGTTATCCAGGCTCAGCCATCTCACCCCAACCCCGGGCGACCCTGAAAGGCCACCCTAGGTCCAGAGCCCCATCGGGGGTCCTGAGGCTATGGCTGGGCCTGCACTGCAGCTCAACCTCTGCTTCCGCCCTGCTTCCTTCTGCTCCTTCCCGGGCCTTGATGCCAATGACACGCCCTACAACCGACCTGCACAGCACATGCCACCTCAGGGTCGGTGTCCGGAGAGCCCAGCCCACCCCGAAGGTCCCAACCGATTCAGCCCCCGCCAGCCGCTCCCACGCGGTGTCCCCCGGCCTCCCCGAGCTCCCCTGCTCCCAGCTCATCCGCCTGCCAGGTTCCACCCCAAGGACCAGTGTGCCCCTGCTCTGAGGTGGCCGCATGGCTGTCCCCTCTGCCTGGATCACACCTCCCCAGATGCCCGCCGGGCTGCTTCCCTCACCTCCTTGCGGCTCGGCTTCAAAGTCACCTTCCGCACGAGCCTGCCCTGAGCACCCGGTTAGGACGGAAATAGAGGAAAAGATTCTCATCTTTTCCTACTGCCTTGGCTTACCTTTCCAGAGATTGACTTGGAAGAAATGGCTTCACTCACAAAAGAGTCTGAAAAGTACTGGTTTAGATACACGAAGGCAGAGCAATGGCAAAACAAAACAAAACAAAACAAAAATGCCCACGGGCTCTGGACTCAGACCTGCGTGCCAGCCGTGCCACCCCGAGGCTGTGCGGATTTGGAGCAGGGACCCCGCGAACCCTGCAGCCTCAGCTTCTTTCTCTGTGTGGAGAGAAGGATATTACACAGACTCTCAGAGTGGTCGTGAGGATTAATTGACCTTATGTACATTTCAGGCTATGAGAACTACAAAGGGGCGTAAACACTGGTTGTTCTTGAGAGCTGACCCCACGAACTGTGCATACCAAAAAACCCACTGGGAGTGTACATTTGCATCCTGGCTTAAATGTCAGAGTCCTAGGAAATAATCATTTCAGCTCTGCTCCACCCGGAGTAGACCGAGAACTTCCAGCAAAACAGAAAGGGCTGAGCAACTACCACCCCCAAGGCACAGAGCCAGCCTAACAAACATCAGTAAGAACTCTCAAGAGTTACGAACCACCCCAGTCCTGCTCCATGGTACAAAATCCTAGTATTTTGCTCTCTGCACAAATTTCAGTAACTTCAGACTTTATTCTAATCTCTGAGATCCTTCTGAAAAAACAATCACACAGGATTTCAAATATTTAGGTCTCTATATGTTCATCAGAAGAGCTTTAAACCTTAAAACTAGCCATCTGTCTGGTTCTTTGAGATTAGAAGCTGAAATCTTTTCATGTGTATTTTCAACCTAAATTTTTATATTTATTTCTGTTTCTGCGATTACAGAATAACTGTACTTGACTTAAAAATAAGACAATAACGCCTCCAAAATCACAACTTTTTTGCTTTCTTCCATTCATTTTTCATTTACTAGCGTGAAATGTCCTTGCCTGTAACCTCCAATCCACCAGCTTGATTGATTTCAGAGGTTCTGTTGGAGGCCCTCCTGCCAAGCAGAGAAGGCAGAGTCCGACACGCTGGCGCTCCTGACACCACGACAATCTCACACTGACCATCACACTCGCGGTCTGCCTTTTCAGCTTTATTTGCAAAGCCCGCTGTAGTCCATTTCTTTATTTCCAACAAGAGAATCACATAAGCTTACATTGAATATATTTTAGAGCCATCATGATTAAAAGCCCTTATTGTACAGTTACACATGAACAGAAACAATCTTTGCACTATTAAAATGAGAATAAGTAGAAATGGGGCTCTAGAAAGAGAAGGAAAGCAGACGTTGTCCTAACCAATTAGCACACAGAACGGCGTAGCCATCCCCTAGCACCCACGGGCTGAACCTGGGAAAAATCCCTGTCTGAGGTGAGGGGGTGTGTGTGTGTGTGTGTGTGTGTGTGTGTGTGTGTGTGTGTGTGTGTGTGTGTGAGGGTGTGTGTGTGTGTGTGTGTGTGTGTGTGTGTGTGTGTGTTTCCCCTGGGGAAAGTCAGTGCTACATCAGATTATCCAGGATCTTTGTTAAAGCCATAATCTACCGGAAACTACCTCCACTTTCCAAGTCTTCCTTTGAGGATATCACGCATTCCTCCGATTTTTCTTCGTGGCTTTAAACAACTTAATATTCAGGCTAGGGAAACTGGAAATCTCCTCCAGGTCAAAGAGCTCCTGAAATCTATCTACGAATCTGTTTTCCTTTTCCAGCCTGAATTTCATGACCCAGAGGATGACGGTGGTTTCTTGGCACAGGTGCTCGAAGGTGAGCAGGAGCTCTTCCAGGAAGGGGTGCGCATAGACCACATCGGCGGCCAGGATGTAGTCAAAGCTGTTGGACGACCTGGGGAAGTTCTTGTCTAAAGCCACGCCCCAGGAGAGTTCTTTCACCTGAGGCAAGTGCTTGCATTTCATTTTGGTGTTTCGGGAAAGATTGTATTGCAGATTCCCCAGTAACTCAGGTAAATCTGTGGCCGTCACGTGTGCACCTGGGAAATAAAGGACCGCAGGAAAAGTGACCCTCCTGGGAGAAGGTAGAGCAGTCAGGTTTCAACCCACCAGGCACGCTGCAATTCTGCACAGTTTGCTGCCCCAAGGAAAAGACTGGTCAGCACGCACGGGAGGTAAATCCCTTTGAAATGGATGTGAAGGCAGCTTTATGCCTCCCCTTAAAAAATTTAGATTCCCACATGGCACTTTTTTTTTTTTTGTCTTTTGTTGTTGTTGTTGCTATTTCTTGGGCCGCTCCCGCGGCATATGGAGGTTCCCAGGCTAGGGGTTGAATCGGAGCTGTAGCCACCGGCCTACACCAGAGCCACAGCAACTTGGGATCCGAGCCTCGTCTGCGACCTACACCACAGCTCACAGCAACGCCGGATTGTTAACCCACTGAGCGAGGGCAGGGACCGAACCCGCAACCTCATGGTTCCTAGTCGGATTCGTTAACCACTGCGCCACGACGGGAACTCCCCACATGGCACTTTTGCACGCCATTCCATTATTCTATACTCTTGGGTTGTGTTTTTTGTTTTTTGGGGTTTTTTTTGGATGTTTTGTTATTGTTGCTGTTGTTATTTTCTATTTATCTACTAAAAAAAAAATCAAGAGAAAGGGAAAATTAAAATATTTGGTACCCTCATTGGAACAATCAGATGTCCCTGCTGAAAGAGGAACAAGTCCTTCCCTAAAAACATCTGAGCCCCAGTCAAGTGAGACCAAATGAGTGGATATAACACTGAGCAGCCTGGTGTTGCACAGGCAGTGCTCAAGTGTGAGCAGTGGAGGGAGGAGAGGAGACACTTCAATGTCATTACACAGAAAGTATCATGCATTCATGTTTACGCCCATGTTTTCAGCTTGACCCCATTGTAAGTGTGACTCTTCTTCCCATCAAGAGATGTTTAAAACCTAGACATTAGCAAAAGAACACATACATGTATAGCTGAGTCCCTCTGCTATATAGCAGAAATTAAACAACATTGTAAATCAACTATGCTTCAATAAAATTTTTAAAAATACCCAGACACACATACATATATGTACTATGACAGCAAAGAGCACTAAGGCAGATAAAAAAAGAATGCAAGAATGTCATTTGCGGCAACATGGCTACAACCAAAGATTCCCACTAAGTGAAGTAAGTCAGAAAGAGAAAGACAAATACCATATGATAGCACTTATATGCAGAATCTAAAATGTCGCACAAAGGAACCTATCCTCAAAACAGAAACAGACTCACAGGCATAGAGAACAGACTTGTCGTTGCCAAGGGGGAGGGGGGAAGGAGTGGGATGGACGGGGAGTTTGGGGTTAGTGGATGCAAACTAGTACATATGGAATAGATGAGCAATGAGGTCCTCCTGGGCAGCACAGGGAACTATACCCAGTCTCTTTGGATAGACTGTGATGGAAGGTGATATAAGAAAGGAAATATGTATGTGTGTGTATATATATGTGTGTACCACACATACATATGTATACACACACACACACATATATGACTGGGTCCCTTTGCTCTACAACAGAAATTGGCACAATATTGTAAATCAACTCTACTTCAATAAGACTTTAAAAAATTAAAAAAAAAAAAAGATCACAGATGCAGGACAGAATGCTCAGATGAAGAAGATACAAACAATTACCAAATTAAAAGGGAATTCTGGTGGTCATTTTCAGGAAGAAATACAAAACCAATAACCCATAAAATGTGGCCCTTAAATTGAACTTTAAGCAACGGCAGAGCCTGAAGACAATGTGTAAATAAATCGAGGATTGGCCAATTCCACATCATCAGACAAGAACAGACTCAGGTAAGGAATGAGGAAGCAGAATAGGAAGAGAAGTCTAGTTCAGCCCAGACCAGCTTAGAACCCATTCCTGACCCATGATGGCAAGTTTCTCTGGCCATCGACTCTGTTTTCTAGAACATGTGACAAGGGCGGGAAATGTGCATATCATTGGTGGAATCACAGAGACAGGAATCTATTCTAGCGTGAGGGGATCCACCACTTTCAACAAATCTTTTTAATTTTTTTTTTTTTTGTCTTTTTGCTATTTCTTGGGCCGCTCCCGCGGCATATGGAGGTTCCCAGGCTAGGGGTCGAATCGGAGCTGTAGCCACCTGCCTATGCCAGAGCCACAGCAACGCGGGATCCGAGCCGCGTCTGCAACCTACACCACAGCTCACGGCAACGCCGGATCGTTAGCCCACTGAGCAAGGGCAGGGACCGAACCCGCAACCTCATGGTTCCTAGTCGGATTCGTTAACTACTGCGCCACGACGGGAACTCCAGCAAATCTTTTTACAATCCCAAGATAAGGAATGACTCCACCCCACCACCCACAGGGATAAAACTATCTGACCCTTAAGATCTTTGTGTCTAGAGGGTAAACACCACCACTAAACATAGCTTCCAGCTTGTGAAATGTGGGTCATTATACAAGGATCAATTCATTTTAATGAAATGAACAACTTCCCAGAACACAAATTCTGCCCCCAGATCAGGAAGCCTTCAGGTCTAAATGCATTAGCGCCTCTGACTCTATCCACACTAAAGGGAATGGTGACCTCTGCAAGCAATAGCAGGACAGAGAAAAATTTTTTTAAATATTGGGGGGCTGGGACTTCAAGAGGCCTATATCTCTCCAGTGTGTGGAAGGTCATAAATTGCTAAATCTTGAATTCCTCTCGAGATTTTCAAGTGGCAGGTGTGCACTTCTGAAGATCAAGGAAATCAAGACGGACTTGGGTAGCGCACGTCAGAGAAGGCAGCCAGATTAAGGCCATGGAATAGGTAACAACCACAACACAAAGACTGAACGGAAGCAGGCTCAGGCATACAAAGAGGCCATCACACGCTTAGTTGGAAAAGAAGATGCTGGTGAGAGAATGAGGGATGGAAGAGAAGCACGGAAGTGAACTATGGGAATGAATGCAAGGGCAAATGCTTACACTTAGAAGCAGACGTGATTTCTAATACTCTTTCTCTATTCTAACAGGTGCTTTTTCATAAAAGCATAGGACTTCAAGACCCAAAAGGAATATACAGCTACGTGGGAATGTGGAAATGGCGCTAAAATTTAAATAAGGAACATCTGCATCCACCATAGTCGGGTCTTCCCTCGTCTAGCGTTTCATATGACCCCTAGCATCCTGGATGCTGGGGTGCTCCTCCCAGCGAGAAGACCTTGTGACCCACACCCCATGAGAAGAATTAAGACAGCTTCCCAGAAAACTGTGAAAGAAACCAGCTAGGTGACGTTAAAATTAGCAGAGTTTCCTGATGAAGCCCATTTAAACCATAAAGGTTAAAAAAAAGGCCCAGGTCATAGCAAACTAGATTTACTATGCGACCATCTCATAGTAAAAGCAGCTAATGATATTGGCTCATCACTAGTCAAAAATGCCTACTTACCCAGTAAACTTGCCACAATGGAGACGAGCCCAGTTCCAGCTCCGATTTCAATCACATTTTTGTCAACCATGTTATACTGCTTTACATTTGTTTCCAGAAAATAGCAGAGAACAAGGGCCTATGAACATTTAAAAAGAAAGAAAAAAGTAGTGCTGGGCAAGTAATCACGAAAGTGAAAAGAAACTTAATTAGATGAATGTCCCACTAAATCTATGACGTGTCACCTCGGACAGTCACACCCAGGAGTACATTCTCCAATAGACTCAACATTTAGGATAGAAAAAGCCCTTGGAGTTTGTTGCGGAAGAAAGACAAGTAAGAACAGTGTTTAATTACTTAGGTTTGATTATCTTTAAAGAAAGCAACTTGTAATAACAACAGGCATTTTAAAGAAGTGTGTGTTGGAGTTCCCACTGTGTCTCGGCATGTTAAGAACCTGACACAGTGTCCAAGAGGATGTGGGTGCAATCCCTGGCCTCACTCAGTGGGTTAAGGATCCTGCATTGCCACAAGCTGTGGCCTAGGTCGAAGCTGCAGCTCTGATTAGACCCCTAGCCAGGGAACTTCCATATGACTCAGGTGAGGCCCTAAAAGTAAAAAAAAAAAAAAAAAAAGTGTGTTTTCAAGGACTGGGGGGGCCAGGTGGGGTGGGGGTGGGGGTGGTCCTGCACCCTTCATAGGACAATTGACAAATGAATAGTGGTCTTTTAGAATATTCTGCATGTTGAGACTGAGAGACTTCATTATAATTGTTTAACTCAAAGGGAACAAGTTAAACGGGAAATTAAACACTTACTCTTCTAAACTTTTGTGAGTTATAGTCACCAAAAAATGCAGGTACAAACAAGTCTCTTTATTAACCCTACAAGTTGCGATTAATTTGTGGAAGCATTTTTGTGATTTCTAAATGTACTATTGTTTGAGGTCACAAAATAGAACTATGGAACCTCTCTTCTCCTTCCGATTAATATATAATAATGAAAAAACTGGATGAAAAATCATCGAAATGCAGCAAATTTTGCATGAAATTATACCGATGGCCAAACAACAGCACCATAGCAATCCATGGCTTCAGTAATCCGAATCTCATGACCAACAAAATGAAATCCCTCCCAGCAGGTGGTTGTTATAGAAGTTGGAACGAAACATCTCTGCATGATCTCTGCAACCACTTTCTCGTCGTCATGAGCCTTTCTTTTCTCTGAAAGAGAAAGAAAAAGGCAGTGTCTGTGGTTTCGGTCGTAAAACCATGACAAAGGAAAAGAACCTGAGGGAAATGCAGCGATTCTACTTGTTCTCACTTACTTTTGAATAGCCAATGACTTCGGGTGCAGTGCAATCATAGGAAGATAAACCATTTGAAAATACCTCTTAACAGAAGCTCACTTTGCATGCATCAGTATAGCAACATCTTTCTGATTTTCACTAAGGCTGAAGTCACCACTAGTCTAGTCATTTCTGCAAAGCTACATGAAACAAATAATAATTGATATACTTTTTTAAGCACTATCTTTTAAAGGCTACCATCTATTCATCTAGAACAGGAGAAAGACTGGTGATGGAATATAAGACCTTAGCTATTTGTATTGGTTACACAGTGCAATTCCAGTTATTTCAATATTGGAAGAGTAGACTATTCTTTATGACCTGCCTTTACCCAGACTGAAGACATCCGGTATCACCCAACAATATACCCTTGCATTAATTCATTATTACTTACTTTTATGTTTATTATTTGTAGGAAACTCATGGCATCTTAACATCGGCTGCATCCAATAAGTTTCATAAGCAACATTAGCCACCAATCACTTAGCTCATCCTTCACACGCCAGACCATGTCAAATATACTGTATCTAATACTTCCTGTGACTTTTGCAACAACTTTGTCAGGTAGGCATTATTACTTGTATTTTTACAAATAACAAGACTAAAACTCAGAGCTTTATCAACTTGACCAAGCTCATGAAACTTGTAAACAAAGGGATCCAAAATTTGAGCTCCTCTTTGGTTGCTCCAAAGGCTCTCTTCTGCTCTATTAAAAAGCTATGATGTAATTTATAAAACACCAACTATTGGAGTTCCCACTGTGGCGCCATGGGTTAAGGATCTGTCGGATCTGTCATTGCCACAGCTGTGCTTGGATTTGATTCCTGGCCTGGGAACTTCCAAATACCTCAGGTGTGGTCAAAAAAATTTTTTCAATTAAATAAATAAGGGAGCTCCCGTTGTGGCTCAATGGAAGACAAATCTGACTAGTGTACATGAGGACTGAGCTTCAATCCCTGGCCTCGCTCAGTGGGTTAAGGATCTGGTGTTGCCATGAGCTGTGGCATATGTTGCAGACGCGGCTCGGATCCCGCGTTGCAGTGGCTGTGGCGTCGGCCGGCGGAGACAGCTCTGGTTCAGCCCCTAGCCAGGGAACCTCTATATGCTCTGGGTGTGGCCCTAAAAGAGACGAAATAAATTAATTAATTAAATAAAACACCAATTGTCTCTAAGCACTTACAAACTATTGCGGAGAAAGATACACGTCTCTCTCCAAGTCTCCATTTCCCTATTTGTAAAATGTAAAGACAGAAGCACCTGCGGGAAATAACGTTGGGAGATTTAAATGAGATGCTGTGGGTAAAGTGCTTAGCACTGCGTCGCATGGAGCTCAGCAAATTACTACGACTGCTGTCATTGTAACCATTACTATGTTTTGGTCATGAAACCAAATGATAAAACAAGATCATCCTGTAATTGAAAATACTGGATAGTGTGGTATTTGATTGAAAATTTTCTAAGTACTGATAGAAGCAATGAGTAGAATGGTGGTTACCAGGGCCAAGGGGTGGGGAAAACGGGGATGATGGCAGAGGGTACAAAGTTCCAGCTACACGAGACGAAGACGTTGTAGAGACCTCATTACAGCAGGGCGACCACGGTTAATAACGATGTGCTGTATGCTTGAAATGTGCTAAGACAGTGATCTCATAGGCGTTTTCTCACACACGAAAATGTATTAAGCAA
The DNA here is from genome assembly GCF_016906955.1 of Phacochoerus africanus. Classification (NCBI taxonomy): domain Eukaryota; kingdom Metazoa; phylum Chordata; class Mammalia; order Artiodactyla; family Suidae; genus Phacochoerus; species Phacochoerus africanus. Next base: position 70,785,053 of record NC_062556.1, on the reverse strand, counting down.
AGAAAAGGTAATGTGTGATGTGGTGTCCATGCATCTACGCACAGAGGTGACAAGGGAGGATAAGTTGTAGATGAGTGGTATTTACTGCAGAAAGGCGACATCACTGTCAACTAAGGAAGGAAGACTGTCGAGACACCAGCATCATATGTTATCGCTGACAAGTGGAATCTGAAAAAAGGACACAGTGAACTTCTTTGCAGAACAGATACTGATTCACAGACTTTGAAAAGCTTGTGGTTTCCAAAGGAGACAGGTTGGGGGTAGGGGGATGCATTTGGGATGGAAATGCTATAAAATGGGGGTGTAATGATCATTGTACAACTATAAATGTAATAAATTCATTGAGTAATATAAAAAAAGTAAATAAAACAAACAAACAAAAAACAAAACAAAAAAAGAAGGAAAGTAAGATTGTCACTTCAAGAAGGAACTGGGAACTTAAAGAGGCATCTTTGAACAGCTCCATTAGGGGACGATCCAGGAAATTGATGACGTTATTATATATCGTATTCATATATTATATATTTTAGAACACTCTGGCACATTTTCCCACATCCTCCTCCTTTTCTAGTCTCCTTGCAAGAGAGGAGAAGCTGTTCATCTAATTACCAGCCTAACGTGTGGACCGGGCCATGGTTTTTCCCAGTGGGAGAGGTTGCTGCGCCTTAAAAGGTCAGCCCTCATGTAGGGATGCTTTCTTCAGGAGGTAGGCTGAGCTGGGCAAAGTCCTGCCTCAGAGAGAACTTAGTCAATAGTATCTAGGGCTGCAGTCCTTCGTTTTCAAGGAGACTGGAATCACTGCTTACCTCGAGATCCTGTAATGCTAAATGTCTGCCATTCGAGACCTGTCTTTCAAAATGCTTGTACACACCTCAAGGCTGAAATTACCTATGGCAGTCCCCAACTTGATACATTCCAGTTTGAAATATTTTTTAGTAATAAAAGATGATATGAATAAATGGAAAGAGACTCTATGCATTTAAATGCGATGACTTAATACTATAAAAATGTCACACATGGTCCATGCAGTTCAATCATAATTCCAATGAGCTTTTTTGAGAAACTTGATATATTTACTTCAAAATTTAAATGGAAGAGTAAATATCCGTGAAGAGAAAATTTTGCAAAAGAAGACAAAGGGGTGAGGGAATATTTGCTTTATTAGATAGTTAGGTATATCACAAAGCCATAGTAACAAAACCAGTATGGTACTGCTGCAAGAGATAAAGGGACCATTGGGCAAAACTGGCATCTTAGAGACAGACCCAGGTACACAGAGAGAGTGGGCTAGCTGGCGCATTATATGGAAAAAATACAACTGAATCTCTACATGAAATCTTTTATGAAGCTGGATTCCAGATGGATTAAAGACCAAAATGTAAAAGGGAAAAGTAATGGTAAATAGTGTAGGATGATAATCTCTGTGAACTTGGAGAGAGGAAATCTTCCTAAAACCTGCAACACCCAGAAGGGGTGAATATCCTTATATCAAAAGATTTCTCTTCGGGAGTTCCCACGTGGCTCGGCAGGTTAAGGACCCGACATAGTGTCCATGAGGATGCAGGTTCAATCCCTGGCCTGGCTCAGTGGGTTAAGGATCCAGCATTGCCACAAGCTGTGGCATAGGCCTCAACTGCTGCTCTAATTTGACCCCTAGCCTAGGGAACTTCTATATGTCGCCTTAAAAAGGAAAAAAAAAAAAGATTTCTATTCAGGGAAAACATCATGGATGAGATTCGAAGATGATCAGTGAGAGAAAATACCCTACAATGTCTAAGACTGAAAAGGGACTAATATCTAGAATATATAGGAAATCTGTATAATCTCCAAATTAACAAGGAAAAAGACAGCAACTACATCAAAAATAAGCAGAGGAGTTCCCGCTGTGGAGTAGCAGGACGGAGGGTATCTCTGTAGCATCAGGATGCAGGTTTGATCCCCAGGCTGGCACAGGGGGTTAAAGGATCTGGCGTTGCTACAGCTACAGTGTAGGTCACAATTGCAGCTCAGATCTGATCTCTGGCCCAGGAACTCCATAGGCTATGGGGTGGCCAAAAAAGAAAAAATAAATAAAATGAAATAAAATAATTTTTTTTGGTCTTTTTTTTTTTTTTGCTATTTCTTGGGCCGCTCCCACGGCATATGGAGGTTCCCAGGCTAGGGGTTGAATCGGAGCTGTAGCCACCGGCCTACGCCAGAGCCACAGCAACGCTGGATCCGAGCCACGTCTGCAACCTACACCACAGCTCACGGCAACGCCGGATCGTTCACCCACTGAGCAAGGGCAGGGACTGAACCCGCAACCTCATGGTTCCTAGTCGGATTTGTTAACCACTGCGCCATGACGGGAACTCCATAAAATAATTTTTTAATTTAAAAAAGAAGCAAAGGATATAAACTGGCAGACTACAAAAGAAGAAACTAAAAAATCCACAAAGCAACATGGAAATGTTCAAACTCAAATACATGCAAATTAAAACAAGGTATCCCTTATACTCATTAAACTGACAAAAATCAGTGATGAGTGATGGTGGGCTTGTGGGTATGACAGAACCTCAGATACCACTAGTGAGTATAGAATGTTCCAGTCACTCTGGAGAGCAATCTTATGGCACTTTGTTAAATTAAATATACAAAGATCCTATAGCCCAGCCATCCTGCCCCCTTCCCAAATTTTTATATAAGTCTTTACATGGATATGTGTGAAAATACTTATCAAAAATCCATATCAGACACACTAGGGTGGGTGCCAAGAGGACGCTAGAAAAGGAAACGGGAGTAGGAAATGGGTGAAAGAGGAAGGAATGAATGAAAAAATGAATGAAACAAGATACAACAGTGCGGCTTTGCCGACAGGAGGAGCATGAACCATACATGACCTGACGGGTATGATTAACTCACACCTCAGTCCTGAGATCCAAAAATAGGAAGTAAATAAACAACAAATAAAAGGGTTTTTTTTTTTTTCTTTTTACGGCCATACCTGCGGCATGTGAAATTTCCAGGGCTAAGGGTTGAATCAGAGCTGCAGCTGCCAGCCTACGCCGCAGCCACAGCAATGCCAGATCCGGGCCTCATCTTCTACCCACACCCTACACCACAGCTCATGGCAATGCCCAATGCTTGACCCACTGAGTGGGGCCAGGAATCGAACCCTCGTCCTCATGATACTCGTCGGGTTTGTTAGCGCTGAGCCACAACAGGAACTGCCCCTGCTGGGACTTTCAGCGAAGATGATTTCCTGTCCTACATTCTCTGGTCCCTTATCTGAGCCTTTATCCAGAGGGAACAAGCAATTCTCCAAAAACCTCTAATCTCACTGCACCCTACAGATAGGCCCCCTCTCCCACCCACCCTTGCACCATCAACAACACTGACCTTTGGCAGAGATGCAGAGAAAACAAAGAGATGAAAAACCGATAGTCTTTGGCAAGAGCCACCTCTTCTAATATATTTCACTCTATTTCTCCTTAAACAACGGCACGCATTCATATTCAGGCAGAGCTCTCAGGCCCAAATAATATTGGTAATATGTTGTATTTGAACTTTAACTTTCATCTCACTATATTCACTTGCCTTGCTAGGATGGGGGGTACAGGGGCTGCTTTTGCGGTGGAAGTTCTTTAGGGAAAAGCAGAGAACATTAATTGCTTCCTTGACCTTTAACTGAATGTGCCCTCTTGGGTCTCCTTGCAAACTCCTTGTAAATGCAGCACTTCTTTGACAAGTCACCTAAGGTATCAGGGATTAATAGATGTTAGAGTACACGGAATCCCAGGAGCATCGCCTAAAGTTCCAATCTTTGATATAAAAACTTTGCCAGTGAATATTTACTGCTACCAAACACATCTGTGACTTTGCACTTTCCTTTAGAGGTTAGTTGACCAAATTAGCAGCACTGTCCTAACAACTACGGTATAATAACAAATGACTCCTGGGTTTGTTTGCGGTTTGGTTTTTTTTCGTTTTTGGGGGGTTTTTTTTGCTGTCTTTCCAGATAAATAGAGCTAGTCATTTCCGGTTTTTCGTTTTTTGGTTTTTTTTAAAGAATGACATCTTTACTTCTCTAAGGAAACGAGAGTAAAGATATATATGTGTGGAGTTCCCTTTGTGGCTCAGCAGTAAATGATCCCAATTAGGATCCATGAGGATGTGGGTTCAATCCTCAGCTTGCTCAGTGGGTTATGGGTCTGGCATTACTGTGGCTGTGGCGCAGGCCAGCAGCTGTAGCTCCGATTCAACCCCTAGCCTGGGAACCTCCATTTGCCACAGGTGCAGCCCTAAAGAGCAATATATGAATATATTATGTAATCACAATGATTTACACCCCCCCAAATAACCTTCAAAGAGATTTTGTGAAACAATAACCACTGTAAATTGGATATATACTCTAAATGAACACGAAAATAACACTACCCATCATACGTGGTCACTTGAAATTAGTTCTTTACCTTGGATGACCACCTAGCCTACAGAAAACATTATCAGGCTGAAGAAAATATAACTGACCATGTTTTAAATTAGCATATTCTCTTTAGCATTTAAAGACCCTATGAATACCAACCATTCGGTAAGAAGTGATCCTCATAAATAATTGCATAATTTATAGTCAGGAATCAAAATATACTGAACTCAGCCACTTGAAATAATGTGTCAAACTGTAATACGTGGGGTTTTAAAAGCAAATGTGCACACATAAACAATTATGTCCATCTTAACACTTGGCTGTTTTTCAGCACTAACTTCTGCTTAAAGAGTCTGGGGAGACAATTTTAACAGTAATTGTTTAAATCAAAAGACGGGTTTCGTGTTTTAGCAATATCACCATTGCAAAGTCAAGGATAAGAGCTGACCAGGAATCTAATGGAAGGAGCTGCACTATTATGAGGTATCCCCAAAGATGCCTTGTTGTAATAAAAGCGGGCAACCTATGTTCTGACATAACATGCAAAGAGCAGACCTCTCCAAGGGTATGCTTAGTGATTTGTCAGTTATGGGATTGACTCTTGAGAAGTTGGTGAATGAGCAAATATTCTTTGATTTGGGGGTAAGATTTGAGGAGTAATATTCTCTGAAAATTAACAGCATTATCATACAGTGGGATTTAATTTACATTTCTGATGAATAATTTTTCCACACACATTCTGTCTTTGTCATCTAGCACTTAGGCCCCAGGACAAATAACTAAAACCAGGAAATATTACACAAGGTATGGAATCTTGGCTTCCCTACATGAAAAGCAGAAAACTTCTGGTATCTATACCTTGAGATAAAAGGTATCTACTATAATCTTAAGAGTATTATTTTATAAATGGACTTAATATTGAAACATAAATATTAAAACAGATTGTAAATAAAACATCATTAAGAAAGAATTACAATTATGTTGACATCTTAGGCTTATCTATTGTAATGCTTTTTGCTATTAAAAAAAAACTTCTTAACACCATTTTCCTGCTACTAAACTTTGCTGATAGCGGAAAAAAAAAAACAAAAAAAAAACCTAGCAGGTGCTCTTGTTCTCCAGAGAATTAAAAGGGTTTCAATTATGAAGAAAAAATTAGCAAGATCCTGCGACATTACAATGATGATTTTCTTAAGGGGAAGATTTGACAGTGAAATGACTTCCAAGGCTGGATTGCAGCAAGCTTTCAAAAATAGAGGCTCTGTCTGTATTCTTCTGTTCTATACTTTTAAGGTCAATAACAGCAATAATAAAAGGAAGGGTCAGATCACAGAAATACAGGAAAAGAAAAAAAAATTCTTTAATAGCTATGACAAGTGAATTTAAGCTTCCATTTGAAGGCTGTCATGAAAACCTGTCAGTGAAATTTAGAGTAAAAAAACCCTCAACTAAATGAAAGAGACTGTCACTCAACTGAAACTTCTATTCAAAGATGAGTGTCATATGCTTCTGAGAAATACCTAGAGAATTTTTTGAAAAGATGTTAAAGATATTTTCAGATTAGTGAATGGTCACATGCGAACCTGCAAGCCACAGTTCTGAATGCGTCAGCAAAGACAAGGTCTCAGGCTCTCCTGTGGAAACTAATTCCTGAGAAGTTTTCACAAATGGCTTTTTGTCTGGATGTCTGCTTAGCATCAAGAATATACAGAGGCCATAAGTTTAATCAAGTGGCTCAAATGATAACTACATTTACCACAGAAAGAAAATTCATTTTTTACTGAGACTGCTCAGGATGCAAATGGGAAAAAAGAGAACCACATTTAGTTGGACTCAAAGTTTGCTTCTGGGATCTTAGCAGGAAAAGACCACAACAAATGCCAATGAAGTGTGATAAATGCAATAAAAGAAATATTCCTGGAGTTCCTGTTGTGGTGCAGTGGGTTAAGAATCTGATTGCAGGGAGTTCCTGTTGTGGCACAGCGGAAAGGAATATGACCAGTATCCATGAGGATTCGGGTTTGATCCCTGGCCTCACTCAGTGGTTAAGGATCTGGCCTCGCCGTGAGCTATGGCATGGGTCATAGACGTGGCTGGGATCCTCTGTGCTGTGGCTGTGACGTAGGCCAGCAGCTGTAGCTCCGATTCGACCTCTAGCCTGGAAACTTCCATATGCCATGAGTGTGGCCCTAAAAAAGCAAAGAAAAAAAAAAAAAAGAATCTGACTGCAGTGGCTTGGGTCGCCGCAGAGGCACGGGTTCAATTCCTGGCCTGTCACTGCAGGTTAAAGGATCCAGTGTTGCCGTAGGTCACAGCTGCAGCTCAGACTCAATCCCACCTGGTAATTTCTATAGGCCATAGGTGCAGCCAAAAAGAAAAAGAAAAAAAATCAGGAGAAGCATCCTCAAGGAGGAGACATCAGAGCTGAGCTGGAGGGAAGAGGGAGGCTTCCAAGCAGAGAAGGGAGGAGGCCAGGCCCTAGGAGATGCAACACCCCCCAGGGTGTGTAGGCAGACTCAGGAGGACCGTGGAACTGGTGAACAAGCCGCTGTAGAAAATAAGCCTGAAGAAGCAGGCTTCGGTCAGACCTGCTGCAGGCAACGTTGACCTTGGTTCGACAGGGTGAGCAAGAGCCAATGAAAAAAATCGTAAGGACAGGAGCAGACACAGTCAAAGGTGGTATCTGAGATTTCACTTCTGGCAGCAGCAGCTGAGGCCACATTAGAAACTAACTAAAAGACTTACAATCATCTAGACAAAGACGCAGGAGGCTGAAGTGAGGGAGCGCCCTGGGTCTGGGAGCCAAGCGTCAGTGGTTGGCAGACCTCCCCTCAAGGGCAGCAAATGATGTTCACCTTTTTTTTTCTTTTTTGGGTTGCACCTCCAATTCGACCCCTAGCTTGGGAACTTATGCACATGGAGGTTCCCAGGCCAGGGGTCGATTCAGAGCTGCAGCTGAAAGCCTACTACACAGCCACAGCCACGCCAGATCCGAGCCACATCTGTGACCTATGCAGCAGCTTGCAGCAACACCAGATCCTTTAACCCACTAAGAGAGGCCAGGGATCAAAGCCACATCCTCATGGATACAAGTCAGGTTTGTAACCTGCTGAGCCACAGTGGGAACTCCCTGGCATCGGCTTCTTGAAGAAACCAAACTAACACAAGGCAGCATGGAAGACATCAAGTCAGTAGCTGGGGGGACAGATTTGGGAGTCACTGAGCCTCCGCCAGGATGAGTCTGCTCAAGGCTGCAGACCCTGAGGGGCCCCCTGTATTTTATGACGCATTGCTACCAGGCCCAACAGCTGCAGAGCAGCTGTTGGCAAGAGCAAGCAACAAAGATATTTGGAATAGTTAACGAGGCTGAGGTTTAGGCAGTTTAGATTCTAATGCAGCCTTAGAAACCACAGAGAGAGGAATGTTTAGCATCCACCACAGTCCTAACTTAAACTGTGTATTAATAAGTGACATCCGATAATGGTGGGGTCTTCAGGCCAGTGTGGAACTAGAAGAACTGGGCTGTGGGTTTGCTTCATCCTTTCCAAGCATGAGACACCATGTATAAAAGAGTTAGGACAGGAAAAGTCAATACCCTTCCGTGCTTGAGAACTGAGTGTTCTGGTTAGTGGAAGCCTTTCCAGCAAAATGCCATCTGACTCTGTCCCAGCAGCACACACTTAACCCCTTAGCACTGTGGCTGTGAATGTGGTTTTGTTTTTTTGTTTTTGTTTGTGTTTTTGCTTTTTAGGGCTGCACCTGCAGCATATGGAAGTTCCCAGGCTAGGGTCCGAATCAGAGCTGCAGCTGACAGCCGGCAACACGGGATCCTAGCCCCGTCTGCAACCTATACCACAGCCCACAGCAATGCTGGATCCTTAACCCACTGATCGAGGCCAGGGGTCGAACCCACATCCTCCTGGATACTAGTTGGATTCATTTCCACTGTACCGCAACGGGGACTCCCTGTGAATGTGTTTTTAAAGTTTCACCTGACCATACAGATGATTAGAAGCCTTGTTTGTTCGTGTTGTAAAATATTTCCATACTACTGTCTCCATCTTACCTTGATCTTCTTCCATATGCTTCGTAATTTGCCAACTTAACGTATGCACAGTTGAAGCCAAGCATTGTTACTAACGGCAATGATAATAATGCTATTTTGTTCATAAACCACACAGAAATTGCATCTTCATTCAAATCATCTAAACAGCTAGATTCTCTAACTGATGAGGACTTTAAATGTTTAGATTTGCAAAATTCGCTGCAGGAAAACTGTTCGCGTTTAAGCGCAGTAGGCTGCCAACACTGGGCACACACCCAGCTCTCTTGGCCTGAAGTATGCTCACCTGGGTAGAGGCCACCTGGTATGCCTTAAAAAGGAGAGAAAAAAACCCCAGGACTCTAGTCCTTAGAAAACATCTACAGTATGTAAAGGAAAGAGAGAATGAAGCCAAGAGAATTACATGTATACTACAACTGTTCTACCAAAACATGGTAATAATTCTCCTATCTATGTCAAGAACATATGTCTGCACTTTTTAGCTCAAGGCAATGGGGATCGTCTTATATGTAATCTAGGCAAAGCCAGATGTTTAGGATGATGTAAAACCAGTGGGTCAAGTCCAAATAACTCCATTGGTAATGGAATCCAACCTTAAATCCTCCTTACCACAAGAGAGAAATTACATTATGTATTTGCCCCTAATTAATACACCAGAGGGACCATACACAAAGCTAGAATTTTTTTTTATAGTCTAAAATCATCTTTCATGGAAGCATCGGTAAAAACTTACAGTTTGACACAAAACTCTTTGCATCACTCTTGCAATCTTCCTATCGGAATAGGAATAAGAAATCACAACCATGTATTTAGTATACAGCACTTGGGGAAAAACTATTCCATTTCTGCAGATTTTAAAAAAACCTCTAAATACCTAGCAAGTCTATATATTTGATTTATTATATGTCAAAACCATCTCTAACATACAATCAGGCCCACAGATATAGCAGGAGATAATAAAGATTATTAGATGGGGGGGGTGGGGAGATGCACTGAGGGTTTGGGATGGAAATGCTATAAAATTTGGTTGTGATGATTGTTGTACACCTATAGATGTAATAAAATTCAAGAAGTAAAAATAAAAATAAATGGCTTAAGGGACGGCAAGAAAGAAAAAGATTATTAGAGGTATTTACAGATTAGCAAACACAAGACAAACGATGATACACAGGTGGTAAAAGTCCTAGCTGTCTTTAAGACATTAGTGAACACTGAAAAGGTAACCATTTCTATTTTATTAGTTATTTTATCTTCTCAGAATTGCTGAAATTACAAGAAGAAACATAACATAATTTACCTTTTTGAGCTTCTGGATCCATTAAGCTATACATTGGTCTTTTCTTGATCATTTCTGGAAAATTAGGCAAATAATACATTAAAACACCAAATGGTAACGACTCAAAAATTATTATCTGTTAAGTGCTCTTGTATTTACCTAATCAAGATTAACGTCAAATATAGCAGAGAAAATTACATTAAAATATCTTATTAATAAGTCATGCTTTTAAAAAGACCATCGAAGCATTATCAAGTACAAACCCAAATCCTAAGTCAGAAATTTTAGAAGCTCTTAGAGAAAGAAAACACCTTCTTTACCAGAGACTAACTCGGTATCAGAAAGAAAGGCATCATCTTTACACTGACTAGTCAGGTGGCAATCCTAAAACTTGAGAGGTGATTAAAACATTAGGAGAGAATGGGTTTCATTCAGTGTAGTGAAAACCATAGCCCCAACCTACAACAGCAAGATGCCAAGTTCACCTGTTCTCATCCGTGGTCATCAGCACATCCCCAAGATCAAATAGCTCAACCACCAAATGGCTTTTTTGTGCAGCTTCCACTTTAGAAGAAGATCCACACAATCTCGGCAAACATTTAAAATGGAAGAAATTCCAGTGTTTTATGCCTCCCAAACAGAGCATAACCAGAGAATGAGCTTAAACGAGCTGTAATTCCAACTTGGGAAAATGACAACTCCATGTTTTGAGTTATTTAATAATCACTGTACTACCACGATTTTATACAGCATTCCTTTCTTCCAGGGCACCCCAAACACATTTCACAGCCCCCACTTTTTTCTTTACAATATGCCTCAGTAAATCAGAAGACAAATTATTTTTCCCTACAGCTTACGAACGAGGAAAATCACAGGTTAAGTTGCATTCCTGAGGTCACATGGCTAAACTGGAGCAAGAGTGATCACCCATCTTGTTCCCAATTTAGTTTCTCTTCCATTAAAGAAAGCAGACACGTGTCTGCCTGACGGTTGTTTATTAAATTGTAAGTCTGGACATACCTATATATACGAGTTAGCTGAGTTTCTAGAAGGTTAAAAAGTATCATCCGCAACTTTTGCTTTGCTGATGAGACCTCTGATGGTGCCTAAAAGGCGAGCACCAAAGCACACAGCTTACTACTGTACACACTGGCAGCCAGTCCTCACAGAGGTATCAGGATCCTGACAGCTGAGGCTTCACAGCCTCGGGTTATACAGCAGTGAGGCTGGAACGCCCATAAATAAGGGGGCTGAAGGAAATGGCACATGAGCGTCTCGTGAACACAGGGAGAGCCAACAGGTCCATGTTTTAACTTCAATGCCAAGGGTTATTTAAGAGGTCACAGCTATGACGTCCTGTGAAACGGAGACAACGTACTTTTCACATCACCTGTCTGGGTGTGAACTGTGTTTTTAGAATCCGACAACCATACCAGCATGTTTGAGAATGCGTGTGCAGCTGTGCATGCTCTGGGTGCAAGAATTAAATTACCCGATTCCTTCCTACTCAGACAGAATAGGAACGCTAAGAAGGTGTGTCACCTGTGCACCTGCTTGTGTGCATTTAGGGGTGCATCTCAGTGTACATATACATGTCCCTGATCACTGAAAATAGCCTGAATGAGAAGTTGTCATAGGTAAAGAAATTAAACAATACTGTAAAGAGCAAGTGTGGGTACAGCTTCTAAGAAATACTTCACATACCATGATATATATACCACCATGGATACATAACATAGCATGATGAAAGATGACTTTTTTTATTTAATGATTTTTATTTTTCCATAATAGGGTTTACAGTGTTCTGTCAATTTTCTACTGTACAGCAAATGACCCAGTCACACATACATATATATATATGTATATATATACTCATTCTTCTTCTCACATTATCCTCCATCACAAGTGACTAGATATAGCTCCCAGTGCTACACAGCAGGATCTCATCGCTTATCCACTCCAAATGCAATAGTTTGCAACTATTAACCCCAGACTCCCAGTCCATCCTGCTCTCTCCTCCCCGCCCTTGGCAACCACAAGTCTGTTCTCCAAGTCCATGAGTCTCTTTTCTGTAGACAGGTTCATTTGTGCCGTAAATTAGATTCCAGATATGTGATATTATATGGTATTTGTTTCTCTCTTTTTGACTTACTTCATTTAGTATGAGAGTCTCTGGTCCCATCCATGCTGCTGCAAATGGCATTATTTTGTCATTTTTATGGCTGAGGAGTATTCCATTGTGTATATATACCACATCTTCTTAATCCATTCATCTGTTGATGGACATTTAGGTTGTTTCCTTGTCTTGGCTACTGTGAATAGTGCTACAGTGAACATATGGGTGCATGTTTCTTTTTCAAGGAAAGTTTTGTCCGGATATATGCCCAAGAGTGGGATTGCTGGGTCATATGGTAGTTCTATATTTAGTTTTCTAAGATACCTCCCTACTGTTTTTCATACTTTACATCCCACCAACAGTGCAAGAAGGTTCCCTTTTCTCCACACTGTCTCCAGGATTTGTTATTTGTGGACTTATTAATGATGGCTATTCTGAATGGTGTGAAGCAGTACCTCACAGTAGTTTCGATTTGCATTTCTCTAATAATCAGGGATGTTGAGCATTTTTTCATGAGCTTGTTGGCCATCTGTTTATCTTCCTTGGAGAAATGTCCATTCAGGTCTTTTGCCCATTTCTCTATTGGGTTGTTGGTTTTTTTACTGTTGAGTTGTATAAGTTGTTTGTATATTTTAGAGATTAAGCCCTTGTCAGTTGCAGCATTTGACACTATTTTCTCCCATTCTGTAAGTTGTCTGTTTTCTTTTTGGTTTCCTTTGCTGTGCAAAAGCTTGTCAGTTTGATTAGGTCCCACTGGTTTGGTTTTGTTTGCTTTTATTTCTGTTGCTTTGGGAGACTGACCTGAGAAAACATTTGTAAGGTTGATGCCAGAGACTGTTTTGCCTATGTTCTCTTCTAGTTCTATGAGGTCACTTTAATACATTGTTCAAGAGAGAAAAAGGGGAGTTCCCTGGTGGTTCAGGGGTTAAGGACCTAGCATTGTCACTGCTGTGACTCAGGTTCAATCCCTGGCCCTGGAATTTCTGCATGCTGTGGGGTGAGTGCCTCCCCCAAATTATATAGAGATATATATTGGACAGGACTGGCAGTCTGGGTGCCTAATTTTAGTCAATCCTGCAATAATTAGCCTGTGATTGTAGGCATTTGCTTAGTGTGTTTCTTGGCCTCATCCATAAGACAGAAATATAAAAAGCACACAATATATATTTATGAAATGAATACGGTAGGTAAAAACGTTCTGGAAACTGCAAAGCCTTCAACAATGAAAACAATTATTCATAGGCCATTAATTCTGGGCAAAGGACACTCTCTCTTTTGTGAGTCTTTTAAAGATAAGAATAAAGAATTATTTGGTGAATAAAAATCACTTGCCTTTTTCCATGAGTTATTTAAAAGATCAAGAAACCTCAGTGCTGGATTTCTTAAGAGGCAGAATCCCTAAATCAATCATTTAAACTGCCACAATGACAATGATTATTTCAGTTACATCAAACTGTTTTTTAAAATTACATAGAAACTTTCACAAGTAGCTTGTAGCAGACCTCTGCTTCCGAGAACTAGAAAAGCAGATTTTAAACACACACACACACCTGTTAGAACACATCAGGCAGCTGCCAGGCAGCCAAGAATACCGTGCTTTTGCTGATTATTGGAGTAAAGAGGCTGAGAAGCCAAAGACACTAGGAAATAGGCCAGCAGAGCTTTAGGCAATCTCATAGAACTAGGGAGCCAACAGAATAGTGTTTGTAGCTGGCAAGGCAGCTAGGAATTGGGAGCCCAAAATCCCAGAAAGAAGGGACAGAGAAGCAAACACTAACTTTTCACTCAAGGTATTTTGCTCAGCAAGATGTTTAGGGCAAGATGCTAATTTTCCAAGCCATAACTGGCTAAAAACAGAACAAAGTTCAAAAGAAGAAACACCCCAGCAGTCAGTTGGTACCCTTGGAAATCTCCTTTACGAATGGAGAAAAATTAAGAGAAGGAGTTTTACCAAAACTGCAAATGAGAAGTTCCTATCCTGACACAGTGGGTTAAGAATCCGACTGCAGTCACTCGGGTTGCTGCAGGGGTATGGGTTAAAGGATCCAGCCTTGCCACAGCTGTGGCTCAGATTCAACCCCTAACCTGGGAACTTCCATATGCCACAAGTGCGGCCATGAAAAGAAAAAAGAAAAAAACTGCAAACCAGCTTTGAATCCACTTGGTGCTGATAGAGTCAGGTGATCCCCACCTAAGCCGCCTGCCAGAAAGCCTTCTGAAATCCTCTCCAGCGGAAGATGCCCCAACACCTACGCCTTTTTATACCCAATGTCCAGCACTCACTCAAAGTTTACTAGTCATACCAAGAAACAGACAACAGAAACAAATCCACAGGTAACCTGGATATTAGAGTTGTTTGACAGACTTTAGAGCAGCTGTAATTAAGATATTATAAAAAAAAATAGATGACCGGGATTACACCAGAGAACTGGAATCTATAAAAATGAGTCAAATAGAACTGAAGATACGACACATGAAACAAAGAGTTCAACAGATGGGATTAACAGCAAATGGGGAGACAGCTGAATAAAAGATTAATAGGCTGAAAAATAATTCTATAGAAAAAGGATCTGATGATTGCCATCCTAAGTCGGTCAGAGGTATCTCGACTTGCTTTGAATAATGATAAATTTGTTTGGTCTTAAACGTGCAACCTATTTTATAGGTAAAATATCACCCTAAATTTTGAATTAGAAGATCTGGGTTCAGGTCACAATGTTTTCCTACTAAAGGGGTGAATCTGGTCATCAGTTAACATCTCAAACCATATTTCTTCCCTTGGAGGGTACTCCTCGGGTGCAGGGCTAGGAGGGGAAAGGGTTATAACATCCAACTGTTCGGTAAATACGGTACTTAGGGAGTGAGCTGCTAATGGTTTTGAATATCCATTTTTCCTCTCTTTCTGGGTCCATAGCCCAGGTAGGGATTACAGATACAGAAAGAGTATTTCCTGCGTACTCTGAAGAATATGCTCAATGCAGTTCAACAGGATGGGGGCAGAAGTGAGTCTTCTAGTCACCTTTAACCTAAGACATGCTGCTTGCCAGCACTTTGGTTCTTTCCTCTTCCAGCAGGTTGAAATGCAGTTAGATGCAGCAGTGGCCCAGTACAGACCTGTCCAAACAAGGAGATGGCTGAACCTGGGACCCTGAATGATTTCAAGGTGCACAACTGCCTCACCAGCTCAGCTGGGCCAGACTGTTGACTAAAAATAATCTTTCAGCTTATATAGGGGAATGCATATAAGCATCTCTTTGCTATAGCAACCTAGCCTTTCAGCCCAGCTACTGTAGCACAGAACAAATATAAATTATCTGTTAAAGGCAACAAAATTAAATGTTAGCAAAACTACTGTTATTCTACCTACAAACACATATGCAGAAAACTCCCAACAATGCAGCTTTGAGAAATGAGAATAACATGTGAAAGTGAATGTCTCTCTCCTTAATCCCCCACAAAAAGTATTCTGCTTTAAATACCACCAGAAGAAAAAAAAAAAAAAAAGCATTTAAAAAAAAGATTCAAGTTTATTTATGTGGAAGTCAGTGTTGACTTCGGAAGAAAGCTGCTCAAGAAGACTAAAGCAGAAGACAGATTTCAAATTAGGAAGGAATAAATAACAAGCAAAGAAAAGAAGCAGCTATAGTCCAAGTATTTGAGAAGTTACCTGGAACGTAAATATAAATGAGATCCTTGAAAACAGCATCCAGGAGTCACTACCCAATTGTGGAAAGGTATTTATTTCCGTGGTGAAGATTTTCAACTATTTGAAGGCTGAGGGAAGGAAATCAGTAAAGCTGGAAATACCAAAGCTGCCAGAAAAGACACAGGTTGGGGGAGAGATCTCCCAGGCCCCAGAGCCCCAGCTCAAAGGAACTGTTAAAACCATCCTCAGACTGTTCTTCCCACTAAACACCTCGGCCTTTGGGGCTGCTACTGTGAGAGGTCTCAGCAGGGCCAATGACCAAGGAAGCTTGGCTGGGCCCCTGTTCACCAGAAGCCAGTCCTGGCGCCACTGGTGCCCCTGCAGCCCGGAGCCCCCACAGCCACTGACTCACAAGTCAGCTGGCCACCACAGCGCACCTTAAAGGCCAAACGTGGTGGGACACAGCCTGCATGCTCGCAGGTGGGATCCTGCCCCCAGGCAGGTTTCCTGGTGTGCTGTAACCACTGCGCACATGCTCTTCTTGGGCGTGCAGCCTTCGAAGCGGACACCGAGGAAGGGTGGGAGGGGAGAGGGGTCAGGTCTGCACCTAGTTGCGGGAGGGGAGCTGCCAACGTTGGAAAGAGAAATAAAGATGTCTTTCTTCCCGTCTAGGTTGGGAAGCCAAGGGGAACGCACATTGAGAGAGAGCACCCGTCAAAAGAAATCCTTTTTCCTTTTTTCGGTGCTGTCAGAGAGCATCAGACATCGTACAATAACAGAAACATGAACAGACAAAACCTGTGACAAGGAAAGAGTCAATGAAGTGGAAAACACTAGAAAAAGGTAACGGATTAAAAAACAACTGTCAAATTTAACATCCAAAAAAGAATGAAATAATGCCATTTGCAGCAACACTGGATGAACCTGGAGATTATCACAGGAAGTAAGTCACACAGAGAAAGACGAATAGCATGTGCGATCACTTACATGTGGAATCTAATAAAAAAATGACACAAACTTATTTACAAAACAGAAACAGACTCACAGACTTCAAAAACAAACTTAGGGTTAACAGTGGGGAAACGTGGGGTGGGGGATAACATAGGAGTTTGGGATCGACACACACACATCACTACACATGAAACAGATACGCAACAGGGGCCTGCCGTCGAGCCCAGAAACTCTACCCAATATTCTGCACTTGATCTTGGCCAAAAGGCCGAGCAGCAAACTACCCAATATTCTGTAACAACCTTTATGGGAAGAGAATCCAAAAAAGAATGGATGCGTGTATGTGTATAACTGAATCACTCTGCTGTGCACCTGAAACTAACACGACACTGTAAATCAACTACACTCCAAAATAAAATAAAAAATTAAATTCGAAATATTTTTAATTTCTTTAAAAAACCACATAACAAAGACTGTGCAGATACTTTAAATTTTATTATTTCCTCACAACAAATTCATGATGAAATGTTAAGCTGTACCCAATTCCAGAGAACACACGCGCATTTAGGTTTTCCTCTTTCTTCCTCTTGTACTTCCGCGTTTCCCCCTTTTCTTCCCAAATACAGACCTGGCCGTCACCAGGAGGGGCTTGGCCTCCTCTCCATCATCATCGCTGGAGCTGCTCGCTGCGGCACCTGCGTCTCTCTGGGGGGCAGGCGGCACGGCACTCCGAAAGCCTGGAGGGCTGGGTCCTGACCGTGCCGCAGCTGGTCCCTTCTGCCTGTCCGTGAAAGGGAAGCTTTCTGCATCCTCGCTCGATGAGGCATCGGACGACTGCGAGAGGTAGGCCTCCCCTAAAAAGCCACCACGTTCATGCTTGGAAACCGAAAGCCTCTTTCTTTTCGGGCTGGATGAGTCCTGCCATCGCTTCACTGATTCTCTCTTCTGGGTCTTCCCTTTGGCCTCATCCAGAAACTCAGAGTCCTGTGCCATGGCAACAGAAGCTGCTTCCATCTCACTGGCTGCTTCTTCTCTTTCTTTTCTCAGCATACACGTCACTGCTCTGTTAAGTCTCTGGCTCTTAATGCCCTTAGCCTCCTGTCTTTCCTGCTGAGCTAATCTAAAGAAAGAGTCAATGCGGAGCTGGGTCTAAAAAATGAAATCAAATAATAATAAATCAGACAAGTAAGTAAACTTTCCAAAGCAGATCAGAGAGCCCCACCTTGACTGTTGGCACTGGACGGGAGGAGTTCTTCGGAAAATGCTAATTCATCCTCTCTCAAAAGTTCACCTCTCCCCAGTGAATGACTGGCAGTAAAATGGACTTTCAAGATCACCCCTGAAGCAGTGCTGGTACCACCTCTGTCAATGGAGTCCTCCAGGCACACATCAAGAATGAAATCCCTTCTTCAGCGTTTAAAGAGTTAAATATTTTTCAGGGGCCAGATAGAGCATCTTCTTTTATTAGAGGGACATATTTCTTGGGGTCTGTTTCTAAGTTCTACTCTTCCCTTCTTTTAAAAACACTATCATCATATGACACCTTTAGGAGGTAATCTCACAGTATTACATACTAGGAGTCATAAGAAATAGTCCCAGAGTTCCCGTCGTGGCTCAGCGGTTAACAAATCCGACTAGGAATCATGAGGTTGCGGGTTCGATCCCTGGCCTTGCTCAGTGGGTTAAGGATCCAGCGTTGCCATGAGCTGTGGGGTAGTTCGCAGACGCGGCTCAGATGCTGCATTGCTGTGGCTCTGGCGTAGGCCGGTGGCTACGGCTCCGATTAGACCCCTAGCCTGGGAACCTCCATATGCAGTGGGAGCGGCCCAAGAAATGGCAAAAAAAAAAAAAAGAAAGAAAGAAAATAAATAGTCTTGACTTTTGTTCAGCAAATTCACTTTCCAGAAGACAGTCTTAAAAAACAGTTACATTTGGGAAAAGTTAGATGCCTCATGGTCATCATCACAGCATTACATATGAAAACTTGAAAATCCAAGGTTCACGAAGTGAAGTAAACTAATTAAGTTAAATCTCTGATGAAATGCAATCTGGCCACTTGAAACAATGAAAGCTATGCAGTATACAGGAAAAAACAAAAAACAAAAAACAAAACAAAAAAAAACTTGCCTTAATGGAGTTATTTATATCAAATTGCACTTACGTATGATAAAAAAATATATGTGGGAAGAAGGGGAAAAAGAAAATAGACCTAATTGTCAACATCTGTGTTAGACGAAGCAAACAATGAGTAACTCTTTTTTTTTTTTTTTTTTTGTCAGGGCCGCACCAGTGGCACATGGAGGTTCCCAGACTAGAGGTCAAATTGTAGCTGTAGCTGCTGGCCTAGGCCACAGCCACAGCCACGCCAGATCCCAGCCGTGTCTGTGACCTACACTACAGCTCACGGCAACACTGGATCCTTAACCCACTGAGCAAGGCCAGGGATCGAACTTGTGTCCTCATGGATGCTAGTCAGATTCGTTTCTGCAGGAACTCCCAATGAGTAATTTTAATGCATTTTTTTCGCTAATTTTGTGGAAATAAACTAAATATTAACTTCTACAATGAAAAGGGAGAAAGGTATTACAACAAAATTTATCTGAAATTAAGGAGTCATCAGTCACTAAGCCAATTAGTTTTCCTTGTTGGTTGGTGTACATTACCAGTACAGAAAGTCAAACAGGAGTTCCCGTCGTGGCTCAATGGTTAATGAACCCGACTAGTAACCGAGAGCTCTCGGGTTGGATCCCTGACCTCGCCCAGTGGGTTAAGGATCTGGCGTTGCCATGAGCTGTGGTGTAGGTCGCAAATGTGGCTCGGATCCCACGTGGCTATGGCTGTGGCGTAGGCTGGCGGCTACAGCTCCAATTAGACCCCGAGCCTGGGAACCTCCATATGCCATGGGAGCAGCCCTAAAAAGCAAAAACCGGAGTTCCCGTCATGGCGCAGTGGTTAACGAATCCGACTAGGAACCATGAGGTTGTGGGTTCGGTCCCTGCCCTTGCTCAGTGGGTTAACGATCCGGCGTTGCCGTGACCTGTGGTGTAGGTTGCAGACGCGGCTCGGATCCCGCGTTGCTGTGGCTCTGGCGTAGGCAGGTGGCTACAGCTCCGATCCAACCCCTTAGCCTGGGAGCCTCCATATGCCGCGGGAGCGGCCCAAGAAATAGCAAAAAGACAAAAAGACAAAAAAAAAAAGCAAAAAGCAACCAACCAACCAATCCTTAGGGACTTGTATTCTATTTTAAGTAAGAATCCCAAAGTCGGAGTGAATACGAAAGGATGTCAAAGTTCAGCCCTCAGAGTGATACTGGAAAATGAAGACAGAGTCCAGTTTTCCCATTTTCTGTTTTCCTCTGTTCTCTAAAGTACATTTTAAGATGTGTCTTACATGCCCTAAAATAAAAGAGTAACTAGTCTTTAACAGCTGGCCCTCACAGCCTTCCTAAATTTATTCTCTATCCTGAACTTAGGAAAAGAGCTGCCACGATTACCTGCTGAGCATTCAGTTGCTTTAATACTGGAAACAGAGATTCATCTGTCTTCGTCCTGTTCCAGCCAAAATACCGCTGACAAAATATGCAGGCAGTTAAGACTCATACATGTTTTTCAAGATATTTAAACAAATAAGAATAAAAAGATCCAAAGAACCCACCCTGATGCCATTCCCCCCATCTCCAAAGACATTTTCATATTTATAAAGACTAAAACGGTAAAGCAGAAGAATAACAAAGCAAGTAACTCCAACACAACCATCTGGCACTGTGCACTTCTCCGCAGAAAACAAAAGAATCCACTCCCCTTTTAACATCGAAACCTCGTGACTATAAAAAAGGTTAATCTAGAATAAAAACAGACTCCTGATACCGCATACACTCCTGTGAGAGAAAAAGACGTAGTTAGAGTAACACGATGGAAAGCTTCAAAATACCTCTCCAAACTCTTATTTAAATCTGAATAAAAGAACAGTCATAAAAAGAACAAAACTAATAATCCTTTCTATTCTTTCAGGATGAATACTTCAGTGTGTTGGCGTACCTCCGAATGCTGACCACCACTTATTTCAAATAAAGAGCCTCTTTAAAACTAAAGAGACGATTTGCAGCAACTCAAACATGGAGGCAACCCAAGCGTCCATGGGCAGATGAACGGATACACAAAAAGGGGTCTGTCCACAGCAGGGAATGTGATTCAGCCTTAAAGGAAGGAAATCCTGACCTGGATGCTACAGCTTGGATGAACCTTGAGGATATGCTGCTGAGTGAAATAAGCCAGTCACAAAAAGGCCTACACGGTGTGGTTCCACTTACAGAAGGTGCTCAGAGGAGTCGCACTCACACCGACAGACAGCAGAATGGGGGGAGCCAGGGCCTGGGCAAGGAGAGTGAGGCATCACGGCTTGATGGGTACAGAGCTTCAGTTTTACAAGACAGACAGAATACGGGGATGAATGGTGGCGACAGTTACACAACAGTGCGAATGCATTTAATAACCACGGAGTGGTGCCTTGGGATGGTTCAGATGGTAAGCTTTATGTTATGTGCATTTTGCTACCAAAATAATAACAACAATAATAATAACAACAACGCTAAAGAGGAGGGAATGAAAGGAGCCTCGGAGATAATGGCATATTGGGGAAAAAACTGATCTGGGTTCACGGTGCAGAAGTTTTAAACCCAAACCCCTGAGGCGCTGGTGCTCGTGTTTCGGGAAGGGTTAGGATACTCTCGAATCTTGTCGAGGTCGGGGGTGCCCCACAGGAAGGCCCCCCTGGAGTCGTCCACCACCGGCCTGAGGTAGGCGTCCGCCACGGCCGGGTTAGGGAAGCCAGGGGCGAGCTGCAGCTTGCGTAACTTCTTTTTCACTTTGGTGTCATAAGGATTAGGTCTTAGCTTCTGATTTTTTTGAGCTTCATGCCACCACTCTCTATAAGGCAAAGGAAACGAGTCTCCGTGAGGCAGTGAGACCTGAGAGCAGATGCACTGCGGATAAAGAGCTCGGCAACATCTGGGGACATAAACTCAAGGGCCAGCTCCAAAGCGCGGTGTGCCTGGCTTACCCGAGAACAGTGCTGTCATCTTCTGTGTTATTAACCCAGCACAGGATGACGGCAAACGCTGCCTGAAAGCGGACTCCGGGCTCGGCACCGTGTTAACCACTCTACACACAGTCCTACCTTTGTCCTCACCTCACCGACGAGGAAACCGACCTCCAGCAGGAGCCACTTGCTCAAGACCGCAGCTGGGGTAGCTACACTCTCCCCGCAGAGCCCACGCTCATAAAAAAGGCACAGCTCCCCCGGGCCTCCTCAGCGGCAAAACGATGTGATGTGCCCATAAGACTTACCTCCAGTGAACGACAATAAGGAACCCAAGAATACTGAATAAAATGTAAAAATGCCAAAAAGATGGTAAATTTTTAAAATACAGTATATACCTTTACATCAAGTCTGATCCCAATAAGGAAAAAATGCATACATGTGGACAAAGAGAGAATAAACAAATGGGGATGTTTAAAATAAAAAAAAATACTAACAGTTATTATTTTATTGTATGTTCTAGGCAAGCAGACAGGTTAATTTTCTCCATGTTTTATTCCTTTTTCGGTTTTTCCATCATGAGCCTAAATGACTCTGGAGGCCTAAAGATGGCCACCCATTCTTGGAGCCTCCACCCAACAAGAAGTGGGGCCCATGCCTCCTGCCCTTGAGCCGAGCGGGCTCTGTGGGTGAGGAAGTGACACTGTGCCAGGCCTTCGGAGACTGCCCTTTCCACTTCCTGTCTTGGAGTTATTTGCCTGGGAAGCAGCCGACCCGCTACGAGGAAGCTCCAGCTGGTAAGAGGGTCCAAGGGCCCCCGCCCCCAATGCCGGCTGGGCTCCTGGTCACAGCACCACTTGCCGGCCACAGGAAGCCAGCTCAGGCGGCCCCTCCAGCCCAGCAGAGGTGCCCCCAACACACATGCAACCAGGGGAGACATCCCTACATGGCCTGATCAAACTGCAGAGTCAGGAGCAAAATCTGTGACAGCTGCTGTTTGACCAAGGTTTACAGTGGTTTGTAATGTAGCAATCAATACACAACCACAAACTTTATACAATCAGGATAAACGAACGGCATCAAAGTTAGAAAGGTAACCAACCATAACCCTTTCTGATCTATGCATTCGGCAGAACCTAAAACACCCTGCATCTTGTGCTCCACCGCTTCACACACTCTTTAGTCTTAGGAACTGCCTCACAGACTTGCTCTCTGCCAGTGCGGTGCCTCGCCAGTGCGGGAGTGCCACCTAGCGTGTAAAATCCTAACTGCCATCTTCCCGAAGGATCACAGCCCAAAAAGGAAAAAAGAGATCCATCTTCATCAGTGTCATCAGTCAGCACAACACACTGTAGGCTCATCAAACCAAAAGGATCACTCTCCTTAGAGCAAGAGGGCCAGGCACTTAAACATGAAAGATGGCAGAGCTCCCCCAG
Organism: Phacochoerus africanus; assembly: GCF_016906955.1. NCBI lineage: Eukaryota > Metazoa > Chordata > Mammalia > Artiodactyla > Suidae > Phacochoerus > Phacochoerus africanus. Next base: position 70,762,123 of record NC_062556.1, on the reverse strand, counting down.
TGGCACAGTGGGTTAAGAATCCAACTGCAGCAGCTGGGGTTGGACCCTGGGCCAGCGCAATGGGCTAAAGGCTCTGGCATTGGTGCAGATGTGGCACAGGCCACAGCTGCAGCTAAGATTCAATCCCTGGCCTAGAAAGGTTCATTTGCCACGGGCATGGCCCCCAGAAAAGATTTTTTTTTTTTTTTTTGCCTAGAAGATGCCATCACAACCTATGTATAGATTTAAAACCACTGAATTGCACTCTTTAAAGGAGTGAAATTTACAGTGTACCAGTGATGTACTTTTTTAATGTCATCAAGGGGCAACCTCAGGAAAGAACTCCTTTCACAGTCATACTCACAACTAGCACCATCTCGGCATCCCCGAAAGTGAGAAGTGTCCCCAAGGAGAGCACAGCCCTGGGTTCCAGACGAAGGAGACGCCACCGCTGAACACATCACAGGTGCCCACGGGCAGCGGCTGGTCCGGGCATTTATTCCTGAGCCCTCTCTGGCCGACCTCCCTCAGAACACTGGGCACCACAAGTACAGGCATGAGGGTGCTTCCCGTCACCCCAAGGCCTGGGAGCTCCCCGAGGGCACAGCTTGTGACTGGGTCATCGCTCCTGCTCCAGCCGAGCACGCTGTCAGCACACTGTAGTTACTCAACAAAATCTGAATGAATGAAACGCTGACTTCGACACTCCCAGGAAATCCCACAGGACTAGATCTCCTTAAACTTGGGTAAGCCTGGCTTATCCTCTTAAAAAACACTGTCCCTGATTTCAGCAAACTCTAGAAAAGGAAAAACAACCTTTAGTGCCCCAAACAATACTGCCTCTTGTTTTCTCAAGGAACAATGATTTGTGACAATCCAGGATACAAATGGACTGTGACATAAATAACGTTATAATATGGGTATTTATATACATAAACATCTGAATTGAAGAAATTAACAAAGAACTTACGAGAATTTTAGGAGAGGTTCCAGGCCATGTCCAGGGAATTCGTTGAGAATTTCCATGGCTGTAACACAACCTACAGTTGGTATTCCTTCTGTATAATCACTTCCAAGTAAATAGGCCAAATTTATTAATTTGTTCCGGTCCAATCCTATACAAGTAAAAATGATTAGATATTTTTAAAATTTTTATTTAAAAATTGTTTCATTAATTATTAACATTTCTAAACATCATGAAGACAACATATATATACATAAATTCTCATCCAATATCCAAAGATTATTTCTTTTACTATTCGAAATAAGTTCTTTAAACGGCACCGTGTTAGAATCTTGCAAGGCTTCTCCAGCCTCTCGGCTCTGAACGCCACATAAACTCTGACCCCCACACTCAGCTCTCCCCGTTCTCTGAACCTGAGTCACACACTCAACTGTGGCCTTAGCACCTCCACTGGGACGTGCAGTGAGCATCTCAGAAACAGCCCCCAGCCCCAGATCTTCACACTCCCCCAGGGCCACCTGCTCCTGCCCAGACTCTCCTCTCATTACAGGTGGGGTCGTCCCGCCTGGTGTGCGGGAGGGGCCATCCTTGACCCCTGCTCTCCGCGCGCATCACAGCACACGCGACCCCACCTGCTCTTGGTCCCTCCCCACCTCTGGGTTACCTCCTGCCATCCCTCTCCTCATTCCCTCGCACTCTGCCCTCCTGCCTGGCCTGCCGTCACAAAGGACTCCGGCTGGGGACTGATTTCCTCTCAGTCCCGGAAGCTAGAAGTCAAAATCGAGGGGTCGGCAGGGCTGGTCTCTGAGCCTCTGTCCTGGGCTGGCAGGTGGCTGTCTCTCCATGTGACCACACATGGCCTTCCCTCCATGGCCTCATCTCTTCTTAGAAGGACCCCGGTCAGGCTGGATGAGGGTCCACCCTGACGACATCATGGAACCTTGGTCACCTCTTTAAAGACGCTATCTTCAAACACGGTCATATTCTGAAGCACAGGGGATGAGGACCACAACACCTGAATTCAGGGAGGCACAATTCAGCCCTTAACTACCTTCCTGCTCCCCTAGAACACACCAAGCGGGCTGCTGCCTCAGGGCCTCTGCACATGCGGGCCTCCTCGTCTGACAAGCTCAACCCCGAGGCATCCATCCCCAGCCCGAGCTTCCTCTCTCCTTCAGGCCCCCGGCCTCAAAGGTACCTGCTCGTAGAGCCCTTCCTGACCAGAGGACCTGCCCTTCCTGGGCCTGCACGTCACTCTCGCCTCTCTTTTACCGCTTTATTTTTCCACATGGCTCACCCCACCGTCCAGTTATGATTTATGTATTTATCATTTGTTTCTCCTGCTAGACTGTTTCATTCTCTGCTGTTTCCCCATCTCCACTGCCAAGAACAACAACGGGCACATAGGAATGACTCAGTGTAATCGCTGGCTGAACAGGAGGAGGAAGGTCACTGCCAGAAACAAGAGACGACCGGCCAGGAGGCTTGGGACCCCAGCAGGAGCTACCCCGCCACCTTCCACTCACGCTAGACAGCTCGGGAAGCCAGTCAAATGTGACAGGGTCTGAAGACTAAAACTGCAGAAAGCGTCTAAGCATTCCTAGGGTTTTGATTCCTTGATTCTAAATTAAAAATCCTGTTCTTCTACAGAAGCAAAAGACCACATATAGAAAACCCTGTCGAGATCCACCGTTTCCAGCAATGCATCACTGGTGCCTTGGAAAGAAAGAATTCATAACACAAACGCTGAAGGAAAATTCCAGAAAGTAACCGTACTCTGACGTCTCACCTAGTTGGTTGTGGAAGTCCACGTACTGGTAATACTCTACAAACTTGTTTTTATTGAAGAAGTTTTTATAGACGTGCCGTGCTCCGAACAGCCAGATGTCACTGTCATCAGTGATGGTTCCAGACGTTTGATCGCTCAGGTCCAGGATAGCGCACTGAGCCTCTGCTTCCATGGGAGCCTCGATGTAGGGGATGCCGAACAGGCGGAGCAGCTCCTGAGGCGCGACAGGCACACACAGAACCCCCGCTGGCACCCAGCACCGGCCTCAACCCGGAGGCGGAAGCACGACTTAAACACAATTCAAGGCCCATCCCTCAGGTAAAGACAGCAGTAGGCACCGGTCAGGGAGGCCCAAGCTGTCCACCTACCTGGCTTTCTAGAAACATCTGTCCTGTCACGGTAGCGGCGACCCGTTCCTGCTGCTGTTTTTGAGCTTTCAGGGAATGCTGCTGTGCTAAAAGGTCGCTTTCCAGACTCGCCAGCTCCTCCTATAAAACGATTTCCTTTGTAGATAATTACATGTAAATTACCCAACTCAGTTCCTTTGCGATAGACATTCGCCTGTGTGTAGCCTGACTGAAATGACCAACAAGGCTTTTCTCCTCAGGAAGCTTTCCGCTTGGATTTCTGAGCACGTCTGTAATATCCTCAGAGTTCCCTCCCTACTCACACGCGCAGTGGGCACCATCCCAGCCCGCAGCCTCCCCAGAAAAGGAAGGAGGAACGCGGGGATGCGCGCAAACGGCTAATAAGCATTCGGCCCGAAACTCCTGAAAACCCCGAAACTACACAACTTGGCTTCCTTCGCAGTAAGTGAAAGCATGCCGGCACGTTATTACCAGATCGATGTCCTGCCATTCATTGGGCGAGCCGCCTGCATCTCTGTCCCTTTCTTCGTGTGGCTCAATCCCCACAGCCTCACTCTCAGCGCTGCCTCTCGGGAGGCCCTCGGAGTCACCAGGGGCTCCCTCCTCAGGTCCTGTCGGCTCGTCCTCAGCTGGTCCAGGGGGAGGGCTGGACGCTTCGTGTAACTCAGCTGGAAGCTCATCACTGCTGTCTATACTCTGCACTTCAATGAAACTCCCTGTACCAAAATAATAAGGTCACTTTATCCACAACTGAAATATTGAAATTACCCTGAAATCATCCAGAGCTTCCCAGAGTCCCCTGGAAAATGTTTTACCCTAAAAGAAAAGACCTGCATATAATAGAAAACATGTAAGAGTAGTACACTGTTGTTAAATACATTCAGTACTAAAGGCCTACAACTTCAAAACAAGCCTTTTCAATTACATATCGTGGCACTCTCTTTGAAATTAAAAACCAATCTTTCAGAGACTTGCATATTTGCTTTATACAAATGTGTTCTCTATGTTAACTTTTATTTTTTTATTTTCTTTGTCTTTTCTAGGGCAGCACATGTAGCAATATGGAGCTTCCCAGGCTAGGGGTCTTATCAGTGCTGTAGCCGCAGGCCTGCACCACAGTCACAGCAACGCAAGATCTGAGCCGAGTCTGCGACCTACACCACAGTTCACAGCAACGCCAGATCCTTAACCCACTGATCGAGGCCAGGGATCGAACCCGCAACCTCATGGTTCCTAGTCAAATTCATTAACCACTGAGCCACGACAGGAACTCCATTCTCTATGTTAACTTTTAAAATTAACGGGTTTTAAAATCCACAGAGAACATTGAGATATGTAAACAATCATGGAGGCTGTTAACTGTGTTTTGATGCTATTTCACTATGAACACAGTGAAGAATAAAGCTGTGACTTAGTAAAAAGAATCCTGGATAAGGACTCAGAAGAAACAGCTGTCCCTCCTCCACTTTCCTTCCCTGCTCTCTAGATATCTTTTCTTTTCTGTAACAAGTGTGTACTGATTCCCTGCCTTCACTTTCCGTGGAGGAGGCTGGGTCTGAGGACACACTCAGGTCGCAGGGGGCTGGGACCAAGGAGACAGCCAGTAGGATGGGAAGACGGTTACAAATACAGAGTGAGCAAGTAAGTAAATACATCGAAGGCAATGGAAGGGTCCTCACTGTTAGAAAGGGATATTATCAGAAGTCAGAGCCTAGAGTGAGGCTCATGATGCTGGACTGGAACTGCAGACACGGGTGTGAACTCATGGGCATGTGCATGGCCCCACTAACAGGTGCCAGGGCCGGGATTCAAACCCCATCCGACTGGCCCCAGAGCTGGAGCTGCTCCATCTACACTCCACTGCTCTGTCCACGCTCTTGTCATCTCTGCAGGAGAACTGAAGCAAGAAGACAGCATGTCACCCTCCCCAACCTCGGTGGGGACCGCCCTGGTAACTCAACTTTTAGCCATTCTACACGTGTCCAAAATTACCACAAAAAACACTACTGAAAGGACTTATTCTGGGGTCAGAAGTAAATTTTAGTGAGTAGGCAATTTTGCAAATATGAAACTGCAAATAATAAGGAAGAACTGTATGAAGAGTGCATAGGTACAGATATATAATATACCTGTGTATGTAGAGGGCACCAGAGACAGACAATGAGAGAGCTGTGCTCAAGCTAGTGGGGTAAGATGCCAGCCACTGAGGTCCCGGGTGAGGGAAAGACAATGGTTTGAAATATTTTTTCAGCTTTTTAAAATCTGTTAATTATTCCTAAATAAACAGTTCAAAAATTAAAGGAAATCTTCTTTACCTTCTCCAACTAGGGCATGTGGTCCCTTTAAAAACAGCAACAACAGAAGAATGGCAAAGCAGGCAAGGTCAAGATTCCACTACTGGCTGTGTGTCCTTGGGAGAGTCCCTTGACCTTTCTGGGTCTCTGGTTCATCACCTGAACAGAGTGGGGTGTGGGCTACACTAAAGTCTCTCTCGGATCCTGCAGACACGAGGTCTACTTTCATCTCGAAAGAGCATGAGCACCTACCGTCAGATTCACTTTCTTCAGAGTCGTTTTCCATTGGTTCCATGGTCTCTGGAGCTGAAATTAAACCCTGGCCTGCAGGTTCAACGACCTCACGTTCTTGGATGGTTTTCAGGAAATTCTCATGCTCCCTGGCATTAAGTGAGGCCACTTTTCCTAAGTGACTCACTGTCTCTAAAGGTTCACCTGGCGTGTTCCTGGATTCCTGCAAGCTGATGGCACCGCCAGCTTCAGCAGCAGGGGTTCTCTCATGTTCTGTCTCATCATCACTTGAAAGAACAGAGGTATTGTATTTATTCTCAGGCGGAGGAAGAGCTTGTTGTAGCTCAGGCACTTTGGTGTCCGTTTCATTCCTTGACACAGAACTGGGACTTGCGGGAGGTGTTGGTGTCACCTCTGGGCCACTCTGGAGCCCGGGTGCAGCCCCAGGCAGCACCACCGTGGTTCCTAAAGCAACCAGATCCTTTCCATCCTTAACTGGAGACTCACGGCTTGTCTGAAGGGCTCCCTCCTCTGGGTCAATCAATGGGATCTGTTCTCCTGGAACGCTGGATTCGCTGCCTTGACGAAAGCCAGCACCCAGTAAAGGAGCCGGGGCCGCCCGCTCACGGTCGCTCTCGGCGCTGGACACACGCGCCCCAGCGAGGCTCACACAGGCTGAATGAGGTGCCCCTGTCAACAGCGGGGCTTCTCCGTCTCTCGCTTCAGGCCCTTGGTCGGTTTCCTCATCAGAGCTGCTCGCCAGCAGTTTCCTTGGTTTTCTGGCCCCTGCCCCTCTGGCCTGCTGGTGGCTGCCCTCTCCATCACTGTCCTCGAGGGCTCTCTGGATGGCCAGGAGAGTCGGCGGCGACACAGAAGCCTCGCGGGCAGCAGGCATGCTGTCCCCATCACGGCGCCCCGCGGCCTCGGCCTCGGCCTCCGGCTCCTCCTCTGAGCTGCCTCCCAGCAGCGCGGCCTGCAGGGCCCGTAAGGTTCTCGGGGAGGGCGGGGACGCCCTGGGCTCCGCGTCTGGGGTCAGTGTTTCACCCGGAGAGGACTTCGCGTCAAGAGAGCTGCTGTGCACGGCACTGGCACTGCCGGCGGGAAGAGACGCCGACGCCCCTTGGTCCGCTTTCTTAGCTTGAATACCTTGAGGAAAAGGAAAAGGGGCTCACTCTGTGCCCTGACGCGGGGACAGCGCGCTTCGGGCCAGAGGAGGGAGAGTCCTGGGTCTCTCACGAAGTCACAAATTTTCATGCAATCAGCAGCTGAGAGTTCATTTTGAACTGGGCTGATGCAACACTAGTTAATACATTAATAGCTATATACGTTTATTACTGCCTTCAATTAGGAGTCATATTATCCGGGAGGATAGCTAGAAGTTGGAGGCATGACATATCTTTGGTTTTTAATCATCAAATAAGTGATGGTACCTAATACCTTTGATCAAGATGTAATGTGAAGTATCTTCGGAGACCACTCTCCTTGATTCCACCTCCTTCAAAAAGCCCCCTTCATCTTCATATTGCCTTTGGATTTGTCCTGAATGTTGTTGATTCATTTCCTTCTGGACATTTTCTATGTGTTGATTTAGATAGTTTTTTTTAAGCAAGCCTTTGAGCTGGTACTGAGAAAAGTCATTGGATTCCTAAAGTAAAAGAGGTAAACAATTATTTTTATATTAAATACGGATAACAGCCCATCTTTTTCCCCCCACAGAGGATAAAGAACAGGTGATTTTTTTCATTGGTGGTATTTTTACACTAGAAGAAAAATTTGAATAGTAGGGAAAAGCTGTAATTACCTTGTTAAGGAATAATCCTTCAAATAAAAACAACTGGCAAACGAAAGGAAATCATGGATCCTGTTTATGATTTAATCTTTTACTCAAAAAAAATTTATTGAGTATGTCATACATGCCAGGCACTGTGACATTTTGATTATGGCTTAACAGACAGAATATCCTTCAGGAAACACCGGAAGTGCCCAAAGCAGTTCTAGGTCCAGAAAAGACACATAGTAATTCACTGAAATCACAGCTATTAATAATACTTAACATGTATAAACCACCTCCTGAGTAACACTTCTTCTTCTAAGGGTTTTTATATATATTATCCCGTTTGATTCTCAGCCACCGATGAGACAAATGTCATTACCTCCACTCCACATGTGAAGAAACTGAGACTTAAATAGCATAAATAACCTGTCTAGAGCTACATGGCTAGTAAATGGTAGCTCCAGAGTCAAAAGCAGTTGCCAAGCCTTGTGCTATATTGCTTCTATTCTTATTGGGACTATTACTCTTACTACTCAGCAACATTACTGTTATCGATACTGCATTTGCCCAACGTACGGATAACACAAAGGTCCAGCCTGTGACCGAGTACTTTCCGTAGCTACCAAAATGACAGACCCAATGAGCTTGCACCACCCTGCCCTGGCCCACTGATGCTAGAGGCTCTGTGGTGGCAGAAAGAATAAATGGAGCAAATCATCAGAGACTCTCTCCCTCTCTCCCTCATCCTTCCCACTGGTGTTTACATAATCCAAATTCCATTTCCTCAAAGACCAGCCAGAGATCCTTTTACACTCAAGAAAGAAAATGCTAGATTGACAGACTCCGCCTGGATTTTTCCCCTGAAATGAGAATAAATTTACTTTCATTCTTTGTTTATCATTTCTGTACACCTTAGCATCTTCCTATGTTCACATTCTTCTTGGAAAAACAGAGAGGAGTGATGGGAAAAGAAATAGCTCCTGCCTTTTTCATATTTTTGGTATTAAGAAATGTTCAAAAATCTATTGAAAAAAAAATCTACTCATTAGGAATAGAAATGCTACAAACTTTATGTTCTGTCCGTAACTACGGTGAGCTGAAGGAGAACAATGCTACAACAAATAGGCTCTAACAGCAGAAAGGAACCCAGAACTCATTCACCAGCCGAAGACAGTCATCTGTGCTGCAGCACGAACGGGAGACGCACACGACGGAACCCAGCTGCACACATCGCCCTCTCCTGGGTGTGATGGCTGTGAAGCCCCCATGAGATGCTCCAAGTTGAGACACTTACCACTAAATTCCCTACTACCACTGCCCAGAAAGAAAAGACCCACCTGCTTTTCTAGGGCTGCAGAGCAAGAGGTACCTGGAATCTCAAGTCGGCACAGGCTCTTCCACTGTGATTAGGTTCTGTATTACTGTGAACAGTCATCACGTAGAGTGTGGGTTAAAACAACTTTTACGAACTCATCGACAACTGAACCACGAAGCGCACACTGGGCACTTGCTGTGTGGAAGATACTGAGCTAAGTGCTGAAACTACAAGAGGTGAGCGAGGTCGGCATAGCTGGGTGCTACGAAGCCAGAGGTGCTTAATTTGTGATGTGAACACAGAGCAGAAGGCAAGACCTGGCCTCCCTGGAAAGTCAAGAAAGGCTTCTTTGAGTAAGTATGCCTAAGTTCAAACTTATAAACACATGACGCTGCACAGGCTCTCCGAGATACACAAAGGCTGTTCACTGGACACGAGCATCGTGTAAGGAACGCTTACCAATTTTTTCTTTTTTTCTAATGCAGAATTCTGCTGACATTCTTAATTCTAAACATTAATGTGCTGTTGTATACGTCACCTCTGGCATTGGTTCAAATAATGTTCTTCTTCGCTTGGTAAATTCTTTCATATCAGTCAAGATTTCATGCTTTATTTCAGGGGGCAGGCTGCTGAAGTCTTCAGACTCAATATCCACTGCTTGAGGATTATGAAAGAACTCTTCCTGTAAAGAGTAAAATGTAACATTTGTCTTCACCAAAACTGCTCTCACTTGCTGCATTAACCATGCAGGACCTCCACAAGCTGAAGAATCTTGCAGTTTCAGCTCAAAAGTCTTCTACCAGATACACCAAAGTAACATGAACATACAAGAAACAGGGAGCCTAGGAATCAAAGAATGTTACCCACTATTCTGAGAAACCTGCAAAAAATTTCAAAAAATTATATATACAGTACAACCTAATTTGTAAAAATGTTAGTCATTAAAATATGTGTGGTGGGGGTCCTGAAACACACCCAAAGGTTCTCCGACCCTCCTCTTGTCTGATTCCCTTCCCACCAAGCAGGGGCTGGTCTTGACCAGCTGCTCGTGAGCAGAGCGCCGTGGAAGGGAGGCTGTGAATCTCCCACGGCCGGGCCAACGGGCAGCACGGGGCCTGCTGGCCCTGACACAGCACCACGCTGGGCAGGAGCTCAGGTCACACGGAGAAGGGGCCACAGGCAGGTGTTCTGGCTGATGGCCTGTGTCGGTCACTTGGCACAAGGGTGAGGAGAGGAGGCCTTGGAGGGGACTTCAGCCTCAGCTACTGACCACACCCGCACAGGAGCCGCTGAGAGGGACCTGCCTCGCTGAGCAACTCAACCCCCGGAACAGCGAGAGATGATGACGATAAAAGCCTGTTTTCACACCACGAGGTTACACAGCAATTGCTAACTACACATATGCACAGACATGCATCTTCACACACATATACACATGTACCCTTGACACACAGGCGCGCGCACACACACACACACACTCACTCTCACTCTCTCTCGCACAGGGATTCAACTATATGGGGGTGGGAGGGGTACTAATATACAGCAAGATGTTACTGGAAAAGTTATTTACGGGTGATATGCTTTCCATACCTTCACACAAGCATGTGTTACTATGTATATTTATTTACTGGTTGACTGTAAAAAAAGATGGTTTATTTTGGATATCTAGATATGCATAATTATATAAATATGTATTGAGTGTATGCATATTTTAATTTTTTTAAATTATTTTTTGGCTGCACCCGCAACATATGGAAGTTCCCAGGCCAGGGATCCAATCCAAGCTGCAGCCACACCAGATCCTTAACTACTGTGCCACAATAGGAATGTCTGTATATTTTATATATACACATATATTCACATGCATATATATATATGTATGTATACACACACACACAATAAAGAAGATATTTGTCTGGAGTTCCTGTTGTGGCTCAGTGGAAACAAATCCAACTAATCTCCATGAGGATGAGGGTTCAATCCCTGGTGTCGCTCAGTGGGTCTGGCACCTGGCATTGCTGTGAGCTGTGGTGTAGGATGCAGGTGCAGCTCAGACCCCAAGTTGCTACGGCTGTAGTGTAGGCAGGAAGCTGCAGCTCCAATTCGACCCCTAGCCTGGGAACTTCCATATGCCATGGGTGTGGCTCTAAAAAGAAAAAAAAAAAGGAAGAAGCAGCTATTTGTCTTTTATAAAGAACATTCATAAATTCATATTACCTCATTAAAATGAATCATGTCATTCATTTGAAATAATAAAATAAATCCTGAATTCAAAAATTATTTAAATACCTGTAGTGCTTGCTTTTGAATCATTCTTTCTTGCCATTCTTTTTCGTCTTCCTCTTCTGAACTGAAAGTCAAACATACATTTATAACATCTATGATTTAATGACTGCTTATAAAAATACTTCTTGAGTGCAAGGTGCTGCTAGTTACAGGAGGTACAATGGAGAATAAGATCCTAGGAAATGTGCCATCTTTGGCCTCCCAGTCTGGTGGGGAGCCTTGTAAGTGAGCAATCACAAGGCTCTAATACCTCCCATCACCAGGGCAGTGCAGGCTGCCAAAGGTGCGACTAAGTGTCACCTCACCCCGATTTGGGTCACAAAAGCTTTCTGAAATCTGCAATCACACTGCTTGAAGAAGCACGTAACTGAGGGGTTGAAGTTTTGTCTTAAACGAAATGAGAAGCTAGGAAGTGCTTTAGGTAAGGAAAGGACAGTATCAGATTTGGGTTTTAACAGGTTCTACACCACAGTGCAGGGTCTGGGCTTGGCGGGGAGGGGTCCTGGACAAAGGGTAAGATCAAAGACAGAGACAGAGAAGGAAGTGTGGGAGCCAGGGCAGCAACCTTGACATGATGAAGGCAGTAATGGTGACACGAAAGCTGCGTGGCCTCGAGGGGGCCCGGCAAAGGAATGGGGGTGAGTGGGGGCAGAGACAAACTGGCCCTTCCTCTGCACTTCAACCAGAGAAGCGGCTGACCAAGAGCCAGGTGGAGGAAGCGTGCAGAGGGGAGTCGGAGCAGCCAGCATCCCCAGAAGCAGGGGGGTGCAGGCGCCGTGTTAAGCTGAGACCCACAAAGCACCCACTGCTCGTAGCAAGGAGGCCCTCGTGCGGAGACGTTCGGCAGGATGGTGTGAAAGAGAAGACCCGGGGCTGAGAAGCAGGCAGAGGCCGCACGCGTAAGCAAAGCAGGAGAAAAAGCCAAAGCCACATCTCCACGACTTCCAAATGCAGAGCGTGAGCCCAGGCTCCATAGAATGAAAAACAGCAAACCACCAAAACACAAAAGTAAGAAATAAAAAACTCAGTCTTTAAAAAATATTCTAAAAGGTGTCAAGAATGCATATTTCAGCTGTGCCTTACCAGGCAGATAAAACATAAAAGGTTTAAATCTGTCGGAATACAGCAATAACATTTTTAAATAATTAAAACGTTTACCTATTTTTCTCTTTCTCTTCTAAAGGTGGCAAAGCATAGATGTCATTTTCTCTTTGAACTTGAGTAAGACTGGGAAGGGCTTCCTCCCTGAAAAGCACACAGAGACTTACACAGAGATGACAGCAAGCAGGACCGAGAGTCAGAAACGCCCTGCAATGACGACACAAACCCTGCTGAGGAGGTGAGAAGGCGGAATACGGGGGCCATGACTCCTGCCCTCACTGACCAGCTGCCCAGGCCACTGCCGTGGGCAGGGCAGCTGCTGCTGTGGGCAGGGCAGCCTCCAGAAAGGGAGAAGCTGGTCTCTGCTCAACGAAGACCTCTGGGAGAGTAAACCCTGGTTGCAGCTCTCTTCCAGGGATCAAACCCGTGCCACAGCAGCAACCTGAGCCACAGCAGTGTCAACACGGGACCCTTCATCCGCTGCGCCGCAGGGGAACTCCACACCACACTGCTGCAGCTTTTCTTTCTCATCACCCAAGCTGAGACTCCCCGAACAGAGAACTGTCACAACTTCAATTTACGAGGTCTCACGGACACCCTGCTGATTCCTCTCATTTCACCCTATATTTTCTACTTCAGACTAAAACTGGGGAAAGGGCATCGCAAGAATCCAATGCAAACACAGTAAACGTTTACATTAACCTTAAAAGGAATGTAATTTCCCTCTTGCCTTTTGCTTTTTAAGGCAGTTTTGACAACTTGTCTTTTCAAAAATGTTTTCAAAAGCTTCTCTGTAGTTTTTTTGGAGTCGTCAGTTGCCAAGTCCTTTCTCTGCCTTCTCTTAGCCTGTGAAAAGGAAGGATATAGGATTTTACTGCAGGTATTAGCACATTAAAACATTTCTGTGTGTTTTTTCCCCATAGAATTCAGTTTGTCTGAGTTTTCAGACCACGGTTATTTTAGTATTTTCTCCTAGTTGCTATTTGAGTGAATGTCTTCAGGTTTCTGCTGTGGAAAGGACTTTCAGAGTTTCCAAGGGTTACTTAATGGACTGACTACTATACAATATATCTGGGAAACTATTCACTTATTTCAGTTTCTTGTAAATGTCCTTTCATGTCCCCAAGAAGCCTAAAACCTAATGATGTATAATTAAGTTAATGCTTCCCCAAAGAGATTATTAATTTTTTCGGTAAAATGCCAGTTTTGCCAAAACCAACTGTTGCTAGTTTTTATAAACATGTATTACTCATATGTAACTCTGTCTTTCCACATTCAAGATTATGTCATTAGAAATCCTAAAATGTATAGAAGTATCTTGTAAGAAATGTCCAAACAGGGAAAAGTGGAATAGGTTCTGTGCTTACAGTTGAATACAAGGCAGAAATGCCGAAAGCATCTCTTTTCCTTTCTTTTTTTTAAATTGAGATGGAACTGCCACACGAGACTGTAAGTGAAAGGTGGACGGCATGTTGATGATTTCCATGCGGCCGGCTGATGGCTACAGCAGGGCTAGTTAACACCTCTACTGCAGGCGGGCCGGGGGAGAGTTGGAGAGATGCTGTTAAAGGTACAAACCCGCATCTGGCGGAAAAATAGGTTGTGAAGTTCTCTTTTCCTTTCTAATCCTTCCAAAGAATCCCTGGTACTGAGCACGCCTTAGAGAACTGAAAGCTGCAACAGTCAAGTCTACAGTTTCCCCTGAGATAATGTTCCCAGGCAGTTACGAATCCTTACTTTTGTCCTATATCCTCACTTAGGCAATATCTGTCTGACATGATTATATGGTCATGAGCTGACATTTTTTAACACATAAAAGTCATATCTAAACAGGTGTTGTCCTTCGGGGAGTACACGATGACTCCAAAGCTCACGACATGGCTCAAATATCGTTTTGAACTACTTTCAGAATAAAGAAACTTGGAGTTCCCTGGTGGCACAGTGAGTCAAGGATCTGGAGTTGTCACTGCTGTGCCTTGGGTTGCAGCTGTGGTGTGGGTTTGATCTCTGGCCTGGGAGCCTCCACATGCCACAGGCACAGCCAAAAACAAAAAAACAGTAAAGACGCCCACTCTTATTCTTTTATACCCTGTCCAACATCCTCGCTGATACCCCATTTTGGTCCCACTTGGTGCCACATAACACTGCTCACTCCTACAACCCAATTCTCCTTTACAAGAAGGCTTGCTGTCACAGAGGATGTGCCTTCTAAGATTCAGGGAGGCTTGTCCCCCATGGGTTTCCCGTGATGCTCTGCATAACATGATTTGGGCAACTGGACACCACCTACGAAAACACTCCACAGGGAAAACTTTGTTTTAATTGTAGCGGTTTTAGTAAAAGTTAAATTTTATCATAGCACCCATGATATATTTTCAGAGACAAACCTCTTTTAAAAGTGTTTATTTGTTCAAGATAAATTTGTAAAGGTTGAATTAAATTAGATATATGTCAAACAAAGTCTTGATTTCCAAAATTCTGAGAAAATTTAAATCTTATATGAACTTTTCTTTCTAAGAGTGCAAAAAGAAAAAATACATTTTTTAAGTATTTTCTTTTTATGGCCACACCTGTGACATATGAAAGTTCCTGGGCTAGGGGTTGAAGTGGAGCCACGGCTGGAAACCTACACCACAGCCGTAGCAACTCAGAATCTGAGCCACATCTGTGAGCTATACTGTAGATTGCAGCAACGCTGGATCCTTAACCCACTGAGAGAGGTCAGGGATCGAACCCTCACGGATACCAGTTATGTTCTTAACCCACTGAGCCACAACAGGAACTCCCAGAAAGAAAAAATAGATGGCTCTTACCAGAGTCTGTTTCTTCAACAGCGGAGCGTCCCCATCAAACACAAAAATAGGTCGAATTCGAAAAAATAAGAGTTTGCAGAGCCGGTGAAACAAGGTGAGGAGATGAGCATTTTCTATTGAGTTCCCGTGGCGATCCCGGACTCCTTTAAGTGCTTGGTTTAACCAAATGCTAATATCTACAAGAATTGTTAATGGAAAACAACTTACAATTTCTTCCCTCACCCTCACAATTCCAAATTCCTAATGCCTGACACCACCCAAACACGGAAACTGAGCACTCTTCACAATTCACTTCAAACTGAGAAGTGCTTAGCCCTGATGGACTCTACCTAAAATCAGTTAATTTTATTTGGGTCCTGGTTACCGCTATTCACATCTTGAATTTTTAACTCTTACATACACGCCTCCTTTAAAAAGTCTAATCGCAAAGAATTGCTTCTTTTAAAAAACACTAGTGACCTGTATGGAATGTCAGTAAATTAACACAACTCTCTGGAGAATAATTTGGCAATTCATAGCAAAGGAACTTAAAGACTTGAATCATTTGATTTTTTACCATGTCATGCATGTCACTTAAAATAATATCAAAATACTATTAAAAAAGAATTAAAAATAAAGTTAAAAAAAAAACTTAGGGACTTGTGGAGTTCACGTTGTGGCTAAGTGGTTAACAAGTCCTAGGAACCATGAGGTTCCAGGTTTGATCCCTGGCCTCAATCAGTGGGTTAGGATCTGGTGTTGCCGTGGGCTGTGGTGTATGTCGCAGACATGGCTTGGATCCCACGTTGCTGTGGCTGTGGTGTACACCAGTGGCTACAGCTCCACTTAGACCCCTAGCCTGGGAACCTCCATATGCCATGGGTGCGGCCCTAGAAAAAGACAAAAAAAAAAACCTTAGGGACTTGTAACTTACTCTATTTTAAGTAATAATTCCACTTCCACACATTTATCCATCACACTTACAATAAGTTATTTATAAGATGGCTTGTTTATAAAAATGAAAATATGAATAAAAGTTTACCAACAGGTCTTTTTAAAAATTAAGTTATGAGATACTGATTTACTGGAATCCAAGGATCCCTTAAAAATGGAAGCTGCAGAAGCACGTAAGATAGTCACAAAATATTTTTAGTAAAGGATATAAAACAGGTTACAAAAGTATGGAAAGTATAATTCCATTTTTAAAACATACACAATGTTAAAAATAAAGCAAGCTAGAAGTTCAGACCCCAAAATATTAAGAGTAATTATCTTCTACTGTCATTATATAACGGATTTATATTTTCTTCTTGGAGTTTTCCTATATATGTAAACTTTACTAAAGAATGCTTTCTAACGAATTATTTTCTATTTGTTCACAAGAGAGGGACACAGCCCTCTGCCGGTTTCCCTGCTTTCAATCTCTCTGCCCACTCCCCTGACCCACCATTAAAGTGTGGTCTTCGACACTGCCCGCTCTCAGGCCATCTCCTGTCCTCCTACACCTGCATGGCGACTGCCGCCCCCCACGCCACAGCCCTCACAGCAACCCCTCTCCACGTGCATGTCTGCCCCCAAGCTCCCTCCTGACCCCAGAGCACACAGCCTAGTTGACATCACTGCCTGGCTGCAGATGTCACATGACCAAAACCCAACTCTGGCATGTTCTCACCAGGCTGCTCAGGTCCTGTTTTGGTGACTGTCATTCCCATCCACCTGAGCCAGAACTCTAAGTTCCCTCCCATATGCTCTCTTCATCCAAGAGGAGCAACAGAGGTCACTGGAAGATTTCTAGAATGTGACTTAGTGGACATGTGAGGAATAAACCACAAGGAAAGCAGTTTTAAACTAGTTAGGACAGCTTCAGTGAAAGCAGAATGCAGTGGTAAGGACCGTGAGAAGTGGTCAGATAAAGGATCCATCCCGCAGAGTTCCCGTCGTGGCACAGCGGAAACGAATCCGGACTAGGAGTCATGAGCTTGCGGGTTTGATCCCTGGCCTCGATGCTCAGTGGGTTAAAGATCCGGTGTTGCCGTGGGCTGCGGTGTAGGTCGCAGATGCGGCTCGGATCTGGCATTGCTGTGGCTGTGGTGTAGGCCAGCAGCTACAGCTCCGATCAGACCCATAACCTGGGAACCTTCACATGCCGCACAGATGCGGCCCTAAAAAGACAAAAGACAGAAAAAAAAAAAAAGGATCCATCTTGCAAGTAGGATTTGCTGTTGACTTGGTTTTGTATTTTATGGGATAAATATTTCTAATTGGCTTGTTTCTGGCTGCTACACCATTTACAGATGAAATAGGTTTCTACTTACCCCATTGCTTTAAATTTCATAATCAATGAGAAAATCTAATTTCAAGATCAGTAGCTCTCAACTCTGCTCTCCTTGGGAACTGGATAGGAAGCTTCTGAAATACAGATTGCTAAACACATGTACACCTAAAATTCTAAATCAGAGATTGAGCAGAGCCTTTTCTTTTTAAATTAATAATAAGTAGTGTCAATTCCCAGCCAAAGTTGAGAGCTCTAGCTTGAAATTCTTAAAGAAGAAACACACAGAATTAGGTAAGCTGAAAATATTTGCATGATTTGACTTGTTTAATTTCAGTAAGTTTATAAAAGGCAACATTAAATTTACCCAAGGGCTGAGAAAGTTAAATCTGCAGCAAAGCCAAAAATCATTTTACAGATAAGACCCAAAGGACCAATAACTTTCTGAAACAAAAAATAAATTACTTTAGCTCCACTGTTAAGCAATGTAAATTTTAATTAACCCCTATTAGTGTGCATAGCCTAAAGAGAGTGTAATATTTGGTTAATAAACCTAAATGCATTTAACAAATGTTAGGTCCATAAGAGACAAGTTTAACTATTAATTCTTTATTATTTGACACCTTCAGATTGTGTAAATAAACAAGACACTCTAAAAAAGAGGCCAAATAATTTATTTTAGGGATCCAAGAGTAAATTATGAACCTAGTATGTCATGGGGGTAATTTCTTCATTACAAATAAAATAAAAAATCTGAATATATTTCAGATACTTGAATTGGAATTCCCATGAAAATGAAGCCAAGCAAAATAAATTATGAAAGGACATTCTTACATATATACATATTTGTATGTACATATATATATATGTATATATATATATATATATATATATATATATATATATATGTGGTTACCATTATAACTGGAGTATCTTTTTGACAATCTCCTTTAAATAATGCATTCTTTCAGAAAGGCCTAATAACCCCATGAAAATTACTTCATGTCCCAAAAAAGCTTCAGAGTCTCCTGAAAATAGATAATCTAAGTTATATGCTTTCCTTTTATTTTGGACAACTTCCTAAAAAACTAGAATGCTGAACTTCGCATGACATCTCAATTATTTTTACAAAGTATTAATTCTTCATATGGGCTGCAACGTAAAACGATCTAAATCATGCTTAAGTTTTCAGGGTTCTTGACACTTAACTGTCTCTAGAAAGCAGGGACTTAAGGAACCACTGGAGGGCAGCACTAGCACGCGTGCTTATTTAAAAAAAAAAAAAAAACACAAAACACAAAACAAAAACAAAAAAAACCACCTTTCCTACAAGGTACCCGGTAAAAGCCAAAATTCATTACAAATATATTTCAAAATTACTCACACTGCAAAAGATATAATCATCACCGTTATTATCACCTTACTTTATTTTTAGTTTACTTTTTTTTTGTCTTTTTGCCTTTTCTTGAGCCGCTCCCGCGGCATGTGGAGGTTCCCAGGCTAGGGGTTGAATCGGAGCTGTAGCCACCGGCCTACGCCAGAGCCACAGCAATGCGGGATCCGAGCCACGTCTGCAACCTACACCACAGCTCACGGCAATGTCGGATCCTTAACCCACTGAGCATCGAGGCCAGGGATCAAACCCGCAACCTCATGGTTCCTAATCGGATTCGTTAACCACTGAGCCACGACGGGAATTCTTACCTTAATTTACTTTTTTTAAAAAAAATCAATGTTCCATAATGTGTAAGTTGTCCTTATATTAAAGTCAATGGCTCCTTTCCCTGAATTCCCAAGTACTCTGACACTGCATTTGCCGCCTGACAGCAATTATTTACATAACTCTCCTCTCCACCCAGCGCGTGAGCTCTTAGGCTCATACTTCTAGAATAGAATACACACACACACACACGAAGAATTAGAGAAAAGAAAAAGAAAATGAAGAATGCTTAACGAAGAACAAGATATCAAAATTTCAGAAACAGCTTTCACATGTTTTGGTAATGAAAAACATTTAATTCCAAAGATACAACAAAACAGCTAAACATGCACACAAACCACAGTCCTTAAAAATGTCCATCATAGAGGCTGGAAAGAATATAACTCACTGTATACGTTTTGAGATACACTCGCCGTTGTAACATATGAATTTCCTATTTCAAAAACCATAACAAAAAATAACAAGTTATTTTCTCTTTTTTTTTTTCAAGGAAATGGTCAAACATTCGCCCACACTTTTCTTCCTCTAGCAAACATAAATGCAGCAAGACCCAGGACAGCAGACAAAACTACTGGCAGGAAGTCTACTTCGTTTTCTCGTTGCTGACCTCCCAGCCAGGATGATACTTTTAAGATTTACAGTATTAACAGTGCCAGACACTATTCTAAACTCCTTTCATTAAAATAATCCCCTTAGTCCTCACACCAACCCTATGTATGAAGCTCATTGTCAACCCCACTTTACGGATAAGAGAATGAACGCATAGAGAGAGGTAAAGCACGGCCCCTGGATGATAAAGCCAGAACTCCAATCCAGAGCGGTGTGACCGCAAAGCCGAGGGAAAGGAGACACTTGGTAAGGAAACGTCCCGAAGGAGATCCTATCTATACCCACCCGCCATGTGAGACCGTCAACCTACAAACGCCACTCAGCCCCACGGAGAACCGAAAGCAAAATCCTGGCGCCAATCACTGCCTCTCCCGCACTGACGCCGCGTAAAGAAAGGATACCCACGGCAAGGATCTTGCCCTCCAGCGTCTCCGGGTTGACCTGCCGCCCGGAGGACTCCAGCAGCTTCCAGAGCCCCTGGACTCCCATCAGACAGGTGTGTCCTCCGAGCGCAACGCGGGGGCGGGGTCGCGGAAGACCTTTTCCTCCAAGTGCTCCACGGTGGGCTGCGCCACCTCCCCGGATTCCAGGGTGGGCTCCCCCGCTCCCACTCAGCAAAGATGGAAAACAAGAGCCCCGCGACTTTCCAGGGGAAACCGGCACCGACGACAACAGCACTTCCCAGAAGTTGACACTGACTCGCCGAAGAAAGACGGGGCGAGAGAAGGTCGGCAGTGGGGAGGAGCAGGTCTTCGTCTCGCCCAGCACGTTGGCCCAAAAATCTGCAAGCTTAACGAACGACCGGGGTGATGGCACAGTGCCCGCCAGATAAACAGCCAGAAAACTTGCCTCCCACAACTCCTGTCTCCTCCGGTGGTTCCGTAAACTCACTCCAACTGGAGCCTCTCGGATTCCGTCTAAGGCGTCGCACAGGGCGGAAGTTCCGGCTCCCCCACTGACGTACATCCGCTGCGCCCGTGGCACGCCGGAAGTGAGGGGGCGGTTCAGCGCCCGTGTTTGTGGGTTGTCGGTGTTGTAGCTGCTCCACTCTGGTGTCCTGTGGCGGTTAAGCGTTGAAACCACGTGCAAACCGTCTGCATGCAAAGGTTATGGATTTTTAGGTGTTTTTCCCGTGTCGGTTTCTTCCCCCTGAGCTGCCGCTTGTGAAATCTTTTAAAACAAAGTATTTGTTTTACCCGAGTGGCGATAACAGAAAGATGGACGCTTTGGTTGGTGTTTTTTAAGTGCTAAGTCTTCGTTTGTCCCATAACTTGTAACTAAATAGTAATACGACTTAAAATTCTTAACCCCTGAAATATAGTTTTCTCCGGCATCTAAAATTTTAGGATGTCACGGCTTGTAGGTCAAAAAATAGCAAGAAACTAATGCCAGAGTAGCTCCTGGAAAGGCGGTGGCTTGGACCTTCACGCCAAGATTCCCCGAGGGAACCACGTTATGGTGTTTGAATTGTTGGAGACATTTTTTTTCGAGTCTGTTTCTCCATCTGTAAACTGGACGAGCATAAAACCTGTCCTGTCTTGCAGGCTGCGTTCAATGAGAATCAGAGACGATGTTTGCAAAGTACTTAATCACTAGTAGTTACTAAATGAAAGCTTTATACATCGTGGTTCAGATTTGCACTGTTGAAAATAGCTTCAAAATCAGTGAAAAGTTGATTAAAGATCAGTTTTTAGCATAGCTATTTTTATGCCCAAACAGATGATTCCCAGTAGCCTAGTTGACTTGACCTAGTCACAACTAATTTTCTGTCAGGGATAATGCAGACAAAGTGCTTATTTGCGTTTGCTCCATGTGTAAAGTAATACAGAGAACTGTTGTTCATGCATGTATATTATGGGAATTAATATAATTGCCTATTCATCGTCTCTGCCCCCCCCCCAACAGAATAGACTGTAAATTTATTGAAGAAGTATTTTCTTGATTGTTATATACCCCACTGTTGATATTTAGCAGGAATAAATATTTATTATTTTATAAATAATTGCCTAAATGAGCACTTTCAGCCTTGGCTCTAAAACTCTGCAGTGCATCTTGCACCTTGTTGATAAAGAATTTTCTTCAAGAGTCAGGCTGACGTTAGTTCAGATCCTGTGAGCCATGTAATAACCCTGTGTTATGGGCTTAATTGTGTCACCCTCCAAAATCCCCAAGTTGAATCCCTAACCTCGAGTAGAATGTGACGATTTGGAGATAAGGCCATTTAAAGTTGATTAAGTTAAAATGAGGCCTTAGAATGAGTTAATCCAATCTGACCAGTGTCCCTATCAGAAGAGGAATCTTGGGTACTCGGGGGACACTAAGAAAGGTGCACGAGGAAAAACCGCAAACCACGTGAGGACACAGGGAAAAGCCAGACTTCCAGAAGCCAAGGAAAAAGGTTCAGGAGAAACCAAAACTGTCAATACCTTGATCTTGGACTTCTAGCCTCCAGGACCAAAAAAAGTGTTTTAGCCACCCAATCTGGTATTTTGTTATGGTAGCCCTAGCCAACTGAGAAACCCTAGGATCCTCGGCACATTTCTTCACCAGGGAGAGTCTAAAGAAAATGGGGATGTCACTGCTTTTTGTGGTTGCTCTGAGGGCAGTGACTTACATGAAACACCTAGTAGGTAACGGTACTCAGATTGGTTAGTTGAGTTAATGATTGCGGGAGAGAAGGCCATGGGTAAAACTGAAATACAGAATGTGAAGGATCCTAGAGCACCTTGCCTAGCCCCTCTGGTGTCTGAGAAAATGCAAAGTTGAGAAGCATTATGGTTTCTGTACCCCCTTGGCCTAATGATGGGGCATAGTAGCGGGGAAGTAAGTTTCAGGATTTGATCTAAATATACATTTCTTACTGCCTGAGAGCTGGATGGAAACAAATAGCCAGTGTGAGAATTTGAGTGTTCTAAGTGCAATTAAAACCAGAGCAACGTCTCTTGAATACAGAATATTCTTTTGCAGGGATAGCAATTAAGAAGAGTATATTTGGTTTATAGGGAATTGTTTCCTTGAAGTGCTGTTTAAAGGGCTGTCAAGATTCTGACTATAAAATACACATCTTTTAGGGTAATGATAATAGCAAGCACTTAAATAGCAATTCCTATCTCCTAAGCACTGTTCTAAACATTTTACATTTATTAACTTATTTATTCTTCACAACAGTTTATAAAATACATATATTACCCCATTTTACCAATGAGGAAATATGCACAGGTAAAATAATCTTAACTTGCCCAATGTTATATATATAGCTAGTTAGTGCAGAGCTGGTAATATGAACTTTCATTGCCTCTATGGAGACTCCTAAGAAAAATTGACCAGGAAATTAAATATGATGGGAGATTTACTAATCTTGAAAGTGATATGCGAAATCACTTGCTTACAGATTCTTCCAAAGCAGTGTCTCTAAACCTCATTGTGATCTTAATAACTGCCATACTTGGAAGCCAAATCATTAAGTGATCATCTATATTAAGATTTCTATAAAAGTTGATTATAGCCAATAAGCAACATGTATAAACATCCTCTTTTCCTAGATGTCACAGTATTTATTTCCTGTTGCCTTCGTCTCCTTTCCTTACTAACCTCTTCTCTGAAATACGGGGGTGAACTACATAAAATTGCTGGTACTCAACCATGTTTGACTACAGAAGTGACAGTTTCATTTCTTCCAAGCTAAAGAACTGAATTTTCTATTTCCTGTTATAAAGTCTTACAGAAATTCAAAATTATAGACATAATGTACATTGTTTCACTGATTATAAGTCAGAAGATATTTCTTACGACACACTACTTAGGCAGAATTGACAAACTGCTGTATACTTCAAGCAGAATTAAAAGACTACTCCCTTCTTAAAACAAAGGTTCAAAACATTTACATGATTAAAAGTAGAAAACAAAACTTTATTGATGAAAACTTTGTAAAAGTTCCAGTATGAAGTAACAAAATCAGCAACCTAAAAATCTCTTTCAGTCCTTTGCATTTCAAGCAAAATATTCTCTTCGGAAAAATGCCCATTTCATAATATATATCCTTCTGTAGGCTAGGTGTGTCTGGGTGGATAAATGGATATAAAATTCAAAAGAGAAGAAAATGAAGTTATTTTAAAAATAAAAATCTGAACCCTCTCCTCGAGGTGTATTGCAATGTGGTTACCAACATATTCAGCACCTTGTAATAATCAAGTTACTGATTTGAGTCTTGGGACAGCCCCTGAAATGAAAGAAGAAGACCTCCTAGTAGTTCGTGGATCACAGCTGAAGGAAAACTGACAGCAACGAGAGAGGAGCTCAGATACATGAAATCCACGCTTTCGGAACTACTTAACACTTAACTTCAAACAGCTAGTTGCCTACATGGTTTTAAGAAGGAAACAGCCCAGAGTCTGGGATGTGAATAGTTGCCCTCTGAGTGATGGAGAATTCCTAACACATCCTTAATGCTGTTAGCAACACATGACTCCACACTGAGGGACCAGTCAGGTATCAAACTTCATCTCACAGGTTACCTTGGGTATATAAACTTAGATGCCAGTGTCCTTTCACTCTACTCCTAAACAAAGGTTATTGTAGACTTAGAGAAGTCTTTCAAGACCTAAAGTTCTGGTCAATATTTGACAGTAACATAGCAAGAAAGTCAAGAATACCTGAATCAATGCATTAAGTCGCCCATTTGCACCAACAGAAAAGATCTGTGTCTTGAGTCTTTTCTCTTTTGCCTCTTTATTGAGAGTCCTGAGAAAGTTAATCAGGAAACAAATGAGGCAAGCAAGGTACTGCTAACAAGCAGAAAAATGCCTAGATTCACTACATCATTTTAAATGAGCTCTACCCATAAGAGAAAACTAAACTCAAGAGCCCCAATTGTTTTTTGGGTTTTTTTTTAAGGGCAGATAATAGTAGCTTACATTTTGAGCTTAGGAATAAAACTATCTGCAACAAATATCTGGGCATCAAGTCATAAGAAATCACTTCATGCTTAAGTATTTCAAATAATGATGCTATTGAACAAAATTGTGTTTGATTTGTTTCTATGTAATTTTATAGGACATTGTGAAACTGTCCAGAATTGTATATACTCTTAATTTTAAAAGGACAAAAAAAAATCTGTGCTTATCTGCTCATATTTCTGAAATCATCCATCAAAATCATATACAAGCTTATTGACTGGAGGAACTGCAAGACTGTGTTTGGTACCACAAGATCTGTTCCTGTGTAATACAGACTTAAACCCTCACAGTGCTTTAATGCAGTCCCGTGTAGACCAGCCGTGTGTATACACCAGTCTTCAGTACCAGCCTGGTCAGTCATTCCCATCATAATCACTGTAACCCTGGTAGCCACTGTTCCTTCTCTCATGGATACTGGACATCTTTTTCCATGTCGAGTCCTGATGGAAACTAGCACTGAAAGAGCGGCCCAGACGTCCATGCTGCTTCTTAGAGATATTGTCCTCACTCTCGGATTTGGCAATTCCCTGGGCGTGTGGTGGAGGTTGTGATTCTTGCCTAATGGTTCCAAATGGAAAGTTCCAAAGGCCAAATCTCTGCCAGTGAAGTCTCTGGAATGCTATGATGCAATGCAAATTTCCCCCAACCTAAGAAGAAAAAATGTTGGGTTGAGAAAATGATGGGCAATTAATTATACTAATATGTGGGTTCCTAGGAATTCCTTATGTTTCCCCCTTCACCTGCCTCAAGACAATACTTATCCTTTCAGGCATCATCGGATCACATTATCCTGCATCTTTCCTGGCCAGCTGCCTTTACCAAAATATAACAGAGCTCACAGGAGCCAAAACCCCTTCCCTGTCTCTCTACCACTCACACTATGCCCTCCCAAGTTGCCAGATGCAATCACCAAGGTCATTCCTCACCCTCTCCCTCCTAGACATTATTCACGTCTTAGCAGGATGGTGGGGAAGGGATGTCTGCTCAATCCGCAGAACCTGCATTTCCCTGAGACCTACCCCCAGCAGCCTTGTTTGTACACATGGCTCTGACCTATGTAGGGCCAAGACTACAGAACTGGGCTGGAGGCAAGCTGGTCTTAGTCTAGACTGTTCATCAGAAAGGGAGACCTCAGTTGAAAGATGGTGATCTCCAGGAAGTAACTCATTAGAGGAAAAGAGAGCTAAGAAGAGAAGGAGCCAGACTAACTCCTTGACCCACGCCAACATTGTCTTACCTTGTACCAGTCCCTCCTGAATCCAGGCTAGACTTCTTGCCCTTTCCTCTTAAAGATACCCCTGTGTCCTGAAAGTCATCTTCACTTTTCTGTCTAAAATGTACTGAGGATGGACCATGATGGAAGATAATATAAGAAAAAGAATATAGACACACACATATACATACTTATGACTGGGGCACTTTGCTGTACAACATCAGAAATCAACATACTTTAATTAAAAAGTAAAATAAAATGGTCTGCACTGGGTTTCTGTTGCATACAACCTACATGCTCAGTAAAACAACTACATTTTGACCAGTTAAGAAATATTTTCAGGAGTTCCCGTCATGGCTCAGTGGTTAACAAATCCGACTAAGAACCATGAGGTGGTGGGTTCGATCCCTGGCCTTGCTCAGTGAGTTAAGGATCCAGCATTGGCATGAGCTGTGGTGTAGGCTGTATACGTGGCTCAGATCCTGCATTGCTGTGGCTCTGGTGTAGGCCAGCGGCCACAACTCTGATTCAACCCCTAGCCTGGGAACCTCCATATGCTGTGGGAGCAGCCCAAGAAATGGCAAAAAAGACCAAAAAAAAAAAAGAGAAATATTTTCAAATACAATGATGTTCTTACCTTCTTTGTTTTTCGATACTGTAGCCCCCTCTCTAAGTGCCGGATATCTAGATATTCAGGATTCTGAGTGTTTAGGTCAGTAACGATATCTGCCCATCTATAGTTGAAATAAAGCACAATTTTCTCTAAGCTCAAAATACCATAAAGCACAATTTTCTTTAAGTTCAAAATACCATAGTAAGGGAACTTTTCCATGCGTGCAATCTGCTACTGTATTACTATGGCAGTGATTCTCTTACCGCAGGATTGTTCTATCTACTAAGCTTCACTGCTTTTATGAAACTATTGCCAAGGTTAAAATGGTTACTCTTCATGTGAAATAAATATTTATCAACCCATTAGATGACATCCTTCAAGCTAATATAGAAACATTCCATATTTCCTTTTTAATTAAGTACATTTGCAAAAGCATTATGTTAATATGCTTTTACTCACAGACAACATGATTGTATACAAAATTCAAAGCAATTACAAATTGCTTTGTATTGCAAAATGATTACTAGAACTAATAAGGTAATTTGGTAAAGATGCAATATTTAAGGACTATACAGAAAAATCCGGGAGTTCCCATCGCGGCTCAGCGGTAATGAACCCAACTAGGATCCATGGGGATTCAGGTTTGATCCTTGGCCTGGCTCAGTGGCTTAAGGATCCAGTGTTGCCATAAGCTGTGATGTAAGTCACAGACACATCTTGGCTCTTACGTGGCTGCGGCTGCGGCTGTGGCTGTGGCCGGCAGCTGTAGCTCCAATTGGACCCCTAGCCTGGGAACTTCCATATGTGGCCCTAAGAAGCAAACAAAAGAAAACAAAAACCAGTGTATTTTTGTACACTGCCAGAAAATAATTGGAAAATGAAATGTTTTAAAAATCAGTCTGTAGGAACAATATTCAATATCTTGGAATAACACAAGGGAAAAAATCTGAAAAAAATATATATAACTGAATCACTTTGTGGTACACCTGAAACTAATACAACTATAGTTTGATTTTAAAAAAATCAATTTACAACAGCATCGAAAAATATACACACTTAGAGAAATTTTAACAAAATGCATATAAGATCCTATGCTGAAAAACAGAAAACACTGCTGAGAGAAACTAAAGCTCTAATGTTTGGAAATACAGTCTATGTTCATAGATGAGAAGGCTATTGTTAAGATGTAAATTCTCCCCAAACTAAACTGTGGATTCTATGGATTTTATTCTAATCAAAAGTCCAATAGACTTTTGCGCAGAGATGGGAAAAAAGGGGAGAGGGATGTTAACATACTTTTTACAGTGAATAGCAGGATGTTTTCTACTTGATTCTCCAATTAAGATCCAATATTCTACTTCTTGCGGTGAGAGGGGTCCCCTGCTAAATATAAAATACATTCACAGTAAGCTTCATACAGTCATTAACCCCCTTGAAAAATATTGCTTCAATTAGATATGAATAAAAGATACATGGAAGTTTATGTAAAAAGAACATTCACTAACACTTCAACACCAAGAGTTTAAGGCTTGAGCAAATATCTGAAGGCCATTAAACAGAAAGCATAAATCGAATTTAGGTCTTGATCGCCTATTACCAAATATAGGGCTAAAAATGTTGAAATATACCACCTCTCAGCATCTAGGAGGAAAAAAAAATCCTAGCATGCTACCACCAGTATACCCTTTAGCTATACTTTTTCTTCCCCTTTGCATTCAAAAAGTTTCAAAAAGCATCCTAAAAACAAAATCCTAAGGCACCAATCCTGGAACTTTTAAACATACTAATGCCCTAATCTCACCCCTGGAAATTCTAATTCAAGGAGACGTGGAGTGCAGCACAGGGAAGATTGACACAGCTGTCAAAGCATCCCCAGTGGTTCTTAGGTCCAGGCAGAGGTGGGAAGCTCTCCTCTAAAAGGTCCAAAGTAGGAGAAGCCACTTGTTCACATTTTACGTTTGACAGATGTCTGGAGTAAGGTGAAGTTGCAGGGCCAAACTATGTAAAACCACAGTAAACTTCACCGCCACAGAGAACATTCCAGAATCCAGAGAGACCACATGGTTTTCCTCTTCTCATTCACAAAAATACAACATCCAGCTTCCCCGTTCTCTGGGCTCGCTGCCCCCATCCAAAGGCCGCATAGCCTCCGGTCTCAAAGAACCCTCACTTCCCCAGATGACCAAGGCCTGGTTCTCCCAGCCTGACCTTCAGCCCCTTCCTCCTCCCTCCTCATTTACCAATGCCACCCACCCGGGCAGAACAATCCAGAACACAGCAGAGCAAGAATAACCGTGCCTATCAATCCATCTCCTCAAAGCACTCATGGCTTCTGCTTTCAGTACCCTCCAGTAAGACACTTCTTCCGATGCTTTCAACTGCCCTGGCATTATCCCAACCCCTCAGGAAGAAAACTCGCTAAGGAGGAAGAAAGCAAAAACAGTCAGTCACCCTCTCTTATTGATGGGCTGTCTCTTCTAAAAAGATACAAATTTACCTGCACGTAAATATACATATTTAATAAAAGAGAAACCCTGGATCAAGCAAAGGAACGAATAGAATCATTAGGGTAACATAGTTCCTGACACTAGAAATAAAAATGGCCCCTGGCTTTCTTGTAGCCAGGACAAGAGGGGAACCCTGATAAATTTCATGTTATTCGCCATAAGAAAGGAAGTGCTTTATAACATACTCCAACTGGAACAATCTTCTTGACACTGGATTCCATAATACATTTTCCCCGTGGGATGTTGGATGAGGTCACTGAGACATACTATGCAAAGTCCTTTGCAACTGCTTTATAATAAACATAGAAGTGATTTTTCAAATGACTTTAGCCTGTCATGACTCTGAAAAACAGTATCTAAGTGGATCATGTACAAGCGCAATTAACCAAACACAATTCTGCAGAAGATTAAGCAAAAATGTCTAAAAGAAGAGCATTACTTGACGTAAGGAAAGCGAATCACCAAAGTCTGCCAATATCTAAGCAACCAAATATTTCTTAGATGCTTCCACAGCATATTCTCCTGGCAGAGTATTCACATGAAATACAGAAACGCTTACCTGAATGCTTTATTAGCTTTAACAGGGGTTGCTTCAAAGCCAATTGGACAAAAATAATGATTTTGGCAGTGGTAGATATAAGCTAGTGATTCATCTTTCAATCCATGAGTTAACTTCGACAAGGCTCCGGAAGCTACAAAAGGCAGAAACAAATCAGCTGAGGGACCATAAAGCACCGTCTATGCTTTGTGCCAATAACTGGTTTCATGACAGAGAAGATATATCTTGGAACACACAGACGTTGCTGGGGGAAAAAAACTATCAGTAGGTTTTACCCTTTGGACTGAAACTCAGATGAACTGAATACTAAACTAAAAAACCGAAATACATCCTTGCTTACCAACACCTTCAAATAACACATGTGCGTGTGGACAAAATTTAATTACCATGCAGTGTATACATCAAGGGTCTCACAGCTTCTCTGGTTGTGCACATCTGTCACTAGAAATTTTCTGAATAAGCATGCCCATCACAAGCATGTTTGTTTATCAGCTGTGTACATACACTACTGTACTAACATGTCTTCATAAAAGAGAGACATGGAGGTCCCACTGTGACGCCATGGGATCAGTGGCGTCGCTGCAGCACCAGGATGCAAGTTTGATGCCTGGCCCAGCAGAGTGGGGTAAGGGATCCGGCGTGGGTGCAGCTGTGGCACAGATCACAACCATGGCTCGGATCTGATCCCCTGCCCAGGAACTCGATATGCCGAAGGGCAGCCAAAAAGGAAAAAAAAAAAAAAAGGAAAGAAAGGAAAGGAGAAAAGGAGGAAGGAAGGGGGAAAGAGACAAAAGGGAGGAATTTTAATTATGTTAAAATGTAGACATTCCAGTGTGTCTTTCCCATGCAGCTGTGATCGTCTTGCACAGGGGCCATAATGTGGACACCCCAATTTGAAGACCACTGAGGGGTGTGGATAAATATAAACTCCAAACAGGTTCCAAAAATGAAAACTTCCTCCCACTAACACTTACTTCGATCCTTTCTCTAAAAGTCACAAAAGCCAGAGGAACAGCTTTCACAAGCCAACTGATAAGAACATTTCTAGAAACGAGCTGCTAATACCACAGCATCCTCTTATAATTGCTTCTCCATGTACCTCCCCCATGGCCGTGTGTATTAGTTATGAAGTAATTTCAAACATATTACCATAAAAAACAAGTTTTTACCAGCCCTCAATACTTAAGGCCATTAACTGAGGTTTCATTAACTTGCATCTCCTGGAAGAAACTAAATTATTCATGAATGAATAGCCCATTACAAATGGAAATCCTAAAAATGGTTGAAGTAGTTGAAAGCTTTGCAAGACATGGTTTTTCTGATTGACTTTCTGGCCACTGAAATAGCTCAAGACCAAGAACAGCAGGTCAATGGCTGCAGCAGCGCCAAGGAGGCGGGACCCCACCCCCTTCCTGCAGACACAATTTGTGACTTTATGGAGACAGTAACATTTCTGTCTTAACCTCTGTCTCCATGGCGTCAGCTAGATTTTTACCATAGGTTTGTACGTCACGGCGTACTGCCAGAGCATATTTGCATGCAAGGCAATCTTTGCTGCTACAACCTCTAGTTCATAATGATAAGTCTTTCTGCTACTTTGGGTTGAGTTTCCGAGACAAATGAAAAACTGACAGCCAAGGGCAGCTCTAAATGAAGAACGGTAAGAAGTGAAATCCAGAAGGCGGTCAATAGTTCAAGTTCACAGTTGAGCCTGACTATGGAGATGATCCAAGAAAATAAGCCAATGTCAATAGACGGATGCAGAGTCCTCAGAAATTCAATGAATACTGAAGATGTTGACACAATAGTTGGTTTAGGAATGACTCCTGAAATCTTTTTGAAAATTGTGGAAATGCCAAGTAAAAAGTTATCCAAAACAACTAAAACTTTTAATGAAAGAATTTTTACTGTAACTTTTGTGTGTGTGTGTGTGTGTGTGTGTGTGCTTTTTAGGGCTACACTGGAGGCATATGGACGTTCTCAGGCTAAGGGCTGAATCAGAGCTGTAGCCCCGGCCTACACCACAGCCACAGAAACTTGGGATCCACCAGCCCCGAGGCACAGCCAATAGAAATCCGAAGACTCAAATAAGAGCAGTTTGAAAAAAAAAAAATCACTGAATTTCCTACGAATGAATGAATAAGGTCATGATAAAGAAGCTAGATAGCACCTCTTTAGAAAGGCTACAGCACTAGTTCTCAAACTTGACCATGAAAGGCTTGGTACATATTGCCGGTACCTGCCCCCTCGGTGACTGACCCAGTAGGCATGGGGTTGGGACCAAGAATTTGCACACCTAACGAGTAACCAGGGAATGTTGATATTTTGAGAGCCAAGGTTCTAAGATTAATAGGAAAGTTTCATTTAACTCAATTTAGGAAGCAATTTATGAGCACCTACTAACTACATCAGCATCTGCAGGAAAACAAAAGACAAAGACTGCTGCCCCTACAGAGAAGATAAAACAAGTAACTTTGGTAGAGGGTAGAATAAGACAGTGCCACAAAAAAGGGATAGAATTCAAAGGAGAAAGAGCGTGTCAGGGAATTCCCTTATGGTGCAGCGAGTTGAGGATCTGACATTGTCACTGCAGTGGCTCCGGTTGCTGCTTTGGTGCAGGTTCAGTCCCTAGCCAAGGAAACTTCCACATGCTGAGGGTGCAGCCTAGGAAAAAAAAAAAAAAAAGAGCACATCAAGAACTGGGGTGCCAGGAGTTTCCGTCGTGGCACAGCAGAAACGAATCTGACTAGGAACCATGAGGTTGTGGATTTGATCCCTGGCCTTGCTCAGTGGGTTGTAGATCTGGCGTTGCTATGGCTGGTTGCTATGGCTGTGGCGTCGGCCAGCGGCTATAGCTCCAATTGGATTCCCAGCCAGGAACCTCCATGTGCTGCTGGTGTGGCCCTAAAAGGTCAAAAGACAAAAAAAAAAAGTGGGGTGGCATCCACGACAGAACATAATCAAGTGGCAGAATTTTAACAATCCAGACAGAGGAAAGAGCATGGGGAGAAATCAGAAGTACTGAAGGAAGGCTGTAATTGGGGAAGAGCATGAGTCGCGTTTGGAATGCAGGCTACAACAATGAGTGTAGACAGGCCTACCGTAGGCAGCCCCAGAATTTCATGATAAGGTCAGAAAAAGATCACCCTCAGAAATAAAAGAGCGTAAATACAGTATTTAATCCACGAAGGGGGTCACCCCAGAGAGTGATGCTGTCTAAGCGACGACATAGAAATGTGTTACAGATGGAAACTACGTTCCGAATGAAGTTGAGACTAGACGAGGGGAGACAGAAAAATCTGACACTTATACCACAAGGCAACCACCACCAAATGCAGAGCCATGATCGCCATGCTGCAGAGAAAGCAGAACACAACTGAGAATTAGCCCGCGTGCTCTACCTCGAGGAGCTGTGTATGTCCTGAGCATCCAAGGAGACAGTTCTGGTGCCTTAGATAGTGTATTTCTCCCTCTAAGTCAATATATCAGCATTATGATAGTCTCTGAATTTGCTTAGTATGAGCTTGTTCTGTAAAGCTTGATCATCTATCGGAGAACTCTAGAGAAATCTAAAAGAACTTACTAGTGTGTATTTTTATACCTTCAAGGCAAGAACAAGGACTAGATTCTCTAATCTAGGAACATAGTAGCATCCTGCAAGGCCTGTAGTCAACTGACATCTTTTAAGTACAAGTACATGGTGTTCTCATTCTGGCTCAGTGGGCTAAGAACCTGACTAGTATCCATGAGGATATGGGTTCAATCCCTGGCCTCTATCAGTGGGTTAAGGATCCGGTGTTGCTCTGAGCTGTGGTGCAGGCAGGCAGCTGTAGCTCCAATTTGACCCCTAGCCTGGGAACTTCCATATGCCAAAAGTATGGCCCTAAAAAGCAAAAGAAAAGAAAAGTTTAATTGGAGTTCCCGCTGTGGTGCGACAGGATCAGCAGCATCTTGGGAGCAGTGAGATGCAGGCCGGGCTCAGGACCCAGCGTTGCCACAGCTGCAGCTTAGTTCACTACTGTGACTCCAATCTGATTCCTGGCCTGGGAACTCCATATGCCAGGAGGTGGCCAAAAAAGAAAAAAAAAGAGAGAAGAAATTTACAGCAACCATTCTTCTCTTCCCCCCAAAAAAGAGGAAGGAAGGAGAGAAGAGGTTGTGTATCCTATTCCTCAAAGGAAAAAGACGGATGTATGTTGGAAAGTATATCCTTTCTTGGTTTTTAAATTCCTGATCCATTACTGAGAGAGATTGTGTTGACAGCCTTGGTGGAAACAGAAAAAATTACTCACACACCATTTAAAGGTGCTCTTTCCACAGAGAGAGGTCCCCGGCAAATGCACAGAATTCAGGAAAGCTAATGTTTATTGAGTCTTTACTCTTTGTGTCAAGCAAGGGGCCAAGTGTATCACAAATATGTCTGCCCATATCTTCACAGTGACCCTGTGGGGTGGGTTCAAACAAGGAGGCGAAAGTGGACACTGGTTCAGTGAGTGAGGGTCTAAGTGCCTTGGTTAAGGTCACAAAACCAGCAAAGCACAGAAGCCACCATGTGGACTCCAAGTCCGCCTGACTCAACAATCAACTTGACACACCCGATAAAAGTCAACAGAAATCCGGGAGTTCCCGCTGTGGTGCAGTGGAAACAAACCTGACTAGAGGATGAGGGTGAGGGTTCCATCCCTGGCCTCGCCCAGAGAGTCAGGGAACCAGCATTGCGGTGAGCTGTGATGTAGGCTGGCACCTGTACCTCCAATTCGACCTCTAGCCTGGGAACTTCCATATGCCCTCAAAAAAAAGGCAATAAAACAGAAATACATCCGACTCTATCTTCAGTCTTTGATCTTGATAAATCATCCCAGCTGACGGACTCCCTGCTCGATCGAACTACAGTTAGGCATCTCTGAACCCTCTCCTCAGCAAGGCTTGGATGCCAGGTTTCTTTGTCCATCCTGGCTGCATCCAGCTTTAGCGAGAATCCTGCTAAAGTCAGTTTAGAGAATCCCCAACCCCAAGATCTGATCAAGGTCCTCATGCTTCATCCTCGATGCCTAAGTCCTTGGCCTGCCTCTTACAGGAATCCTGTTAGATCAGAAGAGCAGGAGCCCCCAAAGTCCCCTCTGGATAACTCCCCAGATGTCTTTGTCGTTTTCAGGGTCGAGCCCGACCCTCTTCCATATTCCCCAGGTCCCCCACCACGACCGTCTTCAATAAAGCTGTCTTCACCCTTTCAACAAGTGTCAGAATAAAATTCTCCTTAACGTTGAATTGCAGGTTTCCAATCGTCAGGTCGAAAAGTGATTGTGAAATTTTTAAAACGGAAATTGTCAAGGAATGCAAATTCTTTAACTAGCATCTAAATAAAACAATCCTTCGGATCAACTCCATGACTCTCTGTCAGAACCAAGACCCTTCTATAATAGAACTTTGTCACTTTCACAGTCCACTGTTCAGTTGTTACATGTAATTATGCAGGTCCGATATCAAATATTCTAAAGTCCCTGCATTCCCTGTGAGGAAGAGGAACTGCAAATTCCACATTCTTCCCAAAAGAGTTTTAGTAGCAGGCAAACTCATGCAAACACACACACACACACACACACACACACACACACACACACACACCCATGGACCCAAACAATATAACACTCTAAAGTAATGTTTATGACATGTCTTGAAGTTTTCAAAGTTCTATGTGCAAGAGTTCCCTGGTGGCTCAGGAGATTAAGGATCTGGCCTTGTCACTGCCATGGCTCTGGTGACAGCTGTGGCACGGGTTCGGTCCCTGGCTAGAGAACTTCTACATGCCAAGAGCACAGACCAAAAAAAAAAAAAAAATTAAAGTTCTATGTGCAAAGATGAGAAGAGCTAAAAATATTAAACTATATATTGAAAAGTAGCCTGCATATATACTATTGTCTATTATGATTTTTCCTTGGATAAAGAGCGACAGACTGTAGGTAGGGTTTATATCACGTCCTGTACATCAAAACCAAGCTTGGAGATGGATCCCAAAGCACACAGGTGTGTGTGTGTGTGTGTGTGTGTGTGTGTGTGTGTGTGTGTGTGTGTGTACATCATCTATCAGTTTACCTACCTGTTTCTCCAGCTGTTTTATTCTTCCCATGAGGTTTATATAGAACATAAGAGCATCCTTTTACATGGAAATGGTCGTTAATTTGTCTAAACCACCTGAAAATAACAAGAAGATTCACTCTTGACACTCTTCCAACTCTGGAGAAATGCAGGCAGAGCTCAAGTCTGGCTTATCTACCAGAATTTGGGTCCCAACAGCTGGCTATATGGTTTACTATTAATGCACATACAGCATTATTCTTTTGCAGAACTAGAATTAAGGCATGGACTCTAAGCAATACATACCTCATAAGTGTTGTATTTCCAGTAAAAGGGCCGAACCTAATATCTTCAAATGGGGGTTGAAAGCCCAAAATATGTAAAGCTTCTTCTTGGGTGATAGCTGGAAGACTACAGAAGAAATATTGCCTTTCATTTTACAATTCTAATCATGTGCAAATAGAACCTGTCTCGATGGTGCTATGTCTGTCTGATATAAACAATTTTTGCAATATTTTTAATTTTTATCAAAAATAATGCATGTGTATATTTTTAACTAAAAAGGTGATAACAAAATACAGTGGCTTTTTTTCCCAATTTGTGAAAAAAAAATCTGTCCTTAAAAATCTACAATTATAGAAAAGGCCACACGGAATAACTTTTGAATTTAAGAGTTTAGAGATACCAATAAATTAACATACTTACCTTCCGGCCCCCATTGTGCTATATAAGAAATTCCAACAAGAAATTAATGAGGAGATACCACAAGAAGTCTTGTATTGTGGCCGGCTTATGCAGTACCTGAGAAAATAAAAAGACTCTTTTCCTCGGTTGAATAAATACAAAACATGCATACAGAAAAAGAACACTAGCAGCAATGGAGAGTGTTAACATAATGAAAACTTTGATTATTTAAACCAATGTCAAACCCTTATGCATGTAAAGTATTTTTATATTTATCAAACACATTATAAATGCATAACAACAGCAAATGTGTTTTAAGAAAGATGGCTAAGTATGAGTAACTACTAGCTAAAATGGATGTTATCCAAACCAATGGAAAAAAAAAAATAAAGATACATACATCTAGACACCCAGCACTAAAATTTCAATGTAAGCTCCTAGTTGAGCTACACATAAGATTATTGGCAACTTCAATTGTAGGAGTTTTTAATACAGGCTGGGTAATAACCCTTTATCAGACGTGATCTGCAAATGTTTTCCCCCACTTTGTATGGGTTGCCTTTTCACTTTGTTGATTGCTTCTTCTTCTTCTTCTTTTTTTTTTTTTTTTTTTTTTTTTTTAGGGCAGCACCCGAGGCACATGGAGGTTCCCAAGCTAGGGGCTGAATCAGAGCTACAGCTGCCGGCCACAGCCACAGCCACAGCCACATCAGAGCCAAACCGCATCTGTGACCTACAGCACAGCTCACAGCAACGCCAGCCAGACCCCTAACCCACTGATGGAGGCCAGGGATCGAACCGAAACCCCAGGGACCCTAGTCGGATTCCTTTCCACTTCGCCATGAAGGACACTCCTGATTGTTTCTTTTGATGCACAGAAGTGTTTACCTTTGATGTGGACCCGTTCGTCTGTTTTTGCTTTTGTTATCTGTGCTTTTGGTGTCATGCCCCGGAAATCACTGACAAATCCAATGTCATGAAGCTTTTCCCCTGTTTTCTTCTAGGAGTTTTATGTCTGACGTTTATATCTTTAATTGATTTTGAATTATTTTCTGTATGATGGGAAGTAAGGGTCCACCTCCATTCTTTTGCATGTGGATATTCAGCTTTCCAAGCACCATTTTCTGAAAAGAGAGCCCTTTCCCATCTTGGGGTCTCAGCACCCTGGCACAAGATTATTTGCCTGTTTATATGAGTGTTCATTTCTGAGCTCTATCCTGTTCCATGGGTCTATCTGTCTGTCTTTATGCCAGTACCACACTGTCTTGCTTACTGTAGCTTTGAAATATGTTTTGAAATCAGGAAATGTGTGGCCTGGTGCCACTGTCACCCCACCACTGATTAGTCAGTAGTTGCAGAGGGAACAAAATAACTTGACAATGTGGGCTAAGGCTGTCACCACCTTACTCCATAGTCACTCCTAGAATCTCTAATATTGTCTGACCAGACACCAGGTACCTTCTGATGGGATACAGTATGAAGGACACAGAATCACCTAGACAGTATTCTTGCCCCAAATGTTCAACTGGAATCTAATCAAGCCTTTATATCTAACTTCTACTTTACAGGTATAGATAGTCCATGAATAATTTACACAACCAGCAGGAAAGACGTCAGACAACTTGGAGAAGGGTCTGACGGAGACTGTTGTAGTTTTCGTTTTTGTTTTCCAAGCCACAGTTGCAATCTATGCCTCAGCTGCGGCAATGCCAGATCCTTTAACCCACTGCGCTGGGTCAGGGATCGAACCTGAGTCCTAGTGCTGCAGAGACACTGCCAATCCTGTTGCACCACAGTGGGAACTCCTGAGACTAACTTAAAAGAGATTTATGGGCCACAAGCAAGCACAATATGTAGTTCACAGTGGGTCCAAGTCTGAACAATCAAATATGAAGACATTTTCAGAAAAATCTGAGAAATCTGAATTTAGCCTGGAAATTAGATACTAAGGACATATTATTAACTTCATTAGGGGTGTCAGTGGTATTGTGGTTAAGTAAGAGGCCCTTGTTCAGAGATTACCATCGTCTGACGTCTAATACTTTCCGCTGCTTAATATCTTCCAGGGGAGAATACTGAGGCCACTCCCTTTGATGTCTTCCTTTCTTATCTGAAGTTTTTTTCTTGGAAATTTGTTTCTTTACATTGCCTAGAATACAAGAGTATAAAAGGAAGTAAGATGAAGGCAGTGGCCACGGCAGCACAAGTAACTACCTAACAAAATGTAAAAGTAACTGCCACTCAATCTAAAAATGATTATTCGCAAACACATTGAAGAAATACAACTATCTTCCAGAATACTCTCCTGCCTTAAAGAGAGAAAGAGAGAATAAAAACAAATTTAAAAACCGTGACTGTTATTTCCTGTTAGGATCTATTATTCCAATGCCTGAGCTAGCCACTTAGTGAATAAAAGAATCAATCACAAAACATTTAGCTACAACTAGAAAATCAAATAACCAACAGTAAAATATTTAACTGGACCACGTTCCAAAAAAATGAATCCTTTCTGTAAAACAATAAAACCACATTAATGTAACTCTTGGGAAAGTAAAAGCAGTAGATTCAATAATCCCACGATGTGATGTTTAAAAATAGCCCCAGACCTCCAGAGACCACAAAATGGATTAAGAACCATGCACACGAGTACGTTATTAAAGTGCAACTTTAGCTCCAGAAGCCAGAATGGAAAATAAAGTCTCCTTTTTGTGTGTAAGTATGTGCATGTGTGTATGTGGGCACACGCACACGTGCACACACACCCTCTCTCTCGAAAAGGCACACACCATAGATAACAGTGGTTACTGTGGAGAGGAGGGGAAATCAGGAGCCACACAAAAGGGACACAAAGGTAAAGTGAGACTTTACACTGTTTAATTTTAATACCTTTTATTTCCAAGCCTCATTTCACTAAATCGCCGTTAACATTTCAGCTAGCTATGTCCAAACACTTTAAAAAATCTCTCACACATGTTATAAATAAATCTGCTATAAAAATTAAATGAAAACCAATATTTTAATTTTGAGTTATTCATAACTCATAAAACATAGATTATACAGATGTCTGCCTAGAAAGCAAACGTAGAAGAGCATAAAAGCATCCACTTGATTCGTTCAAGAAGCTCTACAATGAAGCCAACTGCAACTCAGACACTATTGTTGCACAGAGAATTTCTCAAATTATTTAAAATGTTGTATTTATACACAATGGAATACTACTCAGCCATAAAAAATACCAAAATAATGCCATTTGCAGCAACATGGATGGAATGAGAGACTCTCATACTAAGAGAAGTCAGAAAGAGAAAGACAAATACCATATGATATCACTTATGTCTGGAATCTAATATACGGCACAAATGAATCCTTCCACAGAAAAGAAAATCATGGACTTGGAGAATAGACTTGTGGTAGCCAAGGGGGAGGGGGAGGGAGTGGGATGGATTGGAAACTTGGGGGTAACAGATGCAGACTATTGCCTTTGGAATGGATGAGCAATGAGATCCTGCTGTGTAGCACTGGGAACTATGTCAGGTCACTTATGATAGAGCATGATAATGTGAGACAAAAGAAGATATACATGTATGTGTAACTGGGTCACCATGCTGTACAGTAGAAAATTGACAGAACACTGCAAACCAGCTATAGCGAAAAAAATAAAAACCATTATATAAAAAAATAAAATAAAAAATAAAAATACAAAGCAAATGAACAAACATACTGAAACAGAAACTGACTCATAGATACAGAGAATAAACTGGTGGTTGCCAGAAGGGAATAGGGAGAGAGAGGGATGAGTGAAATAGATGAGGAAGGTTAAAAGGTACAAATTTCCAGTTATAAACAAATAAGTCATGGGGATGTAACATATAGCATAGGGAATACCGTTCATAATACTGTAATAATTTTGTGTGGTGACAGATGGGAACTAGACTTATGATCATTACATAATGTATAAAGATGTCAGATCAGTATGTTGTACACCTGAAAGTAATACGATTTTGTAAGGCAATATACTTCAATTAAAATAAAACTACATGATTTTTAAAAAACAATGAAAATGTAAAAACACACAATAAAAATAAATAAATAAAATGTTATACTGAACACTAACAAAAAAACAAGAAGCAAGCACTCTTTTTTAAAAATTTTATGGCCGCACCTGCAGCCAACGGAAGTGCCCGGGCCAGGGACTGAATGTAAGCTGCAGCTGTGACAACAGCAGATTCTTTAACTCACTGCACAGAGCCAGGGATTGAACCCACACTTCTGCGGTGACTAGAGCTACTGCAGTCTGGTTCTTAACCCACTGTGCCACAGTGGGAACTCCAAGAATTTTTTTTTTCCTCTTCCCTCTAGTTACTCTTCTTCAGCCTTCACAGAAACACAAAATTTCTCACCAAGCTGAACACCCACTGGCCAACATGAGCAAAATCTCATTCTGACAAGTCTCTTTCACTAATAAAATAAATCTTCAACAGTGAGAAGCTAGAAAATGTACTTTCCACCATTTCTGAGATGTCTTCACTGCCCCATAATGACTCAATTCCCTCAGTAATTTTCCAGCCACTTACAGTTTTATTTCATTTATTTTATTTTTTACTGAGGCATAGTTAATTTACAATTCTGTGTTAATTTCTGCTATATAGCAAAGTGATTCAAATAGATGTGTGTGTGTATTCTTTTTTAAAATATTATTTTCCATTATGGTTTATCACAGGACACTGAATATAGTTCTTATGCTGTCAGTATGGCCCTGTTTTTTATCCCCACTTGGAATTTTAGAGGCTAAGGAAACCTGGTTATCTGTGACCTCCGCAGCCCACAGAGTTATCTGTACCCACATACACTCCTCTAAGGCTCACTTGAGCCTTCTCTCTGTTCTTCTAGCAAACTCCAATGAGCCCCTGGGATAAAAAAGCATAGACGTTCAGCAGTTCTCTAGCGGCACAGCCAGTTAAGGATCCTTCATTGTCACGGCTGTGGCTCGGGTCACTGATGTGGCACAGGTTTGATCCCTGGCCCAGGAACTTCCACATGCCGTGGGTGTGGCCAATTTAAAAAATTAAAATTAAAAAAATAAATGTTTTTTAAAAAACACGTATGTTCCAAAGGAGCATCCTTCACAACATTCCCCAGCCTGTCATACAGAGAGCTTGTCCCACTAACAAAATCCCATTCAGTCTGAGGCAGGAAGCTCTGTCAACGTGGAAGCCACATTTGAGCAGGAAGCATAAAAGAGAGAGCGATGATGCCTGAACATGTCTGTCTCCCCATCACATCAACTCCAGTAACCACTGTCCCTCGTTATTGTCATATTCCTTCTTTCATTCCTTATCCTGCCTGCCCGTGACTCCTCACCCATTTAGCCCCCAAATGAAAAAAAGTGTGTATGTGTGTGTGTGTGTGTGTGTGTGTGTGTGTGTGTGTATTCACCACACTGGCTTTTAGAGAAAGGTATGAGGATAGCAAATAAAAATAGAACACTCATCTGGAGTTCCCGTCGTGGCGCAGTGGTTAACGAATCCGACTAGGAACCATGAGGTTGCAGGTTCGGTCCCTGCCCTTGCTCAGTGGGTTAACGATCCGGCGTTGCCGTGAGCTGTGGTGTAGGTTGCAGACGCGGCTCGGATCCCGCGTTGCTGTGGCTCTGGCGTAGGCCGGTGGCTACAGCTCCGATTCAACCCCTAGCCTGGGAACCTCCATATGCCGCGGGAGCGGCCCAAGAAATGGCAACAACAACAACAACAACAAAAATAGAACACTCATCACCTTTTTGACTGAAGGAACCACAGGATAGAGTTCCAGGCAATTGCTGTCACTGGAATATGACACTGGGGGACCCCAGAAATAACAGAGCCAGAGAAGGGAAGACCCAACTTCTGTGTACAAATTTGACCCAAATCTTAGGCTGACCCCTGAACTGTGCAAGCACCGAGCAGACCCCCAACAGGACACTGAGCCTAAAAGAACTGAACGGAGACTTGAGATGTCCTCTGGGGACAGTGTGGGCAGTTTTCGTCCAACCAAATTAATTGCCGCTAAAATGAAAAACAAACAAAACACTCTTTGGGGGAACAGATCAGAATCTGAAATCACCATAATATAATATCTCCAATATCTAGGATACAACCCAAAAGTCCTGAAAATGTGAGGAAACTGAAAAATGTGACATACTGTCAGAAAAAAGATAAGCTCCACTCTGAGATGACTGGCAGATGAGGATTTTAAAGTGAGTATTATAATTATGCTTTATGAGATAGATAAGATACTCCGGTAATGAACTAAAAGATAGCAAGTCCAAGAAACTATTTTTAAAATGTAAATTCTGGAACTAAACTAAGCACTATCTGAAATAAACAATTCACTGAATATACGTGACAGCTATCTTTAAGAGATGCACTTTAAATACAAAAAGACACAGGTTGAAAATAAGCAGATGGAAAAGTTTAGACTAGTCAAAGGAGAGCTGGAGTAGCTATATGAATGTCAAATGAAGCGGCTTGCAGAACAAGAAACACTGCCAGGAATAACGAGGGATGTTTCATGATGATGCAAAGGTCAATTAACTTATCAGGAAGAAATAAAA
This sequence comes from Phacochoerus africanus, assembly GCF_016906955.1. Taxonomy (NCBI): domain Eukaryota; kingdom Metazoa; phylum Chordata; class Mammalia; order Artiodactyla; family Suidae; genus Phacochoerus; species Phacochoerus africanus. Next base: position 70,719,434 of record NC_062556.1, on the reverse strand, counting down.
ACCATAAACGTGATGCACCTAATAACAAGGCTTCAGATTACATGAAACAAAAACGCACATAATTAGGAGTTCCCGTCATGGCTCAGTGGTAAACAAATCTGACTAGGAACCATGAGGTTGCGGGTTCGATCCCTGGCCTCAATCAATAGGTTAAGGATCCGGAGCTGTGGTGTAGCCCGACGGCTGTAGCTCCAGTTTGACCCCTAGCCTGGGAACCTCCACATGCCGTGGGAGCGGCCCAAGAAATGGCAAAAAGACCAAAAAAAAAAAAAAAAGAATATAATTAAATGGAGAAACGATAACTCTATAATCATAGTTGGAGACTTTCAACATCTCATTTTCAGCAACTGACAAAAATTAAGTAAAGACATAAGACATGTCACTTAAGAAGACGTGAGAGACATATTCAAACACCTTCAATATCTATACACCCCACGACTCCCCAGTGCACCTTCTTTTCAAGACAACGGAGAACATTCAGCAACAGAGACCATATGCTGACTCGTGAAACAAGTCTCAGTACATTTAAAAAACTGAGGTTATGTGTGCTCTATCTGCAATGAAATTAAATCAGAAATCAATATTTAGAGAAACCCCACGTATCTGAAAAGTACCTAGCATACTTCTAAATAATGTCCACATCCAAAAGAAATCACAAAAGAAATTCGAAAATACTTCAAATTAAATGATGATTTTTTAAAAGTGTATTAAAATTCATGGACTGCTGCAAAACAGTACTTAGTGAGCAATTTAGAGCATTAAATACCTAAAGGAGAAAAAAAATTTTTTTTTCTTTTTACGGCCACACCTGCAGCATATGGAAGTTCCCGAGCCAGGGGTCAAATTGGAGCTGCAGCTGTGGCCTATGCCACAGCCACTGCAACACCGGATCCCTAACCCACTGAGCAAGGGCAGAGATGGAACCCACATCCTCACAGAGACTTTGGGTCTGAGTCCTTAACCTGCTGAGCCACAGCAGGAACTCCTTGAGGCAGAAAAGTCTTGAATCAAGAGATAAGAAAATAGAGTTCTCATTGTGGCTCAGTGGGTTAAGAACCTGACATAATGTCCATGAAGATGCGAGTTTGATTTGACTGCTAGCCCAGGAACTTCCATATGCTGCAGGTGGGGCCATAAAAAAATAAAAAAGAGGTTAGAAAATGAAGGACAAAGTAAATCAAAAGTAGAAAGAACCAAAAAATGGCATTAACCAATGAAATAGACAATAGACAATTCAGAAAATTAGCAAAGCTAAAAGGTGGTTATTTGAAAAGACAAACAAAACTGATAAACCCTCAGCTAAGGAAAAAAAAAAAAAAAAAACATACATTACCAGCATCAGCTATGAAAAAGGAGTTACCACTAAAGACCCTGCCGGTGTTAGAGGGATAAAGGGGACTGTTAGAAACAACTTTATGTCAACACCTTGACAAGGTAGATGAAATGGACAAGCTAAACTTTGACAGAATTGATGGGAATCAAGACAACTCCATAATCATTAGAGATTTTTAATACTCCTCTGAAAACCCCACAGAAAACAGGAGAGAATACTTCCCAATAAGTTCTAGGAAAATATGAAAACTATTACAGTACGAAAAATATTACAGACCAATCACCCAAAAATAGAGACACAAAGTGAAATCCCCCTGATGCCCCAAAAATTACTAATTCACATAACGTTCTGTGAAACAAGCTGGTTTTGCAAATGAATGAATAGATCAATGGAGGTTTGACAAAATGATCAGAGAAGCCTAAAAGTAAAGTACAAACCCGACTTTTTTGCCTTTTTCTTACTGTGCAGTTTTATCCAAGCAACTTATTCCCTCTATGCCTCCATTTCATCACCTATAAATGAGAGCTACCTTGCAAAATTCCTATATTACTCTGAGTACAAAAAAAAAAAAAGGACTGAAAAGCATGGGTATCTGCTCCAGAACCACCACAATGCAATCATGGCAGCCTCTTAAATTGTGCAGTACACAACCTACTCGGCGGTACCAAGAGACCCTGCTGAGTGTTCAAAAGTTTTTAACAACGGAAAAGCCAAAATGATATATAGTAGAAAAGAAAACTAGATGTTTCATTGGGAAATATGAATTCACATGGCTGCAAAACTATGAACCAGTATGTTATTCTAGTCGCCTCCTTAACAATTTCTAAACTACTGACTACCTATCTGTAAGAGTAGTGTTTTACAGCACTCTTAGATTTGCTCAAAGCTCTCAAAATGCAAGGGTTATGTTTGAAGTTTCCAGTGGCAAACACATTAATGAACTAAATGTTCTGTGCTCAAGGTTACTTACTTATTTTTGGCTGAGGCATGCAGTGGCTTCATGTGGCATCTCAGTTCCCAGAACAGGGATCAAACCTGGGCCACAGCAGTGAAAATGCCAAGTCTTAACCACTAAACCACCAGGGAACTCCCCCAAGTTTATTTTTTTTAACTACAATGACAAACAACATGACAGTAATGTCCTTCATTTGATATTATAAAAAGAAAATATTTGAGTTCCCTTGTGGTGCAGTGGGTTGAGGATCCAGCATTGTTACTGCAGCAGCTTGGGTTGCTGCTATAGTGTCGGTTCGATCCCTGGCCTGGGAACTTCTACATGTTGAAGGCGCAGCCAAAGAAAGAAGGAAGGAAAGAAGGAAGGAAGGAAGGAAAGAAAGAAAGAGAAGAAAGAGAGAGAAAGGAAGAAAGAAAATGTTTAATGGCGAGTTTAAACAAGATATACTGCTTGCTTTCTTCTTTTTTAAAAATTAATGTATAGTTGATTTACAACGTTGTGCCAATTTCTGCTGCACAGCAAAGTGACCAAGTCATACATATATATAAATACATTCCCTTTCTTATATTATCTTCCCTCATGGTCTATCCCAAGAGACCCAAATATAATTCCCTGTGCTGTACAGCAGGACCTCATTGCTCATCCATTCTAAATGCAAGAATTTGCATCCACTAACCCCAAACTCTCAGTCCATCCCACTCCCTCCCCAAGACACACAGAAACTTCATGGCTCCTTCCTTACCTGATTTGTGTTTCAAATTGGTGGTCACTCCATCAAATTCAGATTTATCAATTTCCCATGCGAGAGGTAGCTTGCCCAGGCTGTTGGATAAGTTCTCCAAGCTGTTTTCTTCCTTGTAGATGATTTCCGATGTACCGGTCGGAGTGCCAATGAATCTTGAGGAATGATTTCCAGCAGATAAAGAGGTATTATCAGGCAGGCAGGAAGGGCGGGTTGAATTTGGAGTTTTATAGATTGAGGTCGCCTGGTTGAGAAAGGCATAGTCCGAACAGATGGCGTAAATTTTCTCCCGCGTGTGGGTCACTGGACAGCTCCACGGGTAATGACCATCTCCTTTGGGACCCAAGGGTTCTCCTGGGGCCCGAGTGCAGAAGGACGACGTGGCAGCTTGCAGATTCTCGTCCGGAGACCTTCGCTCCAACCTGCACTCACCATTTCCAGAAGCATCTGCCCTTTCTGCTTCTGCAACGTTCGGCATTGAATGCAACGAGGAAAGTTCTGTCACCAGGAAGATGTTGCCTCGCTGTCTCAGTCTCGCAAAACAGCCCTGCCAAGTGTTTACAGCATTTTGCAAACACGTGAGAGCTGCAAAACGGTCCCCTAAGAAAAGAGGGAGAAGAAAGAAAGATCAACCATCCATCAGACGGTACAAAAGTGCTACAAAATATTTTAAGGGTTTCAATAAATATTTTAAGGGTTTCAATAAATATTTATTTTACAACTACTACATGCCTCAGTCACAATCACTGACTATCTTATTAGAAACTGTTTTTAGGAGTTCCCGTCGTGGTGCAGTGGTTAACGAATCCAACTAGGAACCATGAGGTTGTGGGTTCGATCCCTGGCCTCACTCAGTGGGTTAAGGATTCGGCATTGCCGTGAGCTGTGGTGTAGATCACAGACATGGCGTGGATCTGGTCTTGCTGTGGCTCTGGTGTAGGCCGGCAGCTGCAGCTCCCATTAGACCCCTGGTCTGGGAACCTCCATATGCCGCGGGTGAAGCCCTAAAAAGACAAAAGACCAAAAAAAAAAAAGGATTAACAGAAGATGATTCCCAAAAGAGCTCTGGAGTCTGTGAGGAAAAATCAGTAAAGGTACAGCGTGTCCTTCCAGAATTTATGGAACAGAGCTCCATACAAGTATTCCACATATCCTAGAAAAGATTTGATGTTCTTTCTTTTGAGGGAATGTTTTCTCTCTATTCAAACCTCCAGGCATTGATTTTTTTTTAAGTAAGTATTTTGTGCAGAAATTCTAGTTATTTACAGAAGGAGGGCTGGTTTGGCAGGAGCTTCACCACCAGAGATGGACCCTCCAGGGGTTTCACTTTGGAAACTCTCCTTTGCTTTTTGGTCAAGCAATCCTCGGAGGCGGTGCAATGGATCTCTAGATGGGACGCTTTTACGCTTTCTCCTTCCTCCTCATCTCCTGGTGTGAAGTGATGGTGGAGGAAGGAAGCTTCAAAGAAGATCCATATCTGACATTATACAGGCCAAACCCAGGTTACTCTGATTCTTAGCAAAGCACGTTCTGCTGCTTCTCTTTGTTATCCTCATGCCTTTCACTAAAAGCCGTGGGTAGAAGGAGGTCTTATCTCTGGCCTTGGGGTGGTGTGGGTGGGTTGTGGTAGGTGGGGCATGAAACAGCATATGGTCACAATAAAGGGCAGTGAACAAAGGCTCAAGAAGGAGTTCGCATCATGGCTCAGTGGTTAACGAATCCGACTAGGAACCATGAGGTTGCAGGTTCAATCCCTGGCCTCGCTTGGCGGGTTAAGGATCCGGCGTTGTGGTGAGCTGTGGTGTAGGTTGCAGACGTGGCTCGGATCCCACGTTGCTGCAGCTGTGGTGTAGGCCGGCAGCTACAGCTCCAATTAGACCCATAACCTGGGAACCTCCACAACCTGCTCCACATGCCACAGGTGCAGCCCTAGAAAAGGCAAAGAAAAAAAAAAAAAAAAGAGTCTTAGAGAGACAGAAATGTTCCAGTCTCTGCCCTGTTATCTCTTCATCTCATGTTTAGCTCCCATTTTGACAGAGCTTTTTTCTTCCGATTAATGGAATTTTGCCTGTGGCACCAGCTCTCCGTGGGGCAGCTTGCGGATGTTTGAAGGATGCTAATTTGGGACGTATGGAGCAGCATATTCTTATCAGAAACACAGGGATGGAAGTTTCCACAGGTGAAGGATCCAGTGTTGCCACAGCTGTGGCCACAACTGCACTGGGGGTTTGATCCCTGGCCTGCGAACTTCCACAGGCTACAAGGGTGGCCAAAAAAAAAAAAAAAAAAAAAAGGAAAACCACTGTATCTGTGTATAAAAGGTAAGACTGAGCTTCCAGGAAGCTAAAGCAAGAAAGAACATAGCACTTGATTAATAAAAAGTTTAGCAGTCTCCGGTTTTGTTTGTTTCTGTTTGGGCTTTTATTTATTTTTATTTTTTATTTTTTTGTCTTTTTGCTATTTCTTTGGGCCGCTCCCGCGGCATATGGAGATTCCCAGGCTAGGGGTTGAATCGGAGCTGTAGCCACCGGCCTACACCAGAGCCACAGCAACGCAGGATCCGAGCCGAGTCTGCAACCTACACCACAGCTCACGGCAACGCCGGATCCTTAACCCACTGAGCAAGGGCAGGGACCGAACCCTCAACCTCATGGTTCCTAGTCGGATTCGTTAACCACTGTGCCACGACGGGAACTCCTGTTTGGGCTTTTAAATAACAGTCACTAAACACGAGTGATCTCTTTGGTGGCATATTTACAAAAAAAAAAAAATTAGGGCAAAGATCATCAACAAAAGGGCAGGCAGTTATATCGTCAATAAAAGTCAAGCGTAAACTTGGAGCGATATGAAAACTTTCTCACTTGAACCACGGTTTATGGATATTTCTCTTGGAAAAACTGTAATATTTATACATTTTATCACCTAAGTAAAACAAATTACAGAAAAACATTGCAAAATACCAAAAGACATCACCCAGAAAAGGACACTTAGTTGCACCCGGTGACCTGAACACTGCCTATGCTGGTTTCCTTTCCTTACTATCTGTCTGACCCATGGCTGTCTCCCCTCTGAAGTCACAGCTCCCCGAGGCTAAGGGCGCTGGCATGATCTGCCATCAGGGTTTTGTACCAGTGAGCTAAGCACCCGTTATTACTGATTACAGTATCATTACGGGGTCAATGACTTGTAAAGACAGCCTCAGGAAATGCACTAAACGGCCTGCAGCTCTCCTGGTTTTGTCCCAGTTTTTATAAACCATTCCCACCCCTAGCTCCCCGAGTTGACATTTCTAACCTGACCTGTGCATAGATACTGGAGACTAAAGCTTATACACAATTATGATCATTTAACTTCTCTGCCTAAAACCTTCTGCTCTCGGAACAAAAAGCCAGCCCTTACCTGGCCACCGATCTCTTTCTTCCACCTTGCCTTCCTCTCCCCCACAGACCCCCTTTCAGTTCTCTGAGGACTGTCTCCTCCCACTTCCCCTCCCTTATTTAGCTAATTCCCATTATCCTCAGATGTCAGCTCAAATGTCACTCTCTGGGAGATGGTGTCTTTGCTCCTCCAACTAGGCCAGGTCACCCTGTACAAATGCATGCCCTTTCCTTCACAGTCCTTACCAGGGTGAAATTCTATTTTATGTACCAGGGTGTGTTTATATGATGAATGTCTGCCTCCTGCAAGTTTGGCTTTCCTGTATTCCCAGGGTGCTGTGTAGAAGTCTGATGAACAGATTTTTTTAGTGCTCCACCATGTCAGGCATTACGGTAAACCAACATTAGGAACCTAGATTCCAGGAGGGCTTACCAAGTGTGGCCTTAGCAATCAAGGACTGGAGTTCTCTTTTTCTCCTCCCTGGCTCTCATCTGTGAGAACTGAGGTTCCCTAATGCAGTAAATGAGGCGATGCTATATGAAGATGTACCGCTAAGAAGGACGGCAGCACCTAAGGCTCAAATTAATGAGCACTCATAAAATCAGATCACGAGCAACAGAACTACTGTTTAACTGTGTGCCCACACAATTTTATAAAGTGGCCAGCTTTAAATGTCCCGCTAGGAGTAACGATCCTGAAGTCACTGGAACGAATTGTTCCGCACAATAAACATCTGCATGGCGAGGGTGGATTATTCGCCCGAAGGTCAGATCTCGGTCCTTCCTCCCGCTCCAACCCCCAGCCCCTCCCCACGCCCTCCAGGCCCTTCCTCCGACAGACCTGAACCCCTTCCCGGACAGAGGCGCTGGCCTCCTAAGGATATCTGGAGTTCCCCGCGCTCCGGGCCAGCGTCGAGCTCAGGCTGCTGGACGGCGAGGCGAGTTCCCACCGCCCTCCTCTGCGATGCTCGCGGCGCCGCCGGGCTCGGAGGCCGCTGGCACCGAGGCGACAGTCGCTCAGGCAGGTCCCCGCCGCGCGGAGCCGCTACGTGAGGAGAGGAAGGAGCCGAGCGCGGCTACGCCCCCTGCCCGCGCAGCTCCGAGCTCTCCGTGCCCTCCCGAGGCCGGCGCGTCCCCAGGGGCAGGAAGCCGGAGTCCTCGGCTAAAAGGAGCCGGCGAAGGCCCACGTGTTTTCCGCCCCCAACCGGCCCGGGGGACCGAGGACGCTGGGGTGCTCCCGCCGCCCAGGCAGATGGGACGCGGGCAGTCACTGCTCCTGGGCAAAAAGAGGGACTCCGATTCGAGCTTTTGAACGCACGAACCGCCATCATTACTGATGACAACTGCCCAAAAGAAAACCGTCAAGAATCCCCCGTCTTAGCCTCTGCCCAGGCCCGCTTTGGCTGGCGGTGCCACCGGCCCATCAGAGTTTGGAGGCAGCTGGCAAGGTTGAGAGAAAGGGGCAAGGGGAGGAGGAGGCTCCCGGTACGATTTCGGGGAGCTGACCGTGAACCCTCCCGTGACCACGCTGGCCCCGGGAGTGCTGGGGAGAGGGGACGGCCACCGCACGCTCTGGGCCCGGGCCCTGCTGAGCGTGGCGTGGAGACTGGCGCCAGACAGGAGCCACCGGTATCGCGCAGGCCCCTCCAAACCGGGCTTTGTTCCCGAGAGGACTCGTCCCTTCTCTCCCTGGCACTTCCCTCCACCCTGCGGCCCGGCTCTTCACCCCACTTCTTCCCAGGACAGGCACCCACACAGTGGCGTCCACCCGGATGCCCATCGGCCTCAGGAGAGGCCTGCGTCCCCAGCCACGCAGGAGGCGATGGCGGCACAGAAAGCAGGCGCGCGGCGGCAGGCCTGGCCCGCGGCGCTCGGGAGACCTGCGGAGGGCCCAGCGTGCAGGGTGCACAGGCGCTCGCTACCACCTCGTCCCCTGCCCACAGCCCGATATACCTCTGGCCTGTCCGGTGGGGTCGGGTCGCTGCAGCCCGCGGCGAAGCCCGGCAGTGGTCCTGGATCACAGCTCCCAGCGCGCGGCCCGCGACGCGCCTCTGGTTACCCTGGAGCGGGCGTCTCTCGTCCCATCGGAGCGCGCGGGGACAGCGCCCTGACTGCTGTGCCGGGCGACCGATGGTCAGATATCATTGACAACACCTTCCTTTCACCGTGTTTTACACCTGCCCTCTGCACGTGCGGAGATATGACGACAATTTAAAACAAAACAAAACAAAACCTTAGCTGCTCCTCCAGACCCACGCGCCCTCTATTAAGCGTCTACTATTGATCTGTCCGCTGAAAGCGGGGACCGCAAAGTAAATAAATGAGTGAGAGATGGTCAAATCTGGCAGGATTTCCGCCAGTTTGTCGCGAACTACACGTCCCAGGAAGCACTGGCCCCGGGACGCGTGTCCCTTCCGCCATCCACTTGGAGGAGGCTTTACTCAGCCCCGGCCGACGCGCGGGCCAATCCCATCGCTTTGCACCTTGGGCTGGAACCTGAGATGGGTTCGCCCCCAACGATGCTCCAATTACGGGAGCAACGCAAGTTTGTCATTGTCCCGAGAAAGCGGAGCAGCGTGATTCTTGCCCATTTCAGCAGAACTGCTGGCATCCTTCAGCCGGTGGAGCCAGCGCTCCTGTTGTGATCTTTCCAGGGAGACCCACGACCCTGCCCAGCACAGCAAAAAGACCCTCTTGGAGCCGCGACCGCTGCCCGGATCGGCTGACTTGCCCCTGCCCCAGCCGCGGCTGGTTCCGTACACCTCTTCCACTTCATTCATCTGTGGATGATTTTGAGTCCATCTTGTAAATGTTTAGCATTTTGCTGCTTTACTGCTTCTTTCTGGGGACAGTTCCAGCACTGGCCGAGACCGGCGGAGAGAGGCGAGTGAGCCCGGAGAAGAGCGAAATATGGGGCCCCGGGCTCAAAGCGGCTGTCGTCCTTCCCGCGCGCTATTTCTATATTCAGGCGGTGGACACATCAGGAAATAAGTAAGTCGAGCATTGGCTCCCTGTCTGTTTTTGGAATGCATTTAAAACTTACGGTTTCTCCATTCAAGTTTTTTCCGCGCAAGAACTCGTTTCTCTACAGCAGTTTAAAATCCAGGTTATTTGGGTGCTGTTCACATCTAGTAAAATTTTCCCCGTCCCAGTCAATTTTTCTCTGTAGCTTTGGAAATGATATTGAATTAGCCTTTCTCCTGGCTGTTTTGATAGGGCTTCCCACGTGACTGGGGAAGAAACCCTTGCACTTTGCTGGAAGTACTCCTTCTAATTACCTGTGTATAAACTGTTATAAAGAATTTAAACTCAGTTATTAAGAAACTGGTTGGTTTCACTTTTCTCTGGTGCTCCCTCTGTTTTCAGGCAGACCTCTCTAGGTAAGTGTGTTTTGAAACTCCAAAATTAAAGCACTATTTGAAACTTTGGGGTTGAGGGGGGAAAGCAACAAAATATGAATTTCCTATATCTTTGTTACAACTTAATTTCATTCCATTAAATTCAACAATTAAAATGATACTTAAAACGTATTTATAGAAAGATACTTAAAACGTATTTCTAGAATTCACATTGGAAATGATTGTCTTTATCCATGGATGCTGTGTATATTTTGTAGGAAAATCTTGAGAATAGGTTTTGCAAAGAAAAGGAAGGTTATACATTTTGTCACTTGGTTATAAATATTACGATTGGGGAAATTAAATACCATAGTAATCTTTTTTAAAAATTATTTCCCCAATACAATTTTTTTTCTACTGAAGAGCATGGTGACCCAGTTACACATACATGTATACATTCTTTTTTCTCATATTGTCATGCTCCCGCATAAGTGACTAGACAGAGTTCCCAGTGCTACACAGCAGGATCTCATTGCTAATCCATTCCAAAGGCAATAGTTTGCATCTGTTAACCCCAAGCTCCCAATCCTCCCCCCTTGGCAACCACAAGTCTATTCTCCAAGTCCATGATTTTCATTTGTGCCTTATATTAGATTCCAGATATAAGAGATATCATATAAATACCATATTAATCTTAACAACACACATTCAAAAAAGCCTTTTTTACAGCATCATTTATATGATATACTACCTACTAGCTTTTGCCCATGGCTGAGCATGATTTATAAATACTGATTTTTAAAAATCACATTGAGAGTGATTATTCAGAAAGTCGTTATCTTTTGAGGAACCATTTGACAACAACTTTCCAGATGTGATGGGCGTGAAATTAAAAGTAGGTTGATTAAACTATTTTTATATATGAAATGCATATGTTCTATGTTTACATGGATTAGTAGTCTTAACATATTTCCTTGCCATTTTCTAAAACTGTGCGATGTTGTCTTGGCCATTGTCATCCTCTTTTTTTTTTTTTTTTTAATCTCTGATCCATCCTATTCATTCTGTTACTAAAAGCATCAGGAAAAAGAAACAAGCATATAACAAACTGTTCTCCTAACGAGGGAGAATGTGGAGAACAGTCAAGTTCATGGACGAGAGGACATAATTGGTGTATGTTGTTTCTTAAAATAATCTTTTTAAAATTTTTTTTCATTAAAATACATTTGATGGGAGTTCCTGTCGTGGCTTAGCAGTAACGAACCCAGTAAGTATCCATGAGGACTCGGGTTCAATCCCTTGCCTCGCTCAGTGGGTTGAGGATCTGGCCTTGCTGTGAACTGCCGTGTAGGCTGGCAGCTGTAGCTCTGATTCAACTCCTAGCCTGGGTACTTCCACATGCCATGGTGCAGCCTTAAAAAGACAAAATAAAATAATGTTGATTTACAATGTGGTGTCAATTTCTGCTCTACTTAAAATAATCTTTAAATCTCACTGTTCTTCCCATCACAGATTCACAACTTCTCCGGGTGAGAAAGTGTTCCAGATTAAAATCTCAGCACCAGATGAGCAGTTCACTAGAGTTGGGGTCCAGGTTTTAGATCGAAAGGATGGGTCCTTCATAGTAAGATACAGAATGTATGCCAGCTACAAAAATCTGAAGGTAGAAGTTAAATTCCAAGGTCAACATGTGGCCAAATCTCCATATATTTTAAAAGGTACTTTGGAATATTATTTTTCTTTTTTTAATTTTTTTATTTTTTCCATTATAGTTGATTTTGGAGCATACTTTTAAAACAAATTGTGTTTGTGTACAATGGTACATGTCATTCAATCAACAGAAACAACTTGGCGTGATATTTTTTTTTTCACTGAAAGAAAAAAAATAGACATTTCCTATTTGAAAAATAAATTGAGAGTCCTGGTAAAAGAGATTTGAATGCAAGATTTGAATGGAAATTATAGTTTGGAAAGAACACACTGATAGAGAATTTGCTCCTTGAAGATACAACATGGGCAAAAGCAAATGGGCTCTATATATGGTCATGGATGGCACTTTCTTTCTTCCCCCCACCCCACACCCGCCCCAAGGCTAGGGATGAAACCCACGCCACAGCTGTAACCAGAGCCACAGCAGTGACAGCGCTGGATCCTTAACCTGCTGAGCCACAAGGGAACTCTGATGGCACTTTTTTTTTCTTTTGCAATTTTTTTATTACTCAATGAATTTATTACATTTATAGTTGTACAGTGACCATCCCACAACCCAAGCGCATCCCCCCATCCCCTGAACTGTCTCCTTTGGAAACCATAAGTTTTTCAAAGTCTGTGAGTCACTATCTGTTCTGCAAAGAAGTTCATTCTGACCTTTTTTCAGATTCCACATGTCAGTGAAAGCATTTGATGTTGGTGTCTCATTGTATGGCTGACTTCACTTAGCATGATAATTTCTAGGTCCATCCATGTTGCTAAAAATGCCTATTTCCTTCCTTTTAATGGCTGAGTAATATTCCATTGGGTATATGTATCACAACTTCTTGATCCACTCCTCTGTCGATGGGCAGTTAGGTTTTTTCCATGTCTTGGCTATTGCATATAGTGCTGCAATGAACATTGGAGTACATGTGTCTTTGCGAGTCATGGTTTTCTCTGGGTAGATGCCCGGGAGTGGGACTGCTGGATCAAATGGTAGTTCTATGTTTAGTTTTCTGAGGAATCTCCATACTGTTTTCCACAGTGGTTGCACCAGTTTACAATCCCACCAACAGTGTAATGGGGTTCCTTTTTCTCCACACCCTCCCCAGCACTTACTGTTTGTAGACTTTTTGAGGATGGCCATTCTGGCTGGTGTAAGGTGGTACCTCATCGTGGTTTTGATTTGCATTTCTCTCATAGTGAGTGATGTTGAACATCTTTTCATGTGGTTTTTGGCCATCCGTATGTCTTCTTTGAAGAATTGTTTAGATCCTCTGCCCATTTTTTGATGGGGTTATTTGGGTTTTTTTGGTGTTGAGGTGCAGAAGCTGCAGAAATTTTGCAGATTAATCCCTTGTCAGTCAATTCATTTGCAAAGATTTTCTCCCATTCTGTGGGTTGTCTTTTCGTTTTGTTTAGGGTTTCCTTTGCTGTGCAGAAACTTTCAAGTTTAATTAGGTCCCATTTGTTTATTTTTGTTTTTACTGTCATTACTCTAAGAGGTGGATCTGAGAAGATGTTGCTGTCGTTTGTGTTGGAGAGTGTTTGGCCTGTGTTTTCTTCTAAGAGTTTTATAGTATCTGGCCTTATCTAGGTCTTTAATCCATTTTGAGTTTATTTTTGTGTATGGTGTTAGGGAGTGTTCTAATTTCATTCTTTTCCATGTGGCTGTCCAGTTTTCCCAGCACCACTTATGAACAGGCTGTCTTTTCTGGCACTTTCTTAATTAGAGATATTTGACTTGAGTAACTGAAGTGTGATTGAAATTTCTTCAGTCACTTCAGGAAGAGAGAGAGCTTGATGGAGAGAGGAGAAATTGACTGTGGGGTTTTTTTGTCTTTATTTCAAAGCTTTTTTCCAGAGAAGTTCTCTAATGTTTTCTGATAGAGGATGAGAGTACAGCTTTCTTACCTAGAGCTTATCATTCCTGCTTAGCAGAGACAGTCCCCTAAAATATCAGAGAAGCAGTATGTATACAGACACACAAATCTTCCTTATCCCCCTGCTCCAAGAAAAGCAAACATTTTTCTAGAAAGTGTCTAGGTTTCTTTCCCACACTCCACCAGGACACACAATACCATATAACCTGCTAGATACCCCATTATCTGCCACTGCCTGGGACAGGTGACAATCTGAGAATTGTAGAAATAAAGGACAGTAAAATCTCAATTCAAATTCTAGATTATGTTAGTGTTATTTCTATATACATGTAATTACCTCATTTTAATATTAATGAAATGGGTGTTTTGAGGATTTCTTTGCTTCTTTATATATATATATACATATATATATATTTTTTTTTTGTCTTTTTTGTCTTTTCTAGGGCTGATCCCGCAGCAAATGGAAGTTCTCAGGCAAGGGGTCTAATCAGAGCTGTAGCCGCTGGTCTACACCACAGCCACATCAACGCAGGATCCAAGCCGCATCTGCGACCTACACCATAGCTCACGCAACGCCGGATCCTTAACCCACTGAGCAAGGCCAGGATCAAACCCGCAACCTCATGGTTCCTAGTCGGATTCGTTAACCACTGTGCCACGACAGGAACTCCTATAATTATTTTTTTTAAATACCAGGGCGTTCCCTTTGGGGTGCTTCGGAAACGAATCAGACTAGAATCCATGATGTGGATTCAGTCCCTGGCCCCGCTCAGTTGGTTGGGGATCTGGCATTGCTGTGAGCTGTGGTGTGGGCCCGCAGCTTCAGCTCCCATTCGACCTCTAGCCTGGGAACCTCCATAAGCCATGGGCGTGGCCCTAAAAAGCCAAAAAATAAATAAAATATGTATTAAAAAAATAGCAAGCATAGAGGGGTGCTTTATTTACTTGTATTGTCATTGATGATTTGCCCATTGAGAAAAGTACCTTAGCCACTTTAAAACCTCATTTGTGTAATAGACCATTGCACTATCAGTTTCTTAACACCTCTGTCTTACATTAAAACAGATACTCTCCTCTGATATCCTTCTGCCAATGTCTGGTTACTCTAAGTACACAAAACATAAAGATTAATGGACTATGGTAGCCACTTAGAGCCATTGGCTTTCTTTTGCACTTGGGCCACATGGGCCCAGCTGTGAAAATATCATAAGACATAACTGTAAAGAGCCATCAGAACAGACTTACTAGTGATACCCCAGGGTGACAAAAATGCTTTTCTCTTGAAGATATTTTCTCCATCAAGTGACCTCCTCCATCTAACTGGGCAAAGTTTGTGAAGTCTCATTATGGAGATATGTTACATGTTTCCAGTGCTAAACTAAATGATTGCTGTGTACTTTGTGCGTAATTAGGGCCGGTTTACCATGAGAATTGTGACTGTCCCTTGGAAGACACGGCAGCCTGGCTCCGCGAGATGAGCTGCCCAGAAACCATCCCTCAGATTCAGAGAGATCTGGCACAGTTCCCTAGTGTCGATCCAGAAAAGATTGCCACAGAAATCCCAAAACGATTCGGACAAAGGCAGAGCTTATGTCATTATACCTTGAAGGACAACAAGGTACTGTTCACCCCGGAGGCTGGTTTGTTTGTCTTGAGGGGGGGGGGCGGCGGCTTTTTTTTTAGACCATTTGGCTATAACTAGCTACCTAGTTTTATTAAAAATCCTTCTGGGATCACTGTGGTGAAGTTTTATCTCAGTGAAGTCTGCTGGCCAGTACTGTTAGACTTCCAGAATAAGCACTCCCTTCTCTTCTAGGTTTATATCAAGACTCATGGTGAACATGTAGGTTTTAGGATTTTCATGGATGCCATACTGCTGTCTCTGACTAGAAAAGTAAGTATTTCTTTTCTCTGATCTATCATAGACAATGTCTGCCCAGGTTGTACAATGTAACTTTTCAAAATAAAAATAATAACACTATCAGGGTGTTCTAGTCTGGAGCCTTAAGTACTAGAATATCATTCTGAAATTTTATGTCACATAGGATACCTGTATTGGTTTCCTAGGGTTATTGTTACAAAGTATTTTAACCTAGGTGACTTAAAAATGACAAATTTGGGGAGTTCCCGTCGTGGCGCAGTGGTTAACGAATCCGACTAGGAACCAGGAGGTTGCGGGTTCGGTCCCTGCCCTTGCTCAGTGGGTTAACGATCCGGCGTTGCCGTGAGCTGTGGTGTAGGTTGCAGACGCGGCTCGGATCCCGCGTTGCTGTGGCTCTCGCGTAGGCCGGTGGCTACAGCTCTGATTCAACCCCTAGCCTGGGAACCTCCATATGCCGCGGGAGCGGCCCAAGAAATAGCAAAAAGACGAAAAAAAAAAATGACAAATTTGGAGTTCCTGTCATGGCTTATCAGTAACGAACCCAACTAGTATCCATGAGGTTACTCAGTGGGTTAAGGATCCAGCATTGCCATGAGCTGTCATGTAGGTTGCAGACATGGCTCAGATCCCAAATTGCTGTGGCTTTGGTGTAGACCAGAATTTGCAGCTCCAATTCCACTCTAAGCCTGGGAACCTCCATGTACTGCAGGTGCAGCTCTGAAAAGCCAAAAAAAAAAAAAAAAAGACATTATTCTCTGGCGATTCTGGAGGCTAGAAGTCTGAAATCAAAGTGTCAGCAGAGCCATGCTCCCTCCAAAACCTATAGGGGAGACTCCTTTCTTGGCTCTGCCTATTATCTGGGGTACGCAGCAATCCTTGGCACTCCTGAGCCGTAGCTGCCTCACTCCGCTATGTCGTCACATGGCGTTATCCCTGTGCCTGGGTGTCTTTCCATCTTCACCTGTTCCCAGGAGGGCACCAGTCATACTGCATTAAGGGCCTCCTGCTCCAGAATGATGTCATCTTAACTAATTACATCTGCACTGCCCCTATTTCCAGATAAGGTCATTCTGAGATTCTGGGGTGTAGGACTTCAGCACCCTTGTGGGCAGAGGGTACATGCACCCCATAACAATATGTTCTAGAGGAAAAATACCATACCATGAAACTGTTTTGGTCCTACATCTATTTTGAGCCTGAAGAAGACTTACCATATGCTGGCTCTTATTCCTTGGTATAATGTACTTTATCAGAGCTCCGGTGGAGTAGCCGGCAGTAATAGTATGATGGCTGGTATGAAAGACTCTATCGCTGGAGTTCCCTGGTAGCCTAGCGGTTAAGGATCTGACATGGTCACTGCTGTGGCGCGGGTGTCATCCCTGGCCTGGGAACTTCCACGTGCCGAGAGTATGGCCGAAAAATAAGTTCATAAAAATTTTAAAAGAAAATGAAAGAAGAAAAACATCCTTCTAACCATCACATAATCTGTGTGATGAAATTACTCGCAGGCAATAACACTACCTTTCTTCTCAAGGTTGCAGAGCGTTTACAGTGAATTAATTCTGAACCCAGGTAATTACGTCATAGGAGCATTCTGCTTCCTTCAAGCTAAAATGTCAGGGTGCTGGCACGTATCTCTGGTTCATCTGTCATCAATCCGTGGGAAAATATGACTCTCAGGACCCTCTTTCCTCAGGATGCTTCTCCGACTGACACAATGCAGTTCTTGCCTTCAAAAATATTATCTCCTGCCCCAAAAAAGTTAAAAAGGAGTTCCCTGCCAGCTCAGTGGATTAAGGATCTGGTGCTATCTCTGCTGTGGCATGGGTTTGATCCCTGGAAATTTCTGCATGCTGCAGGCGTGGCCCAAGACACATTAAATATATGTTTTACAGATACCACAAATATTTTCCTGTGGCTACATAAAATGTAGCATTGCCATGAGCTGTGGTGTAGGTTGCAGACTCAGCTGGGATCCCAAATTGCTGTGGCTGTGGCGTAGGCCAGCGTCTGCAGCTCCAATTTGACCCCTGGCCTGGGAACTTCCATATGTCCCATGTGCAGCCCTTTAAAAAAAAAAAAAGAGAGAGAGAGAGAGTAAAAGTATCCTCCCTCAGACGGAGCTTGTAAGGGTTCTTTAGCTCTTGGTAAGGAAGTGTTCAGGCCCAGGGCCCATTCTTCTGTGTCCAAGAAAGACGGGGTGGCCCAGCCTGCCTTTCCCAAAGCCCTGCTAAGGAGAAAGAATTATCCAATATAAGGAACGTGGAACGAGCTCTTGGCTTTCTCTTCCTAGGTGAAGATGCCCGACGTGGAGTTTTTTGTTAATTTGGGAGACTGGCCTTTGGAAAAGAAGAAATCTGGTTCCCACATCCATCCGATCTTTTCCTGGTGTGGCTCCACGGATTCCAAGGATATCGTGATGCCTACCTACGACCTGACCGACTCTGTTCTCGAAACCATGGGCCGGTGAGAGACGGGTCGCAGATGATCCAGTGCCTCAGTTTCCTTTCTTGCTGAGTTCTTTCCCGACAGCCTTTGTGATGCAATGGTTTGGGAGAAGAATTGATGACACTTTCTGTTTTCCAGAGTAAGTCTGGATATGCTGTCCGTGCAAGCCAACACGGGCCCTCCCTGGGAAAGCAAAAACTCCACCGCTGTCTGGAGGGGGCGAGACAGCAGAAAAGAGAGACTCGAGCTGGTGAAACTCAGCCGAAAACACCCGGAGCTCATCGATGCTGCTTTCACCAACTTTTTCTTCTTTAAACACGACGAGAGCCTGTATGGTCCCATCGTGAAACACATTTCATTTTTTGATTTCTTCAAGGTATGACATCATTTGCGGCCAATCCTTTGTGTTTTTCCAAATACCTTCATTTGCAGGAGGGAAATGAAGGTCTATATATTTACCGGGGGCGGGGAAGAGGTGAGCACAAAATGTAATGAACCTCAAAGCCTGTGGCCCCGAGACTGGTTGGGCGACCTGGGTTGTACTTAGTACCTGAACCTGATGTTAAATATGCATCTGGGGGAGTTCCCGTTGTGGCGCAGCATTAACGAACCCAACTAGTATCCATGAGGATGCGGGTTTGATCCCTGGCCTCGCTCAGTGGGTTAAGGATCCAGCATTTCCATGAGCTGTGGTGCAGCTCGCAGACGTGGCTCGGATCCCGAGTTGCTGTGGCTGTGGTGGAGGCTGGCAGCTGCAACCCCTAGCCTGGGATGCAACCCCTAGCCTGGGAACTTCCATATGCTGCAGGTGTGGCCCTAAAAAGACCAAATATATATATATATATGTATATACGGTTAACACAGCATAGAATACACCATTGATAGAGTAGTAAAGGGCTTACAGAGTCATGGTAAATCTTTCTGTGGGTTGCAGCCTTAGGACATTAGCCTTGTGGTTCTTTTTGGAAATTTGGAAGAACGTCAACACACCCCCTTGAGCGCTAGGCTATTATAGAATAGCACTTTCTAAGTGGTGGAGGCCAAGGGCGAAATCTGGCCAGAATGTATCTGAGGACGGTGAGGTCTGATGTGTGGAAGGAGGAGACAAGCAAAGAGAGTGGGGAAGGGAAACCTAACGGGGCTTCTTCTACTTGACTGCTCTCTTGCAGCATAAGTACCAGATAAACGTCGACGGCACGGTTGCAGCCTACCGCCTGCCCTACCTGCTGGTTGGTGACAGTGTGGTGCTAAAGCAGGACTCCATCTACTATGAACACTTTTATAATGAGCTGCAGCCCTGGAAACACTACATTCCTGTTCGAAGCAACCTGAGCGACCTCCTGGAAAAACTGAAGTGGGCAAAAGATCACGATGAAGAGGTAAGGTCAGTCTCTTTGTGCCCCGCAATCGTGGGTTCATTTTCAAGGTCTTGTGCCTGGCCACGTTCACGATGCATGGCTACCGACTCTCACCTGTAAAGGGGAAGCCACCTCCTCGTGGATGGCACAGATTCCTTCAGGATAAACCCACGCTTTGTGGCTTGGATTAACGATCCACTCTGCACAGGACACGAAAAGCTCAACCTTGGCCTTAACTGTGCTCTCTCTTTTAGTTAGTTTTCTCTGAGCCCCGAGCACGGCCGCACCTTCGCTAGCATGCAAATTAGGATGGCCAGCCTGGCAGGAAGAAAACCTAACCAGGCTGTGGATTCAAATGAGGAATTGCATGAAATAAGCTAATTGTCCGCTGCAAACTGTTAAGGCAGTGCCCTAAGCTTCATCTTGCGTTTACTTTGCAAAGTCCTTGTTACCTCATGTATTATATGCCTTTTCTCTCGAAGACAGGCTAATTCCAGAAGGCCCAATATGACTTCTCAAATTTTCAAGTTTTAAAAGCCTCCCCTTATATATTCAGTATCCAGTGCTGAAGCATAAAGGAAAAGAATCTGGAAAAAAAATGTGGATATATGTATAACTGAATCATTTTGCGGTCAGCAGAAATGAACACAACATTATAAATTACCTATACTTCCAAAAATTCAAAAACCAAAACCCTCCCTTTAATTTGAGTAAAAACATGCTCTGTGCAATGTTCCCTTTACCACGTTAGACTCCCCCAAAGTTATCTTTCCTTCTCTTGTCTCACTAAATGTACTCTGAGCATCAGTTAGCATACACCTGCATAGGAAAAAATGTTTCTTAAAGGATTTTTTTCCCCCATAGGCAAAGAAGATAGCAAAAACAGGACAAGAATTTGCGAGAAATAATCTCATGGGTGACGACATATTCTGTTATTATTTTAAACTTTTCCAGGTCAGTATTTTCTAAGAAAATAGACATACGGCTTGTTATTGGTCGTGTTAGCAGCAAATAATGTTCCACTTAATTTCCAAAAGTATATTAACTACAGTTTCCACCATGGCACAGTGGGTTAAGAATCTGACTGCAGCAGCTCAGTTATCTGCAGAGGCATGGGTTCAATCCCAAGTCCAGTGCGGTGGGTTAAAGGATGTAGCTACACAGCTGTGGCACAGGTTGAAGCTGCAGCTTCAATTCAGTCCCTGCCCTGGGAACTTCCATAGGCTGTGGGTGAGGCCATTCAAAAAAATTTTTTAATTTTTTAAAAATAAGAGTATATTAACTAAGGAGATCTATGTATACCTCTGTAGGCAAACTCAAGGAAGAATATTACATCATTATGGAAAAAGTAGAAAGCCAAAGATTTAGCTAATGGAGAATGCTGCAACATTAAGAGAAAAGTATTAATGTTAGAACTATGTGGTATGTGGATAAGAAACTGGCCTCCGATCCTGCAGAATTAAGTGCCTGGATTCCTATTTCCTCTTTGTGCAATGCTGCCTTACCATTTTTTTTTTTGTCTGTACAGTGTAAAGTACATTTGGACCTGCTGTGCTGTGGTCCAAACATTTACACTGTTGCGCTATAGGTCATGGACCTCCATGAGCCATGACTTTTCTTGGAAATTATTTCCAAGGACCTACCCATTTAGGGACTATGATCAAAGCATATCTTGGAGTTCTCGTCGTGGCTCAGTGGTTAATGAACCTGATTAGCATCCCTGAGGACTTGGGTTCAATCCCTAGCTTCGTTCAGTGGGTTAGGGATCCTGCGTTGCTGTGGCTGTGGTGTAGGCCGGCAGCTGTAGCTCCAATTCGACCCCTAGCTTAGGAACCTCCATATGCCTCGGGTGCAGGCCTAAAAAGCAAAAAGCAAAAAAAAAAAAAAAAAAAAGATTATCTTTTATCTCAGAATTGCAGATCTTGGGTCCCATTTCTCTGCTACAGAACAAAATTGGTCATTTCTGGTCCTTCCCCATTTATAACCTCTCCTAGGAGATGGTGCAGTATGTAAACTAAGGAAGGGGCTGGGGTGGGGGGGGGTTCCTCTCTGAATTTCTGAAGATCTGAGGGGTAGCGTTCATTCATTCACCTCGCATATGCTAAGAGCACAAGCGCCTCACCCAGAGCTTAGGACGGAGCAAGCACCCGATGAAGATGTGCCTGAGGTTGTGCAAGCTGTGGTGGGTCTGGCAGAAAGTCTGTCCTCAGATCTCAGTCTAGGGAAGATGGTGAACGCAGTTCAAAAGAAATAAAAAAAAAAAAAATGCAAGTCATAATAATGAAGGGTAGAATAAAGAGTGTGGTCCCTTGGAAATGGACAGCCAATGCCTAAAGGACAGCCTCTCAGAAGCTCTCCTGTTGGGGTGTTTAATGGGAGTGTGGAGGACTTTGCCTGTCATAACTCGACACGTGGCTTAAATGGACCCTGTTCTTGTGCACTCCAGTGTATCAAATTTGGTAAGTGTGCCTGAAGCGTTACATAAGACATGCTTTTGTACTGTCGCCTGTGCAGGAATATGCCAATTTACAAGTGAGTGAGCCCCAGATCCGAGAGGGCATGGAGCGGGTGCAGCCGCAGACCGAGGACGACCTCTTCCCTTGCGCATGCCACAGGAAGAAGGTAACCCGCACTGGCCCTCTGGCCATGTCAGCGTCAGAACTAAGGGCGACCCATGTCCTCCTTCATCCCTTTCCTGCTACCTGATTTCCTCCGGGAGCCTCCAGGCAGTTCATTCTAGCAGAGGCAGACATAGCAGGTACCGACAAGGCAAAAGACAGGCGGTAAGATGCAGTCATGTGAGAAGACGTGGGAGCTCCCAGCAAAACAGAGGGAAGCCTTTTCTACTGTGAGAATTCAGATCACATGGCATTTGAATAGATGTGTACAGTTTGAAAAGTATTTTCACATGTATCCTCTAATGGCCTGTGAGACGATTTCTGCAAAGTTAATCACCACAATATAAAGATAGCAAAATATATAACCATGACTATTCGTGTTAACAGATGATTCATTTAAAAGCAATCTCAGGAGTTCCCGAGTGGCTCAGCAGTAATGAACCCAACTGTTTCTATGAGGATGCACGTTCAATCCTTGGCCTCGCTCAGTGGGTTAAGGATCCAACGTTGCCATGAGCTGTGCTGTAGGTCACAGATGCAGCTCTAATCTGGCGTGGCTGTGGCTGTGGTACAGGCTGGCAGCTGCAGCTCTGATTCGACCCCTAGCCTGGGAACTTCCATAGGCCATGGGTGCAGCCCTAAAAAAAAATTTTAGAAAGACAATAAAATAAAACAAAAATAATCTCTGTTTATCCCACTGCACACTGATTTCATTTATAAAAGGCGGATTCACATATGGACTTGGCAGACTAAAGATAGGACTTCAGCAGTCAGCCAGTAAATGCCTGCCTTTTACAGTTAACAGCACCAGCCCAAAGAAGAATTTAGCTCACAGTCCTCAATCTGGATTATAGCAAAGCAAGAACCAAAAAACCAATGTAGCATCTTTAAATCGTGTGCGTGGTTGTGTAGAAAGAGAGTGTGGCAGGGGACGCTTGTTGTGATTATAGTTGTTTTTTACCTGAGGAAGTACATATTGCATAGAATTTCATTTTATTATATATATAACTTTTATGTAAAAATATTAGTGGAGTTCCCGTCGTGGCGCAGTGGTTAACAAATCCGACTAGGAACCATGAGGTTGCGGATTCAGTCCCTGCCCTTGCTCAGTGGGTTAAGGATCCAGCGTTGCCATGAGCTGTGGTGTAGGTTGCAGACGCGGCTTGGATCCTGCGTTGCTGTGGCTCTGGCGTAGGCTGGCAGCTACAGCTCCGATTCGACCCCTAGCCTGGGAACCTCCATATGCCGGGGGAGTGGCCCAAGAAATGGCAAAAAGACAAAAAATAAATAAATAAATAAAAAATAAAAATAAAAATATTAGTATGTTATATACAAAGTTATATATAACATATATAACTTAGTAACAAAATATAACAAAAATACTATAGTATTTTTTTTCTTTTTTGTCTTTTTAGGGCCTCACCTGCAGCATATGGAGGTTCCCAGGCTAGGGGTTGAATTAGAACTGCAGCTGCCAGCCTACGTCACAGCCATAGCAACATGGGATCCGAGCCATGTCTGTGACCTACAGCACAGCTCACGGCAACACTGGATCCTTAACCCACTCAGCGAGGCCAGGGATCGAACCTGTGTCCTCATGAATACCATTCAGATTCGTTTCCACTGAGCCATGACAGGAACTCCTAGCTTGACAGTATTTTAAGCACCAGCGTTGTGTCTCTGAGTGGGCAAAACCAAAACTGTAGCATTGGCACCAAAGATGAGAAGGCAGATTTGGTAATTATTACGTCTGCTTCTTGAGGCGCACGCGGGTTGGGGGGGCCGGATTTAAAAAGAATAAGGTGACTTCCAGGCCCTTGATATGATCAAACTAGCTCATCTACACTCACTGATGATTGAATATTGGGGAATTTTGCACGGGGATAGCCTGGAACCCCCCTGGTGGGAATATTTACACCATGACAACAGCACATGCTACAAATCAGTTTTGTCTTGCTGCTGTTTTTTTGTGTTGGTTTTTGGAGAACTGATTTGCACCTAACCCGCCCTCAGAAGGGGTTACATCGTCACATTAACTTCTCTCATGGCTCCAAGGCCATAAAAGCAGGGAAAGCCAGTGAAAAAGAGAAGTTGCCAGAATGGAAAGGTGCCCATGGAGCTCGCGATTTGAAATCAGAATGCTTCCAACGGCTCCCGGAGAAACCGCGCAGCTCCCTTCACTCTCATTCGTGTTTTATCTCTAAGTGACTTGGAGGGGTGCCAAATGATTCCCCTGACTCGTGGAAGTTGGGGACCCCTTTCTTCCCCTCATTTTCTACCCTAGCCCTTCACTGATACCCTTCATAGCATGAGCCTTTTGCCGTAAGACAGACTCTTAGACATTCAGGATCCCCATCAATGTGACTTTACCCCAAGGTGATTCCCGTAACAGCCCTGGGCCCTGGAAGCCTGTAGCAACAATGTGGCTTTTTTTCACCTCTTTTCTCTTTAGGGGAAAAGGATTAATAGACTAATGTAAGCCTTCTTGCCTCCTAGTAGACTCCTTGAGAGCGCAAAATATTCTGTTTCTTAATTGCAGACCAAAGATGAACTCTGATGTGCAAAATGCCTTCCCTTCAAATAATGGTGCTCTGAAAACTCGTCTTCACTGAAAAGCAGCCTGTCTTTTAAATACCAAGTCCAAGGACAATATAAAATCTGCTCTGTGATTATTCTGGATTATGAAGACATGTTTCTTCTGCAGTATTCCCATGACTGTCCTTTGACGCACATTTTTAGAATTTTATAATAAAATCACTTTTATTTTAAGGGCCTGTGGTGTGCCAGTCGTTAGCTGTGTTGGGACCATGAAGCAGTAAAAAGAGGACGTGTGGGCCCTGGACTCAGTATGAAGCATCACAGAAGCTGCCACCTCCCCAGACAGGTGGTTTACATGACAAAGCGGTCAACTCCGCTCTTGTTTACACTATTATTTTGGATAATCAGTCACTCACAGCCAAGTCTGATTCTAACCAGTACATCTTACAAGGCCTTTCATAACTTGCCCTCTGCCTGTATCTTTTAGCAAATCTCTCACCGCTTCCTAAGATGTAGCTTCTGGTCCAGCAAAACCAGTCCCTCCCTGTTCCTTCTGTGCCCTGGTCCTTCCTTCTCTGCTGATGCTTTCCCTTGGTCTGGAATACTGAGTCCCTCTTCTTCCTCTGGCTTCGCTGTCCTTCAGTGCTCATTCCAGGACTCGCTGCCCTGAACCTCCCCAAGTGTATACTTGCGCCGCCGTATTTACCCTGCTGTGCAGTGGTGACCTAAGTCATTGTCCCTCTCCCTGAGCAGGTTTTACGTAACTGGACTACAGAGGCCATGCTCTTCTTCTGTTAGAATTAAACCTAGAATTAAATATTACTATTAAATAGAATTAAACATTTTACCAAGAATTCCTGCACCTAGAAAGATGCAATAAATATTGAGTGGACGAATGAATGACCAAATGAAAATTACCCTGAAATGTGATTGAGAGAATTAAAAAGGAACCAGAAATCCTAACACTGAACTGGAACCTTATGTCCCCACAAATTCCTTTCCTAGGAGTTTCCCTTCTACCCATCTTCTGGTTAAATAATCTGTTATAAACTTTTTAAATTATAGAATGTATCACATATATAAAAGTATATAAAACATCTATCTCCAGCTTTAAAATAATTATAAAATTATTATTAAAATAATTATAATTTTTTTTGTCTTTTTATTTTTTTCTAGGGCCGCACCCGCCACATATGGAGGTTTCCAGGCTAGGGGTCTAATTGGAGCTGTTGCCACCGGCCTACACCACAGCCACAGCAACGAGGGATCCAAGCTGCGTCTGTGACCTACACCACAGCTCACAACAACGCTGGATCCTTAACCCACTGAGCAAGGCCAGGGATCAAACCTGCAACATCATGATTCCTAATCGGATTCATTAACCACTGAGCCACGATGGGAACTCTAAAAAATAATTATAATTTTAATTATAAAATATAATTAAAATAATTATGAAATGTAACTACTGATGAAGTATCCTTAATCTTCTCGCCTATCGGTGCATTTTCTTGTAAAGTCTAGTCTCTGGCACTTCCCAGTGTTCACTGGCTTATGGACACATCCCTCCAGTCTTTGCCTCTGTCTTCACATGGTCTTTCCCCCTGTGTCTCCGTATCTTCTCTTTTTCTCCTATAAAGCCACTTGTCATTGGATTTAGGGCCATTTAGGTCCAACGTAATTTCATCTTGAGGGTTTTAACTATACATGCAAGGACCCTATTTCTCAGTAAGGTCCCATTTCACAAGTAGGCAGCTTAGGACTTGGATAAATCTTTGTGTGGAGGGACCCTAATCACCCACCACATCTTCTGAAGACCTTCCTTTGGAAATTAGGAACAACCTCAGGATCCTCACCATCACAACAACTGCCCTTCTACCTAAGGCTGGAAGTCTGAGCTAGCACAGTCAATCCAGAAAAGAAGTAGGAAGCTGAAGGATTGGAAAATAATCAAAGTATCATAAAAACCAGATGATAGGCTTTAGTACAGAGAAAATCCAAAAGAATCTATAAATTGATGGAGTTAACAAGAAAATGTACAAGAAAAGTTGGCATTTGTTACATACAAAGCTAGTATATAAAATTCAATACCTGGTATTTTACTATAGTGGGTAGTAACAAAAATTAAAATGTTTAAGATAAGATTTAACAATAGCTTTGAAAACTGTGAATTATATGACGAATTAAATCTAGCAAAAATGGACAAGATCTTTATAGAGAAAATTATGAGAACTTTTTTAAAAGTAATTAAATTGGAAAATATTACATGTTCATGGATTGGCAGCCTCAGCATTAAAGATGTCAGCTTTGGAATTCCCGTAGTGGCTCAGCAGAAACAAATCTGACTAGCATCCATGAGGACTCAGGTTCGATCCCCGGCCTTGCTCAGTGGTTAAGGATCTGGTGTTGCCGTGAGCTGTGATGTAGGTGGTAGATGCGGCTCAGATCCTGCATTGCTCTGGGTGTAGTGTAGGCTGGCAGCTACAGCTCTGATTTGACCCCTAGCCTGGGAACGTCCATCTTCTGCGGGTGTGGCCCTAAAAATACAAAAAAAAAAAAAAAAAATCAGCTTTCTCTCACATACCATAGTGTCAGTGTAGTCCTAACCAAAACATACCCTGTCCCTTTTTGTAGAACTTATAAACCTTTCCTAAAAAATGCATGGACCTGCAAAGTCCAAGATAAACTAAACTCTTTCTTTTTTTTTTTCCTTTTTACAGCAGCATGTGTGGCATATGCCACTTCCCAGGTTAGGGGTTGAATGGGAGAAACAGGCCTACACCACAGTAACACCAGAGCCAAACCGCATCTGCGGCCTACACCACAGCTCATGGCAATGCCGTATCCTTAACCCACTGACCTAGGATCGAATCCACGTCCCCATGGACACTATGTCAGGTTCCTAACCTGCTGAGCCACAATGAGAACTCCGAAAAAGTAAACAGTCTTGAGGTAGGATGAATTGTGAGAAACTTCCCACTATATAGCAAGACTTTTTTGAGGGGGCCACACCCACAGCATGAGGAAGTTCCTGGGCCAGGGATGGATCTCACACCATAGCAGCTGCCCAAGCCCCCTCAGTGAAACGCCAAATCCTCAACCCACTGGGCCACAGGGGAAATCTACGCAAGCTTTATAAAGCTTCAGAATCAAAGACATATGATACTGGTGCCGAGATAGGAAAAAGAAAAAAACAGAACAATACCAAAGAGTCATGTATAAACAGACTAGAAGCTTGGTCTGCAATCCAAACCACAGAGAACTGGAGAAAGTGCACACGAAGCCAGGACAATGGGTATCAATGGGTATCAATGATTCCGATTCCAACCCCAATGGGTGGTTCTCCCCACATGACCAGGCAATTCTCCAACACCACTTGGGTATCCAAGAATCCAACTCAATTCCAACACTATCTACGTAGAGCACATCTGATTCCTCAGGTTAAGGGCGGAGTCCACAAGATTGTCCTTCACTTCAAATGCCAATCACCAGTCCAGGTTGTCACTTTGTGCTTCTGACCAACTGGCTGTAAATCAGAAGTTCCCATGACCCCCTGCATGAGTTCAGTTAGTTTGCTAGAGCAGCTCACAGGACTAAGGAAACCAGGTTATGCACTAGACTACCAGCTTATCACAAAGGATATGAAAGGATAGGACTCCACAGCCAGATGAAGATGTACACGGAGCAAGGGCCCAAATAAAGGAGCTTCTGTCTTTGTGGAATCTGGGGTTAGGCTTGGTGACTGAGGAAGGGTCTGGGTCACCAACCTGAAAATTCTTAAACTCCATCCTTCTCGGTTTTTACAGAGCCTTCATTAAGTAGGCATGGCTGATTACCTCCCAGAGTGGGGTTAGAGGGACATTGAAAATTCCAACCCTCTAATCACATGATTGGCTTTCTTGCCAACCAGTCTCCCACTTGCGGTACTTTCCAAAAGTCAACTCATCAACATAACAAAAGACTCCTTTATTGCTTTATTGCTGTCATTTCAGAAATTCCAAAAGTTTTAGGAGCTCTGTGCCAGAATTGGGAAAAAGGAAGACAAAATACATATTTCTTATTGTAAGTCATACTATGACAGGTATCCCTATGGGGAAGAAAAACAGCTGGATCCTTAGCACACACTGTACCCGAAGATCAATTCCAGGAGGATTAGTGACAATAGGCAAAACATAATATTTGTAATCAGCAAAGAAGCTGTGCATTATATGAGTAGTATAATAATAGGATACTGGCAGCTGCAGGAGCTGAAGCATTAGTTCCTTCCCTCTGTGGTTCTGATAAATTAAGCCTTATAACTTATTACCCGAAAAATGACAACTCTAGAAGTTTCCAGAACATGTGTTTCTCATTGTGCAAATCTTTTTTTCTTCATCCATCACAACGGCAGGGCCACAGATGGCTCCTGTGTTCCCTAGACCTTGAATGACACTTTCGCATAGCAGGAATTCCTCTCCCTGTAAAAATAAGTGAAAAGTAGGTGATGACAGGATGGCATTTGTACTCTATCCCTGCTTGTCTTGTAAATCTTTTGTTTAAGTCTAAGTGAATAGAACTGAGATTCCAATAGGAATTCAGGAGGACTGACTTTGAAGTTGAACTCAGAGTGTGTGACTTGTGGATGGATGTTTCACAAGTTTCATCTTGTTGCTGTGTTTTGAAGTCTGGTTGAGAGAACCAGACTTGCAGTTCAAATTAAGATATAAGAAACTGAATTCAAGTATGCTCATATACATAAATTTTGCCCTCTCTCAAAAAAATTCTGTAACATTTTTTCAATCAACAATAAATTATAGCTCTCTTTCCATTATCTTACTTTTTTTTTTTCTTTTTAGGGCCACACTTGCAGAAAATGGAAGTTCCCAGACTAGAGATCGAATCCAAGCTGCAGCTGCCAGCCTACACCACAGCTCATGGCAACGCCGGATTCCTGACCCACAGGGCGAGGCCAGGGAGAGAAACTGCATCCTCATGGATATTAGTCAGATTCGTTTCCACCAAGTCACAACAGGAACTCCCTATCTTGCATTTTTCCTGAGAAGGATATTTTGGATGTAAAGGGAGGATGTGCTATAAAGGTATAGTGTAAGAGATGCTTTTGATTATGGATCGGTTCTATACATTCATTATAGAGCTGGTTACATAAATATACACAGATAATAAAGCTACATAGAATTACACATACACACAGACACAAATGCATATATAGTTGAGGAAATCTGAATAGGTTCTGTGAATTGCATAATGTCAAGCTCCTGTTTTTGATACGTTTATAACTTCCCATGAATATATAATTAGTTCGAAATGAAATTTTATTTCAAAAGTAAAGAGGCTCATAATAATGAAAAATCAACTTCTTCCCATTGCTATCTTCTCAGGAGAACCACTGTTAAGAAGTAGATTTTCAGACATTTTTCTGGATTCATAAACTTGGAGGTTAGGTCCTTCAGGGACCCAGACCCCAAAAATATATCCTCTCCATCCTTGCTGCTATACAAGAAGGATTGTTTCTAATTTTCAGCTATCTCAAAAAGAAGGCTGCCTGCTGGTAATATCGTGGGATAAATTTCTCAAAGTGAACTACTGACACAATGGATACATTTTTACAGATAAAACAAAACAGAAAGAGACATACAAACAATGCTCCCATTACTACGGTATTAAAATGTCATTTTCCTATATAAGTAACAACACTGGGTATTATTCCTTTTTTTCATTTTTGTCAATTTGAATACAAAACTTGTTTAAAAAATGTTTCCCTGATAACCTACTACTTATGAAATTGAATATCTTTTCCTCCTTGTCTTTGACTTTTCAGCAATGTCAAATTTTCTATTTTGGAAATTTTTTCTTACTGATTTGTTTCAACTCTTTGTATTTACAGCCATCAACCCTTTCTATTATGTTTGTTGCAAATGTTGTCCCTCAGTTTTTGTCATCCTTTGATTTTGCTCACGGTGCCTCTCTCAGTATAAATGTTCTTAATCTTTATGTGGTCAGATTTGTCCATTGTAATTTTATGATTTCTTGGTTTTGCACCTTACATAGAAAGGCGATCTCACCTTGAGAGATAAAAAACATTTTCCAAATTACCTTAAAGTATGATCCTCTAAATTTTTACTGTCTTTTGATATCAATATAGATAACTTGATATCATATTATATATGTAATGTATATAATAGTATAGATATCTTTTTTTTTTGTCTTTTTGCTATTTCTTTGGGCCGATCCCGCGGCATATGGAGGTTCCCAGGCTAGGGGTCGAATCGGAGCTGTAGCCGCTGGCCTACGCCAGAGCCACAGCAACGCGGGACCCAAGCCGCGTCTGCAACCTACACCACAGCTCACAGCAACGCCGGATCGTTAACCCACTGAGCAAGGGCAGGGACCGAACCCGCAACCTCATGGTTCCTAGTCGGATTCGTTAACCACTGCGCCACGACGGGAACTCCAATAACTTTACTACTCTTTTTCAAATTGTTCTCTTAATTTTCTTTTTTTATTACTCAAATGAATTTATCACATCTGTAGTTGTATAATGATCATAACAATCTGATTTCACAGTATTTCCATCCCACAGCCCAAGCACATTCCCCCCACTCCTCAAACTGTCTCCTCTGGAGACCATAGTTTTCCAATGTCTGTGAGTCAGCATCTGTTCGGCAAAGAAGTTCCGTCTGTCCTTTTTTCAGATTCCACATGTCAATGAAAGCATTTGATGTTGGTGTCTCATTGTATGGCTGACTTCACTTAGCATGGTAGTTTCTAGGTCCATCCATGTTGCTAAGAATGCCGGTATTTCATTCCTTTTAATGGCTGAGTAATATTCCGTTGTGTATATGTACCACATCTTCTTGATCCACTCCTCTGTCGATGGACATTCAGGTTGTTTCCATGTCTTGGCTATTGTAAATAGTGCTGCAATGAACACTGGAGCACATGTGTCTTTGCGAGTCGTGGTTTTCTCTGGATAGATGCCCAGGAGTGGGATTGCTGGATCAAATGGTAAGTCTTAATTTTCTTGTCTGTACTTCCAGTTGAACTTGAAAGTCACTTTGTCAAGACCTCTAAAAATTCCAAGTGAGATGTCATTAATTTGTATAGTTGATGAAACTAAAACATTATTTTCCCCTTGAGAAAGTGGTGCATACTTCCATTTAATCACAAACTTTTTTGAGCTTGTTAAGTAAAATGTTATGTTTTTTTTTTTGTCTTGTTGTTGTTGTTGTTGTTGTTGTTGCTATTTCTTGGGCCGCTCCCGCGGCATATGGAGGTTCCCAGGCTAGGGGTCGAATCGGAGCTGTAGCCACCGGCCTACGCGAGAGCCACAGCAACGCAGAATCCAAGCCGTGTCTGCAACCTACACCACAGCTCACGGCATGGCCGGATCGTTAACCCACTGAGCGAGGGCAGGGACCGAACCCGCAACCTCATGGTTCCTAGTCGGATTCGTTAACCACTGCGCCACGACGGGAACTCCCTGTTATGGTTTTTTTCAAAAAGATCGTGAATGCTTTACATTATGTTTTTTCTTAGGTATTTTATACACTTGTTTCTATTTTGCCCAGTCTTTTAATGTTCTTTAATTTGTTCTCTTTTGGGGGGGGTGCACTTGCAGTATATGGAAGTTCCCGGGCCAGTCTATACCACAGCCATAGCAACACCGGATCTGATCTATGTCCTATGCTGCAGCTTGCTTGCAGCAATGCTGGATCCTTAATCCATGGAGCGAAGCCAGGGATAGAACTTTCATCTTCATGGATACCAGTCTGGTTCATAACCCTTTGAGCCACAACCTTTAAAAGCCGTAAGCCTTTTTAAAAAGTTGTATTTTTTTAGCAAGTTATTTAATGTGCTTCAGAAAGCTTCAGATTTTTGTTTGTTCTATACCCAACTGCATACTTCACTGTCTTATCAGATCTAAGAAACTTTACTTGATTTCCTCAAGTATGACTATATTTGAAAATAATGAGAGTGGAATTCCTATTGTGGCTCAGCAGTAACGAACCCAACTAGTATCCATGAGGATGCGGGTTCAATCCCTGGCCTCTCTCAGTGGGTTAAGGATCCAGCATTGCTGTGAGCTGTGGTGTAGGTAGCAGATGAGGCTTGGATCTGGCATTGATGTGGTTGTAGTGTAGGCTGGCAGTTACAGCTTGGATTCGACCCCTACTTGGGAACTTCCATATGCCAGGGGTGCAGCCCTAAAAAAAAAAAAGACCAAAAAAAAAAAAGAAAATAATGAGTGTATCTTCTTTACCATATCCATATTTTTATTTATGTTCCATCCTTACTGCATTTAGTGGGACCTGTAGCATAATTTTTTGTTTTGTTTTGTCTTTGGCCATTGTGATTGCATCCAGGCCACAGCAGTGAAAGTGCCAAGTCCTAACCACTAGACTACCAGGGAATTCCTCTAGCACCATGTTGAAGAACTGTGGTGATAACAAACATTCTTATCTTGTTTCAGACTTCAGTGACATATTAGTCAGGTTCTCCAGAGAAATAATCAATACATTGTGCATAGGCAGAGAGATTGAAGGATTGGTTTACACACAATCCTGAAGGCTAGCAAGTCCAACATCCGCAGTTCACATGTGAAAGCCATCTGGCTGGAATCCTAGGGAAGACCTATGGTGCAGTTCAACTCTGAAGGCTGTCTGTGGGCAGAATTCCTCTCTACACAGCG
Organism: Phacochoerus africanus; assembly: GCF_016906955.1. NCBI lineage: Eukaryota > Metazoa > Chordata > Mammalia > Artiodactyla > Suidae > Phacochoerus > Phacochoerus africanus. The sequence continues at coordinate 70,686,584 of NC_062556.1, read as the reverse complement.
GAGGTCAGTCTTTTGTTTTCTTCAGTCCTTCCATTTATTCAGCAAGATATGGAGCACAATCGGCTGGACTCAGAGTCCACTGATTTCTGTTCATCGCATCCAACAACACTCACAGAAAATCCAGAGTAATGTTTGACCACATATCTGCTTGCTTGGGTTTAAGGGTAGGTAGGAGGAAATGGGCACAGGTTTCTTTGTGGGGCGATATAAATGTTCTTAAATGATGCCGATAGTTGCAAATCTGCTGATTATGAATTTACTGAAAACCACTGAATTGTACTCAAAGTGAGTGGATTTTATGGTGTGTTAATAAAGCCGTTTTTAAAAGCATAGGTAGAAAATTAGGAAGCGCGTAGTGTTAAGACTTTGTAATTCAATGCTGGAGGGGGTGTGGAGAAAAAGGAACCCTCCTGCCTCGTTAGTGGGAATGTAAGCTGGTACAACCACTATGGAGAACAGTACAGAGGTACCTTAGAAAGTTATATATAGAACTAATATGACCAGCAATCCCACTCTTGGGCATATATCCAGACAAAACTTTTCTTAAAAAAGACACATGCACCCACATGTTCCTTGTAGCACCATTCACAATAGCCAAGACATGGAAACAACCCAAATGTCCATCGACAGATGATTGGATTAGGAAGATATGGTGTATATACACAATGGAATACTACTCATCCACAAAAAAGAATGAAATAGTGCCATTTGCAGCAACATGGATGGAACTAGAGACTCTCATACTGAGTGAAGTAAGTCAGAAAGAGAAAGACAAATACCATATGATATCACTTATATCTGGAATCTAATATACGGCACAAATGAACCTTTCCACAGAAAAGAAAATCATTGACTTGGAGAATAGACTTGTGGTTGCCAAGGGGGGACGTGCGGTGGATTGGGACCTTAGGGTTAATAGATGCACACTTTTGCCTTTGGAGTGGGTTAGCAATGAGATCCTGTACTGGGAACATAGTTAGCACCAGGAACTGTGTCTAGTCACTTATGATGGAGCATGATAATTTGAGAAAAAAGAATGTACACATGTATGTGTAACTGGATCACCATGCTGTACAGTAGAAAAAAAACTGTATTGGGGAAATAACAATTAAAAATATAAGAAAATAAAAGTCTAAATTAAAAAAAAAGTTTGGAATTCAAGAAAATGCTTGAGAAAAATGACAGTAAGTGGTTTTCTGCATTTTATTTCTTTCCATGTCCTGTGACAGAAAAGAGGGTGATTATAAACTGCCCTGGGCTTGGGGCAAGAGTCATTAATTCAAGGCAAATTGATTTGCCACTAATCATTCCATACACAGGAGATGCAAGATAAAATAACAACAATAAAGATGGCTGCCTTCTGTCCAGGAAGAAGACAGACAAGTTCATGGCATGCTGAGCGACTAAAGTAGAAGGATAGAAGTGTGCGTGAGATTAGGGAAGGCCTCACTGAGAAGGTGGTATGTGAGGCCCCGAGGAGTTCAGCTCCAGCCACTGAGGTCTTTTCAAAAACAGGGAAGAGCCAAAAGCCCTGCAGTGATTCTGATGGGTTTGGCTATGAGACTAGTGAAGAGGTAGTAGTTGGAGCTCCAGGTGTCTGGAGCTGAAGGAGCCAGGGAACCGAGAATAGTAGGATATAGATAAGAGGTAAATCTAAAACCTTGGTCTTTGCAAGGCCTTCTTTAGCTTTGATTATGGGTGAGATGAGAAGCCTTGTAAAAGTGTTGAGGGGTGGGTGTAAATTTCAGCAGGGTCCAGCTGGCTGCTGCACTGATCAGTAGCAAAAAAGTGGGGGCAAGCGTGTGAACCATTCTACTCCAACAATCCAGGCAAAGCAGGAGGTGGGGCTCGGACGGGTCTTGTGGAAGTGTGAGAAGTAGTTGGGTCCTATACACATTTGCAAGTCGAACAAACAGGACTATTGATGGTGGGGTTTGGCAAAAGAGAATAATCAGAGTCGACTCCGCGTGCAACTGCTGGAATGTAGAGGCTGGGACGGGAAAGCGTCTTGAGCAGAGGAGGTCGGGCAAGAGGAAGCGACAGAGGGCAATTCTCCCGCCCCGCAGGTCGGGGAGGAGGTGCAGCTGCAGCCGCGCGGGCAGCGGCGGGAAGACTCTCGTTCCCAGCGTGCTCCGCGCGCCGGGCCGCGCGCCCGGGGGGCGGGGCCTGCGCGCGCGTGCGCCGTAGCGGGACGCGCGGGCGGGTGCGGCAAGGCGGTCCCTTCGAGTGTGGTAGTTCGCTCCCTGAAGGGAGTCAGGGCGGTTAGGTGTTCGCGGCCACTTTCCCGTCCCCGGTAAGTGCGGCGGCGGCGGCAGCGGTTGGGGACGCCAGATGGGGACGGCTTCCAAGGGCCCCGGCGGCCTCCCGCGGACCCGTCTGAGGCGGCTCGGGTTAGCGGCCGTCGCCCCTCAGGGGCTGTTGGGCGGCCCCGTGAGGCGTTCGGCGTCGGTTCGCTCCCGCGGGCGGCGGCCGCTGGGGCTTCGCGGTCGGGAGGCGGAATGTGGGTCGGTGCGGGCGGGGAGAGCCGAGCGGCTCCGGCCTGGGTCCCGCGAGGCGGCCTCCGAGCGGCGAGGGTCGCCCGGGCCCCGGCGCCGGCCGCGGCGCAGCCCCGGGGCCGGTGGGCGGAATAGGACGCTCCTCGGGCGCCTTTGAGCCCCCAGCCCCGCGAAACCTCGCCTCGAGTTCCCGGTGTACGGCTTGGCGTTGTTGCGGACGCGGCCGGAGCATCGACCCCCCCCGGAGGACTTGAACTCTTAACGTCTGTGTTTGCCCCGCGATCCCCAACGTCCCGCCCCGACGTGGTCGATAACGCACAAGCGTTCTGCCGGTTGAAGGTTCCTGGGTTGGTGGCATCAGCAGTAGTCACACGAGTCACTCTTGAAAACGCTCAGGACGTGGGCACACGACCCGGTACGATTGATCCTCGCTGCCTCTCCCCCAGGGTGGTGGAGACGCTTCCAGCCTCGCCCCATCTGACCCTAAAGCCCGAGTTGTAACCTCGTCGGTCTAGACCACGTTCCAGTTCAGATTCCCAAGTAGTCCAGCATGCGTGCACCGTTGTGAGCACACTGTCCGTCGTGAATTCTGGAAGGGGATGGAGTTTCCTTGAATAAAACAAACACCCAAGCTGTTGAGGAATAGAGAGTGGATAGAATACACGTCCAGTTTTACTCCCTCCTAAAATCTCGCTAACATTACCGTAAAGGGACACAGACCCGCAAAGAGGGAGAGACTATGGGGAAGCAAACAACAGCAAGAAAATACTGGGCTCCAGAAAGCAAATGTCTTAGCAGATTAGCCAAATTCTAAACCGTGGAAAAGTTCTGTTTAAGCCACACACAGAATCTTGGAAATGTGCAGAGACTGGCAGCCAGGGACACATTGGGAACTGGCAGTGAAAGGCGCGGTCCTGGGGATGGATGGAGAGGACTCCATGTCCACTCAGGTGAGGTCTAGATATCTGCCTCTCCTTCCCCACATCACACTGTTGGTGACTGCTTCTCTCCCATTAGAAGCCAAGCAGGCTATTCTCTTGAGAACATAAGACAGGTCTTTGTACCTGGGGACCCCAGGCACACTTATGAGGCTACAAGTGTGAAAACAGGGACAATGAAGACTGAAGTTCATCCTCCTCCTCCTCCAACTTAAATCCCAGAACTTTTGCAGCCAATCTAATACCCTTCAGGCTCAAATGTGAGAATTTTACACAAACACATAAGGGCAAAGATAGACACAGTAAGTTGGTCACAGTGGTTGCTTCTGGGAAAGAAACTTTGTGGTTGGGGGGAAACTGTGGGGAGACAACTATTCACTTTTTTTTTTTTTAATTGCGTACCATGTGCATAATATATACCTATTCAAAAATGAAATGTAGGGAGTTCTCATTGTGGCTCAGCGGATTAAGAACCTGACTAGTATCCACAAGGATGCAGGTTTGATCCTGGCTTCCCTCAGTGGGTTAAGGATCTGGCATTGTCACAGGCTGTGGCAGAGGTTGGTCACAGATGTAGCATGGAACTGGTGTGGCTGTGGCTGTGGCTTAGGCCAGCAGCTGTAGCTCCAATTTGACCCCTAGCCTGGGGATTTCCATATGCTGCAGGTGCAGCACTAAAGAAAAAAATGTAGTTCTTAAAAAATAATTATAAATTAACACATCTTTTGACACCCAAGTTCCTTTCCCAGGAATTTATCTTATAGCTGTATCTATACATATGTGAAAATAATAAGTATGGTGCCACTCATTGCAGTATTGCTTTAACAAAACATTGGAAACAGTCTCAGTGTTCACTAATGGTTGGTAAAATACATTATGCACAACTCTTCCTTGGAATATTTTGTAGCCATAATAATGAAAGAAGCTCATTGTATAAAGAAGAAAGTAATCACCAAGATATGTACTGGGGGAGTTGTTAGAATTACATATATCAAGCTTGTTTTAAAAAAGGTGTGTGTGTATATGTATATAAAATAACTGAAAGATAAGTGGACTTGGGTAGCATTTGTTGCCTTTGAAGAGGGGAGCTGAGTGGTAATGCAGAAGTGGAATAAGGGAGAGACTTTATATTTTTGGTAACTTGAACTTTGAACCCTGGTATTGTTAATCTCTTCAGTGACTGAATTAGTAAATGTTAATGGGAAAAAGATGAATGATGGAGATCCTGATGTTGATAATGTCCTGAACAATAAAAGGTCTCTTCACTGTAGGAAGGAATGCTGCATTACAAGCCTGAAATCTCAATGGCTCACAGCCTTTTATGCTCTTGGTTCTTGAGATAGATATTTCATGGTGTTTTGGTGGTTTAGATATTGGTTGGACTAGGCTGGACTCTGGCCTTTGGTTTTGGATTCCCACCTGTTCCATGTGTCTTCTGGAACCCAGGCTGGGAAAAAAAAAAATACATGGAGCATGTTTTTCTTAGGGCTGAAGGTGAGAGTTCAAGAGCACTTCTGGAAATTTGCCATGTGTCAGCCCAGAAGTAGCAGTTTGGAATTTACCTGTTAGTTAAAGCAAGTCACATAGCCAAGCCCAAAGGCAGTAGGGTTGAGATGTACACTCTGGCTCTGCAGAGTCTCATGATAAAGGATGTGGTTGTGTACTTCCATTGCAGGGTGGAAGAGCTGGGAACGATGATGACGAAGGAAATGGGTTAATAGTTACTGTGAGATTAAGTTGAAGATGAAGCTGAGAATGAAGATGGTTGGGGGGAAAAGATAAAGCATCCTGCATTGATATGATTTTTTTAAGCCATCCATGTTAAGATATCACATTGGCTTTATCTTACATAACATCTGTCAGCCCCACATCTGGCCCTCTAACCAATTCTGAGTGACCATAGGAATGAAAATAAATATGGGTACATGTAAAGAGACCAGTTCCTAGAGAAGTAGTTCTAAATGTGTTTATTTTAGCTGCTGAAAGTGTTCATTCATAGTTCTTATGTCATATCCATGTCTGCCAACCCACCTTTCACAACAGAATCTTCTTTTCAGGGAGATGTCCTTTGCTTCTCAGATGTAATGCACTTTAAGTTTGTTATTCAACAGTGAAAATGAGTCATACAGAGGTAATACATATTTTCATATGTTCTGCATCTTCAGGTTTTTTTTGTTTTTTGTTTTTGTTTTTTTGTTGTTTTTGGTAGTTATATGGCTTCAGAGTAACTTTGTTATTTTTAACTTGTACTAAGAGATACAGTATAGCATTAGTGGTTAAGAGTAAGGACTTTGAAGGAGCTTGAGTTTGGATCCTGGCAGGTGGATATATAACTTTGGGCACATTATGTAACCTATTGTGCCTCAGTTTTCTCATCTATAAAATGGTGATAATAACAGCATTTGCCTGAGAACTATTAGGAAGGTTAAACGAGTTAATACATGTAAAGCAGTTAAAATAGTAGCTGACACACAATAAATACTTCTCAAATATTATTATTAATATCATAGCTTTTTATTTGGAGGCTATGAATTAAATCATGGATCTCCTAGAACAAACATATATAGTTAATCATTTGTCTGAATAGGCAAGGAAGTAATTTTTGATCCCTTTATTCTCTTGAATTCCAGGTTAAATTAAAAATTCCTTTTGGAAATAAATTACTAGATGCTGTTTGTTTGGTACCTAACAAGAGCTTAACATATGGGATAATTCTTACACATGGAGCATCAGGAGACATGAATCTTCCTCATTTGATGTCACTGGCATCCCATCTTGCATCTCATGGGTTTTTTTGCCTGAGATTTACCTGTAAAGGCCTTAATATTGTACATAGAATTAAGGCATATAAATCAGTTTTGGTAAGAACATTTCTTTATATTTACTTTTGACAATTCTGTTTTTAAAATTAATAAACTTAAGACATTTTATTAGCAGTCATTTGGTTTAATTTAAAAATCTCTAAGTGAATATTCTTAGAAACTCAAAAGTGTGTGAAGACTATGTAGAGGTCACATTTTTCTTTCTTGCCATCTGTTAGTTTCCATGGGGATGAATGCTTACATCATAAATGTTTATCCATGACACTGCCCAGGAATCTACTTATGATGTAATTTTTCTTACTAGAATTATATAGCTGTAATATATAGTTCTGGATATTTTTGCCTTCGGTACTATGAATGTACAAATAGCATGATTTTTGTATATAGCATTTAGAAACCATAAAATCTCTGGCCGAAACAAACCTGAAATTTCTTTTAATCCAAATTATTTAAAGCTTTTAAGTTTTTCAGAGTTTTAAATTAGATAGTAGAAGTAGTACCAAATTTTGTATTAGTTGGAAGCTTTTACTGGCTTTTTTCCCTCCAATATTTGTTTTAAAAATATTTTCATATTTGAATTTTTTAGAGGTTTTTTTTTTTCCCACATATTTGCCTGTGTTACCCAGAGTGTGATTTGATAATAAAGAAAGGCATGACCAGAAGAGCGAAGAATTGGTTTCCTCTTCCAAGAAGAATCATTTAAGATTTCATAGTTGTCTTTGCAAAGTTTTTGATGTATTTCAGTAATGATGAAAAATATATTGATTTTCCAGTGGAATATTTCATAGGAGAAGAATTGATAATTTTTTGGTCAATTTTCTAGAATTACCTAAAGACCTCAGGAGAATACAAACTTGCAGGTGTTTTCCTTGGAGGTAAGTTGTAATACTTGTAAATTCTTGTTTAAAAATCTATTTGTATTAAAAAAAATCTATATTAATATGGGAATAAGTAATCAAGAATTAAAATGACAGGAAGAGACTTAAGGAGTTTTTGTTTTATTTTGGTAAGTTACTTCCTAGTATACCCTTAAGATACTTTAATGTTTAAAGCAAATTTAAACCTTGTATTTAGTAAACCAAAGATAACCTCCTTTTATTTATATCCTTGAGTCACCCTCTTTCAAATGATTCCTTCACAAAGATTATCTTCACCTCTTTAAGAATTCTTCAGAAAAATAATTCCTTTTTTTTTTTAAGTTTGACCTAGAATCAGATTTTGTTTGTTGTTTGTTTTAAATGGCCTTACCCACAGACTATGGAAGTTCCTGGACCCTAGGCAAAGCTGCAACTCAGACCCCAGCTGGGTCAACACCAGATCCTTTACCCCACTGCACTAGGCCGGGGATTGAACCCATGCCTCTACAGCGACCCAAGGTGCCACAGTCGGATTATTAACCCACTGTGCCACAGTGGGAACTTCTAGGATCAGTTTTTAGCTCTTTACAAGGCTCTGGATTGTTATTGTTTTGTTCTTTTGTTTTGCTTTTTAGGACATATGGAAGTTCCCAGGCTTGGGGTCGAATTGGAGCTATAGCTGCCGGCCTTTGCCACAGCCACAGCAATGCGGGATCTGAGCCGCGTCTGACCTGTACCACAGCTTACAGCAACACTGGATCCTTAACCCACTGAGTGAGGCCAGGGATCGAACCTGTGTCCTCAGGGATACTACTTGGGTTCGATGCCACTGAGCCACAGGGGGAATTCCCTTAGGCCTTGGTTTGTTTTTGTTTTGTTGTTTTGAACAAGGCTCTGGATATTGTGCTTAATCGCCACCTTTTGTATTTAAGTATTTTTGATAAGCAATATGATAGATGAAGTAAGTGAAATCTGACTTGCCACATTATTATCACCACTGCTTTATGTGAATGTTTATATTTCAAACTGAACTTAATTTTAATTGATTTTAGGTCGTTCAATGGGCTCAAGAGCAGCTGCTTCTGTAATGTGTCATATTGAGCCAGATGATGCTGACGATTTTGTTCGAGGTCTCATTTGTATTTCCTATCCACTGCACCATCCAAAGCAACAGCATAAACTTAGAGATGAAGATCTCTTTCGTATAAAAGATCCTGTGCTGTTTGTGTCAGGCTCAGCAGATGAAATGTGTGAAAAGGTGAATTGTAACTTGATGTTTGTATGAATGAAAGACAGAAATGACTTGGGAACAAGATATTACCTGCAATATTTAGTGTCTTTAAAAAGACGCTGATTTTACTAATGCTCATTTTGTACCATAATTACCCTGTTGCTTTGGAGAATCTAAAAATATAAGGATACTGACAATATTTATCTCCCTGTAGAGAGAGTTGGTAAAATGGATCAGTGCTTACTTATAAAATGATCAATATCTGAATCTTGTGAATTTGGGATTACTAAACTGTACATTTGGTTTATCATTTTGACATTTAAGCAGATTCTTCAGTTTGTTATAAAATTGACTCTTGAGAAAAAAGCAAGTTGTACATACTACTAAATTTTAGTGTATTTCCCAGAGCATAGAATTTCCTTGGGAGAAATATTTTTTAGAATTTTTTGCTCCAGTCTATTTAATAACTTTTTATCATCAATAATAAATGCTTGTTCTCTTCTGTGGTATTGCTGTGTCTGAGAAATGTGAACTGCCACGTCTTGCATGTTCCATTGCCTCCAATTATCTCTAGAGTAGGTTTTAATGAATATTAGTGAATGGATGCCAGTATAGGTAGGGTGGGAGAGAGAAAATCTTTATTAAACACCAATAAAGCATTAGTCTAGCATCCTCTTCTTTCTTTCCTTTAGAACTTATTGGAGAAAGTGGCACAGAAAATGCAAGCTCCTAATAAAATCCACTGGATCGAGAAGGCAAATCATTCCATGGCAGTGAAAGGACGGTCAACAAATGATGTTTTCAAAGAAATAAATACACAGATTTTGTTTTGGATCCAGGAAATCACTGAAATGGTCAAGAAATAATTGTCTTTAGTTTAAAGCTATGTTATTTTGAATATAAGTACAGTTAATTTGTTAGAGAACAGCATACCTCTCAGCATTATGATATATTTCAGACTAATGTTCTTTAATGTTTCCTTATTTTTAAAACACATTTTAATTGTGAAATTAATGTCCTTTACAAAATGTCTTTTGAAAGCACTGCTATAGTTGTATAAAGATGATGTACAAATATTGAAGGTGGTCTAAATATAATTTATTTTCATTAATATAGTTTTGAAAAATTAAACATTGAATTTTGTTACAACAAAACTTTTGTCTCATTGCTGTACAACTGAGAAAGTACTCTTAATTTAGTACTCTTAATTTTGCGGAGCAGTGTCATCTTTATAAAAGGAAGACAGAAGTGAAACTAATGGGAAAAAGGAAAATGTACTATAAAGCAGACCATAAAAGTACAATGAAGAAATAGATTTAAAAGGTTTCTAACCAAGCTTTGTATTTAGAATATTCAAGTTTGCAAATTAAACGATAGGCATGATATGCATGACCATTCAGAGATAGCACTACAAATACAGGGATAGTGTAGAAGGTAATTTAAAGTTGAGGAGTTCCCGTCGTGGCGCAGTGGTTAACGAATCCGACTAGGAACCATGAGGTTGCGGGTTCGGTCCCTGCCCTTGCTCAGTGGGTGAACGATCCGGCGTTGCCATGAGCTGTGGTGTAGGTTGCAGACGCGGCTCGGATCCCGAGTTGCTGTGGCTCTGGCGTAGGCCGGTGGCTACAGCTCCGATTCGACCCCTAGCCTGGGAACCTCCATATGCTGCGGGAGCGGCCCAAGAAATAACTAAAGACAAAAAAATAAAAAATAAAAAAAAATAAAGTTGACTTTTCCCTGAGCTAATTTGTAAGAAGCTACTATTCCTGATTGATGAAATAGCATGTTGTGGAGAATATGTAATTCCCAGAGAGAGATAAGAGCGCTTTGTCTAAGACCAAAATAAACATTTGTGAAAAGGTCCCATCTGCTCTTCTGCACAGAATTGATGCATCTTGCAGGGAAAAGGTGCTGCTCCTTCAAGTTTGAGATTATAGTCAAAGAGCTGTCCTGGCGTCACTTCTGGTAGGTCCTGAATTATGGCACAACCATTCACTTAGACCAGTGGCTCTCAACCGGGGGTAATTTTGCCCTCTAGGGGGCATTTGACAACATCTGGAAACATTTTTAGTTGTCATGACTGCGGTGGGGATGCTGCTAACATCTCGCAGATAGGAGGAAGGGATGCTGCTAGCATCGCCCAGTGCACAGGACAGCCAGCCCTTACAAAGAAGTATCCGGTCCAAAAGGTCAGTGGTGCCTTGGTTGGGAAACCTTGTCCTTGATAAACCAGTTTTAGGATTATCTTTAGATCCTTTCTCCTCTACCTTAGCTTTTTTATACCACTTCTGAATCCATTTGCTTCCTTTTAGTTGCCAAAGCCTGGGTTTTCACTCTCAAAAGGCTGACTCATCCCCCTTTTTGATTATACTGCCATCACTTTAAGCCAGGCTCTCATCAGTTCTCATCTGTATAATTACAGTGGCCTAATTCATTTTACTATCCTACTGTCTCCTTGTTTCGATAAAACATTTGACACCTCCAACTGTTGGTGGCCCTCCAGAGGAGAGTGGTAACGTGAAGGACCTTAGTTCAAGGCTCTCCACAAGAAGCTCTATCGCTATTTTAACCTTATTTCCACCCAACCCGTACACTCCAGCCTACCTGGACTAACCAGAATTTTAGAAAAAGTCTTTGTCTTCTCTTCCTGAAACTTTCTTCTTTGTTAGACTTAGCTACCAAATCCTAATCATTCTATAAGACCTTTAAATTCTCTTTCCCACTTCACAACTTTTCTGGAATTACCTCGAGTCTCTCCTTCAAAGCCACATAATACCTTCCTTCTCTGTTGCTAATCACACTCTGCCTTCTCAGAGATTATTGATATTTTTGCCCCATATCACTTCTTAACATACTGCTTTAGGTCAGGGAATGGTTTTTACTCATCGTCTCCATAAAGCACTTTGTATTACTTGCTTAGTGCCTTATATGTTCATTTTTCAATAAATACTTGTATTGAACTAAAATATTTAAAGAAGGAACATTTCTAGCCATCATAAACCATCCCTGGTTTTATATTGCTATTTTATACACCTATTATTGGCACTTTCTTTACATATAAAGAAAAAAAATCTAGTTCACAATGCCCAAAGAGTTCAAAGAATGTGACATTGGTAGATTTAACATTTTTTTTTTAAACTTTAATAGAATTTGAGTGTTTTCTTTCAGTGTCTTTATTTGTTAGTAAATGGGATTTCTCTTTTTTATTGTTTTTGTGACTTAAAAAAATCCAGCAGTTACTTTTTATGCTGTTCACTTGAGATTAACATAAGAGGTTTCTTCTGCAAAGGACAGAAGTGTGTATGCTGAAAAATAGGTAATTGTTCTTTTAGTAGTAAGTGCTTAAGTGACAAGCATGACAAAGCGCTGGAGATGGATACTCTTTACCTCTATGCAGACTTGAGCATCAACAGGAGTGGTACACAGAAGTTCCTTTTCACTTCTATTTGCAGTATACTAATTAGGGATTCAGTACATCAAGCCCTAAAAGATCTAAGCAACTATAGAGAGTTCCCTTAGTGTTAAGAAGTTGAATCCCCTCAAAGATAGTTAACATCATATGAATTAGAGAATGCCCCCACCCCCCAAATCAGGAAAGAGATATTGAGCATTTTGCCAACTGTGTTAAATATTCTAGAAAAACCCAGTACAATAAAATCACCTTGATTGTGTATGTGGATGGGGAGTCAGAAGGGTGTACTTCAGCCTAGAAAAATCCAGAGGAATTGCTCAAGTTTCTTCTAGAACTAAGGAATGCCAACCATGTGTTCTGGAGAGCTATACTTTGCAAAGACAAACTGCATGATCACAGTTAAACCTGAATTAAGATTATAAATACCTGTAGGCTATGGTCCAGTGGACTGGAAAACTAAACTCCTAGGATGTATTATTGATCTCAATCTCTCTAATACTTGAGGAAAGAGCTCAATAAATCTTCCTTGCACTCAAGGTTATGGGATAGAAGAGGCCTGAACAGTTAATTTGGTGTAAAGAATTATACTTCTTTCCTCAACCCACCTTGAATACATGAAGAAAAAGGAGCTATTAATTACATCTTCAAAGGGAAAGTACTCCAAATCCAAGGTAGTCAATATTTTCATTAATAGTCCAGACTTTCTTGTACTTATGACTTTACTCTCTAGAGTTTGAGGAAAAATGGGTGGTACTTAGATCTGGCTCTGCCCAACCTGAATTCTGACATTAGCAAGCATCACAGGTAGCTGCTCCTCTGCTCCTCGGAATCACCAGAAACAGGTGAAGAAGAAATTCACCAGGAAACCATTACAAAATCTAACTTTGTTTTTCAACATAACAGTAGATTATTGAGCGGGAACATTGCTGACAGGCCCCTCTAACAAAAAGAAATGTAAAATGACATGTTCTATTTTCAAAATAAATATAGGCAGCCCCCCCCCAAGACAAGTTGTCATATGTCCTTTATTTGGTAGTCATCTGAAATTCAAATTAAACCGGGGCATCTATATTTGGAAGGTTTTTTGTTTTGTTTTTGTTGCTAAATCTGGCCACCTTACATTCATATTTTCCTTAAAGCCTAAAATACACCATTCCTGGTGATAAAAGAAAATGGTTATGTCCAATTCAAATTTGTTCTACATTTTTAAAGTTACAGGGTAGTGATCATCCAGTTGTGCTAAGGAAATGTTTATAGAATTGTGGTTTTTTGGTGAGAAATTAATGGAGGATTATTTTTAAATTTTAATCAAAAAACTACTGATAGCATCATAAATGTCTCACTGGTGAGCTTTCATTATTGCTAAAGTAAGTTGATATGAGCTCAGTTCAATACCCACTATGACACGTACCTCACTTTATCTAAGCCTAAAGCAATCTGCTGCACTTGACAAGACACTGCGCAGCACTGGACATTATTTTTCTGGCATGGTTGCATGTGGTTATGGGATGGGAAAACCACCTTTTTGTGTTTTGGGGCATCCAGGATTGAGGACTTTGGAATGAAGGCATCAGTCTATTTTACATATTACATAAAAATGTCAAAGCAGTTTTATTTCTTTAAAAAAGTGGTGCAGGGTGGATTGGAAGGTGAAACAATTTTGACATTATGGGACCTCCTAGAGTCCTGGGCTTCTCAAAATAATTGGATAGCAATCTTCTTTATCATTTTCCTGGGAATTATTTTTGAGATTATACTTATAAAGATTTGTACCTGCTTTCGGAAGAAGGCTGCACTTCCAGAAAAGGATAATCCGGATGCCCATGAGGTAAGAACAAATGGTTGATTTTCTTTTCCCTTATTTTTGAAATAACACCGATGAATGACTTCTAAAATTGTGAAACTTTATAACTATTCATATTTGGATTAATCCTCTCACATTGAATTATCTCTCTTGAAATAGAAAGAAGACAGTTGCCTGAAAAGCCCAAGGCTTGGTAAATATCCTTATAATTTCATATTTTAATATAAAACTTGTTCAGCCTGAGCTTCTCCCATTGGTGCTCTGACTTTTTTTTTTTAATTCCCATTTATCTCTAGATAAGTGGTCAATTCATTCATCTTCAGAAGAAAGGTAAGTGATATACTTTGAAATTATATGAAACAGGTTGGTTTTGTTCTATTCAGAATTACATCTGAATTACAGAAAAGGGCTGTCCCATTTGTATAGGGATGACAGCTGTTCAACATCATAATTCAATCTAATTTTGATTTTTCAGTGGTTGCTCTTTTCCAAACTGCATTAATGGCTTTTAATATATTAAAATTATCCTTCCAGGGAGGTAGTATCATTACTGTTTTTACCAATGAAAAAGATAAAGCTCAGAGAGATTAAGTGGCTTGCTTCCCTACCCTAGCCTCTTTCCAATATGAAGAAGTAATAACCGCCAGTTCTGATAATTCAGTTGAAAAATATTCATTCAGCACCTACTGTGAACTGATCAAACCCTGAGCTGCAAGAATGACATGAAAGGAGTTTATGTAATCAGAACTCATCCGCATCCTAAGGACATAAAGGTGCTAGGAGCACATACTGACATCACTGGTCTTTTTGCCAGCAGTACTTTGTTTTCATCAAAATCCATTCATAGCAATCATTCGATATCTCTGTCTAGAGGGATACAGGGAACATTGTGTTTGATTCTGGGATCCGAATAAGATAGTCGTTCTCAAAAACCTTATATTTTGTGGAGGAGACGTACATGAAGGATGATTGCTTGCAACATGTTAACACAGTGATGGAAATATTATGAGAACATTTAGGAGACGCCTAAGCCAGCAAAGGGGTCTTGGGATGGCTTCATGAAGGTTACACTGAAGCTGAGTTTTAAAGGATAAGTGACAATTAGTCAGAAAAAGACACTGAGTTAGGAGGATGAGAAAGGTATTGTACATGTATGGGAGGCAAGGACATAACAGCAGGTAAATGATAACTGTGCGGTAAATGATGATTGTTTCAGAGTTGCTGCAATGCCAGGGATGGGTCAGGGAGATGAATGTAAAGAAACAGGCTGGAGCAGGTCCTGGGGGACTTTCTATACCCTGTTAAGAAGCTTGGTAGATGGTAACCACTGAAGGACGGAGGAGCAGGGGAGATGGTTGAGGCTCAGGACTGAATGGCATAAAAGACCACCACTCAGTATCTGAAATCAGGGAGGGCAGTGCTGGCCAGGCAGAGTCTCAGTGAGCAAAGCTAACTGCTGACCTTGCATCCATTGGTTTGGGGCAAATGGTTTGATTCAGGATTGACCTCAGCCTTGGAAGTGTGTCCCTGGGAAAGTCTGCCACCGATTACCTGATTAATCTTTTCAAAGATTAAAGCTGTCACTGACGGTTTCAGAAGCATATTTCCCAAAGCAAGTTATCATTGATAGATAAAGTTGTTTAAAAGCAGATTTGGGGAGTTCCCATCGTGGCGCAGTGGTTAACGAATCCGACTAGGAACCATGAGGTTGCGGGTTCAGTCCCTGCCCTTGCTCAGTGGGTTAAAGATCTGGCGTTGCCGTGAGCTGTGGTGTAGGTTGCAGACGCGGCTCGGATCCCGAGTTGCTGTGGCTCTGGCGTAGGCCGGTGGCTACAGCTCCGATTCGACCCCTAGCCTGGGAACCTCCATATGCCACGGAAGCGGCCCAAAGAAATAGCAAAAAAAAAAAAGACAAAATAAATAAATAAATAAAAGCAGATTTGGTGTTTGTTACTGTGACTATAGGATTATATTATGGCTGTATGCCATTGATTGATTTAACTGATTTTCAGCCAATTCTAGTACTTGTTGCCATGGCTATAGAGCTGTCAGTCTTTTCCAAGGAGTTTGGGGAGTTCTTTTTAAATTTTCAAAGGCCCAGTTGAAATTCTCTGGAGGAGAGAGGCCAAAGAACATTTTAAAAATGGAGAGACATACCTAAAAGTTAAGTGGGAATTGTTTGTATTGCTGTAGTTAACTTCCTTCTATATCTGCCTCCAACTTTTCATTAAAATCAGCTACATTTATGGGTGTTTTGTATATGCGTATTTTCCCCCTTTCACTGAACTTGAAGAAAGGATTGGGTTTTATGTCTGGGTCAGCTTGTTGTGGACAAGAGTTAGCAGAAGAGACCAGAGTTATGATGACCATTCAACAGATGCTGTTGAGGGGGGCCTACAGTGTGCTGCAAGCCCTTGAGAGACATCAGTGAACAGAACAGACACTGCTTCCTACCTGACATTTTAGTCGCGGGGGAATCTGATGATAAACAATAATATGATAAAACATATGTCAGAAGGTGATAGGTTTTATGGTAAGACAAAAAAAAAATAGAACAGACTAAGAGGACTCATGATGCTAGAAGTAGAGGAGGAGAGGTGGGTGCAATATATACGGTGGGATTTGACTGAAGCCTTGAAGGGATGGGGGTTAACAGATAAGGTAGAAGAATATTAGTGAGGTTCGAGAACAGGTGGCAGATCATGGGTGGGCTTTGCAGGCCCTGGTAAGGATAGCAGCGTTCACTCTGAGTTCCTAGAGGGGATCGTTGCAGAATTTCACACAGGAGAATATGTTCTTTCTTTTATATATAAATGTATAATTTGGGAACGATGCCTGGTCGAGACAATGAGTTTGGGGGTTTTTGGCATAGAGGAAGTGTTAAAAGCCACAGAGCTGGTGAGATTACAAAGGGACTATGAGAAGAGGAGCAAGGACTGAGCCCTGGGGCACTTCAAAGAGGTCAGGAAGAAGAGGAGGATCCAGCAAAGACTGATAAGGGCCCCCAGTGAGTTAGAAGGAAAACCAGGAGATATGTGATCCAGAAGCTCTCCAAGTGGAGAGTACGGAGAGCAGGAAAGACAAAGAGCTATACAAGGCATACAAGTTAAGGATCAGAAAAATATCCTGATGAATACAGATGTAGAACCCTTGGCAAAATACCAGAAAACCAAATTCACCAGCACATTAAAAGGATTATGCACTCTAGCCAAGTGGGATTTTTTTCCCAAGAATGCAGGATTGGTTCCACATAGGAAAATTATCTAGCACTGTTTTATTGTGTTTAAAATCATAATATTAAATTGAAAAAATACTGGTTTTTCTTTTCAGCTTTCCTCTATATTTTTCCTAAGTGAATAAGACTCCTGTCCTGGTGGAATGTTATCCTAATTATGTCTGGATACTGTGATAACCTGTCAGGGTCACCTGGATACCCCAGAATGCTTATGCATCCTACCTGTATCAGTTAGGATATTTTAATTCTTATGTAACAGAAAATTGTAATTCAAATTGGCATACCGAAAAGAGACTTTATGATATATAGTAAGAGACCCTGAAGTAGAATTTGCTTCAAAATTTCTTGATACAGTGGCCCAGGTACCTCACCAAGGTTCTGTATCTCTCCCTCTGCCTTTCTTGGTGTTGGCTTTACCTTGAGGTAACTTAAGGTGTATCAGCATCACCTGGGGGGTTTGTTAAGACTCAGATTTCTGGGCCCCACTCCCCAGGGCATCTGATTCAGTAGGTCAAGGGTGGGGCCTGGGAGTTGGCATTTCTGATCATCTTCCAAGTGATGCTGCTGCTGTTGGTCTGAGCTTTGTCAGGCTGCGCCTTATCACTGGAGGCAGAATGGGTATCAGAGGGTCCACTTCCGTGGTCATTCTTTCCACCCGAAGTTTTGCTTCGAGGCACTACCCGAAAACGCAGGCTTCTCTCCGAAACCAACCGGCATTCCTTGTGAAAGGCTATAATCTCAACCTGCAACTTTGACTGTCAAACAAGACAGCTGAAAGTAGACTTTTGGACAGGTATTAGAGGAAAAACCCCTCCTTCTCCTAGATATGAAAATAATTTACTTCACTTTGTCAGTGGATTGATGTACTACGTGAATGGAACGAGGCAATGACTTGTTTTGTAACGTGGCTCATGACTTTCTGACTAACCTCTATACTGAGCACAGGTTGCCTTTAGAAGAGAGTGCTCGTGTGACACAGACCTTCAGTGACAGTTCATTTTCACACTGTTTTCATACATTTCAGAATTGATGACTTTTCAGAAAGGACAATTCCTTCATCACTTACATCGGAAGGAAATGAAGGTAACTTTGAAGACGGAGGTTTACCGGCAGATGAAACGGGGCGGGCAGGTCCCGGGGAAGGCAGATATCAAGTCAGTCGCTTTAGTGAAAGTCATGTGACATCGTCAAATGGGACTAGCTCGTCTTTGTCCCTTTTTCATTCAGAAGTACAGGAAGTTTTTCTCAGGAGTAGAGGTTATCCCGAAAGTGAACACGAGACAATACAGTTTTCCTCAAAGGAATTATTTTCCATAATGAAAACCAACAAAAATAAAAATGTAATGTTTTCTTCTGACTTTAACTTTTCAAGAACTTCTAGAATCATTATAGAAAGTGAAGATCTGGATGTGGCACCATTCCCTCCTGCCCATTTATTTCTTTCTAGAGACCAAGTCAGACTCCTGGAAGAAAATGTGAGAAATCAAATTCCTTTAAAATCCAAAGCTTCGTTAGAGAGTAAAGCTACCCATCTGTACTCAAGTTCTCAAGAGTCCTTGATTCAGAATCAGCATTCTGTTAGAATGGACATTTTTGCCCAAGCACAAGATTCTTTTCCAGGACAAAGCGATACTCAGTATCAAAGTTTTTCTGAAGCACAATTTACTAGTCAAGCCCAAGAGTCTGTTAACAACCAGGAATCAATCAGCAGCCATGCTGATGTCAAGGCCAGGTACTTTGCTCTGCCTCAAGAGCTGATGAAGCAACCACTCTCCAGCAGCACACACGCTTCCTTCCAGACAAAAGAAATGGACAGGAACCAACTGCCGGTTGAAGTCTCACATTCTGTTGAGACCAAAGATTCCATCGAGGGCCTAGACTCTGATAAAAAACACTTCGATGAGGCCCAATATTCTGTTTGGTTTGAAGATTCAAACGAGATTAAATATTTAATCCAGTTGGAAAATACTATTTTTAAGAATGCCAGGTTTCTAGTTTTAACTCTGAACCCAAAGTCGGTTGTTAAAGGCCCGCCACAGCTAAAGAGTATAAGGACAAAGGGCCGGAAACAAATTGCTTCCTCGAAATTAAAGCGCTATCACGCTTACGGCTCAGTGCCTCTTGCACCTACCTTGAACAGGCAGAAAAAGAGAAGAAAAAGCTTACACTGTAAAAGCAAATTTAGGCTCAGAGCTCCACCTCAGAAGTCAAAGGAAACACCAACTTCACGGGTATTTCAAATCACAGGTATTTCGTGTCACACTTCAGAACGTAGCAAGTTAAGACACAGGTACGTTAAGAAGAAAGCGTTGCATCAAAGAAAAAGTATACCAGGTATCGTGTTGCGTCTTATTTATGTTTTCAAGTTTGTTCCTCCTTATAGCAGGAAGTATTCCCGGAAAAGACTGGTGAGATCCATGCCGGATTTAATAGGATGTGGCCATTTTCTGCTGAAGCAACATAAGTCACCACATGCAGAGCAAGCCAGCCATGCAGGGTCTACCGAGAAAGGAGGAACCTCGGAGAGTACTAAAAATACAGAGCCACATGGCAGAGAGACTACAGGGCTAAAAAACATTTCACCAAAAATCCCACCTCAGCCAGAACCGTCTTTCATGGCCAGCACCTATCAGCGAAAAGCACCTTGTTCTCCACTAATAAAAACAACCTGGAAGGATAAAGAGTCTTGTAAAGACCCAGTTATACAAGCACAGAAAATGGATCCTGCAGCGTCCTGTGTCCCAAATAGTGGAAAAACAGCTGACCTGCATGTTACAAAGCATGAGACCCCCTTAGAGGCATCTATACCAGAACCTTTGTGGAAAGTGGTTTCCTCTCCCCACATGGACTTGGGTAAAAAAATGGAAACATGGGAGGACCTACAAAGTACAGAGAATTCATATCTTCCACTTTCAAATGGAGAGGGTTTAGCAACCAGTACCTCAGAAAGGCAGAGGTGCTTTCGAAAGGGAAATACACAAGAACAAAAAGATTTTCTGGAACTTGTTCTGGAGTCTTCAGATGTCAGCTTGCTCGTTTCACCAGGAACCAAAAAGCATAAAAGCAGTGAACAATCAGCAGGTATAACAATTCAAGAGAGTACAGAATATGTAAGTGAGAAGGAAAAGAAACCCTTAATGCTTAGTGTCACAGGATGTGTTGACCGACGCGAAGGTGAGGAACTGGAACGCGACACCAGAAGCAATATAAAAAATATGCAAGATAAAAGAATACCTAATGCATTCCACGACGCCACCCACACTGCCTTTTCTGAACCACCTCATGTGGAAGTGCACAGCAGATTCAAAACCAAGGCAGATTCATCAGAAATAGGGCTCAGCCATTCAGTGGTAAAGCAAGATGAATTACGAGATGACAAGATGATACAGAGTGTGGAATATGTTGAAAAGGGATATATATTTGAAAAGCCACAAGAATATGACAAAGAGGAAGAACAGGCTTTGCAAGAAGCAGTTCCACAGCTGGCACACGGTTTCAGGTCCAGCCTACAACCAACGCAGAAGCCCAAGTATGTCAACTTTGAAATAGGACAGAGCAGTTCAGAAAGCAGAAGAAGTCTTAATCAAGAGCTAGAAGTACAACCACAAACTCTTTCTACAGAAACAATTGTGGGGACCAGGCCATCCTCCACAATGGCTCCATGTCAGGTGGAGAAGCTGCAGCCAAGTGCAGACAGACCTACCGATGGGGAGACTGCAGAGCCTGCGCATCCTCTTCCAGTGTCAGCAAGCTTACCAGTTTTAACTGAAACAGCAGAACGTGGCGTCCCATTTGGCAGAAGCCCCAGAAAGACCCTAGATGAACAGATTGCAGAAGAAAAGGAAGACTTAAAGAGAGTTTTACCTGAAGTCGCCTTGGAGTCTTTCCATAGGCATATGCTTCCTTTATCAGGTTTTAAAAGGAAGAGAATCAGAAACAAATTATCAGGAACAATCAGTTTGCTTGGTCCCGAAAGTGTAATTATGAAAGTAAAGAAGCCACCAATACTTCGCAGAAGAAGACTGAAAGGCAGTTTTAAAATCCTGATGAAGCAACGACTGCAAGATCAAATTGTGGCAGAGAGGCTCGTGAACGTTATTGAGCCTCGCCTGTCTGTTTTGCCTCATGTCAGAACGCAGAGCAGATTAAATGCAGATGATCATGGTCTTAGCAAGCTGAAACAAGAGAAAGCAGAAGTTAAAAGAGAAGAGTGTTCAGACACCATTAATGAGGGAAGTGACTCTGGAAACGCACCCAAAGAAGCTAAACTGCAACATGAAATGGAAGGGGACAAAAAAGCTTCACCTGAAGCCTTCCTTCAGGATAGCTGGAACCTCAGATTGGATGCATATCCAGAGAAAGAGCTTAAAACAAAGAAAGAAATGCAGCAACCAAGCACAGTTGCAGAAGTCATGGTGGAGCCTATTGACTATACTATAGTGGATCCATTTCACATTGTGAATGTGAAGACAAGCCTGACAACACAAACAGGTACAAGATGCACTACAGATTCTAAGATGCCTCCTTCGGCATCAGAAAAATCACTGGCTAGAGACCCTTTAAACCAAACGAGAGGACGTGACGTTCCAGATTATGGAAGTGATACAAGGGAAATGGGTTACTGTTTTCCAGAAACAAAGGCAGAATTAGCAGCAATTTTCCGAGAGACTTTGAATTGCCACATGCCTGCTTCATCTCACTTTAAAAAGAAGAAAAACAGAGTAAGATTCTCATTCCTAGGATGTACAGTAAAGCCCAAGTCTGTGCATATGAAGGAACCGAAGCCATTCCTTTCACGTATGTGTAATATCTCACGTCACAGAAAGAAGCTGGAGTCCAGCTTCAAGGCCAAGTTTAAAAAGATCAACCAAGCTAATGGACTGGTGTATGAATATCTCAATACCCTTTACTGTCCCCTGCAGAACAGGTTACAGGGAGAGTCAGACAGCTGTTACGATGAGGTTCAGCTCCATGGGCTCACAGATGTGGGGAGACCACAGTATGTTGACTTCTTTGACAGGAGTAGTGAATTCTGTGACAGAGAAGAAAACCTGCAAGATGGAGACAGAGAGGAGCAGAAACCTTTGCTAAGAACAGCTGCACAGCCTTCCCAGTACCTCTGGATCGATGCATGTCAAGGGAAGGAGACCCACTTTACCAAACCCGTCTCAACACCAGACCATTTAACACAAGAGCCACCCATTCATGAGCAAGATAGACAGCGCCAAACATGCTTTCCACAAATGGCTTTGCAGGCTGGCCTCCAGATGTGTCCCAGAGAAACTAAGGAACTCCTGAAGACCAGCAGACTAGAAGATGGTATAATAGCTCCCATGGGTCTGGAGATTCTACCTCCTGAGACAGGGAACACATCACTTGAGAAACCTTTAAACACTACCCCAGAGCGTGGCTTGCCATCTGGTGGAAATCTTGAAAGGGAACCAGAAGCTTATCTTGTGGGAAAAAATTCAGAATTGGCCCCGAATTTGCAAGTGACATTCCTGCAGTCTTCTGATTCTGCTGAGCCCTTGGTTTCTAAATCTAAAAGAAAGAAAATCACATTAAAATTAGCAAGGAAGCAAAAAACAATGAATTGTAGGCATAGAACCATGAGGGAACAAAAGCCATCGTCAATTTTGCATGTGCTTAATGGCCTGCAGAACAAGGAACTGCAATGCAGCCTTAAAGCAAAGATGAAAAGCCTACAGCAAAATGAGAGTACAGCAGCTGCATTTTTGGATATCATTCACTTCAAAGTACCAAGGTTAAATGTGGAGAGAGAGATGCTGAGGATAACAAGACCTAGTCATATGCAGCTAATGCAAGAGAAATCACCAAATGGAAGGGAAGTATGTCGCCCAGATTCTCTTGATAGGAGTAGTTTATGTAACCATGTGAAAGATGAGAAGGAGGAGCCAGGGGAACAGGAAGATTTCCCAGCTCCAGAGAACAGCCAAGGCTTCATATTCAGTGTGTATCAGAAGAAGGATCATGCCTTTGTCAAATCAGATGAGGAACCGGAAGAGGCAGGAAGTACAGACATGCAGGCACAACCACCAACACACTGTACACAGACTCTTCTGAGTTCTGCTCCATGCCCTGCATTGGCTCAATTTCAGTTTGGAAAGCTAGATAGCTCTGCTAGGTTTTCACCTCCAATGTCAGGAGAAGCAAACTTTGATGAAAAAGTATTTTCTGCAAGAGAATGTGGTGTCCCCTCTGGTGTAAACCATCAGGAGGGACGCGCTAGTGACATTGAAAAGAGAGAGAGGGTGACTTTAGATCTCTGCTCGGCTGCTTTATCTGTATCCAAAAGCAAGAGAAACTTCAAACACCATGCAAACATGAAAATCTTCATGAATCCCAAACGTGGAATTTTGAAAGCAAAGAAACCGTCAATATCATACATGCTCAATATCAAGGGCGGTGCCGGCCCAAACCATAGAAAAGAACTGGGATGTGACTGGACAACCAAAATGAAAGGGGAAGACCAAAGGGGAAAAACGGAAGACGGCATGTACTCCCTCCGGAATTTCATGCCTGATGCTCACAGGTATAGCAAGAGAGAAAGAGAAATGGACATGTTGGGAGAAAAAAGACTCAGTTCTAAACAAGTAAAGCAAGAGATATCACCAGAGGAAGGGACTGTGACTTCAGATGACACCGAAGAAACCAATCTTGAAGATGAGGACGAAGAAGAAAGGGAGCAGGAGATGTTATTAAACGTAATCCCCCAGCACAGCCAACATTTTATCTTCTGTTCGGGCCAGGCCGAGGAGCTCACCCTTCACACATCCAAAAACAAAGGAAGTGGGAAGATTCTGTTTGTTATAGAACAAGACATCCCACCACAGACGCAGCCTGCAGATCCAGTGCAGGCAGGGGAGCCCAAGAGAAGCCACCAGTCCGAAACTGGCACCACGCGTACGGCGAGTTCAGACTTTCCTCTTCTGACGTCAAAGGAATCACGAATGGGTCGTGTTTCAATGGATACAGTGAGACCCAGTGTCCCAAGGCGTGGGAGCCACACAGGGGAACTGTACCATCCCCGTCAGAGTCACGAGGGGAAGGCAGCGGTTCCAAAAGATCTACAAGCAACTGTCCTGGAGTCTTTGGATGTCTCCGCTCCCGATCTATCTGGATCTAAAAGGCAGAGAAAGACATTTACGTGTAGAGCCTTTAAAAGTAAAATGAGTCCCAGAGGTGTTGCCATGAAGGCAAGGAAGGCACCCACTTCTCAGATATTTAACATCCCTGGAAACAGTTGTCTAAAAACCCTACCTCCCAAAACTCGGAAGTCACAGATTGTTTACTTTTTAATTCATGCAAAATACTCTGGGGTACTGGACGATCTTACTCTAGAGAGAAAGGAAGGGTTAACCCATGAATCACCAGCATGGGTTATACCCACACTTGTTTTACCTGTGTCAAAAAGAAAGAAAAAGGACTTAAAACTTACAGACAAGAGAAATAGAATGAGTCACACACGCACACCTTGGAAGGCAAAGAAGGCACCAATTTCCCAGATGTCTGATGTCACAAAGCGTGGTGTGCCATGCCACAGCAGACAAATTGAACACCACTTCAAAACCATGATGAAACGAGGCCAGCCTGTGGCAGATACCATCCCGAACGCCATCTCCTCTCCCGCATCTGGAAACGTAGAGACGGGGATGCCCTGGAAGACAACCTTCAGTCGTGAGCTGCCACAGCAAGAACAGTCGTCAGGTGGTGAGAGAACCTGGTGTGACGGTTCCACGGGTGAGGAGGGCAGGGCCTCAAGCCTCGGGGAGGAAATCAGAGGCCACAGTGGAGAAGCAGGCCCACGAAATTCTCAGCAGTTCACTGTCCACGCTCGTAAAATGAAGGAGCCTCGCCTTGTGAAATCAGATCTAGAACGGAAGTATTCAGCAAAGGGAAAACCCCCAGAATCGCTTACCATTGCTCAGGAGCTGCAGCAATATGCGCTTTTCACACGAGGCGTAGCGCCTTCGGCTTCTGGCTCTACTTTGAATTCCCCTCCATTGGAGAAGCTTCCGAAAAGGACAAAAACACAGAAAGGCTTACAAGATGCAGGGAGTGCAAGCGTTTTATCTCCAGTGGCAGAGAAGTCACTCCGTGGCTCTTTCATTGCTGTAGCACAGAGTGACGTCCCATCTGGGAGAGGGCCTGGGAAGAAGCTTTCTAGCGCCGTTCCGGAGGGAAAGATAAGGTTAGGAGAGGATTTGCAAGCGAGACCCCTGCAGTCTTTTGGCTTCTCCATGCCAGCTTCATCTGAAATTAAAGGGCTGAGAAGTGCCGCACAGACCCCTAAGTCCAGAACTGGACAAGCACAGACGGCAGTGATTTTCAAGACAATGAGTACCACTAGGTCTGGTGCCCCACCCCATGGAAAGAAACAGAGCTATATCTTGGGTGACACAGCCAAAGGACTCTCTCAGAGTATGCCAGGCACATTTGTGAACACCCTTTTCCCACCTACGCCTGGGCCACCTGCCCTCAGAACACACAAAAAATTGAAAGCGGAGAAATGCCCATTAAGGAAAAAAAGCAGTATTATAGAGCTGAAACGAAACGAAGGAAAGAAACTATGTACACGTTCCTCTAGTAAGTGGAGCACCTCGAGAGACACGTCGGAATCCAGACGGCAGAATGAAAAAGAGGGCGATGAAGTTAGAATCAAAGCACAGCTAAAATTACTGCCTAGGACAGGAAGTAGAAAAGATCAGACTATGCTTGTGACAGAGGGACAAGTGCAGCCACACACACTGGTTTCAGAAAGTATATTACAGTCTCCCCGTTCTTTTCTGAGAATTCCATTTCCAACGGAAAAGCTGAGGATTATCCCACCACAAACAGAGGTACTACCCAGACTCAGTGAAAAGATCTCCTGTCCAAAAAGAGGGAAAGCCATGTCTGATGGCCTTGTTGTTGCCGAGGCAGAGCATAGCCCTACATCTGATGGGGCCCCGGCAAGGAAGCTGGATGCTCCCGGGGCAGGTTCCCTGAAGCGTGAAGAAAAGGAGGAAAACACAGACACTCAAAAAGTAATAAAATACCCACGCTCAGAGATCTCAGTGCTTGAAGATCCAGATGACGAAAGCTCCAGCAGGAACGAGGATGGTCATTTTGCCAAGAAACATAAGGAGCTGCAACGGGATTTACTAGCACTGTCCATGACATCTTTTTCATCTGAATCTGAAAGGCAGGAAAAGGCGTTCAAATTTCCAGAAAGAAAAGATCTCAAGGGTGCCAAATGTAGAACCATGAAGGCAAAGAAACCTCTTTGTTCACAGGTCCTTCATAGCACCACGCACGGTAACCTGTGCTGTAGAAATGGACAGGAAGGCAAGTTAAAACCTATGATAAAAGACGTGCCGCACAGTAAAAGCATGACTGAGGCGTTTTCATCCCCCACACCTGTTTCAACTGACAACAAACTAGATGTTGAAACGGATGGCACACCCAAACCAAGGATGGATCCACCAAGAGGAAAAATGCACAGCCACACCTCTCCACAGCTAGAGAAACCACCATGTGATGGGGGAGCGTGGGAGGCTGATTTGATGGATACACAAAGCAGATCCAGCAACACAGGGAACACACACGTGCCCTGTGAAAAGGAAGAGAAAAATACCCCAGATACATTAGCAGAATCGGTTCCACAGAGTAGCCAATGCTTCCATTTCAGTTCTCATCACATGAAAAATCTTGACCCTTGCAAATCAGAATCTAAAATGCATAGTTCAGAAGCCAGAGGGACTTGGAATTTGTCTTGTGCAATGCAAAAGAAGAGGCAAGAAAAGCATGTTAGAGAAACCATCTTGGAACCGCTTTCTAGAAACGTGATGAACTTTATCCAAGTACAGACATTGAAGACAAGTCTTCATAATCAGGGGGGAATTCAATACATGGTAGATCCAAAGACTCCATTGCCAAAAGCCCAGAAATCAGAGACTGGCTCCATACAATGTGATGATTCCTGGGATGGTAAGCCTGGGAGGAAACGGGAGAGTCCTATTTCTAAGGAAAAGGCAAGGAATCAAAATGACTTCGTAAGAAAGGCCAAGATACTGATTCCGAAGGCAGATAAGTCATTAATTGAGATGCGTTATCTTAACGTAAGAGAGTGTAGTGGTTCATTACAGCCAAGAGAAGACACGGCGCCAAGAGGGCAAAAGAAACAGCAAGAACCATGCATCCCAGGAACCAGCCAGGATTCTGCTTATGCCTATGCACTTAAATACCCTAAAATCATAAAACATAGTGCTAAAGCAGAAACAGCAAGCATGAAAAACACTACATATACCGAGCAGGTAAAATCTAAGGCAAAGAAACCACCTGTTTCTCTGACGTGTAACACCATAGGATATGGAAGCCAAAGCAACAAAGAGGACACGAGACGTTACATCCAGAAACAGAAGGGGATCCGACAAGCTCAAGCTGAGGCCGAGTTGGTTCTGAACACTATTTGTGACTATGGACTTATTCCATCTAAAATTAGAGAGTTGGTGGAAAGGAAGAGGGAAAAAGGCAAGCCACCAAAGCTGGTACACAGCCCTCCACCGCCCACGCTGGAGAAATCCCTCAGCCAAAGACAGATGGCATTTTCACAGTCCATGCGTAAGAGTGCTATATCAAGAAATAGTAAAACACTGAGACGGTATGTTGGAGAGCAAAAAGAAAACCAAGTCGCTTCAGCAGACCTTCTCCCACAGTGTAGATACCGATTTGTGATTAGCCAGCAACTGAAAAAAGAAACGGACCATGTCAAATTCACAGTAGACTTGAAAAGAGAAGTATATCCTGATGTCCTCTCACAAAAGAGGGAAACCAGTTGCGCTATGTCTGACATCTCGAATATTAGAATGCATACAAAACATGAATTCCTTACTGCACAGAGAGCAAAGAAGGGAGATGAGGCCATTGTCCAAGGATCCATTTCAGCTCCAAAGGGGAGAGAAGTATCTGAGAAAACTGACATGTCACTAAGTTCAGAAGGACAGACTATGTTAATTCCAGAGTTGGCAGCTTCCCAACTGAAGATTTGCAAGAAGCAGGAACTGCTAAAACAAAGAAGCATTTCATATCTGGAGCCTAGTACCTTCCCCCTTGCGGAAACTCCTCATTCAGAAAACACAGGAAATGTCCCTGAGGAAGATGCATACACTGAGAGAAAAAGTGTTTCACATCTGTTGAGAAGAGAAGGATTAAAAGAAACTGATATCTTACAGGGTTCAAAAGGACAGACATTTCTTTGTACAAATGTAGAGGTCCAGCAAAATGTTTCTGCAGCACAGAAAGATTCTGTATCTTGCCCCAGTGGGGAACCTCTCCTTGTTAAACAGACAGTAGATGCAACAAGGAAAAAAAATGTCAGCATCCCATTTGTTTCAAATGCAAATCCATGGAGAAAAGAGAAATCAAAGTTAATGGATATTCTATCGAAATCAAATGAACAGAAAATAAACCTTCTCCAAAAAGTGAGGGCAAAACAACAAAGGAGTTCTAACCAGAAGGCAGAAAGTATTCTCAAATCCATCTCCTCTTGCATATTGCATCAACTCCATATTGAAACGCTACAGGAAGAAGGCTCAGCAAAAGGAATGAGTTCGACAGTTTTGAGCCCAGTGGTAGAGGAAGCATCAAGCAAAGCAGATAATCCAGTGGATCAACCTCCATGCTCAGAAGGAGTTAATCTGCCTATTGGAGGAAGAAGAGTACATCCACAGGAAAGTATGTGCCAGGCTCTTCCAACACCTATTTCTGATTCTTTGATGGCTACACTTCAGATTAAATTGCCAAGGGTAAAGAAAGCACTAAAGGAAGTATGTGATCTAACATACCACACTCCAAACACAGAAGGACTGGGCTTGCCTGTTGCAGGAAAAGAAGGAGGGCAACCAGAATGCACACAGCATATTTGTCCAAATCTTACTTCTCACTCTTCAAGAACTGTGTTTCAAAGTAACATGCCGTATGAAAAGAAGGCATTGGAAAAAGGAGTTAGCACTGTGGCTTACACTCCAAGTGCAGAAGGAATTGGTTCGCCTGTTACTAGACAAGGAGAACAGCAAGAGAAATGTACATTTGAGGCCCTTCTAAAGTCTGCGTTTCACTCCCAAGCTTGTCTACTTCCAGTTACTACCCCAGTGCAGCAAGAAAAATTAGATGACCTGAGGATGATGCATTTTGAATATTCAACTCCACAGACTAAGGAAGCATTAAAAGGAAAGGACCTTATTGTTGGCTATCGTCAAAAAAGTGAAAAAAGACAAAGCTTACCTAGTATAGAACACAAACAGCAGCACCTATGGATTCCCTCTGAGTATCTTCTGGAGCATACATCTTACCCTCAAAATGATCCCTGGCCCCCATCACATTTGACACCTCCGACAAAGGAAGCATTATCAGAAATGGGTAATGTGTCAAGCGAGACAAGAGGATTGCTCAAGCAAGACTTGATTTCTGAAGATCAGCTAAATACAAGATGTCAGTATGGCCTGGAATGGACTGTACCCTTGATTCCTCCAAGGCAAAGAAAAAACCAAAACCTAAGGCTTCCTTTAGAATCATTTAGAATCAGCACTGTAAAAAATCAGAATGTCTCAGTTCTGAAAGGAAAGAAGTCATCGGGTGGGGAGCAGGTAATTGACTCAATATCCAATGGTATCTCTCCCAAGCTAAGAGTTAGAAAGAAGATGCAATTATGGAAAGCATATCAAAAAAGAGTACAGAAACAGGTATATCTATCTGGGTTATTTTTACATTCTCTTCCTATCTATATGCCTTTTTGGCCTGGAAGTAAAAGACGGAAGAATAAGGTAGAACAAGGAGTTAAGAAAGGTATAACATGCCCCCAGAGAACTTTGATGTTGGAGAAATCGGTATTTTCAAATATATTTGATACCGCTGACTATAGTACCCCAGGCAACAGACCAGAACATCAATGGAACATAAAAGAGAAAATGGCATATGTGGAACATAGAAAGGTCAAACCCGATTTGGTTGTGACAAATATATATGAGTTCATCCCTTGCTTACCTCACCTCAAATTGAATAAAAAGACAATTGATGAGAGGTTCTCAAATAATGTAAAAAGAAAAAAACAACCTATATCCCAGAAAAATGATAGACTAAAAGGAATCAATATGAAAGGAAGAATGGAGCCCAGCATTATTTTAAAGGCAGAGCAATCATCGCTGTCACCTATACCCAGTGAAATGGAATTGCCAATTCTGTTGAACGTTAAAAAGCAAGAGATCAAGGTGCAGAAAGGCGAAGGTAAGGCAGGTATGAAACTGACAAACGTACCATCTCTAGCGCATTCTAATCTGAGTTCAAGAATAAAATTAGCAAAAGATGAGTCAGGAATACCAAGGAGTTGCCTTCCACCCCTAAAGGCCCAGGCGTCATCAAATCTTAGGAGAGCATCATTTGCAGAGTCAATTAATAGAGAAAGTTTAAGCAACATAATAGACTCAGAACATTTGCCACAGAAAAAGGAGGAAGATGGGGACAATATAGTATATATGAAAGCTTTAAGGGGCCACAAAAGTGCCACTTTGAAAAGGAAGAAAAAACTTTTTAAACATACACCCCATGGAAAAGAACCACAGTGGAAAAATAAAGAACAAGAGAAAATGATGCAGGAGGATAAAAGGGACGTAGATGTCGTTCGGAATAAGCCCCATGTTTGCATCCCTTCTTCCCCTCACCTGGAACAACGAGGTCCCGGACTGAGAGAAGAGGCAGGCGTGCAGGGAATAACGGGCTTCTGCCTTCCACCGCTGACCCTCCAGGAAGTGTCAGATATAATGACAGTATGCCAGGGGCCAACAGATGCTATTTTACACAGTATAAAAAGAGCAAAATACAGGCTATGGAAGAATGAAGATGAAATGGCAAGGGCCTTGGAAGAGAGAAGCCCTCCCCAAAGAATAGCTTTGGGGGCGAACCAGTCTCCAGTTACACAGGCATTACAGTTGAACATTAAAGAAAAAGAGGAAAAGGTACAGGAAGATAAAGATGAACGAGTTGGGATTCAAAGAAAATCTCGTGATTCCACCTCTTCTCCACCTTCCTCTGAAGTGGACCCAAGAAGAAAAGGAGAAGCAGTCATGCTCAGAAGCACAAGACCCCCTTTCCTATACCCAGAACCCCAGGAGCCATCGGATCTGGGAAAAGTAGCACGTGAAAAGTCTGTTGATGGTGTAGAAAAAGCCAAAGAACATATAACACAGGAAGAAGAGAAGAGAGGAAAAATGGCAAAAGTCATGCCTTTGAGGAGAAAGAAATCACCAGATTCACAGGAAATCCAGTTGGACATCAAAGAAAACAAGGAAAAAACACAAAGAATGAAAGGTGAGCCAAATGTGGTTTTGACCTGTACTTCCATACCTGCTACTTCTGTAAAATTGGATAAAAGCATTAAAAAAGCAGACTACAGAGCTGACACAACAAGATGCTCTCTTCCGGAACTGCTACACCAGAAATTACCAGCTGTAGTGAAAAAAGCAAACAAGGAGTCCACTGAGGGTGATATCACAAGTGCTGTGCAAGAAGCAGAAAAACATGTGCCCCAGAAAGGAGAGGGTAGAGGAAAAGCCATCAATACGAACTCTCTCATACACCCCAAAGGGACACCTTCCAAGGCAAAGATATCATTGCATCCACGTGAACCCAGTGCCCCTGGGACGCGGGACCCCCAAGTCAGAGAAGTACAGACAAACGGGAGAAAAAACTTGGCAGAAGTACAGGAAAGAAAAGTTCTGACAGCACCTTGTTTGCGTCAGTTTCCAGTAAACAAAGATACAGAAGGCAAGCAAGAGGGGCAGGAAATAATAAGACTCCATCTTCCACCCTCCTGGCTCAGAGAATCATCACACGCAGAGAAGTTCACCCATCCAGTGTCACCTGTGAATCACATCTCAAGAGATTCAAGAGGAACTAAATACGGGAGGCAGAAAAAAGAGGATAAAGCAAATATTTTCATGGAAGACCTAATGCATCCCAAGTGCCTAGCTTTGAAGGCAAAGAAATCACCCCTTTTCCAAATACTCAAAGCAAAGAAACTTCAAGTGAGCATCAGAGAGCAGATGAAGAGGGGGCAGGAAGGTAGCAAGGACACAGTTGTGCTTCTGAGCAAAATTTGTCCTTTTGCCACTTCTTCCACTCATCTTAAATTTTACACAATAAAAGAAGAGGAGGGTGAACCAGGAATCCTAAGGAATCTTGTGCCACCTCCTGAGCCCCAAGACCCACTGCTTTCAGTGCAAACAGCACCTCCAAAGTGGACAGATAGCCACAGAAAGAAAGGAGAACGGTATCCACCATGGAAAGAAAAGGACGGAGTGCAAACAGCAGCCCTGAGCGTCTCACTGTGCCCCAGTGGCAGAGATTTCAAGGCAAAGACACCCACACCTCCCGGTGTGCTCAGTGACGCTGAGCACGGTGCTCTGAGTAGGAGAAAGGAAGCAGAGTCATGCACCGAGGGCAGAGGAGGGCAGGGACTGGGAAGAGCAGGAGGCCCTGATGTGGCTCCAACAAAAACTCCTCCTTCCTCGCCTTCTCCATCTCACCGAAAACGGGATGCAGGAGCCAAAGGAGACAAGGACTTGCTCATAACAGCTGGATCCTCTCCTTCACCATTTCAGCTCCCTGAGTCCTCAGGGGCAAGAAGCATCAGGTGTACCGGTTCCAGTCACGGTATTAGCTCATGTAATGTAATAATACATGCTAATAGACTTGCGCCATATAAAGAGGCAACGGTCGGTGTAAAAACAAAAGACGGGAACGATGGATTGTACCCCAGAACAGTAACTTTGGAAGCCCACACATCCCCACTTAGCCATCCACACAGTAGAAAGAGGCTACCTTTGGATGTCAGAGAGCAAGGGAAGGGGGCTCAGAAGGGCAGAGGTGAGCCGAAAGCGGCCCCGAGGGAACCATGTGCTTCCTTACCTCCTTCATCCCACCTAAAATGGGACCCTAGCAGACGTGGAAAGGAAGAGACTGGAGGAATAACACGATCCTGTTTTCCACCACTGAAGATCCATGATCCGTTCACTCCAAGCACAAAAGCAGATCCTAAGTCCTGTGATGGTTTTATGCTAAAAGAAGAGAGACTCAAAACAGCTACTGAAAAGAAGATGCCCCCAGTACCTGTGCATCAGAAGACAAAGGAATTTCCACTTTCCTATCTACTTGATACCAAAGAATTGCGGGGGGAAATCAGAGAGCCAAAGAAAAAGGTGCAGAGAGAGGACGGGGAACTAGTTGCAAAACTGAAAAACATCTGTACTTCTTTACTGACTCTGCAATACTGTCAACCTGATTCACCGGGAGAGAGGTACATGATAAGAATGACAAAAGTGCCTCTTGCCCAAGAGCAGTCCAAGCAGTCATCGCCGGCAGTGAAAACAGAAGATGCTAAAACCCCTGACGGAGAACTTGCCACAGAGGTAGAACAATCGAAAGGACACATTCTGCAGAGAGGAGGGGCGGACAGAGAGAGAAATGTGGACTCCCGCAGTAGGCCGGACCCCCATTACCTGGATTTGAAAGCAAAGGAATCACCTATTTTACTTACACAGAATCTAAGGGACCTGCAGCAGAAAACTAAAGAGCCAGAGGGGAAAGTTCAGGAAGGTAAATGGGAGCTCGCTGAGACCTGCACGTCCGCCGCTTTCCCTCCCCGCCCTAATGAAAAGCCCAGCGTCCGGGAAGAGGGCACGCAGACGTTCCCCCCAGTAAACGCCCAGAAACCACTGGGTTCTGAGGAAGAGGTGAACGCAGACCCAACTGCCAGTCACACTGTCAGCAGTCCGCAGAAAGAACCACGTTTGCCCCCGAGCGAGGAAGAGGGTGGAACGGAGAGAAGAAACTTCAAGTCCTCCAAACGTGCAGAAAATGAGAAGCAGGAAAGTAAAGATGAACCAGGTAGGGTTCTGACCAGATGGGCTCCTTCATCACCGTCTCCCCTCCCCTTCCAATCAGATAAGGAAGTACAGGTCAGTGGCGACGTGCCAGCCGTACACAAAAGGTCTGTTCAGCCGAGAAGATCAAATGCAGGGGAGATAACAGCACATACAGAGTCAGTCAGAGGCAATATCACAAGAGCGGTTCAAACCCTGACCACGTCTTCATCACTGTCTCCCCTCCCCCTCCGACTGGATAAAGAAGTACAGGTCAGTGGTGACATGCTAGCCATGCATGAAAGGTCTGTTCTGCCGAGAAGATCAAATGCAGCAGAAATTGCACATACAGAGTCAGTTAGTGGCAATATCACGAGAGCGGTTCAAACCCAGACCACGTCTTCATCACTGTCTCCCCTCCCCCTCCGACTGGAGAAAGAAGTGCAGGTCGGTGGTGGCATGCTAGGTGTACACAAAAGGTCTGTTCTGCCGAGAAGATCAAATGCAGCAGAAATTGCACATACAGAGTCAGTCAGTGGCAATATCAAGAGAGCGGTTCAAACCCAGAGCACGTCTTCATCACTGTCTCCCCTCCCCCTCCGACTGGAGAAAGAAGTACAGGTCGGTGATGACATGCCAGCCGTGCATGAAAGGTCTGTTCTGCCGAGAAGATCAAATGCAGGGGAGATAATAGCACATACAGAGTCAGTCAGAGGCAATATCACGAGAGCGGTTCAAACCCAGACCACGTCTTCATCACTGTCTCCCCTCCCCCTCCGATTGGAGAAAGAAGTACAGGTCGGTGATGACATGCCAGCCGTGCATGAAAGGTCTGTTCTGCCAAGAAGATCAAATGCAGCAGAAATTGCATATACAGAGTCAGTTTGGGGCAACATCACAAGAGATGTTCAAACCCAGACCACGTCTTCATCACTGTCTCCCTTCACCTTCAAGTCAGATAAAGAAGTACAGGTCGGTGACGACATGCCAGCCATGCATGAAAGGCCTGTTTTGCCGAGACTAGCAACAGCAGTCGGACATACAGAGTCAGTTAGTAGTGATGTCGTGAGACACGTTCAAACCGAGAAGCAACCTACGCCTGGGAAAGCAGAGAGGGACAGAGCGAGCGCAGCAGACCCGCGACGTGCAACACAAACCAAAGACAGGACGTTGGGGCCCAGGAAACCTGCCCCTTCGCATACGCTCCACAGAACAGAATTGTATCTGCACGTTGCGGGGGGAGGGCCCAAGGCACCTGAAGGCCCAGGGAAACCACCCTGCTTGGCGGTAAGAAAAATTTATGTTTCCCAACCTCCAGCTAAGCCGAAATTGGATAAAGGTACACAGGTAGACGAAGGAAGGCTTGGAATTAAAAGGCCCTCTCTCCTCCCACGAATGCTTTCAGCATTATCAGAAAGAAAGGAGAGAGCAGGTACGAAGGGAATTGGTGGGAATGTAATAGAAAGGAAACAGCACGTGTCAGAGAAAGAAAAAAAGGATGCTGTGACCAAAGTAGATCTGCGGCTCAAGACGTACCGCAGAGAGGCACCAGCCTCACTGATTTCCAACGTCCTGAGGACAAGGGAGTTTGTGTTGAATGTTATTAAAGAGCCGGAGGAAAAAAGGCACAAAGGTCCAGCTGGGCCAGGTGTGGTTCTGACAAGGACTTTCCTTTCCATCCCTTCACCTCCCCTTTATCTAGATTCAGGCAGCAAAACAGACAAGGACGCATCAGGAATCAGGAGATCCTCTTGTGCACAGCGGAATCTCCAGGCATCAGCAGATACCCGGAAAACGGCCACGAGAGAGACGGCTGCTGGCAAGGGTGAAACTGTTCATACAAAACCCTCGGTGCCAGAAGAGGTCCGACAGTGGACCTCCAACTTCATGGTCAGTGTACAGCGCAGGAAAGACCCTCCACGAGTCAGATCCGAAGGAGACTTGAGTCGGTTTCTTTTCAATTCACAGCAGGAGGACTTTTATTTCACAGGCTTTGGTGCCATCCGAAGTGAGAAGAGGCTGGCATGTTTCCTGACAGGGCCAGAGGATCCACAAGAAAAATACAAAGCAGAAGCTCTCACTACCTTTCTTTCCTTCCCCATCATGGATCTAACTAAAATCGAAAATCTGAAGAAAGAAACGGAAATAATGACTAAGTTAACCCAGAAAAGAAGCCCTCCGGTGTTAGTTTCACTACCAAGGAAAACACCCAAGGACATACATGCCCCCCTGGACCCCCCAGTCAGTGCAGAAGGATGTCCTGCTGCAGAGCAAGGTGCCCACCAGGGTGACACTTTATCCAGAGCATCTCCGGGGTCTGAAGGTGCATGTAAATTTGACAGACCCGAGGGAGACAGACAGAATAATGAAAAAATAAGCACAATGTCCCCGCCCAACGTGTTAGACCCACAGACAAAGGAATCCCTTGAGGAAATGAATACCACACGTTCAAATGCCTCCCCAAATACAGAACAAGAAATTTTCCTGAAAAAGCAAGTGGTGCTGCGGTCTGGGAGTGGACAGAAGACCAGGCTGGATTCTAGCCTTTCTCTGAAGATTCCACTTCCAAACAGAAAGCAGAGGACGCCGCTGGAAATAGATATGCACAAGCAAACTACAGTGTACCCTGGACTACAGACACTACGAGGCGCAGACATGGGTGTTACAGAGTTTAATGCCCTAAACGGGAAAAAAGAGCAGGCACCGATTGTTCCAGAACAAGAGGCACGCAATTTAGACCTGCTCCAGAAGTCTTTTTCCTCCTGCTTTACTTTTCCACTTCAGTCTGGAGATCTGGAGGAAAAAACCAAAATGGACACAAGCCCTCCTATCCATTTCAAACAAAATAAATTAGAAATGAAAGAAGGAATATTAAAAATAAATACAAACATAGCTATCCATCTGGAAGAGGACAAAATAGAAATGTGCAAACAAACCATTGTTAATCTGGAGAAGGACAAAATAAAAATGGACACAAGCAATACAATAAATCTGCGCTCTGTGTCTCCAAAGGCAGAGGAACCTGCAGTTAAGACCCAGGTATTCACTCATGTGCGAAACAGCTGCCCAATCAAGCAAAAACATAAAAAGGAACGAGAAGTGTCTGGTGCCAAACAAAATATTCAGCTACAAAAAATGTTTCAAAAACATATTCTGGGTTCATTTTATGCCTATATTCCTCTACCTTCCAAGTTTGGAGACCAGAAAGGCAGATTAACAGTAGCAGATTTGAAAAGAGAATTGAGCTCTAAACATGTAAATATGAATATCCCAAAGCATCCAATTCTACATATTCTAGGCAACACAGGACATAGTACTCCAAGCAATAGAAAGAAATTAGAGTATAACTTTAACAAACCAAAGACAGCTTCATGGAGCGAAGGAGCCTCAGAAATATTTATCAGAAGGCTTTCTATTTCCATGAGTCCATCTCAGCCTAAAGGAACAGTAAAATCTGAGACAATCCAAGAACAAGCAAAGAGAACCTGTCTTTCAAAATTCCAGGAGAAGTCACCAAATACTAGGGAAACTGTTGAGAGGGACAACTCAAGCACTGTAAGAAAAGGGGACCAGAATTTTATAAGCACAGTTCCACGGGATTCTCAGCCCTTTGTTACAGATGGACAGCAAACACACAAACTTCTGAGTGTCAAATCAGAAGCAAACCTCAGCAGCGAAAGCAATAGAAATTTAACTCCACAAACAAAAGGAAGGGTTGCTTCAGAGCATGCTATCTCAAGAGCTGTAAAAGAACCTGACTTGCTTATGACTGAGCAAGAAAAGGCACCCAAACCCATTCAGACACCTACGGAGTGTGCATCCATGTCAGAAGACTCAAAGAAAAATGTGGACACTCACACGGAAAATACCCTAAGTATGAATATTTCTCCTCCAGGGGTAGAAGCACCACAACGTGAGACTCAGCTGTCTGATACCGTGAAGTGTGACTTGTCTCCCGAGCATAGGGATGACGGTGAACCCCGCCAGGACACAACCACACGAGAGGTCCAGCAGCAACAGACTTCTCCAGGAACAGTGTCTGTACCAGCCCAACTTCAAAGTAATGAAATAAAAATAGTGATAGATAGTCCAAGTGCAGAAAGTTTACGTCCTCTCTATGAAGCCGTTCAAAATGTCTTTGAGTCACAGGTGAAAAATATGCTCCGGGGCAAAACTTTTGCTGATCCCCTGGAAGAAGGAGAGGACAACAAACCCGGTGATGGGAAGTCGCCAGCTTTTGCAGGGGGTCCAGCTGCAACATCCACGACAGTACATCTCCAATTGCAGCCCAAACCTATTTTAGAAAACTTGACTTGCAAAGGAAAAAACAAGCTCACCAGTCATTTAGCATCAAAAGCACCTGAAATAAATCAGAATCTGATACCAGAGATGGTAAAACGATCCTTCCAAGAGTTCAACTGTTATCCACATCAGGCTATTTCAAAATATAACAGTTGGAGGCTCAATCCAAAACATAAAAACATGTGCTTTTTGTCTCTGGAAGGAATTGATACCATAGACTTTAACCTCAAACACAAATACACAAAAGACTCACCTCCTGCCAGCCATATGAAGTCGCTGACTGTTAACGTTTCAAGTGGCAGTGAGGATATCATTACAAAGTCAAAGACTATAAATGAGCTAGAAAGGAAAACATCTCCATTGACCTCTGCTAGAGAGATGTCATTACCTCATATTCTCCAAAACTACTCAGTAGAAGAAAAAAACAAACTTCTCATTCACTTTTCTATGAAAACATTGGAGATTCAGATGAAAGCCTTTCCCCAAATTATGAGAGAATCTTACACAATGGCCAATGCTCAGGATGGACAGAAACCTTTATCTAAGTGTATTCATTCAGATGTCAAAATACCAAGACAAAAAAATAGAACTGTGTTACTTTTTGAGGAAAAATCTCTTCATCAACTAGATCTTAATTTGCGATACAAATACCTTCGTTTTCTCCTGGGCCTTCCAGCCCAAAGTATGTTCCCTAAGCCAGAGGCACTCCCCCAACATATTCTTAAATTACAGACAGTGGCCCTATGTAAAAAAGTGGATGATGGTGGAGAAAGGGCTGGTCTTTCCATTGATGCAGAACCGTTAGAACAACACAGCTCGTTCAAAAAGCAAAGGCTCCGTGAAAACTCATCCTTAATCAGAATATGCTTGGGGCCCACCCGGGAGGGCACTTCTGACCCTGATCAACACAGCACGGCGCAGAAAAGAGACACTACAGCTCTTCCAAAGTTAACCTCTCACGTGGCTCCAGAAAAAGAGAAACAATGCCATGTGTGGTTTCAAGACACACACACATGTGAATCTGTTGATTTAAAGACTAAAGAAAAGGATCATGATTTCGTTGCTGCCCGGTCAGTTCAGAGTCTTGAAGATT
The DNA here is from genome assembly GCF_016906955.1 of Phacochoerus africanus. NCBI lineage: Eukaryota > Metazoa > Chordata > Mammalia > Artiodactyla > Suidae > Phacochoerus > Phacochoerus africanus. Next base: position 70,647,479 of record NC_062556.1, on the reverse strand, counting down.
TTACTGACAGTCAGACAAATAACGTGAGTTCAGATAATTTGGAGGGATGCTCAGCTCTCCGTGCACATGAGAGTGAAGAATGTCTGTTTTTAGATGCCAACTCTTATTTAAGTCAGGAGTCACAGAATATTCTATTTGAATTACAGGAAGGCCTGCCTTTGGAATTCCTCTACAAGAAGAAAAAGGTCAACACTGACTTACAACCATTTTACAGGGACGATTCAGGTTCCCATCATGTTAAAGGCCGTCAAAAACTGTCCTCGGTTGTGACACTACCTTCTTACGAATCCCACAAAAGCAGGAAACACAGGTCATCCTCCAAAATGCGCCATCGCCCTCCTGACTCGAGGTGTGACAGCTCCTTAAATACTATAGACAATCCATCTGGATCATCGGCCATTCCATTCAGTGAAGAGAACCTTTCACCCAGTACTAGGAGCAGAAAAAGTTATTCTGTAGTTCCCTTAACAGAGGCCAATATTAAACTGCATCTTGCAAAAAGCCAAGGCAGACCTCACAGGCATTTGGAAAGCAAAGAAGGAAGGCAGGCCAAACTGGATTTATTTAGAAAGGACAAGAGTCCTTGGGAAAATGACCACAGTTATACACAGAGCACAGAGAAACGCACAAGGAAGAAGAAGGGGCGGGATTACGAGTCAGAAAGATCAGCTTGTGTCCCAAGCAAACGTAAATCAGCATCGAAACCTCCTCAAGAGGACATCGACTTCTATTCCGAAACAAAGCAAAACCAGCCGTTTTTTTATGCCTGTGTACCAGCAGACTCCCTGGGGATTACGCCCCAAACCGTTCGCTGGACTGTTCCCCCCAAAACTTTGAGGAAGAGAAACTTCAGAGTTCCACTGGTGGCCAAGATTTCAAGTTCTTGCAGCATATGGAGTTCATCCAAAAAGCTGCTGGGGTCATTGTTAGAGTCCTTCAGCCTAGTTCATCAACAGTGATACTGTCACATCCAGACACGTCTCGGAGGGGAGAGCTGGTTGCCATCACAGTCTTTGAAAAAATAAAATCGTGTAAAGTCAGATGGTTTCCTCACGAAGTGTTTTCTAAGCTGACACCTTTCATTTCTGCAGTAGTTCTTGAAGGGAGGGAGGGGAAACTCGATGATTTGGGGTTTGGTCCAACCCCACCTGAGATCTCCTTTCAGTTTGTGCTGCATCCTTGTAATTCCCAGAGAAGCCCACAGATGCTGAGGCCCCCTTCCCACCCCACCCCCAAGGACTGAAGGGTGAGTCAGGGGGACTGCAGCCCAGCAATGAGATTGAGGGAGAATAACCAGAAAGGTAAGAGGATATAGAAACGAAAGGGAGACAGTCTCAAGTAGCAGCGAGGGTTCACCAGTATCAAATGCCACAAAATACTGGTCTGAGAGCCCAGACTCCTCTGACGTCTTTGTCCTCACCCCCAAGCGCAAGTGGAACCCACAGGCTCTCTGGGACCCCTGCCCACTCGCCACCTGCCGTGGCCAGAGCATCAAATAGGGACCTCAGCCCATAGCACCTGCTGCTGCGTGGGAACAGCCTCTGGGAGGACAGGGGGCCTCCCCGTGGTGCCGCCAGGTGAAGGGCGCCACCTTGCAAAGCTTCTGAACTGCCTGCCTTCCTCTTAACCTGCACGTGCACATTGCCACCCTGGGCTTCGAGACCCCTGGCAAAGGATGGAGCCGGTCCACCTGTTGACAGAGGTGATAGAGAGCCGGAGTGTGGCCTGGACACTACCAGCAATGCACCCCGGCCTGTGCCCTCAGGGCTGGTGATCCCACCCCCATCCCTAGACTCTTGCAGGAGGCCCAGAAAAGCTGGGTTGACCCAGGGGTTGTGAGAGGAGAACACAGATGTGTGTGCTTGGGGGGTTGGGGGGCAAAATTTTCAGTACCAAGTGCATTTTTTAGAATGCATTTTATTACTGGCTTATTTCTAGTTTGCAAATAGAGCATTCACCTCATTTGGGGAAAAAAAATTTGGGGGGGAGGCTCATAAAAATCCCATAAGGTTAATCATTTTGTTATATACTTTTTGCATCATCATTACATTCATGCTAGGGATAACAATGCCTCCGACTTTGATTTCTATGTGTGGTGGCGTGCTTAATAAAATACAAAATTATAAAACATTCCAATTTTTTTTTAACAAGGAAAGTATCTAATTTGATACAATTTACACACAACTTTTAATTTAAGTAATAGAAGCCATGAAATTATTTCCCCCTTTTTTTTTTTTTTGGCCCTGCCCTCAGCAGGCAGAATTTCCCCAGCCAGGGATGGAACCTGTGCCACAGCAGTCACAACACCCTTAACCTGCTGTGCCACAAGGGAACTCTGATGGTCTTAGCATCTTGTATGAGTTATATCCATTGAGTCGGACAATCAGATTGAATATTTTAATGGACATCATTATAGAGAATTTTGAACATACACACAGAAAGGACAATAGTTTGATGGACTTAATGTGCCCCTCAATCAGCCGTCACATTTTCACCTATAGTCACGCCCACCTTCTCCACTTCTCCATTACCATTAGTATTTTTTTTTTTTGGTCTTTTTTATCCTTTTAGGGCCACACCCATGGCATATGGAGGGTCCCAGGCTAGGGGTGTAAGCAGAGCTGTAGCTGCCGGCCTACACCACAGCCACAGCAAGGCCAGATCCTAGCCTCGTCTGCGACCTACACCAAAGCTCACAGCAATGCCAGATCCTTAACCCACTGAGCAAGGCCGGGGATCGAACCTGCAACCTCATGGTTCCTAGTCAGATTTGTTTCCACTGTGCCATGACGGGAACTCCTCCATTAGTATTTTGAAGAAATCACAGATACATAATTTTTTTGTGTGCATGTCTTTTTAGGGCCATACCCACGGCATATGGAGGTTCCCAGGCTGGAGGTCTAATTGGAGCTGTAGCTGCCGGCCTACACCACAGCCACAGCAATGGCGGGATCCGAGCCACATCTGCAACCTACACCACAGTTCACGGCAATGCCGGATCCTTAACCCACTGAGCGAGGCCAGGGATCGAACTCGAAACCCCGTGGTTCCTAGTCGGATTCGTTAACCACTGAACCACAACGAGACTCCTATAGATACATAATTTTATCTATAAATATAATACATATGTCTCCAAGCTATTTTTAACAACCATTTCATATCTAAGAAGTAACAATACTTGCTTAATATCAAATATTTCAGTCAGATTATTTCCAGCTATCTTTTATGCATTTCATTTTCTAATAGTTCCCATTCCACTATTCTTCTTACAGCTTTTCCAAATGGAAAAAAACAGAACAGGTTGTTTTTCTCTGTAGTTTCCTACAGCCTGTGTTTTCCTGATTGAAATTAACTTTGAATTCCTACTTGTTCCTTAAAAAGGTTTCAAATAGATGACACATATGCAGCATTTAGAATAAAATATATTGCTTCAGAAGATTGCCTGTCACTTCTGGCAATGCAAATTAGAGCTGTTACAGCTATGGGGCTATTACATATTTATATGCTATGTAGAGCTGCTATATAGTTACATGTTATATAGGTCTGTTGTATGTTATATAGAGCTGTTATGTAGTTAAAGCTGTTTTGGCTGAAACAGCAAAGTTTTTACCATAAATAATAGGGAGAGATTAAGTGACTAGCATTTGCATTGTGAAGAAATTGTACTGAGACATCAAATGTTCTATTTGTCAATTGAAAAAAATTACAAAAATTTGAATACAAAATTAGATATGAAAGGGAATATTTATTTAGAGTGAGAAATCAATGCCAATTTTCTTTTTAAGGCCACAGCTACAGCATATGAAAGTTCCCAGGCTGGGGCGAATCAGAGCTGCATCTGCCAGCCACAGCCACAGCAACACCAACACCAGATCCTTAACCTAACAAGTGAGGCCAGGGATCGAACCCACATCCTCATGGATACTAGTCAGGTTCTTAACCTGTTGAGCCACAACAGGAGCTCCTATTTCATTCTTAAATAACCAGACTTACTTACTAGTGGGACGTTTGTGCCTGTTGGTCACTGCACAACTTTTCAAACTTTGGGAATCAGATTGGACAACGCGCACGCATTTTTGTGCATTACTTGCTTTTCTTTCTGCCACAGCTGGAAAACTTAGCTTCACCAAGAAATTACATAATGGAAAGGAATGTCACACCATCTAGTAATGAAATTGTGAACTACCTAAGCTAGTGGTTCATGCTGTACCCCACAGAGGTCACTGTCTTTCCCTCACAATTAAAATAATCCCACGTGGCTGCAAGGGCATAGGTTTGGAAACCCTAATGAAAAGAGCAAACAAATAAAAGACCCAGGAAGAGACCACCCTCTGTAGCCAAAGCACCAGGAAAGGGGAAGCTGGGCAGGACAGAACACTTTTGGCAATACCTGCCCTAAGCCAAATACCAGAAATAAATCATGCCCTTTCCTCTCTCTATGGGTCCTAGGCCCAGCACAGTGTGCGCAGAGCTCTCACCTCCATCCTCGTCCTCTAGTCATAAGCTGACACACCTCCCCCTCCCTACCAGTCCAGGGTTAAGGTGTCCACAGAGACTGTGAGTGATGCCCAAACTTTCACCAAATAGGGGAACCAGCTGCCAAGTTGGAAGATACAAAGAGGAACTAGATTCTCATAGTTCCTAAAACAGCCCAGACTATAATCAAATATTACTCATCGCACCAAGAATCAGGAACATCTTATCTCACCTGAATGAGAAAAGGATCTGTGCAAGACAACTTTATAAGTCAACTATACTTCAATAAAATTTATTTTTTAAAAAATAGGAGAATCTGTGCAAGATTTTAAGCAACCATCATAAAAATGCTCCAGCGAGCAATTATGAACAGTCTTGAAACAAATGAAAAAGTCACAGAAAACAAATAGAGAAGAAAAGAACCAACTGAATTTTTCAAGCTGGAAAATATAACTAAAAAGCTCTGAGGGGTTCCCGTCGTGGCGCAGTGGTTAACGAATCCGACTAGGAACCATGAGGTTGCAGGTTCGGTCCCTGCCCTTGCTCAGTGGGTTAACGATGCGGCGTTGCCGTGAGCTGTGGTGTAGGTCGCAGACGCAGCTCGGATCCCGCGTTGCTGTGGCTCTGGCGTGGGCCGGTGGCTACAGCTCCGATTCAACCCCTGGCCTGGGAACCTCCATATGCCGCGGGAGCAGCCCAAGAAATAGCAACAACAACAACAACAACAACAACAACAAAGACAAAAGACAAAAAAAAAAAAAAAAAAGCTCTGAGTTCCCTTTGTTGCTCAGCGGTTAACAAACCCAACTGGGATCCATGAAGATGTGGGTTCAATCCCTGGCCCCACTCAGTGAGTTAAGGATCCAGTGTTGCTGTGAGCTGTGGCGTAGGTCGCAGAAGCGGCTCAGATCCCAAGTTGCTGTGGCTGTGGTGTAGGTTGGCAGCAATACCTCTGGACCCCAGGCTAGGAGTCGAATCACAGCTATAGCTGCCAGCCTACACTATAGCCACAGCAACGCAGGATCCAAGCTGCATCTGTGACCTACACCACAGCTCAGGACAACACCAGATCCTTAACCCACTGAGTGAGGGCAGGGATTGAACCCGCAACCTCATGGCTCCTAGTCAGATTTGTTCCCACTGTGCCACAATAGGAACTCCCCGGTGTTACCTTCTTGTGTTCAGATTACAATACCTTGTGCTATCATTCAATTACAGCAACTAGTAAGATTTTTTAGAAGTAGTCATTGCCAAGTGTTGGGCCAAGGAGAGCAAGATGGGCCTTGAGCAAGTGAATTCAGTCAAGTTACAGGATACAAAATCAGTATATGAAAATCTGTTGTGTTTCTGTATGCTAATAATGAACAATCAGTAAGAGAAATTTAGAAAATAATCCCATTTAAACTGTATCAAAAAGAATAAAATACCTAGGAATGAATTTAACCAAGGATGTGGAAAATCTATTCTCTGAAAACTACAGGACATTGATGGAAGAAATTGAAGAAGACACAAGTAAGTGAAAAGATGTCCATGCTCCTGCATTGGAAGAACAAATATGGTTAAAATGCTCATATCACCCCCAAGCAATCTACAAAGTCAATGCAATCCCTGTCGAAATTCCAAGGCATTTTTCACAGAACTAGAATAAAAAATCCTCAAATTTATATGGAACCACAAAAGACCTCAAATGGCCAAAGCCATCTTCAGAAAGAAGAACAGAGCTGGAGACATCAAGATCCCTGAAATTCAAACTATACTTCAAAGCTATAGTCATCAGGACATATGCTATTGGCATAAAAACAAACACATAAATCAATGGAACAGAGTAGAGAGCCCAGAAATAAATCCACGCACACATGGTCAATTAGTTTATGACAAAGGAGGCAAGAATACACCATAGGGATAATTCAGTGTTTTCAGTAAATGGTGTTGGGAAAACTGGACAGTCACATGCAAAGAGAATGAAACTGGACCACTATCTTATACCATACACGGAAACGAACTCAAAATTGATTAAAGATTTGAATTTAATATCTGACACCATAAAACTCCTAGAGGAAAACATAGGTGGTGAGTTCCTTGACATTAAGCTTGATAATGATCGTTCGGATTTGACATGGAAAGGAAAGAAAACAAGAGTGACAGGGGTGGTGACGACGACAATGATATGAGGAGGAGACCAATCAGGAAGCTTCTGCACAGAAAAGAATCAGCGGAAAAGGCAGCCTACCTAGTGGGAGAAAGATTTGTAAATCATGTATCTGTAAGGGGTTAATATCCAAAATATACCCAAACTATGTAAGGAACTCACACGATTCAATAGCAAAATAATGAAACAATCTGATTTTATTTTATTTTGTCTTTTGTCTTTTTTGTTGTTGTTGTTGTTGCTATTTCTTGGGCCGCTCCTGCGGCATATGGAGGTTCCCAGGCGAGGGGTCAAATCGGAGCTGTAGCCGCCGGCCTACACCAGAGCCACAGCAACGCGGGATCCGAGCCGCGTCTGCGACCTACACCACAGCTCACGGCAACGCCGGATCCTTAACCCACTGAGCGAGGGCAGGGACCGAACCCGCAACCTCATGGTTCCTAGTCGGATTCGTTAACCACTGCGCCACGACGGGAACTCCTGAGACAATCTGATTTTAAAATCAGAGGATTTGCAATAGCCAAGACATGGAAACAACCTGAATGTCCATCGAGAGAGGAGTGGATCAAGAAGATGTGGTACACATACACAATGGAATATTACTCAGCCATTAAAACGAACAAAATACCGGCATCTTTGGCAACATGGATAGACCCAGAAATTATCATGTTAAGTGAAGTCACTCAGACAATGAGACCCCAACATCAAATGCTATCACTGACATGTGGAATCTGTAAAAAGGACACAATGAACTTCTTTGCAGAAGAGATACTGACTCACAGACTTTGAAAAACGTATGGTTTCTAAAGGAGGCAGTTTGGGGGGTGGGAGGGATGTGCTGGGGTTGTGGGATGGAATTCCTATAAAATTGGATTGTGATGATCATTGTACAATATAAATGTAATAAATTCATTGAGTAATTTGAAAAAATGGGCAGAGGATCTAAATAGACATTTTTCCAAAGAAGACAAACATATGGCCAACAGGTACATGAAAAGATGCCCAACATCAGTAATCATCAAGGAAATAAGAATCAAAACAACAATGGGATATCACCTCGCACCAGCTAGAATGACCATTATCAAAAAACAAGAAATAGGAGTGCCCGTCGTGGCCCAGTGGAAACCAGTCTGACAGTATCCAGGAGGACACAGGTTTGAATCCTGACATCGTTCGGTGGGTTAACGATCTGGCATTGCCCTGAGCTGTGGTGTAGGTCGAAGATACGGCTTGGATCTGTCATTGCTGTGGCTGCGGTGTAGGCCAGTAGCTACTCCCGATTCAACACCTAGCCTGGGAACCTCCATATGCTGTGGGTGCAGCCCTAAAAAAAAAAAGAAAGAAAAATAGCAAGTGTTGGCAAAGATTTGAAGAAAAGGGAACACTTGCATACTATTGGTGGGAATGTAAACTGGTGCAGCCACTGTGGAAAACACGACGGAGACTTCCTCAGAGAATTAAAAATAGAGCCACCATATGATCCAACGATTCCACTCTTGGATATTTATCCTAAGAAAATGGAAACACTAGTTTTAAAAGACACATGCACCCCTATGTTCATTGCAGTATTATTCACAATAGCCAAGACATGGAAACAACCCAGATGTCCACTGATGAGTAAAGAAGATGTTATGTACACGCACACACACTTCAGCCATAAAAAAGGAATGAAATCCTTCTATTTGTGCCAACATGGATAAACCTTGAGGACATTATACTAAGTAAAATAAGTCAGATAGAAAAAGATAATGATCATATGATCTCACTTATATGTGGACTCTAGACACACACAAAAGAGCCAGGCTGATGGACACACAGAAGAGACCGGTGAGGAGTCTGAGGGGTGGGCTGGACAGGGGTCAGAAAAACTCCGAAGGGCGAGAGAGAGGTGGGGAAAGCAGTTCTGCTGCTTGCAGCGACCAGGGATGGATGGCTTGACTCACTTTAACGTTTCATTTCTTCTAAACCTCCTGGTCCCTACAAGGAGAACATACTTACCACCAATTCCTATATTTTTACCAGTTTCATTTGAAGACTCATACATCTCATACTTAAGACGTTCACTGGTTTTAAAAAAACACTGTCCAAGACTTCTTCCTGATCCTGTCTGCACAGCATATAAACAACCTCATGGCTACCCTGGCAGCTCAGGGAGATATTTCCCCTAAATATCCAGAAAAGCCTACTACCGCATCTCAGCCGACTCCTTAGATTTAGAACATGCAGACGATCATAGGATTACAAGCATTATTACAAAATAAGCCCTATCACCTCTCCTTGCTGACAAAAATAGACTGGAACTCTGGAAAGGAAAGCTTGCCCTTCATCCAAGAATCTCAACTGATTGTGAGCTGCTGCACTGTGAATTTACCAGGACTCAGCATGACTCTGTGTTCATTCTAAGTTAACACATCATCAATTCTTCAAAACTCAGCTGTTGCTGGCATATCATCTTCCAAAGACAGTAAATAAATTGCGACATACATTCTAAACACCAAATAATACCATCCTGATGTACAACGCAGAACCATGTGACAATACCACGAGCCGCCACTTCTTTAGGGAACTGCTGTTCCCACAGACGCCAGGAAGAGTCAGCAGCCAGCAGTGATCAAGCACCAGGCACACTCGATAGACGTGATGTCAAGTTTACTCCACACACAGACTGTGGCATTATTACTCCCATTTCACAGATGTGGAAACGGAGGTTCCGGGTTTCAATAACTTGCCCAAAGTCACCAGTGAAGGAGCAGCATCTGAGTTCCAGCCCCAGCTTAATTCCAAATCCTCCTTAGAGAACAGAAGATACAATTCGCATTACCTTTAAAGATCAAGCATGAGATTGCAAAGGCAGCTGTTATAGGCTATGTTTCCAGACACAGAGGGGAGGCCCTCTTCCGCCCCCTTTCCGGAGCCTGGGTCTCCTTTCTTGTCCCACTTTGAACTCCCTGCACTCCTGCGTTATCCCAAGTGTTGCTCCCCCTGACCCCCAACCCCACTGGGCAGCTGAAGCCAATGGGAAAGTGGCGAGGCACCAAACTGCCAGCCAGGAAACTGGCTCAGGCCCCGCTCTCTTCCTATTTGCCCGACCTCCCTGGGTTTTTTGTTGTAAAGTAAGAGCCTGGGCTAGGTTCATGGTTTCCCTATGTCTCTCCAGGAGCCTAAATAAAAGATAACCTGACTTTCCTGCGAGCATGACCTCAGCGGTCTCCTAGCCTAAAGTACGATGATTTGCAGTGAATTCTTTTTTTTTTTTTTCTTTTTTGCTATTTCTTTGGGCTGCTCCAGAGGCACATGGAGGTTCCCAGGCTAGGGGTCGAATCGGAGAGCTGCAGCCCCCGGCCTACGCCAGAGCCACAGCAACGCGGGATCCGAGCTGCTTCTGCAACCTACACCACAGCTCACAGCAACGCGGATCGTTAACCCGCTGAGCAAGGGCAGGGATCGAACCCTCGACCTCACCGTTCCTAGTCGGATTCGTTAACCACTGCGCCACGACGGGAATTCCTGCAGTGAATTCTTTCATGAAGCCTTTCTTAACGGCTCACACCAGCCCACCGTGACCACCTCCTCTTCTGAATTCATGGCCCAACACTTGCCATATAAAAGGCTGTCCTGACACGCACAGGGCCCAGGGCGAGAACGCAAGGGAGACCCACATACCATTTTTCTATATCTGTAAAAGTTATAAATCAAACTAATGAGCCGTTATATAAAACATGTTCTATCTTTCAGGGCGACAAATAAATCTTCATGATGCACTGGGAGCCCGGGCTCAAATTTAGACTCCTCGGAGCTCTTGGAGATCTGCTTGGAGAAGGGACAGTGCAGAGGGCCGCTCTTGGTCAGGATTCTGGCCCACAGCGCCCCCCTTTCCTTTCCAACTTGGCTGTGCTCCCGCCGAGAAGGAGAACTGCATGCTTCTGGGTGTGGACACAGCGGCACCCACCCACACCCACACCCACACCCACACCCACACCCACACAGAGCAGTCCCTTGCCCACTGCTGGGTCCTGCCATGTTTGTTCATTCCCTGGAGAACAAATTGGGAAAACAAACACATTCAGACCCTACCAGTTGGCTCAGAACTGTTGCAATGGGGTGTTCTGGACCCTAGAAACCCACAGCTCAGTCCAGAAGATGGGTGGGCACCTCCTGGTTCGAGCACACTCCTTACCTGGAAGGTGGGCTCCAGATGCAAGAAAGCCAGGCTCCCTGAGACGTGTAGGCAGAGCATCTCTTGCGGGAAACTGAAGGCAGTATTAATTTTGCGACCTTCCTTTAATGCTTTGTTACTTTTTTTTTTTTTTGGCCACACCCAAGGCATCTGGAAGTTCCTAGGCCAGGGCAGTGACCCAAGCCACAGCAGTGACAACAGTGGACCTTAACCTGCTGAGCCACCCGGGAACTCCACGCTTTCTTCTTTTTATTTCCCCTTATTTCCCTCTTGGCAGAAAAAAATCTTTTGCTTCCTGTGGGTCCCAGCCTTTCCTGACCTACCAGCTTACGTGAGATAATTGGATATTTTCCTTCCAATTATCCATTTGGATAATTGACAGTGTTTCTTTTGCAAAACATTTTTTTGCCACAGCCACAGCAACGCTGGATCCTCAACCCACTGAGCAAGGCCAGGGATTGAACCCACAACCTCATGGTTCCTAGTCGGGTTCGTTTCCCCTGTGCCACAACAAGAACTTGGAATTTTTTAATTTTGATGAAATCAAAAGGATCAATATTCTTTTTAATCGATTGTGCTTTAGGTATTGTATATAAGAAAAATATTTTCTCATATTCTAAAAGTTTTCATAGGTATAGGTTTTACATTCAGATCTATGATGAATTTTGATTTAACTTTTGTATATGGTGACAGGTATGGATCAGATTTTATTGTTATACATATGGATAAATTTAAAGGTTTTTTATTTTATTTTTTCTCTAAATATTTTCTATTATTTATTTATTTGCTTTTTATGGCTGCACCCATGGCATATGGAGGTTCCCAGGCTAGGGGTCGAATTGGAGCTACAGCTGCTGGCCTACGCCACAGCCACAGCCACATGAGATCTGAGCCAGGTCTGCCACCTACACCACAGCTTATGGCAATGCCAGATCCTTAACCCACTGAGCGAGGCCAGGGATCGAACCCACAACCTCATGGTTCCTAGTCAGATTCATTAACCACTGAACCATGAAGGGAAGTCCTTAAAAGTTTTTTTTTATCTTTTAATTAATTAATTTATTTTTTAGCACTGTACCTGCAGCATTTAGAAGTTCCCAGGCTAGGTGTTGAATTTGTGCTACAGGTGCTGGCCTACACCACAGCCATAGCAATGCCAGGTCCAAGCCGGATCTGCAACCTATATACCACAGCTCACGGCAACGCTGGGTCCTTAACCCACTGAGCAAGGCCAGGGATCAAACCTTCATCCTCATAGATGCTAGTCGGGTTCCTTACCGCTGAGCCACAGTGGGAACTGCTAATTTTTTTAAGTTTAAATTCTTGTTTTGTCACTCTTAAAAAACTATAAATACATTTCAGGCTACAAGTTTTGGGGTGAATATTTTTGATACATCCCTATGTTTTTGATATTTAGTTCCTTTGCTCTCATTTTAATGGCTTATAACTTCTACTTTGTTATATTGTTTAATCTAATCATCTAAAAGACTTTAAGTCATTATAAAATATGCCTCAAATTTCAGAGAACAGGACAACGAATCCCTGCATACAATTTCCCCAGATTCAACAGTTACCGAGATTTTTCCGCATTCATCTCATCTATTCATTTCTGTTTTCTTTCTCTTTATGAAAGTATTTTCAGGAGACTCCTAGACAACGGCTCATTTCCTTTCAGCATACTTCAGTCCCTCAGATAGAAAAAGCATTTCCTTCTTTAACCACAACGTCATTATCACATCTAAGAAAATGAGCAGTAATTCTGCAGAACCATTTTACAATCGGACAGGGATCAAGTTCTCCTGATCGTCTCAAACTTTTTGTACACATTGTTTATTCAAATGCAGATGAGTCAGAGCCCATGCGTTGCGTTTGGCGGTTGTGCTTTTTGAAGACTTTCCCGCTCCCCCGTTCCCTGCCATTGGCTTGTTCAATCAGCCAGACCCGTTGTCCCCAAAGAATGTCCCAGGTTCTGATTTGTTTCTTTGTATCTCTGGTTTGACTTAACTTCGTTTGAATGCCCTGTGGGTCTTCGAGCCTGTCCTAGAGGCTCGATTAAAGTTTAACTTTGTTTAGGCTAGAATACAGTTGGTGCCCTGTTCTTCAGATTGCATTACACCTAACGTCTGTTTTCTATTTTTGGTGATGCTAAGATTGATCTAAGGGTGTGGGTGGTGACAGCCGGATCCCTTCGTTATAGCTCCCCACCAATCATTGGTCAAGTGATAGTATCCCCTGATGACTGCCGCCTGACTCAATTATTTCATTGGGGGCGGCAAAGTATGTACGTATTAGCTGAAGTGCCTCTGGAAATAAAAACCATCACTCTTCAGTTAAGGCTATTTAATTAGCCCAAAAGGCATAATTAAAGTGCATCTTTCTTTCCTTCTAATTGCCAACTTTCAGAGTAAGAAATTGGAGCCCTGGCACTTCCAGTGATATCCAATCAGCTGGGGCCTCTCTATTTTTCCCTCTCCCACATATTTAATTGGTCAAATTAATGGAATGAATACACGTTTCTTGTAACCCCCCAATTGTGCCCCTTTGTGAGTTGAGGGCCCCCTCGAGCCTGCAGCTTTGCTTCACTGATGAGGTGGGAATTAAATTTCCCTCAGAGAGCTGGCAGCCACTTCTCCTGGAAAAGCTGTGATGCTGCTGGGGCCAGGTGGGCTGAATCCTTTACAAGCAAAAGCCCTGTTGGGTTCTCCCCACCTTGCAGTGAGGTCACCCACCTCGAATGGGGAGAGCAGGCTGGAGAGTCACGTGGCCTCAGGTGTGCAGTTTCAACTTGAGCAAAAGAGCCAGTCAGCAGCAGCTGCTTTTCAAAAGTGGGGGTAGGGGTACCTGGCGGTCACATGAAGGGGTGACAAGTGTGAAGCCTCTCGACCTCTCGGAAGGCATCTGAGTAGAGCCTGCCTCTTTTGTCTCGAGACTCCGAGGACTAGAATCAGTAGCCACAGTGACTCAGAGCTCAGAGCAGGCAGGAGGGGAGTCCCCAAGGGTACCCGTACTTCTCCACACGATCAGAAACAGTCCCTCTGGCACTGATGGGACAGCAAGTACAAGCATCTAACACACCAAGTCCTGCCACACATCCAGATATAACAGCAGTGACACCAGCAATATGCACTAACTTTCCACCCTATTAGAGAAATAGAAATTGAACATACTTGCGGAAAGGGAAATATGCGGGCATCTTTCTGCTTGGGTCCAATCAAGAGAAAGAAGCCGCACCTTACCAGGGAAGCTGAACCTAAAGAATGCATAACTGAACAGGAGACTGGCGTAACAAGGCCCAGGCGACCAAGAAGAACACTGAAGAGTGGAGAAGCAGCAGGAACAGGGAGAAGCCACTACACTTAGGGCTGAGAGGGAACTCCTCTTTCCCACTCACCCCCGCCAGCAGGGCTGCAGTCCGCATCTTGCTGAGAGGCCAGGGCCGTGGCTTGCTGGAGGAGAGAGGCTGCCGTGGGGTCGTGCTGGTCCTGTTTGTTGCAAACGTTCCCCAGAAGCTGCCCGGGAAAGGCGTTCATGGGGAAGGACTGAGCTACCACGCTGACCAAAGGTGCCGGAGGCGGGGGTGCGTTCCCCCTCTTGCAGGAAGGGGGACCCCTTCCCGGCCCTGAGCGTGGGCTCTTGTCTAACAGCTGGAAATGAATCGTCCGAGGAGACGCACATGCTGACAAAGCAAAAGACTTTCCTGGGACGGGGCGCCCAGGAGGAGAGCAGCAGGCCGAGGGAACCCAGGAGAACTGCTCCGCCACGGGGCTCGCAGTCTCAGGCTTTCTGGGACTGGGGCTCGTTTCCTGGCTGTCTCCGACCAGTCGTCTTGCTCGGCCCGTCCTTGGTCTGGCCCAGGGTCCTTCCTGGTGGTGGGTACACCTCTCAGCCAATGTGGATTCCAGCGCCAAGGATCCTGGGAGGTTGGTGGTCTCCTCCCTCCTACTGGCCCTTCCCAAATCCTCCCGGTGAGCCTTCAGGGCAGCATCCTGTCCCTTGTCAGGGGCTCCTGCTGTGAGACAAGTCACACAAGTGGCTATGGTTGTCTTGGCCAAGGTGGGCAGTTTCGCCAGTGGTCCCCTCGCATTGCCACGGGTGCTGCTGGCTGCCAAGCTCTGCAGGCTAAGAGCACTGGGAAAGCTGGGAACTGGGGAAGCCACCTGCTCTAAAGGAGCCTCAGCTGGGGAAGGGGCAGGGCTGAGGGGGCACACCTGTCCTCCTGTGCCCTCTACAGACAAAGAGTAGCATTGCTTCAGCTGGCACAAGAAAAATAGTTCCAGGATGTTTAAAGGACCCACTTCTCTTTTCACAGAGCAAACAAGAAAGGCTGACTGTGGAGCTGAAAGGCAGGAAGTCCACGATTGGCGCGGTGTACCTGTTGAAAGGGATCTTTGCTTGTATTGATATCTTGAAAAAACCCCAGAAGCACACACGATAAAAGGTTAGGTTAAAATGCGGTGGAACTTTGGGTGTTTATTATATCCATTTTGTAACTTTCTAGCTATTTTAACTTTAGCAAAGAAAAGTCTTGGTGAGAAAAAGTGATTGATCTATTCCTGGAGCTTGAGAAGCCTTGAGCTAGTGGATCAATTTCTCTACATCTAACAACACGGATCGACATCAACTTTGGAAACATGTGTGGTCTGAGTTCTGTGGACGAAATAAGAAGTTGTTCCCATCATTTGTTCATAACTTTATTTATTCATTAAACATTGAAGAGCCTCTTTTCCACGCTAATAACCATCCCGGGTCCCAAGCCTCAAGTTCCTCACATCCAGCGGGCGACAGCCAAAATCTTGGATGGTTAAATTGGACCATCACTGAGAAAGGTTTATACACAGAAGAAGTTTGGGAAAGGTCCCCTGGGAGAGTGAGGCCCGAGTTGTGCTGGAAGAAATCATCCGAATTGTCCAGGAGAGAATATGTCTGAGAGAAAAACAATTGTTTGAAAAAAAAAAAAGTCGAGCTCAAATTTTCACCTATAAATTAATTAAACCAAGAATTCCCGCTGTAGTGCAGCACGTTAAGGACCTGGCATTGCTGCAGCTGTGACATAAGTCATAGCTCTGGCTTAGATTCGATCCTTGGCCCGGGAACTTCCTTATACTGTGGGTGTGACCGAATTTAAATTAATTAAACTAAGAGCATGGATAAATGTGTACGCTAGATAAGAAACATCTATAAAAGTATAAAAATGAGATATGTTCTAAATAAAAGGGGTAGTATGTTTGATAGAGTTGAAGCATTGATAAATGTTTTATGTTTCTACAGCTCTGTGCCGGAAGAGCTGAGAGAGAGAGACAGAGGGTCGGGAGGGAAGGATGGAGGGAGGGAGCGAGGGGGGGAGAGAGAGAGAGAAAGGGGGGGGCTCTATTTGGGTTACATCAGTTTTCTGATTATCTGCAATGCCAACGGTTTCAAATGATTGGAATAACACAGCATGCATTTCAGACTAGAAGCAACACATCCTGGGACAGGTAGCACATACGTCTTTCAAGAAATGTGCATTTTGTCACATTCATCTTGTCTGTGAAAGAACATTTGCCTGTGCTGTCTATCCTGGGCTTTTCAAAGCGATGCTGCAAGATAGGATCGCTGTTTTCCATGTATGTGTAATTGGGTATTTCCGACCTTATTGTCTATGTGTTGAGGCATCCTGCAATCCTTCCCTCCAGGAGAAGTCACTGGGTTGTTCTTCCAATACGTAGAGTGATTCATACATCTGGAATGAAAACATGATTCCCAAACCGGTTCCACTGATAATGCCACCGTTACTGCCGTGCTGGGCACAAGACCAGGACTGTAACTAAATCAGCTGGTCTTTTGACACACGTGTAAAGCACTTAAGCGGCCCTGCGGTTCGGGGTTTCAACTTGCACTGACTTGATGATTGAATTCTGATTTCTACTCAGGGTTTTCTATTAACACCGAGAGGAGGGATTAGTAAAGCATTGACTTGTGACATTTTTTTCTCGCAGAAAATGAAAATGGAACCCACCCTGCCGATTGCCATGAAAACCTCAACTGAAATGTTAGCTCTTGGGGCTTTTGGCCGTCATTTACTTTTGTAATGAATCGTTTTACCTTTTTGGGGGGATTTTTAGGTTCACAGCAAGTACAGAGCTCCCCTGTACCCCCGTCCCTCAAGTTCATTCTTAATGTTGCACATTCTATCACGTTTGACATATATGACATGTACCCAGCATTATAGTATCATACAACAGCGTTTCACTGCTCTAAAACCCCTAGGTGCTTAATTTTCCTTCTTATCTCTACCTCTCCCCTAACCCCTAACAACCTCTGATCTTCTTACTGTCCCTATAATTTCCTTTTCCAGACGTCATATAACTCTCAGATTGGCTTCTTTCACTTGGTAATAAGCCATTAAGATTCTCCATGTCTTTTTTAACTCCTTTCTTTTGAGCACTGAATAATATTCCATTATCTGGATGAATCGCAATTTGTCTATCCATTCATCTACCTCAAAGTCCCTCTTGGTTGTCTCCACGTTGTGGCAACCATGAGTTTGTGAGGAAAGCTTCCTATCAAACGTCCATATAAAAGCTTTTGTGTGGATGTAAATTTTCAGCTGCTTTGGGTAAACCAAGGAGCAAGGCTGTCGGATGGCATGGTAAGAATCTGTTTTGCAGGAAACCACCAAACTGTCTTGCAAGGAGTCTGAACCATTCCGCGTTCCCACTGGCCGGGAACGAGCGTTCCCGTGGCCCCACATCTTCACCAGCATTTGGTGGCGTCTGTGTCCTGGCATTTGGTCATTCTAACAGGTGGACCGTGGTACCTCTCTGTGGCTCTGATTAGCATTTCCCTGACGACATCGGATGTGGAACCTCTGTCCATATGATTATCAGCCACCTGTGTATCTTCTTCGCTGAGGTGTCTGTGAAAGTGTCAGGCCCATGTTTAAAATTAGGTGTTTTTTTTTTTCCCTTATTGTTGAATTTTAAGAGTTCTTTGTATATTTTGGGTAACAGTCTTTGTCAGATATATCTTTTGCCAATATTTTCCCTCAATCTGCCTGTCTTGTTCTCTTGATATATATTCATCCTTTGCAGAGAAGAAGTCTTTTTTTTTTTTTGTCTTTTCTAGGACTGCTCTGGCGGCATATGGAGGTTCCCAGGCTAGGGGTCGAATCGGAGCTGTAGCCACCAGCCTACGCCACAGCCACAGCAACACGGGATCCAAGCTGCGTCTGCGACTTACACCACAGTTCACGGCAACGCTGGATCCATAACCCACTGAGCGAGGCCAGGGATCGAATCTGCAACCTCGTGGTTCCTAGTCGGATTCGTTAACCACTGAGCCATGACGGGAACTCCGAGAAGAAGTCTTAAGTTTGGATGAAGTCCAGCTTATCGATTATTTCTCTCATGATGAAGTTTGTTTTTATTTGACCCACTATTTTCCTTTTCGCTCTGATAAAGACTGTTGTCCTCTAAGTTTCCTGCTGCCCTTGTGGAGACGATTAACTGAAACTTGCCTCCTCCCCTGCCCCTGGTATTGATGCTGTTTCTGTGGGTCCCACAAAACTGCTGGCGGCATCAAATAGCGTTTATGAATAGGTTTGGAAAAAGTGAAAAGCACGTGTGCCCATGTCAGGTAGCATTAATAGTCCCTTGATAGTGCATGTGCGCACACACACACACACACACTCACACACTCACACTTTTATTTCTTCTTTGGCTAGTGGATCGTATTCATGATACCAATGAAAAAAAGATCAAGTTTTCACTACGATGACAATACCATTTGGAATCTAAGAGCTAAGAGGCAGCAAATGTCATCTTTAAGTCCAGAGCTTGTCGACTTTCATTCTGCCAAAGGGAGAGTAGGTCCATTTCAAGTGCTCCTTCTGCCTCTGGAAGCACCAAGAATTATCTTGTGATTTGGCAACATTTCCCCAGATTATATAAAGATTATATAAAGTAATCAAAAAGTAGGCAGCCGACAGTCCCCAGTGGCTCATTAGGGTAAAGATCTGGTGTCGTCACTGCTGTGGCTCAGGTTGCTGCTGTGGCGAGAGTGTGATCCCTGGCCCGGGAACTTCTGCATGCCATAAAAGAAAAAAAAAAAAAAGACCAAAAAGAAAAAAAAAAAGTAGGCAGCCAAAAACTTAGGAAATATTTTTAAAGTGTTGCAGGAAGTTAGTTGATAAAGTACTTAATATAGCATTATATAATAATTATATAGTTATAATTATATAATACAACCTAGTACCTAGTTATAATAATGATATTAATTATATATAAAATCATGATGAATATATTATTTTTAAAATACTCTGTTTTTAATCTTTTAAAAATGTTTTGTTGAATTAAAGTCTTTAAATTCTATGGTGCTTTACAATTTTCAAGAGTTTCACCCACATGATTTTATATAATCCCACGATAACCCTTTCTTCCCCTAGCCCTGTGCTGCCCCTCGCCACTGGTATATGTATGTGATCCTGCTTCTTTTTTTGCCTTATTCACCAGTGTGTTATATTTTTTAGATTCCACATATATATAATTATTATATAGTTAAAATTATACAATAGAATATATTACAGTTATAATCATTGTATTTATTCTAGTGAATCATGATTATTACATTATTTTTAAAGTACTCTATTTTTCATCTTTTAAAATGTTGTTAATTTGGGTGATTTTCATTTTAAATAAATAAATATTACTTTTGTGCCGAATTTTGTATTTGTAATGAATAACTTTTTTCCTTAAAAAAGACTCTCCCCCCAGGTTGTGTAACATCAGGCCTTGCCCCAAACCTGGCTTTATCCTAGTCCCAGCCCCCACACCCTGTCTGCCCATGACACATCTACTGTCCTCCAAATGCCTCAAAACCCCAAAATCTGTGAATCCCGGGCCTGCACCCAAGTCTAATACACCCAGGCTTGTGGTGGCAGGAACTGGGTCACTTCCTGCTGTGCCTCTGATTTTCAGTGTCATTTACAGCATCTAGGGATGTCCCTTTCTTTCAAGTTTGGATATGCATTTCTAAAGCATCTTTGGAAAGACTCGACTTGGTACTTTACATGTTGGGAGTGGAAAGCAATGCCACCTGCCCCACTGTTGCAGCTGTGAGGCCGGAGGGGGACACATACTTTCTTTGGTAACTTGATTGATGCACCTGCATCGTCGGATCTGAATGCCTCCTGAAAGGAGGAATGATGATGCTTACACAAGCCTTGCCATTTTCAAAGCTGTTTCCTACGCTTGGTCTCACTTTACCCTTAAAAGGACGCACAGAGCAAGTGTGTGAGAGGTGTGGTCACCTCTAACCGATGCAGGAAACGGAGCCCGGGAGGTGACTTCCCTGAGATCACCCAGTTGGAAAACAGGAGGGCTAGGGATCCAGGCGACGGCTTGTCCCTCTCGCTCCACCCTGGCCCTCTCCCCCTTTTCACTTGGATCAGTAATGAAACCATTCCGCGTTATCTCCTCCATCCCGACAGCCCAGCCCTGGAAGCGAACATGTGCTTCTCAAACCAAGTCTGGCCTGGAATGAGGGGAAAGAATGAAAGGAATTCTCCCTTATGGCACATCCCAGAATAGTCCCACCAGGTAAACATTCTTTCCTAATAGAAATCTGTTGGGAAAAAATTATTATCTTTCTGAACACGGGTCAACTGCTGTTGCTAAAATCAGAGCATGACTGGGTACCGCTAAGCCCCTCTAAAAAGTGCCATTCCCAAGCAGCTGATGGCGCTATGGAAAGAAGTGATGGCCTTGGAGGCATCTGCTTCTGGCGGGGAGTTGGGAGGGCTGCTGTAGTCATTTCTGCTCCCGGGGTCTGACGATGAACTTGGAACTGATCCAGCATCTCTCATCCTCAGTCTCAAAGCCGAATTACTGTGAAGGGATTTTTTTTCCCCCCCGCCCCCCGCACTGCTAGAGTCCTTTGGTTCCATCTCCCCCAGGATTCAGAGGAGCCGCAGAAAGCTATCCTTTA
Source organism: Phacochoerus africanus (assembly GCF_016906955.1). Lineage (NCBI taxonomy): Eukaryota > Metazoa > Chordata > Mammalia > Artiodactyla > Suidae > Phacochoerus > Phacochoerus africanus. The sequence goes on along the minus strand of NC_062556.1, from coordinate 70,626,714 downwards.
CCAGCGTTTAAATGAAGAGGAATGGGATTAGCAAACGAACCCTTATTTCAGAGACCCTTCGTTGTCAGAATTTCCTACCTAAACCCACTTCCTGAGCAGATGCTTCTCCCTGTAACTGACACCCCAGGCTGAAAGCTCTGAAGCACATTTAGTGATTTTTGACGGCACAAACACTGGCCATTTCCAATTCTGACGTGCAGTCAAAGACCGCACACCGTTGCAGTCAAAGATTCTTCTCAAATAGCAATGAAATTTTTTGAGGGGAATTCCATTTTAAGAACTGGCTGGAGAGAAAAATTAAAAATAGAAACAAACAACCAAGTACATCACTTCTCCCAAATGCACGTAAGCCCATCAAGGCTACTCATGGCTTCCTGTCAGAGCCACTTTACAAGGCAGATAATTTATGCGGAGCCAGGCTTTTCCATGTGGTTAAGTGTGGACTCAAATGCTTAGGACCAGGCATGTGCTATTTTTAAAATGAAAGGACGCTAACTTGCCTTGCTCTTTCCACACGTACTGGGTTATTTCACTTGTAGTTGTCCTTCCGTCCTCACCGCTAAAGTTTGTCCTTATAGAAAAGGCATTCAGGGAGTTCCCATGTGGCACAGTGGTTAACAAATCCGACTACGAACCATGGGGTTTCGGGTTCAATCCCTGGCCTTGCTCAGTGGGTTAAGGATCCGGCATTGCTGTGAGCTGTGGTGTAGGTCGCAGATGTGGCTTGGATCTGGCGTGGCTGTGGCTCTGGCGTAGGCCTGTGGCTACAGCCCCAATTTAACCCCTACCCTAGGAACCTCCATATGCCTCGGGGGCAGCCCTATAAAAGGCAAAACAACTACAACAACAACAAAAAAAAAAAAAAAGAAAGAAAGAAAGAAAAGAAATGAAAGAAAAGGCATTCAGAATGAAGCACCTGAGTTCTTCTATATCCACACGCTTGACCGCATTTAAGCATGGCCTGAATGTCTTCTGTGCCCTTACTTTAAAATTTATGATGGTGGACTCTTTGGAACATGACAAGGAGGCCACCACCCTCCTTTGAAACCAAGACAAGAAAAGTTCCATTTTTATTTTTTAGTATTATTATTTTGGCCGAGCCCACAGGTGTGGAAGTTCCTGGGTCAGGGATTGAACCCGAGCCACAGCAGTGACAAGGCTGACTCCTTAACCAGTAGGCCTCTGGGGAACTCCCAAGAAGAGTCCCATTTTTAGATCCTGCTGCTCAGCCTCCCGTGTCTGCTCCTCCCCAGGGCGAGGGGATCTAAATCTTCACGTCTCCACGGCAGCATCAGTGGACCCCTTTCCTTGGCACCCCCAGAAGCCTGGCCAATGAGAGGCACTGGCAGCAGCCCTCCGTCATTTGACAGAGCGGAGCATGCACTTTGAGCCACTGTGTTACCAGATAGTTGAGGGACCAGAAATTCCGGAATTGCATGTCACCATGGCCAAATTGTGACCAAATGTTCTGCAGAACACACGGCAAATCACACACTTTCTTCATACAGAACAAGGTCCTCCTGTATAGCACAGGGAACTACCCTCCATATCCTATAAAAGATCATAATGGAAAAGAATATTAAAAAAGAAACCCACACACTTTGTGAATGTTCGGGGTACCAGGACGAGAGAATGGCCAGCTCCCCACGGAGACCCCACCCCCTGGAAGTGAGCTCCCATCAGTCTCGTTTCTAAGGAAGGATGGTGGACATGCATTTGTCTGATCAGCAACCTTTCCTTTGTAGAAGTTTGGGGGAAGGTCATGTGAAAGGCAGTGATAGGCTCCTTCATAGGCGGGGACGAGACGAGTGGCCCGTGGCTGCCACGTCCAGCGCTGCAGGGCAGCGAGGCCTCCTGGAAGAGGGACGGCCTGGTGTAACAGAACACACAAGACTCTTACATCCCGAACGTGGGGGACCAGGAGGCCCTCTGCTCTGCAGAACAAAGGGCCTAGGCTTTAGCCCACATGATTTTTATTAAGGAAGGTGATGAGATTATTATTAATGGCCTTAATGAAGGTGACAAGATTCGCGGGCAGGGACTGGCATAGGCAATGATGAGATTATCTTCTCTAGGGATATCGACGACGGGGTGTCCTTAGGACACAGAGCTGCTGTTTACAGAAGAAGATGGTTAATGCACAAGTCCCTTATCTGGTCTTTGAAGGGGACGCTGTACTTTAGAATTCTGCCTCCACACGTATTTGCCCTCTGGGGAGTCGGCTCTTCCACGGGCTCCAACACGTGGTAGGAAGTGATGAAGCGGCTAATCGAGTCACCGTCGTGGTCTCCGGGGAACGCCTGCCCACTGAGGGGGAAGCCCTGGAACTAGTGAGGAAAGGCCATCAGGTTGGGGTCTCCACTTGGAGAAGGAAGCCTCTGTTCTCTCCAGAGGCCATGGCCGGTGAGGCCGAGGTCACCTTCCCTTGTGGAGCAGATGGGCTGCCATTTCGAAACTGTTGTTATGAAAATAAGAAGGTGTGTACGCCCCGCTGGGGCGGGGGGGACAGGAAGGGGAGGAGGGCCACCCCGCTCTTGCTTGTTAGGGGCCCAGCATCTCAGCTGGACCTGCCAGCCCTACTCCGCATGCTTTGGTCCCATGCTTCCCTCACACCCACCAGCCCTGTCTACGAGGCAGAGCTTGTGACCAAGTTAGACCAGTCAGAAACATGTCCCCCAGATCTTGAATCTGCAGTTACACGAGGCGAAGGCGACCGCAGCGGAGGCCTCCCACAGCACTGTTCAAAGACCAGGCCATGCTCTCCTGCTTGGAGGCCAGAGCCGCCTTGGGTCCTTTATTTCTCAAGCCCGGAAGCTCACCATTTCCATTTGATTCAGGGAAAGACCCAGAGCCCTTCCAAAGAACCAAGCCGCTACCTGAATGGCCTATGATTTGATACAGGGCACTTACTGATGGATGACCTTCTTGGCACCAGGCGCTCTGCCAGATGTCTCACTTCTCAGCCTTGTGTAAAGAAACGGTACCAGGTCGCTCACATCCCTCAGACACACCTGAGTGCTCCAGCGGCTTGGCTCTGCATCCGAGCTGAGGTGTTGGTGTAGACACCCGGAAGCCCCCTGAACCTGCAGGCAAAGAGTACAGAGGTGTGTGTCTCGCCTCATCCCTCAGCCTCCCCCAGGGGCTTCCGTCTGTATCGCCCCCTGCGGTAGATCCTGGCTTCCCAGAACACCCTTTGCTGGCGGCCGCCCTCTCCCTGGATCATTCTCCCTTTCCCACCTGCCGAAGTGAAATACGAGCTCCTTGTCTCTGGGGCGGCTCCTGGGAGAAGGCGGACAGAACGCGAGGATGTGGCTCAGAGTCTGGCGCGTATCTGATGCTCTGTAAATTCAAGTCCACCCATCTGAGGGGCGAGACCGTGGAGGCAGAGGAGGCGGGGATCACCCTGCTGGTAGATGGGAAGGGCAGGGTGGCAACTGGAATTTACCCTGCATGACAACCCCCGTGAGTCGCCTAGACGGGTTCTCAACCTGCCCTGCTACCACTTGGAGCTGGGTGGTTCTTTGCTGGGGGGTCGTCCCGGTGAACGTAGAATGATGGGCAGCACCTGCTTCTAGGCACTGGATGCAAATAGCACCCTCCCCAATCACGACAAGCAAACATGGCCAAACCCCCCTGGGAGGAGGGGAGGATCCCCCTTTGCTGAGGACCACTAGCCGAGGGCGCTAAGTCCAGCTGGGGGAAAGCGCAGGGGTATCTCAGAGTCCACGGATGGAGAAAGGCCGAGCCGAGGCACGTCCGTGGCCTTCTCCTTGACCCCGCAGAGGCCTCTGATCCAATCTTGCCATCTTCTGACTCCAAATCTGGCCCACGTTCCATCATCCCTGCGACCAACTGTTCCGCTGCTCTGCCTGTTACAAAGTTCTTTCCTATTGTGCCCAAATCCGCCTCCTGGGAGCTTACTCATCAGCCGGGCCCGCAGAGCCCGCCGAGCGCTAACCCCTCCCCGTGGGATGGCATTCCAACAATGTGACAGCCACTCCCGTGTCCCCCGCCCTCCAGATGGACACCCACTAACGCCACGCGCTGCAGACACACAGCTAACAGTTGTCAGTCGGGGGTGTTCTAACTTCTAGGCTCTTTCTTAGACCGTTGAACAAGAATTTTCAGGGGCCTGGAGTCTGCCTGCTTTAAAGTTTCTAAGGAATTCCGAGGTAGCCTGTCTCTAGTACGGTATTTAGGAACCTCGGATTCATTTACGCCAGGTCCAGGCAGTAGAGTTCTGATTTATTTCCTAAAGCAGCAACCGAAAGGATGGTTTTTGAAGAAAGTCTGAAAAAGAAACCCTTAAAACAATAGAACATTCCACAGTAGGTCAAAGAGATACACATTTCTATCCACTTTAATTTTCAGTCAAATAGCTTTTATAAGCTTTATCCAAAAAAAGCCTAGAAGTTGACACCCAGAAATGTTGGTCAGGCTTCCTTCCTCAGAGAGTGGATGCAAGGAGAATCGAGACATTTTTCTCCGGAGTTCCTGTTGTGGCGCAGTGGTTAACGAATCCAAATAGGAACCACAAAGTTGCGAGTTCGATCCCTGGCCTTGCTCGGTGGGTTAAGGATCTGGCGTTGCTGTGACCTGCAGCGTAGGTCGCAGACGCGGCTCGGATCCTGCGTTGCTGTGGCTGTGGTGTGGGCCGGCGGCTACAGCTCCGATTCGACCCCTAGCCTGGGAACCTCCATATGCTGCGGGAGCGGCCCTAGAAAAGGCAAAAAGACAAAACAAAACAACATTTTTCTTCTTTGTCCTTTTCTCCATTTTAAAGCATACAGAATGAATGTACGTGTGTGTAAACACACACACATGTATCCATATGAACTGCAATCTGTTGCTAGAGTTCTGGGTGAAAGTGTCCTGCCGACCATCTGTCCGCTGTTTCTCATGAGGATGACGACGTCCAGCAGAAAGGAGTCAGAAGTGCAGGCCACAGTCACAGGACTGGCCCGCTGGGGGAATAAGAAAGCATTCGAATGACAGATTTGGAAAAGACTCCCGGCCACCTCTCTTCGTTTCAAGGAGTGGGAAAGAAGATGGTCCCGGGGCCCCAGCAGGCCCAGGTGAAGATCTGGAGTTAAATACCAACTCTCCTCACAATAGCCAAGACACGGAAACAACCTAGGTGCCCATCCACAGATGACTGGACTAAGAAGTGTGGTACATTACAAGACGGAATACTACTGAGCCATAAAAAGGAACAAAACAATGCCATTTGCAGGCTTGGCTGCAACTAGAGTTTAAAAAACGAAAAGAAGTCAGTCAGAAAGAGAAAGACAGATACCTTATGATATCACTTACATGTGGAATCTAAAATATGGCACAAATGAACTTATCTACAAAACAGAAACAGACTCACAGACGTGGAGAACAGACTTGTGGTTGCCAAGGGGGAGGGAGAGGGATGGCCTGGAGTTTGGGGCGAGTAGATGCAAACTATTACCTTTAGAATGGATGAGCAATGAGGTCCTGCTGTCCAGCACAGGGAACTCTATCCAGTCTCTTGGATAGACCATGCTGGAAGATAGTGTAAGAAAGGAAATGTATGTATATGAATGACTGGGTCACTTTGCTGCACAGCAGAAATGGGCACAACATTGCAAATCAACTATACTCTAACTTAAAAAAAGATACAGAGTTAAAAGAAAGAACTAAAAAAAAAAAAAAAGACAGCAGAGAAGAGAGCCCCAAAGTTGGGTTTTTAAAAAAAGCCTCTTATATCTGCTCAGGCTAAATCACTCCCTCAGCTCACTGGGTAAGCATGGTCCCTCATCAGTGTAAAGGATTATTTAAATCTCGTTTGCCTAAGGCTTTAATTTACATGCCTATACTCTGTTTTATCGGTTTCAAGACTTCCCAAATGAGCATCCAATTTTCCTTCATTTTTAACTGCCCCTCATTTCAATTGAGTCCATTACGAAGGCTGGCTTTTTTTTCCTGGGTGGCATTTTCTGGTTTCCTGTTCACTGCTGCCCAACTAAAGACCCCATGTGTGACTTTAAGCCCTTGGCTCACATCGCCTCTGTGGATAGATAGCCCTTCTCTGGTCCTCTTCTCCGGAGAGTCTTACGTTATTTCTGGCTGCTAGAATCAGGGTCCAGGGCAGAGTCCACGGCTGGCATGCCCTTGCCTTCGGCCACAGGAGTTGCACTAATGAACACAGTGTGTCAGTCTGTACAAAACCCCAGGTGTCCACCCCCACTTCCCTTTAGAGTAGAAGAAGTTTACATTTCAACCACATCACAGCCACTGGCTGTCAAAGAGGACAACCTCTGTTCTGCTGGAGCGATCTTCTGGATCTACTGAGAGCGATTTCATTTCATGTCACAAGAATGGTGTGTGTGTGTGTGCGTGCGTGTGTGTAAGAGAGAAAATTGAGAATTGGGAAGGAGATAGAGAGAGAGGAACTTCTAGCAAAGTAGCGTGTGTCTGGCTCCTGGTGGGTAATGCTACTCTAAATAACTTGAACTTCCACTGGCTGGCCTTTGGTCATAAAATGCTAAGCCTTTCAGGTGCAGATCTATATAAAACACTGAGGGTTAAAGGGTGCACAGAGACCGCCAATCTCTTCTGCCGCCTAAGGTAAAGATAGGGTTTAAACTAACAATTTGGAATTACTTTGAGATTACTAAGAAGGCGTCACTCTCAGAACTCCCCAGTTCTTTGCCCAATACTAACCTCTGATACAGATCATGCGCTGCGCTGTGCTAACAGTCGACACTAGACAGGTGACTGTAGTTGCTGCCTAAGTAGCTCTGGGGGAAAAACGAGTTTCTCACGTCGGCTCTAACGAGGGGGGGAGGGAGCCATTTCATTTCACAAGGAAAAGTACTACGTGTCATTGAGCTGAAAACAGTTCTCCTTTCCTTGTGTGCAAAATGAAGAAATGTCTCACACGGAATTCAGAGTCCCAGGGTGTTGGGGGGGGTGTCCCGAGTGTTGTATTACCTGACGACTGACTGGCTTTGGAGACGAAAATAACAATTGCTACTGTATGGTGATTAATTTTGTATTGATACTGTGTTATGAGAGGCTCTGCATAGCTTAATTCTCTTAATTCCTACAATGGTGAGGGAGGAATCACCTTATCTATGTGTTCGACAAAGACTGCACATGGCAGAGCCAAGATTCAAACGGGGGGACCCCTCACCACCGGGCTGAGAGGTCTGCCCCGAAGATGCCCGAGGTGTGCTCACAACCCATCAGCTGTTGTTTAGGGAACAACGAACTTCCTGGAGTTGGGGCCAAGTTGAAAAGGAGCAACTAAGTATCTGCAGAAGAACAAACTTCTTGAGTTGGCGCATTGGGATAAATATTTGATTTTAGAGCCAGTGAAAATGCTACCTGACTTTCAGGGCAACCTCCTTTGTTCGAAATTCTGTTGTGTGTTCATGTGGGGGGCATGCAACCCTCCAGGCGTGGAGTCGTTAGTCCTGCTGTGGCTGGTGTGGCAGGTTGCTCTCCCCATGTGGCTGAAACAACATGAGACAACTCTGATGTGTAAAAACAAATAAGGAAAACTATTTGCATTTTGTTTAAACAACAACAACAAAAAAGACTAGAAAATGTCGTTGTGACAACTTAGCAGTCTTAGTAATTCTGGGGCAAACTCAGCCAGGAAACCCACAGCTGAAGCAGCAAACTCAAGCTGTGTCCTGCTTCATGGTCAAGAATGTCGATTCTGCAGCTGGACCTCCTGGATCTGACTCCTGGCTCTGCCAGTGGCCGGCTGCGTCTCCTGGGCTGCTTTTAAATCTCTCTGTGCCTGAATTTCTCTCATCTGAGAAGAGGCATAATAATAGCATCTACTTCACAGGGTTTGTTGTGAGGATTAGATGAATCAATACACGAAAAGCACGAGAACGGTGCTCGGCAACAACACGCTAAGTCCTGCAGCAATGCCACATGTTACTGCCTTGATGCTTGCTGATCAATGATCCCGATAGCTTGGTCCTTTTTTTTTCCCCCATCGGTAGACTTTTCCTGTGCTGGACGGATCACTAATTGTCTGTCTCTCGCCGCAGCCCTAGGAGGCAGGCGGGTATTATCCACTCCTTTTTGCTGACAAGGAAATGGCGTAGAGAGAACTGAGTTGCCAAGAGTCAGAGTGGGGAGACGACCAGCCTCCTGGCTCTCAGCCCCCAGCGCTTTCTACTATCTTGCACTAAAACCTTAGAGGAAAAGGGAGCAGCCCTGCATTTGGGCCAAATCCGTGATGTCATTAGCCCTCAGTCCACAAGGTACCCTCAAAGGTATGTGTAGCTGGATCCGACCGTCTTTCTCAAGATTGAGTTCCAAGAGCCCTTGGGAGCGGATTTCAGACCACAGCAAGGCAAGGCAGTGCCTGTCCTCGGCTTCAGAGGCTCCGCTTTTGCAGTTCTCCATGCAGACGGGGGTAATGTTTCATGGTCTCCCACTTGGCTGCAAGAAACCAGGATGGCAGCTCCGGGTTGCGGGGGGGAGGGGGGCTGCTTTCCTCGCCCAGGGAACTAAGCTGAAAAGCAGGTGTTCTTTCCGGCTCAGCAGATGCTAAGGCGATAAGCTGCACCTTGCAGAGGCTCTGGGATTCAGAACCGGCTGAGCGCCTGGCCAGCTCTCTCCTCCGTGGCGGCCCCGTTATGGACGCGTGTCTGCACCCCGGGCAGCAGCCCCAGCACCTGGAGGAGGGACCGAGCTTCCGGGACAGCAGGGCAGAGGGGGACAAGGAGGCTCTGCGCACAGACAGACCCCTGGAAGGTAACCTCCTTCCTCACCTCCGCACCGTCTTGCTTCTTTTCCTGATGCTGATGGCGTTTGCCAGGGAACCTCAGGGACAAGAATGGCCATTTCCTTTTACCTCTAGATTTTTTTTTCTCCTATCATGAAGCTTAGGAGAAAAATGCCTTTGTGCCAGCACTGAAGGTAATGCGTTTTCATTCTTGACCTATGGAAGACACGACTTTGTTTTATCCGGGGTCCAAATCTAAGGCAGTTAGGTTTTTATAACCAGAACGTTTAAAAAGAAATGAAATCTAGATTCCTTCCCGCTTTTTGCCAAAAGTATTCCTGGCAGCTGCGTCAGACACTGGGTCCTTGTAAAGTCAAGTGTATCTTCCCATTAGGACGCTGTAACCATTTAGGGTTGTATTTCTGGACAGGGAATCAGTAGTAAATAAATAACATAGCAAATGATGTCATAAGAGCCAAGATACAACAGTCAAAACATTTACGATCCCTGAATGTGGAAAGTCACGTTCCAGCTCTGCTAACCCAGAATGTTATTTATTTTTACTAAACTATTTACATAAAAATGGAACTCTGCCTATCTCGGAAATCTGAGCTCCCTAAAACCCTCAGGTTCCCTAAAACTAGCATAGAAACAGTAAATAAAAATCAAGTGCAGGGAGTTCCCGTCGTAGCACAGGGGAAATGAATCCAACTAGGATCCATGAGGACGCAGGTTTGATCCCTGGCCTTGCTCAGTGGCTTAAGGATCTGACATTGCTGTGAGCTGTGGTATAGATCGAAGATGCAGCTTGGATCCTGCATTGCTGTGGCTGTGGCATAGGCCAGCAGCCGTAGCTCTGATTGGACCCCTAGCCTGGGAACATCCATATGCTGTGGGTATGGCCCCAAAAAACAAAACAAAAAAAAATCAAGTGCAATGAACATAAATTCCTTTATCTTTATAGCATGGAAAAGGGTCTTACGGGAGAATATTTAAAAGTCCACGTTTCCTTCCAATGTTGATTCAGAAAGTATAACCATCAGCTTATTATTTGTCATCGTGTAAAAGGATGAGCCACTTAAAATCAGTGCATCAACTTTTCCTACCATCTGGATAGAAAAATTAGCCTCCAGCTAGTGATTTGTGCGAGGAAGGGGTGAAGGGACAGTCTGGGTGACATCGAGCAGATGGGAAGCGTGCAGGAGCTGACCTGGATCCCTGATGGGGCATGTGCTCCAGGAATGACAGGCTTAGAGGGAAGAAGGGTAGCCGCTCATACCTGATGTTTCTGAATTTCAGGAATTTTGCAAGCTCATTGTTAAACAGGCCATTGTTACAATTTAAGTTATAAGAACGTACAATGAGATGATTAAGCAAAAGGCAAAGGGATATGAAAAAACAGGTAGCAAATACTCACGTGTCGTCACTCACTTATTTTCCTACATTTTATGACGCCTGTGCTCTTGAGGCTTTGATGGGCGTCACATCGGTGGCAGAGACGCCCGTGATGCTGAGTGGCTGCCCTTCTTCCCTAAGGACAGCCTTGGGCCTTTGAAATCACCGTGGTGGAAGCGGCCACGCCAGCACAACCTGGTCTGTTCCTCTGCCTTCTTATTGTCTCTGAAGTCAGCCTCTGGGCCGATGGGAGAAGCCTCTCTGCTGGGCTCACGCTGTTAAATGTCCATAGCTTCCTTGAGAAGGTGGGTGGGGACCAGAGGTCTCCTTCCCTCCCCACAGCCTCTCCGGGGCACCCAATGGGAAGGGACATCCCAGGACAGACTTCCCAACAGTCACCAGCAGGTCCTCGCTAGCTTGGTGACATCCAGGTCCCGGGAAGCTCGCCTTTGCGGCCAGGTCAGAGAAGTCTCCTTCCAGGGCTGGAAAACGCTAGATCAGAACCCACAGCCTCCTGCTCATTTACAGACTAGTCAATTCTGGGTCAGAGACCCTTTTGACACTTTTGTAGGACACAACACGGGTGAATTTCTAGAAGAACACAATGAAAGTACGTACACAGATCTACGAAATATAAGCTTTGGTTTCTCGCAATCCAATTCAACACACACGGTCAAGCTGTTGGAAACCTTCTAAGAGCTTCCTTCACGTTTCCGTCCTCCCCTTAACACGAACAAAGCGTTTGCAGAGGCTTGGCCCAGACCTGTCCGGGGTGCGTGGAAGTGAGTGATGCCTGAACTCCGATGGGTAGACCCTGATGAGGCTTCGTCAAAGGCCTTGCACGCACCCTTCGCCTCCACCTTGAGCGTGCATTTCTGACTCGAGCCCTTCTGCTGGCCCCTGACGGCACTTTCCCGCCCTTTCCCGAAGCCCGTGTTCCATCCTTGGTTATGCATGTCCCGGGCGCAGCTCGGGCAGCCAAGGCAGGTCTCAGGCAGGTTCCCCCACAGACCCCTCGCTGCCAATGGCTTCTCGCTGTGGGTGCCAGCCTCCCCCCACCCCAGCTTCTGCGCCTGGCCCGTCCCTGCTCCGTGCACTTAGCATCCTCCTCTGGCCTTTTACTCACTCGTCTTGTCACGCAGAAAGCCCCTGCAAAACCTGTGTCATTCTGGGCTCCGGTGACATCAGCCGCAATCAGGTGCCCTTTTCCTCTCATTTTATATGATAGCTGAGAGCTGCTCGAGTGGGTCATGCGTGCAAAGGAGTATTTAAAGGAAGAGTAATTTAATAGCTGGAGCTCATCTGACAACCTCCCCCAGGACTGTGGCTCTGGCTCATCTTTGGGTGACCTGCACCTTTTGAGGGCCAGTTGTAGGAAGGATTTAAGGAGCTCGTCCCAGCCAACATGTGGGAATGTTACTTCAAGACCTAAAAATAGTCGGGTCCATGGCCGCAGAGGTCTTCCTGAGGCAGACGGCTCGCCCCTGCCGTCCTGCCGCTGGCCTAGCTGCCTCCTCCCCTCAAGACACGGGGGTGGGGTGGGGAAAGGGTCCACACGGCTCTGTCTTCTCCTGAACAGAGGGCAGGGCCCAGGGCATCCTTGAGCGCTGCGCCCCCTGATCAGAACGTCCAATTGGGATTTACATCCCTGGCACCCCGCATCATTCCATGCGTGCTCGTCTGCCACTGTCACTCATGCCATCACCCTTGCTGGGGGCAGACTCCTCAACCTCTTCCCGTGTAACTCACCATCCCAAGGGTGTGTCCGCACTGGAGCCACGCGTCAGGAAACCTATTTTATTTTCTGTCCCACAGATTCTCACGAGATACGGCAAGCACTTCAGAGCCTCCAGAAATTTGTTCCGGCGAATTACGCCAGCTACACCCAGGAGTACTATCGGTTCGCAGGCAAGAAGATTGTCATTCGAGAATCCATAGAGAGTTATGGAGCGGTGGTGTGGCCAGCGGTGAGGGAGCCCTTTCATGATGGTGCCGGGGTCCCTGGACAATCTCGGGTATCCGCGTGGTCCAGGGCTGTGACGTCCTGTGCTTTGCAGGCGGACGGTCCGTTTCTGCGCCCCAGACGTGTCGCTGGTGAACTTAGATTCTGCAAGTGCCACCTCTCTCCGAGAAGCAATGGTCTCCATGGTGTTTCTCGAAGCATTTTTATAGTAAACTTGAGTATACTGGGAAGTAGGATGAAAAATTCATTATTACTAAGAAATAATAAATCTTGTGAGTTTAGCTTTGGCAGCTGCGCCTTTGGGCCAGTCCCTCCAGCCCTTGGAGAGTCTTTTCCCTTTTCCGGTGTGGACAGCCCTGCGGGAATGTTCAGGAAGCAGGGCCTCATCTCATGCTCAGTCCTGAGCAGATGGCACTGGCGTGGGGCCAACACTGAATTTACAGCCAGAGCGCCGCCCTGCTGTGGCCGTGGGCACCGTTTCTGCCAGGTGGGGCCAGTGAACCTCGGGGGGAGCCCAGCACCGTCGTGCTTTCCACACAGAGGTTCTCAGCCTGTGCTTGGATGGGACTCCCTCTGGGATCTTGCTAAAGGCAGATTCTGATTCAGGAGGTCAGGGTGAGAGGGTGGGGGTACTGCGCCTGCGTTTCTGACACACTCCCAGGCCACCCAGACCTTCAGGTCCAGGGAGTAGCCGTGATCAGAGGCTCTGTAAGAGCCCAGCTGATCTTCCTGTTCCTGGACCCGATCGAGTCTCCTGATTTTACAGGGGCTTTAACAAGCCCGTCTCTAGCTCCGTTGATGCAATGCTCACATTCCCCAGGTCTAACTGTGGCACTGCACGTGTATCTTGATTCTAACAACCCTCTCAACAAACAGAAACTGTGACTGTGTCTTTCGGGATTTAACTTGTGGTGGGGAACCGGGTCACTGGTTTTTAATGTTTCAACAGCATCCGGGTGACGACTGTGAATGTTTTTCAGGCTATGGCTTTGTGCCAGTATTTGGAGGAACATGCCGAGGAACTGAATTTCCAAGATGCCAAGATACTTGAAATTGGTGCGGGACCAGGCCTGGTTTCCATCGTGGCCAGTATTCTAGGTTTGTCTGTTTATTCCCAGCTTCGTTTCAAAAGAGGCTTCCTGTGCTGACAATGATGCCTACTGACCATATAACAGGGTGGTGGGTTAGGAGCCTGGCTGTGATCCCACTCTAGAATCCCCCTCCCCGTGTCCAGAGCTAGAATGGCTACTGTTATCCCAGACATAAGATGACCGTGCCTTAGAGAGGTTAACTGGCTTGTCCAAATTCTAACGGTGTGGTTCTAGAAACTCATTGTGAACAACTATGCTATATGCTGTCTCTTGCTTTTCGTTACACATATTAAAACAAACATTTTGAAGGAAAATGAGTTAATCCAAGATGAAGACAGATTTAGACCTCGAATGCCAGTCGTGAGCCCTGGGCACTGGGCAAGAGTGGGCTACTTCTGCCAAAACTAGTCCAGATCGTTTTCCGTCGAAACCAGTCTGGAAAGATGGTGATCTGCCTCGTCAACCCTTATCACGAGCTTTAAAATGCCTGCAGATTAGTTTAATGCACGCAGTTGGGGGGAGAGTCATACGAAAAAGATCATCCCTCGTGGAAAGAAAACTGGGTGCTGACGCCTCATGTGAGAGAAACCCAAAATCTTCAGAAGGAGAACCGTTATGAATTAGGACAGTAAGCAAATGCTAAGAGCTTGGGATGCTGAATTACTCCAGAAGCTCCCCAAACTGCTGTTTACCTAAAAGAACCTTATTTTATTTCAGGGCTCCCCAACCAAAGGTTTTTTGTTTTTGTCCCAAATGAAGGGCATTTGGAAATGTCTGGGAGAATAACATTTTTTAAAAAAATTACAGTTCATTTACAATGTACTGGGGCATTTTTGGTTGCCGACCTGGGGGTTGGGGGGGGGGTGCCACCTGCATGCGGCGGGTGGAAACCAAGGATGCTACTGAACATCTTTCAGGGCACAGGGCAGGGTCCACCGCCCGCCAGGGTGGTACCAGCCCCTGTGTCCACAGGGGCAAGGTGGGAAGCCCAGGTCCACGCCATGCCGAGCGCGCAGGTGCCCTGTGGCTGCCCAGATGCTTCCGGGTCATGAGCACACCTTCTCTTTCTTAGGAGCTCAAGTCACAGCAACAGACTTGCCCGACGTCCTAGGGAACCTTCAATTCAATCTTTTAAAGAACACACTACACCGTGCAGCCCATCTGCCTGAGGTCAAAGAGCTGGTGTGGGGAGAGGGCCTGGAAGACAACTTCCCCAAGGCCTCGCTTTCTTACGACTACGTGCTGGCTTCCGACGTGGTCTACCACCACTACTTCCTGGACAAGCTGCTCACCACCATGGCCTACCTCTGTCAGCCGGGCACCGTGCTGCTCTGGGCAAACAAGTTCAGATTCAGCACCGATTATGAATTTTTGGAAAAATTCAAGGAAGTTTTTGATACAACGCTCTTGGCGGAATTTCCAGAGTCATCTGTCAAGGTTTTCAAAGGAGTGCTGAAATGGGGCTAAGTTAAACCAAATGCCTTTCAGAACAGGAGTGTGTCTTTTGAGCAGCGTTAGAAATGGCAGTTCAAAGACTTCTAATACAAGACTGCAAAGGTAGGGCATAAAAACAACATGTATACCTAACAGACATGCTATTACAGCAAATCTCTAACCTGCTTAGGATTACCTGCTTAATCGAAACACACACAAAAGAAAAATATGAAAACATAGAAGTAGCTTTGTTGGCTTCCCAGAGTCTCAATGAAGTGCTTGACAAATTTTACAAGACTAAAGTAACCAACAAGTGGATTCCCCCTTGTTATTCCCGCTGGAGAGCATGGTTTTAAACTTGTCAATATACTTTTTGTCTCATGCATTTTGAAACTGAGCTCAACAGGGTCTGTGGATCTTAACTGGAAGAATCTACTTAGGATAGGTTTTATTTGCAGCAAAGGGAGAGGGTAGTGAATAATAGGGCACGGTGACAGGTTTAATAGTGATTAAAACGGAAAAATACGGCAACAGTGCTGGAATGAGAAAACGGACGATGCCTTGGGGGCCTGGAACCAGTGCTGAGTGCACACTCCGCACCATTGCCAACGCTTCTTTCAGATGCTCTTTGTTTCTACTTGGTTCTTCTAGTCATTTTCAGTGGCTGGTGCAGCCATGGGCCACCATATCCAGAAAGAGGATATGTCCCCGCTTTTAAAAGTTCCATTTTAATCACACAGAAATATAAGTTTTGCTGAGAATGCCTTTTTTTTCTTTTCTTTTTAGGGCCGCGCCCGTGGCATACAGAAGTTCTCAGGCTAGAATCAGAGTTACAGCCGCCAGCCTACACCGCAGCCACAGCAACACTGCGGGATCCGAGCTGTGTCTGTGACCTAACCACAGATCACAGCAACACCAGATCCTTAACCCACTGAGTGAGGCCAGGGATCCAACCCACAACCTCTTGGATCCTACTTGGGTTCGCTACTGCTGAGCCATAACGGGAACTCGGAGGACACCTTCTTTTGGAGGCACAGCGAGATCTAGAGAGAAAGCAGGGCCCACAAGGCAGCTGTGTGTACCTGCCCCCAGATCCTGGCGTCTCTTACCGTGGGGACTGTTGATGGACTGTTCTTTCTAGAAATCACAGCTCAAAGCAGATTGTGCCAGTTTGTGGACATACCTCCAGTTTCCACAGCAAACTTAATACTCTTCATGCTAAAATTTCATTATCTGAGAAAGACACCCCACTGAAAGAGACAAGTAGTAATTACAGATTGAAAAGTCCTTGTTATCACAGAGAACCAGACATGGCCCATAGATTAAAAAAAAAAAAAAAAGCTTGTGAACTTTCAGGGCCATACTGAAACCTCCTATTAAAAAGCGCCGCTGTTCACCTCCTGCTGCAGGCACGTACCTCACTGGATCGCTTCTCACCACCAGTCATCAGGACTGAGAGCATCAGACAGCTGGGCAGCTGATGACCTGGCCTGTCAGGAGGGCCCGGCACGTAGTGCGCCTGGGGCTCCAGAACGTTTTTCAAAGAGTACATCCAAGCCCCCCATGGGCTTAGCTTCTCCTTCCACATTAAAAAAGACAGTGAAAAGATCAAAACCTGAGGAGTAAAGTGAGAAATTAGGCAGCTCTGCAACAATGTCAATTTTATATGAAAAGCAGTCATGCGTGAAGGATCCTGGAATTCACTATACCTTGACATAACTCAGAAGGTAGTACTTCAAAATAACTCTCTTACCAGGAAGTTTCTAACCTTCAAGTTACCTTAAAATTGAATGTTAAATCCATGTTCCAAAAAACGGGTGTCATTCCAGTGAAAATGGTAGAACTTTTTGTCAATGAGAAAAGCACCTCTAAAAGTTCTCTCTTCCATTAAAGTCATGAGATGACTGACAGAAATCCTCAGGAGCAACTTTTCCAGAACTCTGGAAATTAACCAAAGGCATGTAGCAATCTGAGGTGTGTTCACTCAAAATGGCCGGGTCTCGGTAACAGAGCAGTTTGTGATGGTTTCAACTGCCTTGCCCCCATCCCACCTCTCACTCCACGGTAGCCTTGAAAAGCAGCAGCCCGGTTATCTTAGCACTGGAGTTTGTTCACCAGAAAACACCACGTACCAGGCTGTTCTTTGACTGGACTCAGATCTCTCTCAGGCGGAAAAGCCTTTTCCCAGGGGTGTTTGTCTAGATAATTTCAGGCAACTGTATAATTTCATGGCTGCCTGAGATGACGGATAACAGTGGGACTAATTAAAAAAAGCTTCAAGGGAAATGCTGAGAAATGAGACACTCAGAGGAGCTCTGAAAGCTGTCATATTCCTGGGTATCAGCTATACACATCTCTCGGGGCTGAATGTATCCGCAGGAAAGACCTGAGAAGGACCCAATATCTCACTTCTGGTTGAGCCCAAGGCTCTGCAGCAGATAGTTCTTACAGAAATGGTAAACCTGGTTATAAAACACGTTCTCTAATTAGCAGTCAGCATGACCTCGGGGAGTTGCCCTATCCCTTTGGAGCTTCCCAATTTCCTGATTAGATTGAACCTCTATGTGGGGGCACCTGTATATGTGTAGGTGAAAGATGTGTTTGTGACATAACATGGACATGGCTGTTCATGGATGGCTCCAGATGGCTCAGAAACAACAAAATGTGTGCATACATATCTGCACTTTTTCTTCAAGGTTCCAATGTTGTTATCAGATAAAGGAGTCAAACTGCTCAAAAAACAGTTATGAATGACTAAGATCAGAGCTCTAGCAGGCCTTTTACAGTAAGAAATTCTAAGGGTACAAGGTTTAAAAACCATACACATCGGGAGTTCCTGTTGTGGTGCAGTGGAAATCAATCTGACTAGTATCCGTGAAGATGCGGGTTCCATCCCTGGCCTTGTTCAGTGGGTCGGGGATCCGGCATTGCCATGAACTGTGGTGTAGAATGCAGGTGCAGCTCGGATCCTGCGTTGCTATGGCCGTAGTGTACTCCGGCGGCTGTAGCTCTGATTTGACCCCTAACCTGGGAACTTCCATGTGCCTCGGGTGTCGCCCTAAGGAAAAAAAAAAAAAACATACACATGAAACATTTGTTCTAAGTGAGTGGAGGCTTTTGAATATTGTCTACGTGTGTCTGTTTATTTTATAGAGGAAGGATAAGAGTAGTAGCCAGAAGGATAAAAATACTAAAAAGTTAAACATACATGAAAGTTAATCACATAAAAAGATTTAGAGATACATTCAAATGATTGCCAACCTATATGAAACATTATAAAATCAATTAATTCATGTTGGAATTTTTTGTCTATGGATTTAATATATTATTTCTCTTCTAACCTCAAATTTTATTTATGAAAAATTAAGACCAATTTTAAGAAGCTTCAATATTCACTTTTATTATTTATAAAAAAAAATTAAGGTATCAGAGTGCATATGGTGTACTGGGATCTTGGTTTTGCACATTTATTCACGTGTTTACATTATTTCCAACTTTAATAAACATACCATATGTGTATCTTTACAATACCTGATACAGATTTAAGCTGTCTGGCACTTATACATGTATTATTAGTTCATTCTGATGCTCTGCAAGTCAAGAAGATGTTAAAAATGATTGGCCTGAAAGAACTCCAAGATGAAGATTGATTGAAGCAGATACGCTCCAGCAATTGCCACGTATTTATTTGTGCCGGGTTTATTTTGTCCCCTTAATTGAATGTAAACGTTTGCAAAAAAACAAAAACAAAAACAAAAAACCACACCAAAACCAAAAACCCCCCGAAAACCTGGAAATGAAGTTCTGTTACTTTTAGTCCAATAAATAATTTTAGCTACGCTTAATGTAGCTTATTTAAGGCCTTCATACAATTGAAAAAAATTAAAGTCGAGCATGTTAAAACCCTGTTCATTTATAAAATAAAAAATAGAATTTTACAGGTTTGCAGTTAAAAGTTGCTGTTCAAAACCTCTCATGCATGTAATAGCTGCAACCCAACTGAAAGTCCTTGGTGCTGGCAGGCAGGGCACAGCCCGCTGCCAGCAATGGGAGGCATTAAGAAAACACCATGATGTCAGAGGGCTAGACTTACATGTATTAAGCCACACGCCAGCAAATTCTCTGATAAATACGCATCATTTTAATAATCAGTATTTGATAGCGGATGAAAACATGCATTAGACTAAAAATGCCACAAATTTCTTTTTATGTCCATTCACTATAAAACTTTCTTTTTTAAAATTTAAAGTCTTGTTTCCTATTTTAGAATACACAATAATCAGGAGGATACATGATGGGGAGCCAGTTTTCAGTAAAAGACGCACAATGGGTCCATCCAAGTAGCTTCATCAGCTATAATAAACACAAAAAAGTATTATTCAAGAATAGAATTTTTAAGCTCAGGATTCAAATAACAACCACTTAGTAATAATAAAGTCATGGCAGGTAGAACTTTCCTTCCATCCAACCCACCACCAACCTATCCACTCACCTTCCTCCCTCCCAATCTTCCTATCAACTCATCAGCCTTGCTTCCTACCAACCAGCCTATCCTGACGCCCATCATCACCGCCGCCAAGCTTCCCTGCTCTCCCTCCCTCCCTCCTGTTGCCCCTTCCGCCCACCGACTTCACCTGTTCCTTTCCTTCCTACCAACCTCGCTTCCTTTGCTTCATTTTTTTCCTGAGTGCCTGCTGGAGTCAAACACTGTTCTAGGCATTAGGAAAAAGCACTGAACAAACTCGATTCCCACTTTCTGGAACCTCATGTTCTATTCGGGAAAGCCAAATAATAAATGAGCAGGCTCATCAAAAGAGGAGTAAATAAGTAAATTGTTAAGAAATGTAAACGGGGAGTTCCCATCGTGGTGCAGCAGAAATGAATCCGACTAGTTACCATGAGGTTGTGGGTTTGATCCCTGGCCCCGCTCAGTGGGTTAAGGATCCAGCGTTGCCCTGAGCTGTGGTGTAGGCACAGACACGGCTTGGATCTGGCTGTAGCTCTGATCTGACCCCTAGCCTGAGAACATCCACATGCCGTGGATGCAGCCCTAAATAGACAATAATAATAATAATAAAAAGAAATGTATCCAGTATCTAGTAAATAAAACTTGCTATAATATAGACTGAGGAGGTGACATTTAAGCTGAAATTTGAATGACAAGAAGTCTACTCTGTGGAAATCTGGGGAAGCACGTCTCAGGAAGAGCTGGATCCTTTGCAGGAAAGGGTGCGGCTGTGTCAGCCACACTGAGCGGGGGCTGGTGCAGCAGAGGCAGAGTGAGTGTGCGAAAGTGTGACGTGCCATGTGGCTGGGGAGGTGGCTGGAGCTGGGCCACACGGGCCTTATGGGCCACGAGAGGAGCTGGGATTTTCCTCTAACTGTGAAGGAGCTTCACCAGGAGGCGTCTACAGCCATCTCTCCTGGCTGCTGTGTGGAGAAGAGACAGCAGGGAGAGAAGTTACGAAACACCCCCTGATGTGAGTGTCTGCGGGCACTGCTGGCCTCACAAATGGCAGGGCTCCCAGTTTATGGCCTACGTGATGGGAAGACATTACCAACTGGTTCCAGAAAGAGCTCTCAGCCTCCTCACAGATCTGAAGAAGCTAATTTCAAGTGTCGTACAATTTAAACTGGTGAAGATAACACAGAAAAGGTCTAAGGGTAAAGATACCCTACAGTTTAACTACCAAAAACGGCCACAGGAGCCTACTGGTGAGCCTCACATCTGAAGAACAGCTTAAATATCAAGAGCAGACCTCTGCCGCCTTTGGCACAACGAGCACACCCCACCCTCTGTGTACCCTTTGGGCATAAACCACTCGTGTGTACAAAGACAAGGCGAGGCTAAAACAACTCCTGCAGAAGCTTTAATATTTGATAGTTAACTTGCGCAGGAAGCTCAACCACAGAATTTCTTTGCATGTAATACAATACATGGTAAAAATAACATGGTCTGTCATTTCAAATGAAGACTAAAACCAAACATAAGCTCCAAAAGTTCAACCATCTTAGAACCGAGCCAACATGTATTTAAAGGAATTACCAGTTTCCTTCATAAGGGAAGTCTGTCTTCTAACTATACAAGATCTGTAATGCATTCTGCCTATGTTGAACACATTTGAGGCTAAATATGTATTTGTTTTCTAGACAGGAGTGAGAAATGTTTTAAAAATTTAAAGAGCTTATCGATGGTCTCGCATGCATTTATTTCATGGTTCCCATTATGTTAACTGGGCTACTAATTAGTCATGATCGAATTGGCACTATCCTGTCACTGCCATAAGGCTTTCGAGCTACCGTGTCACCATATGACATTGAAATGTCACTCAGCAGTGATGACTGAAATGTTACTTACTTGAATACAATTTTTCCAGTTTTCTTTTGTTGGTTTTTCTTCCACAAGTTTAGTTGCAAATTTAAGGCCTCTCCCATACATTTTATTTACCAATGCATGCTTGTATGCAAATGTCAAAACCTACAATGGAAAACAAGATACAGCTTATCCACAAAGTATTTACAATTTAAGGCCTGCTTTAATAATGAAAGAACTAAGGTTTTAAAAGAAGTGTTTCAAACGAACATGTTACAGCAAATGAATTTTAAGAACTTTTTAAGAAAACAATTAACATCTTTAAAAGAGCTTGGTGTTCCACAGAACGGATCATTTATTTGGGGGAAGGCAATTACTATGATAAATCACTAGCTGTTGGAATCCATACCAAAATACCTCTTTGTGCAAAAACAAAGCAGAGCCAATGTCTATGATTACAAAAATGCAGATTAGAAGTACAGGTCTAGAGTCACCATAAATTACCAAAACCAGAAGGGGATGAGAGTAAAAAGCGTGTCGGATGGCGTAAACATGTGCTCACTTACCTTCGGCTACTTCCTTCTGTACAAGTTTTCTACCTTTAATTATTGCATCTGTCAAAAACACTTGTAACCATTTACTTATATCTCTAGTCTCCACTTCTTGTCCTCAAAGGAAGGAATCGTGTCACATTTATTTGTATTCTAGAGCCAAACAAAGGATTCGATCGCTGCTACAAACAGAGTAAATGGACAGGGAGTGGCGGCGGCCCGAACAGGGGAACGCGGCAGCGAGGGCAGATTTGTAACAACGTCACCGTGACGTTCAAGAGCTTACGGACTCGCTGTGGGACCAGGTTCTTACCATCCTTCTCCAGCAGCAGGTGCAGCGTCTGGCACGCAGCAGACGTGCAATACCTGTTTGTTAGCTGTAACGGCAAGTAGTGCTGACATCCATCCGTGTACCTAACATTCATTCGTCAAAGCCTGTGGTAGGCAGCACCACCACCCCATGTCAGAATTCAATGGCCAGACTAGGGTGACATGGGTCAAAGTGGCAGAGGCGGGATTCAAGCTCCAGGGGTCTGAGTTCAGATCCAAACTCTTTCCCTCTGGGGCTGACTCCCTCGGTTTCCTTCTACAAAAGCCCCACTGGACAGTGGTGGGAAAAACGGAAGTGGACAGTAAGAATTTTCTACTTCCAGAGGTCTTTACTCCCAATTACCACAGTTCCTCTTGAAAACAAAACAAAATGTTTGTGCTGAGTAGGAAGAATGGCACTGATGTCATTTACTTTATTTTCCTTTATGTCCAGAAGAAAGGAAGGCAGACAAACCCTGCAGTTGTATCACCTCTGTGGTAAGAATTACAGTTGAAAGTCAAGGGATTTAAAATGCTTTTATAATCAAAACCCCAAAACTTTATCAATGTTACTTTTTTCTAAACTGAGTATTAAAAACTGATCAGGACTTCCCATTATGGCTCAGTGAGTTAAGAACCCAACTAGAATCCATGAGGATTCGGGTTCAATCCCTGGCCTCACTCAGTGGGTTTAGGATCCGGTGTTGCCATGGGCTGTGGTATAGGTTGTGGATGCAGCTCAGATCTGGCATTGCTGTGGCTGTGGTGAAGGCCCGGGCTGCAGCTCCCTAGCCTGGGAACCTCTATATGCTATGTGTGTGTGGCCCTGAAAAGACAAATCAGTCAATAAATGAAAGCTGGTCAGATGAAAATTATCTAGACGTCTGGAGCAAGGTACATCTAAACTAAGCAGGATACCCCCACCTGCATCCCTGACAAATCAGCACGCGGGCAGATGTGGGGAGGCCCAGAGACAACCTCTGAGGTCCTTGACCTCAGCTTCTACCTCAGTGGCTTAACCAAAGCCCGCGACAGGCACATGCTCCCGCTGTTTTCCAAACCAGCCTGGTCCCCAGCTGCTGTGCAGATGGACAGAACAAGAGCCCGGGGCTTTTAAAGCCAGGAGGAGAAGGGAGCCTCAGAGCCCAGCTCAGCCTCGTCCCAACCACCGGCCTCTGTGGCTGGTGGGCCAGAAGCCAGAGACACCTGGGCCGCGCCCGGCCCCAGAACTGCGGCAAAGCGGGAGGCAGAAAGCATACCTTGCTGTCAAAAAGGTCGGTCCACTTGGTGGTCTCCCAGAAGGTTTCCGTCAGGGAGTCCAGGGTGCCCTCGCCCTCCTCCTCTCTTCCTTCCGCATCGCTCGACACAGCCCCCTCCTGCTCCTGGGCCTGGAGGAGGTGGTCGGCCAGGGCGCAGCCTTTCCGACAGAGGGCGTCCACGAGCGTCGACTTCTGCTTGTCCATGTCACTGCACGCCAGACCAAACACATGCCACACGTCAGGGAGACTGCTTTGAAACTGCAACCTTATCTGAATTTCAGCTCATGCATTCTTGGCTGAGATGGACAATGCAGAAATCCTGCAGAGCCACGGACAGACGCGTGCACCGTGCAACGAATGAGCCGCCCTGTTACCCTGGAGCCGAGGAGGCAGGATGGCTGCCTGCAGCGAAGGGTGAGATTGCAGGTTCTAAATCCCGTCGGCTAAGGAACTCTCACAACACTCTTTTAACAATAACAACTTCCGTTACTTTTTTATTTTTATTTTTGGCAGTGCCCGTGGCATGTGGAAGTTCCGGAGCCAGGGACTGAACCTGCACCACTGAAGCCACCCGAGCCACTGCAGTGACAACCCCGGATGCTTAACCCACTGTGCCACAAGGGAAACCCCAATAATATCTTCTTATAAGTATCAATTTTTACCTATTTGTGTAGTCATGAACTTTCATGTATGCATAGAGCAAAGAAATACACTGCTTGTAACTGAATGTGCCAGCAATTGTTTTAGCATTTGAACATATTAACTCGTTTATACTCAAAATGATTCTATGGATAAGAGAGCACCAATAACCCTCATTCTGCAAAGGAGGAAACCGGGGCTCAAAGGGAGGAGGCCATAAGTTCAGGGTCCCACAGTGAGGGGGCAGCAGGTCCAGGGCTCGGAGCCCGTGGCTGGTCCTGGAACCCCTGCTCCCAATCGCCGTGGCCCCTGCCTTGCTCCGAGAGGCATCCCTGTTTTCTCATGTATTCAAGTGCCCAGAACAAGGCCTGGCACAGAACACTCAATAAATCACCGCTCAATGAAATATAGTAAGAGCCTACACTCCGGGGACAGCGCTGGCCTCTAGGATCCTGCTTATTTGAGGCATCCTGTTCAACTCCTGTCAGATGCGTGTGAAGGTGAGGATTCAAAGTGCCAAGAGGATGACCGTGAGGGCCTCAGATACGGGATGACAAACAGTCTAACCGTAGGGATGCCTCTGAAGGTCACGGGGTGAAACGCGCACGTAGGAAAGCCACTGCTAGTAGAAAAGCAACCGTTAGCACGAGGGGCAATTAAATCGAGGGGGGGAAAAAAAGAACACACACAACCCAACACCTTGTTATGGACAACCAGTCACAACCTAAGTGACCCACCTAAATGCATTTGCACTGTAGATGAAATTAGGCCTAAAAGACACCTACGAGTAGCAGCAGAATCTCGCAGCTTCTACAAGCCCATTCCCTCTTTCCATGGAAACATCTCTGGGGACTGCTTGGCCCCTTTGGACAGAAGCACACGTGGCTGGACGGGCTTGGGCATCCACACAGCTCTGCCAGGCAGCACCTGCAATGTCTCAGCAGTACCTCACTTATGCTTTACAGCAGCCCTAGGAGGCAGGCACCATCCCGGCCCTCATTCTGTGAGGAGGATGGGGGCTGGGGAACGGAGCTGCAGACAGGGCGGGCCTGACTGTCCTGGCTGTCCAGAGAAGGCAGAAGGTGCAGAGCTCAGAGGGCAGGCTGGGGTGACCAGCGCGCTGGACTCAGCGGGCCTGGAGTGAATCACCCGTCAGACCCCCTTCTAGTTCAGTACTCTCTGATCCACGAACCGAAATCCTACTATCGTGAAAATCCTTCTCCTACCCTCTTCTGACTTAGACCTGATCTGCTGAGATTCACACTACCTATGAACCCACGAGGCTTTCCCCGCACAAAAGAAAGTCAGCTCTCCTTCCCAGAGGCTTTCACAATTACTTTTTATAATGCTCAGTAAACACCTCAGAATCAAATTTTGTTAGGGTCTGCTCAAGGTGGTAACAGCTACATTTTAGGAAGCAACTTCAATGAGACGTGAGCGGCCTAACTGCAGTTCAACTAAAACCTGGCATTAGATCACCCTCAAAAAGCTAATATTTTTAAGATTACAAAATGGCTATCTTACTATTTTTGACACGAGTGACTTACATGAAAGCAGTTTTGCATGGAAGTGAGAAATTAATGCTTACCTGCTACTTCCCATGAATAAAAACAACAGAAATACCAACTGTTCCTTGAGCGGGCGTGCAAGCCCTTACAGCCTGGACAGAGTCCTCTGCTCAGCCCAGCTCATCTGAGCAAACACCCTAGTTACAGGTGGGCAAACGACCCAGTGCTGCCCCCACCTCAACAAGCTTCTCTCCCAGCAGGTCCCCGGTTTTCACAGCTCTCTCCTAGTTCTGTCCCTGTGTATCTGAAAGTCTCTGCCACTCTCGTCTCTGAGGCCAGGCATCTGGCTTACTGTTGTTTGCTAACAGCCACTAGGGTTGGTGTCTGAGATAAAAACAGTGAGGAAAAAAAGGACTAATGAGATCAAAAACCACAACTAATCTGGTACTTCTGCCTCGCTTTAACCTGGAATTTAGAATTTCCCCTGTGGACAGTAAAATTTAGAAAAGACAGGCCAAAATATCAGCAGGGATACATGAACCTAAATATTTACGGAAATTTCAAAATGAGCTACAAATAGTGTCATTTCATAATCACCTGAATTTGAAGAAATCATATTATCATCACAAACTCCAAGAAATAACAGATGCCAGAAAGCAGAGGGGGCAGCTCAAGGAAGCCTCGGAGGGCCACTGATTTTGGCCAAAGGGGACCTCCCGTACCGGGATTAACAGCCACGGGCACTAAGGAAGCAGCAGAGCAAGGCGGCCCCTCCCGCGGCGAACAGGAGACGTCTGCACCGGCTGCAGGCTGAGGCGAAGACGCCCGAGGAGGAGGAAGAGGGCCCGGGCAGCGGAGGGCGTCTCCCCACGCCGGACACACCGAGGGAAGCGGAGAGGAGGAGGCAGGTGAGGCGCAGGCCCGGGCTAGTCCAGAGGACAGGTCCTCTTACCTGGGGGCGGGAGCGGGGGGGGGGGGGGGGCTTGGCAAGCAAGAAAGGGCACCGGTGGGGACAGAGCCTGGCCTGCTCCCCTCCTGGCACTGCCCCTCTTAGGCAAGCAACACAACCTTCCTGTGCTTTAGCTTCCTTTCTATAAACGCAGGGTGGAAACGCCCCCACCTGGCACATCACTTAGAAGGTGAAGTTTGAATGAGAAAATGTATTTAAGGATATGCCCCAATTAATCCCTTACACTCAACGGGCATGTCATGAACTTGGTGGCTGCACTGCTTAATACCATTATTAACAACGACTGAACAGCAATGTTTAGAGAAGGCTCCTTCACAAAGTGCTGACATGGCCAATAACCAGTTCTGAATAAATTTTACTCTGCCTGACAACTGCTGCTTGTAAGAGTTGTAAGACCCATAACATCACTATAAACAATGCGATGCCAAGAGTTCTAGCCATTTAGAATCAAACATTTTGTATAAAAAAAAAATTCTGACTGAAGCAGATGGAATCTTTAAGGGAAATTACCCGACTTTCAGACAGCCTGGAGAGTTTCACCTCGCCGGTTACAACTCTTAAGAGAAGGAGATTTCTACCCTCGTAATAAGCTAATAACCCCCTAGGGTGGGAAGAAACCAAAGTGACGGAGGAAAGAGTGATACTGGGAGAGTCACCCTGAGACGATGGTAGGAGCTGACGGAAGGTGAAGGTGAAAGAGCCACGGGACCATCAGGCCACCACATGGAAGCCACTCTCACATGAACGGAAGCGGAGAGAAACGGACACCCAGCTACGCCTGTTTTACACACTACATTAGTTAGGGTTTATTAACGTTAAACCACAACCTCCCCCTTCTCCTCAAGTTTTACTGTAAATCCAATTCCATAAAACTGAAGTTGCCAGATAATGGTTTTAACCTAATTTTACTCCTTATCACTTTACTAGGCGTTGCAAACTAATCTGGAGTTAGCTGTGCTATACCAGTCAGTCAATAGTTGAAAGATCCGTTTTGTAGGGTGTTACATGACTGCCTTCTCCACACGCCCAGTTCACACACACCCGCAGGTGGCAGGACTGTGGGGCACTGTCACTCAGAGCTCTCCACCGCAACAGCACCTGATCTGACGGTGGAGAAAGCAAATGGCTTTTCTTTTGCTTAACCTTAAACGACTAGAGAACAGTACCATAAAATCTCTAAGGATGGAGCATCCCCAAACCACCAACCCCAATCAATGATAAAAACGGACCAAATACCAGAGGAGGAGGATACTGTCAATAATTCAAAAAAGTAACTAAGAAATGAGATGCAAGAAAGATTATTTACTGGTTAGGTACTTTTTTATAATAGCTGCATCGGGCCTGGGGTCAGTCTTCATCGCAATATAAACTGCTAGGGCCGTTTGATCTATGTGAGAAATAACAGCATTTGCAGCTTCAACGATTTCATTAAGTCTTTTCATTCGTTCCTGGGGAGGAAACAAAGAAGAAATAAGAAAAACATGGATGCATCAGCGAGTCTCCTGAAGCCCTCGCTCTGTGGGCAGCAGGTAGTGTGCGGCCAGGGGCCTGTATGACCTACACAACTGTCAGCATCTCAAGTAGAAAAACACCTCCCGTACTTCCTGCTGGTGTTAAACCCCGAGAATGAGCAAGACACAAAGTTCATAGAAACATCAACTGTTTCCTACAGAGGCCGCCGTATTTCTGGGTGCCTTAGGAGTTTAGAAATGTGATCAGCTATGTTCGCAGCCCCACAGCACATGAAAACGGAAGTAAAAAAAAACAAAAACAAAAACAAAAAACACGAGCCAATGAGACAAACCCTTTCTAACTTGGTACTGAAATCACAGAGATGAGAGGGGGAGCATAACCAACAGCGTCTCCCTCCGTCATGCTGTGCTCAGCAATCTGCCCCCTCAGAGCCTCTAGCTCATTCCCACCCCTTGGCAACTTCTCAGTATGGCAACAGGTGCTTTCTGCTGCCAAGACCCCCGCTGAGAACCGGTCCATGTTAGACAGTTGGGAGCTGTGGCCAATTCCTAAAAATGAGAAACCTGGTTCGCCAAGTTCATGGGAAGGAGCTCTGACTTCCAGCAGGCCAGGTCCACCGCCTTCTGCTCCCTGCTCTTCAGATCAAGGTCAGGAAACAATCCTTAGGGTTTCCTGTCTACTCCTCTTCCCACTGAGCAAACACGGGCACGAATCCTCAACTAAATCACAGTGACGGCCAAGTCCTAAGCCAGGTAATGAAAATGGCTCCACGGAACATTCGATGTAAGGACACACGTTTTTGGTCAGTGAGTAGAGAAGACAGAGGTTGCACCTTTATTCCAAATGCAAACCTCATCTAGTACTGCAAACAGAGTGAGCCACTCATAGTAAAAATGAACACAGCCGACCTTTTCAGCATCCAACTGATGAAGTCGTGCAACATAGAGAGGAAGATAATTCGGATACGTTTCTTTCAATTCATTGTAAATGTCACTAGAATCCAGCCTACATATGTGAGAAAGAGAGAAACACATGTTACTTCATTTCCTTTAGGAAGAAAATAATTTCCGTCTTTCCTATTACTTATGATCGCTTTGAGGTCCAGTCGATAACCTAAGGCATCAAGCTGAAACAGACAGAGTGTATTTCTTTGCAGATAGTATAAACATGCTTACCTAGAAATCCAAAAAATTCTAACTGAAAATTATTTCAATCGTGAGTTCAATAAGATGGCCAGATAAAAATAGCCTTCCTATGTACTAGCTGTAACTAGATTCCTAAAAGGAGGAAAAAAACATTTGAAAATAGTAAGAAAGGAGTTCCTGCTGTGGCTCAGTGGAAACGAATCTGACTAGTACCATGAGGATGCAGGTTCGGTCCCTGGCCTACTCTGTGGGTTAAAGATCCGATGTCACTGTGAGCCGTGGCGCAGGTCCCAGACGCGAGCCCAGACATTGCTGTGGCTGTGGCGTAGGCCAGTGGCTACAGCTCTGATTCGACCCCTAGCCTGGGAACCTCCATATGCTGTGGGTGTAGCCCTGAAAAAAAGACAAAAACAAAACAAAAACCCCGAACCCAAAAAACCCCACAGTAAGAAAGATTAAAAGATCTAAAAATGTCTAAGATCCACAAAGAAGGAAAATTTACATTTTTGGGAAAAACCTGAGTCTTGAATGAGTGAAGAGACAGAAGTTCCAGGTCCCCAGCTGGGGAAGTGGAGCAAACCATCTGTTCTTCCAGGTTAGATGAAGGAGGAGCAGGAGCCTCTGTCCCGGTTTGCCCGGCCTGGCCTGGTGACCCTGCTCCCCATCTGGGCCAGGGCCACTGGGCATCATGTTCTCAGCAGCGCCCACCTGAGCAGACCCTTCACTTCACAAGCAGGGGCTGAGCAGGAGGGAGACCCTGCCTCTCAGCCGAAGTCGCCCAAAACTTGGCCTCAGCCACAGGCCTCGGAACTGGGGGGCTGCATCACGTGCTGACATCCCAGGAGGAAAGTCCTCCAACTGAGCCGAGGGGAGAGGGAGCCCGGGGTCCGGGCTGCGGCCCGATGAAGGGGCTTCCTCTCACTGCTCGGGGTGGGAAGAAGAGCACATCCTTGGCTCAAATCCCACAGTCTCACTTTTCCTACTGAACTTCCGTAGATGCTCCTGAGCAGCTTTTTTTTCCTTCGCAGTATAGACCCTTAGGACCATATCCAGAGTAAAAGGGTTGTTTTCCGGGCAGCAGGTTCATGGGGCTCCTCCCATTTCACGCCGTAAGTAATGCCTACAATTTCACAGCTTGCACTGTGTTTTCAGCTGTTGATGCCGTCCTACCATCAGCCAGAGACTGACCTAAGGCTGATTTTTGCTGGAGCTACCGCCTAGGTTTAAGTGGAAAGTAGGTCTGAATGTGAGCAACACTCTAACGGTTCAAATCTTGGGGATCATTTTCACAATATCATGACTTCTCTTCTCTACAAGACCTGAGTGGAAGGTTGGGTCCACATCCAGTGACTGAGGATCCCACAGAAAATCAGGGACTAAAAAAATGCTGCACATCGTACATGGAGAAAAGCCACTGATCTGATGCTATAAAACGAAGTTCTACTATGCAAACAAGCATGCCAAAAGTCAAAGAAGCCGGGGGGAGAATCTGTGACAAACGGAGCAAAGCACTAATGTCTTTTCTGCTTCAAGGTTAAAAGACAAATCTGATGTCTCAAGTGAAAAATGGGTAAAGCACATGCTCAACGGACAGAAGCTGCACAGAGAATGAAAAGATGACATGAAAAAAGCTCAACTTAGTAATAACCAAAGAAATGCAATTTAAGACTGCAACAGGAGTTCCCGTCGTGGTGCAGTGGTTAACGAATCCGACTAGGAACCATGAGGTTACGGGTTCGGTCCCTGCCCTGGCTCAGTGGCTTAACGATCCTGCGTTGCTGTGCCTCTGGCGTAGGCTGGCAGCTACAACTCCAATTCGACCCCTAGCCTGGGAACCTCCATATGCCGAGGGAGTGGCCCAAAGAAATAGCAAAAAGACAAAAAAAAAAAAAGAAAGAAAGAAAAAAAAGACTGCAACAGTGGCCTTTTCTTTTTGCGTGCTATGGTAGCGAGATTTTACTTTTAATTACACGGCTCGCTGTTGGCCAAAGGCACAGGGGGTGAGACAGGCTCCGTCATACTCCACTGGATGGGGCAGAAACTGCCAATCTGCTCTAGAAAGCAATGTGGCAAGGTGTATCAGGATGATTTTTTAAAATTAATATTTCTGATTCAATAATTATACTTTTGAGATGCTATCTAACAGAAAAATTAAAAAAGCTTGCAGGTATCAAAACGTCCATCACAGCATGAGAGAAAAATTACTACATGTATATGTCAAAGAGATATTTAAACAGGCTATATTCCATCTATAGACTCCTATACTACATAGTCATTAAAAATGGTATTTTAAAGGACTCGTAAATGACACAGGGAAATGCTCATAATCAAACAGTAACTGGAAAACCAGGACACGGAGTCACCCATCTGCTGTGTGTATAAATACAGAGGCAAACAATAACAGGACAATGATTATCTTGGGAAAGTAGGCAAAAGCGATTTTTATTTTCTTCTTTGTACCTCCCAATAACATTCTCTTCCAAGGGCAAATCATAATAAGGATTTAAATAAAATTTTAAAAATTCTTTACACAAAAGAGAATTTAAAAATACATATAATCACGAGAAACTGTAAAAGCACCTGTACTCTCACCGTTCACTGCTAACATTTCTGAACATAGCCTATGCAGAAACACACAGTACTGCTGTATCTGGGCAGATAAAAGTTAACACTTAGTGGGTTAAAACCCACAAAAAACTTACTTCGTCATCCACTGAATTTTAAGATCTCGTAGCGCTTCAGTAAACTCTTCTTTTAAATCCTTCTCTTTTTCGGAATCTTTGTCTTTGTCCTTGCTGCCATTCTTGGTCTTTGTTGGTGGAGATATTAGGTAGTAGTGAACAGGGATTACATCCTGGGAAAAATTAACAGGGAGAAAGTCTCGGATTAACACGCTTAATTTTAGTCATTTTAAAATCTTCGGTGGCTGGGAGTTCCCGTTGTGGCTCAGTGGTTCGAGAACCTGACTAGTAACCATGAGGTTGCGGGTTCAGTGGGTTAGGCATCCGGCGTTGCCATCTGCTGTGGTGTAGGTCGCAGACATGGCTTGGATCCCAAGTTGTGGTGGCTGTAACATATACTGGCAGCTACAGTTCCGAAAGGACCCCTAGCCTAGGAACCTCCATATGCCGTAAGTGTGGTGCTAAAAAGACAAAAGACAATTAAAAAAAAAAAAGAAGAAAAAGAAAATCTTCAGAAGCTGAAAAGCACCTGCACTTGAGCTGTACTAGACTGTATTTCAGAATCTAATAGTCACTATACATCTAAAATTTGAACCTGCAATCAAAGTAATTGTCTCCCAAACTTTGAAATTAATGCTTCTAATATCTCCTTTAAAATAAAGGAAATAAGAAACAAACTTTTCTCTATTTAAGCGTATTTGGCATTCTTAGCTTCGCTTGACTAACTACAAAAGTATATTAAGCTTTTTCATATTTGAGAAGGGGAGGAAATGCTAGTTTTTCTTTAAATCCTCTTTTCTCAGGAAGTTTAAAGAATTCCTTTCTTCATTCAATCAACAGGGCTTGCTAAGCTCCTGCGACGTGCAAGAGAACGGACCCTAAGGGGTGACAGACAAAGCAGACAAAGCCCTGGGCCCTCTGGGGACTTTCATGCATGTGGGGAAGGCAGCCCACAAATGTGTGAGAAAGTAATGGCAGCGACAACTCCAGATGTGACGAAAACAGAACAGAGTAACGGGACAGAGCCTGACTGGTGGGCAAGGGGAGATGGAGCAGACAAAGTCCTCATGGAAACACCCATCCCACGGAACCCTGGGGACCTCATCGAATGAACTGTGTGAACCGAGTAACCAAGGCTGGGAGAGGGAGGAGCATCTGAAGGCACAAGGTGAGCACGTGCAAACTTGGGCTTGGTACTCGGCCAGCACGGGTGCAGGTACTGGGCGGTGGGCAGCGGCCACAGTAAGCAGGGCTAACAGATTACAGTAATAAAAAAACAGATTTTATTCTCAGTGCAAAAAGGAAGAGCCAGATGCAAGACAGTGATAAAATGGTTAAAGATAACTCTGGATCCTGCATGAACTAAGAATTTGGGTTGTTTTTAATGACTCTTGATAGCACCCGGAGAATGGGTGAGAGAGGCCAAAGTGGACAAAGAGCAAAGCAAGTTAGGAAGTAGACCGAGGTGTCCCAGTGCTGCCTGGGACCCAGGAACAGGCTGCAGACGACGTGAGGGTCCCTCGAAGGCGGGACCGATGGCAGCTGCTGATGGAGTTCCGATGAGGGGACGAGCAGGAGCGAGGGTGGGGAAGGGAGTGGAGGCGCCCGGGACCCGTCCGGAGCGGCCCATCCCGGGGGTGGAGTCTGAGGCCTCGCAGCCCCGAGAAAAGCGGCCTGAAGAACCAGAGAGCAGCTGGTGACGGAGCTGCAGCAGAGCGCCGGGGGGTGAGGCTGCAAGGGGTGAGGACGAGAGAACGGGAAGGTGGGGACGGGCCTTTCGAGGAGTGCTGCCCTCAAGAGGACAAGTGTAAATGACCACATCTCCTTGCAGCTCTCCTTAGCGGGGAAGCCGCTTCGTCTGAAGAGTAATTCGGTGTCTGGGAAGTGAAATCACCTGCTAAACGTGCTTAGACCCGTTTCTTGCACAGGAACTGGACAGCCTCAATCTAATCATTATCTATTACGTCCATCCCTCAAATCCCATCTTTAGGTTTATACCAAAAAGGCTGCTGAATTAAAATCTTGCATTTGTTATAAATTAACAAAGTTTCTAAAACTGGAACAAATTACGCTATTGAGATTTTAAGGTAATTTCAGAAAATTACCTGACAGGCAACCAGACAGGTTGAGTCAAAAAGGACTGTTGGAGTTCCTGTGTGCCTCAGAAGGTTAAGGATTGGTGTTGTCAATGGGGTGGCTTGGGCAACTGCTGTGGTGTGGGTTCAATCCCTGGACTGGGAACTTCCTTATGCCACAAGTGTGGCTAAAAAAAAAAAAAAAAGTTGTAAGAAATAAAAAAACAAAACTAAACAGCATGGCACCACCTTCTCCAAAATATGATTCTGAGGTGTAAACACTACATAAATATGTCCATCTTAATAATTTCATAATTAAACTTTATTTGGGGTATAACAGCAAAAACAAGGAACTACTGTTGTAATAGTTCTAGTAATATCCCAACATAAAGTAGTAATTACTATTTCAGTGTGACTCATCTAAGGCAGAGAAAACCACTGATGATGGGAAAGAACCAGAGAACACGACTTTTAGCCATGCTGGCACCTTCTCCGCCTGAGGTCAGGAGCCAGGGCCTGCAAGCAAAGATCTTAAATGAAGCGGGAGCCTGGGCAGAAGAACAGCCCTTCGCGTGGGCAGGTGCCGGTCCCTGCCACACACCCTCCTCTCCTTCTCAAGGTTCACTCTCCAAGGTGGGCACTGCCCTGGGCTTAAGCCAAGGTAAAGCGTCTGCAATACTTGAGCTGATAAGAGCAATTCATAAACTATCACCAAAAGTGCAAAAGAAAGAAAGTTAATGATGAATGACCTTGGGAAGAAAACCATGTTTCTTTCATCAACATTTTCTATATTAAAATATATATATATCAAATTAGTAATTATAACTATCAATGTAATCCTATAAAACATTTCAGGACAAGTGTAATTTTCTATTACTAAATATTATAAACATGGTAGTTTTAATCCCCAACCAAAAGGAAAATGGAGGTTCTTTTTTTCATTTATTTTATCATGGTTATCTGTCCTTTTCGTCAATCAAGTATTTTTACAACTCACTTCTCAAGGGTTAGCATAGGGTCAAATGAATAGAAATGGTTTCATACCATTAATCATTAAATCATAAATCTTGATTAAGATTTCAAAAGATTGTCAAGAAGAATCTTCAGAGCAGAAATGCTACAATGTAAAAGTTCTTTGTAGCAGAACTTAACAGTAAGCATACTTTTTTTTTTTTTAAGAAAAAAAGCACTCCAGCTATTTCCAAAGCATTTCAGCAGTATTTGAATTGAACAGTATTTATTTAGAAAATCAAACCTACTTGCCAAACTGACAACTATTCTTTGGGACAATATAACATACCACCATTTAAATTTTAGTTCAAAAATGTTAATGCTCTTAATACCTTTAAACAAACTGTATTTTAGTTAAAAAAAAAAAAAGCTGCTTGCTTTTTAAACAATTAGTATCACATCTGAGTGCTATTTATGTTAAAAATAACTATAGTCTTTCATATTACAATGAACTTAAAAAAGGGTAATACACATTTTCAACTCCAAGTCACTGACACCCAGAGGACAGATCCATTGAGGGTTATGTACAAAAAGTTAGTTGGTACTTTGTTCGGGCAGTAAATCATGTATACATATTTTGTATCGTGACTGTAGAAGTATAGTAACGATTATTTTCCGAAGAAGGGCTTCCTTCATGTGCGCTTGCTCTGAGACAGGGAGAAACAGGAGGTAACCAGCTGCCCAGCTCTTTAGCACAAAGCTTCACTAACGGGGAAGAGTAACATTCCTATTCACTTGATAGTCTCCCATCTCAACTCCCCGAAAAGCAACCAAACGATACGACAGGAAGAAAAACCCCAACTCTGCCCTGGTGATGTGCGCCCTCGTTCTAGCAAGCTCCGAGAACGCCTGCTTCTCATTCTCTAAAACAGTGGCTTTCAAGCTCTTTTCACAATGACTCAGACATAATATATACATAAAATGAAATTTCAGTTTGATGAGTCTGATGAGCTGACATTTTCTGTTTCATTCTCTTTTGGCTTTAATGCTGGTTATGTTCCATTAAATGAATTTACAGGGTCTTCCAATGGGTCAAGACACTCAGCTGAGAAATAACTGGTCTACAGAGAAGCATCTTTATCTAGAAGGATGATTCCCAGCGCTGTCTTTTCTCTGAACAAAGTCTTTACCGTTACGTAATAATACGGAATTTCAGGAGTCATTTTAATAGAGACATTTTATCTACTACAAAGCAGTCACCCTAGTTTCACACCATTATGACTTAAGAAACACCGAGTTATCTTTGGTTTATATCTTAGAATACTAATTCTCGCCTCGCAGCGCTTTCAGCCTGAATGACAGACTCGTGACAAGGCTGAATGAGGTCAGCAGATCGTCGACAGACAGCCCATCGAACATGTACCCTTTCTCTAAAGTCTACTCGAAGGAAAAACTTTCAAATTAAATTAGAGATTGTCTGCTAAGTTGCAGGGAAGTTAGGTCACTTACCAGTACCAGTACTAAAATCTACTCGGGCTCATTACTCTAAGTTTTAATTTGGGGTCGACAGTCCTTATATCTGTCCCTGCTACATCCACTGCTCTTTTTGTCTCTGCCCTTCCAGAACTAAGAAGATGCAAGGGCAGGAAATAAACTTCAATATAAATATTTTAATAATTTTTTATTATTCAAATTATCTAACATAAGACTGTTTTTAAACTTTAAAAATAACTGTTCTGTCCTACACGGCTTAAAAAAAAAATCACATACATCTCCCCACAGCATTTTAGATATGCAAAAGTTCAAATATTATTACTTGGTCATTACCATTAGTAAGAAATGAGAAGCATTAAAATTTTCTCTATACACATTTTATAAACCGGGGTCCTCAAGCGATTAATGGTAGGAAAAAAAACTTTAAGAAAGGAGTATGTCAATATTGAAAAGCTAAAAGCACTATTCTGCAGAACTTAAAGAAAGGAAACTAAGGGACAGATCTTTTAAAAAAAAAGATTTGTAATAGTGACAGAAAAAGAAGTTTAACTAATACGCAAATAAGGTTTTAAGACATCCTTTTAAAGAACTGACAATCAGTACCTTTTTAAATTTTCCTTGTCGTTTTGCTGCAGACTGCCCCTGGGAGTTAGAACGACATTCTGTAAGAAAACATGTGCAATCTACACAGGATGGAGATACCACCTCTGCCTAATTTTCTTCCAGTTTCCATTCCACCTGTATGTGTCACAGGACTCAGAAGGGTCAGGACTACCGACCATCAAGATGGCAGGCTTTTAAAGAAAGCAATACTGCCACTTCCACTTATTAAAATGTTATCCCTAAGGGTCATTGTTTTTCAACGTATTTCAAAAATTTGTAGAGCAAAATCATTAGTTATCAAAACTGTTTTGAAAACATTAAATTTAGCTGATGGTCTGCAGAGGAGAATTTTCAAGGACATCACAACAATCACACATGCCTAAGCATTCTTAGGGAAAAAGCGTCATTCAAGGCGACTATGAAACATCAAAGAGAAGCAAAATGAACAGTCACCTTTCTAACTGCAAAACCATAAGCGCAACACGACTGAGGTCAGAGTAAATACATAATGTGTTGGGGATTATAACTAACTCAACAGGGTCAGGTTTTCACTCCCTCAAGAAAATCTACCCTAAGTAATAACTATAGTCAATTCCACCTGTGAATAATTTCACAACTGCCTCTGACAGAACGCAGCCAGGAAGCAGCAACTGTCTCTGAATTGCTAAAAGCATATTTCGAATAACATTCTTCTGTCTTACTCGTCACAAGGCAGTGGACACTTCAGAAAGAGTTATCTGGATGAGAAGCCTCACTGCTGAAGCCCCATAGTGCAATAGGAATATTTCCCATAGTGGAAAATGAAATCTACTTTAAAAGCCTACTAGGACTTCTTAACCGCTCTGAATTCCAGTATCATAACTACTAATTCACTTCGGTAGCTATAAATTATACTAAAGCATTTATAAATTATACTCGAGTATATGTCAATGGTATGGACTCAAATGAGACTCGAGAAACATCAGGGCAAACAACTTTTTCTAAGCACAAAAGTCCTAAGTGATGATGTTTCTGTGACGGGGAATAAACCATCTTTGGTTCGACAGGGCTAAGAAATGAGTATACTTTTGAAGATGTCTGAGATCTATTCATTTTGATATCAGCACCTATGAACTCCAGAATTAGGTGATGGACTTATTAGTAAGAACTAAAGATAAATGCAAAACTGTAAGA
The DNA here is from genome assembly GCF_016906955.1 of Phacochoerus africanus. Lineage (NCBI taxonomy): Eukaryota > Metazoa > Chordata > Mammalia > Artiodactyla > Suidae > Phacochoerus > Phacochoerus africanus. Next base: position 70,588,968 of record NC_062556.1, on the reverse strand, counting down.
TTGATAACTTTTATGGGCATAGAGCCAGAATGACATTATGACGAAAGGTGACGTCTACATAAATACTACTCTCACAGTAAACTTGTGATGAAAACTGATGAAAAAACTAAAACAGGTACTATCAAACTGTAACATTTATCTTTAAACTGTAACAATCAGAAACATGATTTTAACAGAAAGCACAAGTCTGAACCTGTAAAAACACAATGCCAAAAGAAATACCATGTAGATATTTATGCAATTATGCAAAATTCCAATGAGAGAAAGATCCGTACAGGTGGAAAATACTGCTTATTAGTAATAACTGTCCTGCTTTTCAGAAGTAAGCCAAGAAAGATCTGATTTATTCCCATACCACAATATTACGACAGTTAAAATTTTATGAATTCTCTAATTTTAAACATCCCACTCACTTAAGCCAAGTCTGATTTGGATCCACACGTTTCAAGGGAAGTTCAAGTATGTTAGCCATGCAAGGTAGGACATGGTCAAGGCCCAAACACTTAGGCTTGGGAAAAAGAATACTAAATATACAAAAACACAAATCGAATGTTAATTGACTTTTACTAGTAACCTGGGAAAAGTCGATTCCTCCTCCCCCAAGATCTTATCTTTTACCCATTATGAAAGGTAGAATTAATTCCCATTTTTAAAGAAACGAAAATCCTGGAAAATGTAACTTGAGGGTAATAAACCCTGATACTTACGGCTTTCTTTCCAAGTTCGGTCTTTGACAACGTTAAGGATCCTGAAAGGTAGCAACCCGGTCCTGCCCCTTTAGGTATCCTAAGAGTCAAAAGAGGAGAAAAGGAACAAAAGGGAAATGTTCACTAAGATAATTCCAGGGGGAAAAAAAAAAATCACGTGCATTCTGAAAAATTCCCACAGCTGAGATTTCAAAAACCACAGGGAAAAATTACCTTAGTCTCAAACGGCAAAGGACAAGATCCTGTAAGCTTAGGCTGATGTAATGAACTAGCATTCTGAGATCAGAGCAGGAGACGGATAGCGAGTATAAGCAATGTTACCATCACTTACTTGTCATCAGGTAAGGAAGTAACAAAGAACGGCTGGTTATATTTGGGTGGCAATGTCAAGTTACTTGATTTCTTCTTCCCTAGAAGTGCAAGGCTATGATTTTCATGAATATCTAAGCTCAAGGTATTAGACAACCTATGAGAAACAATAAACGGAAGATCTTTAAGACGTTCCAAGTCACTGATTTGCTCATGACGAATCTGTAGTCGAATTGTATAATCTCCTTTCTCCAGTTTCAAAGAATACTAAAAAAGAAAAAACATTTGGGAAGAGTTTAGCTGGGTAAGTGAAAATTACAGTCAGAGGATAAACAGTAAGAATTACCACCTACAGGCTGCTTACGGTACATGAGGTTCAGGGCCAGTTACTACACCTACTTCTACGTGCACGTGGTCTCGACTGCAGGGAAGCAAGCAGGACCTGGGGTGTCAGGTAACCTGGCCAAGGTCACGTACAGAGTAGATAAGGGGGCTGAAGGCAGCTCTGGCTCCCAAGCCCTCATTCGTCCCACAACAGACTACTCACTCCTACACGCCAAGCTAAATCCCTGTCTGCTCAAGACTGATAAAGGCAATGATTTTCTAGTTCAGGGGTCTTCATGGGCACGTATAAAACACCACCAAAAATTAGCAAAACTAAGGTGCTGTGTATCTAAGACCAACATACACACACATATGACTGATAGGCTTTGGATTATAACCAAAATGCCACACCCCTCTACTGCAGACAGGAAAAAGAGGGAGCCAGTGGGGATCAAGGAATACAAATCCACCAAGCTCCATCTAGTTAACCTGCTCAAGAGGATGGACTACTGTATTCTGCAACAGCAGTTTCTCCCAAGATCTTCCAAGCAACCAAAGTAGTAATGGCACTGTAATAATCCAGTCTGTACTGAGGAGACATGACTGGGCCTCGCTTTGAGGAAAAAAGGAAATTACTCATCGAACGACTAAAAACACTCTGCATAAATTATTTCTATTATTTAGCATAAAATTGTGAATGTCACAGGAAATACCTCATTTCTGTCATAATACTTTAATCAGGGATAAGATTTCTATAAATTACATGATTAAAAGATTTGTTTTTCCCTTCAACACAACAGTGACAGGCACAGTGCCTGGCATACACTAAGTGCTCACTACACAGCTGACCAAGAAGAAATATATTTCAAAGTTCTAATAAACTGTAGACACTTGGCAGGGTCGCCTTGTTCTGGACCCAGTTCAGTCATGGGATCGCATCGAGGTACTCATATATCAGGATGATTTGCTTTCAGCGATCAGATGGGAACAAGCACTGGGTAAGAAGGAGAAATACTAAAAATAAAAGCTCTGCCGGCCAGCACCTGCAAGCGTGCCCCTGGCGCTCCTCGAGCCCAGCGCCTGATTCAGCCGAACTGCAGGCTGAGAAGCCGTCACGGTTGTTCTACAGCAGACGGCTGGGCCGCGAGCAGCAGCTCCATGCACCAAGTGCACAGCCACACCAGCATTTCAAACCAGGGACGTTACCCCACCAACAGCCTGCAGTGTACTAGTTCTGTTAATTCTGAGTCACTGCCCATTTGATACCTGATGAGGATAGGCATCGCCGGAACCCATCTGTCTTTTGTTCTGGTCAAATATAATCCACAGCTGGCTGTCAAACTCTGACTCGTATAATAATTCACAAAGCAGGGGGCAGCTTGGAGTTACCTCCCCACTCTTGGGCTGTAAAAGAATAAGACTGATTACTTGACGTGGTTTATGTGGTTTCTTTTTTTTTATTTTTTCTTTTTTTTGCTTTTAAGGGCCACACCTGCAGCATATGGAGGTTCCCAGGCTAGAGGTCCAATTGGAGCTACAGCTGCCAGGCCACGCCACAGCCACAGCCACGCCAGATCCGAGCTGCGTCTGTGACCTACACCACAGCTCACGGCAACGCCAGATCCTTAACCCACTGAGCGAGGCCAGGGATCGAACCCACAACCTCATGGTTCCTAGTCGGGTTCGTTAACCACTGAGCCACGATGGGAACTCCAGAATAATTATGTTAATCAGTGTTAATTACTTGATTCTATCTCATATATGTGTGTATACAAACACACTAAATACACTATTCTTTCATTTTTGGATTTTATGAATCATAAAACAAAGGTGATTATAAGGGTACATATACTTTATTTATTTATCTTTTTAGGGTATACTTGGTTATACAAACACTTACTTGATGAAAGTTATATGTCAGGATCATCTCATAGAGCTGACGATTATTTGGCAAAACATCTCTTGATCCTAAAGGCTTTGTTTTTGCACTCAGTGGACTGTAATCAGACAATTGCATAAGATTCAAGAGTTCACTTAAATGAGACAAAACTATAATCAGAAAAATCTGTAACATATCACAGTAAGTGACAAATGAACACTGTCACTCTGCAGTACATGCTATAATATTTTAATCATTAACATCAACATAATTCTTTATTGACAGAACCACAGCAATACATAGTGCTAAATTTTACAGTATTACAAAGGTAATCTTCTTCTTCTTCTCCTTTTTTCTCTCTAGGGCCGCGCCTGGGGCACATGGAAGCTCCCAGGCTAGGGGTCAAATCGGAGCTGCAGTGGCCGGCCTATGCCACTGCCACAGCAACGCCAAATCCGAGCTGTATCTGCAACCCACTCCACAGCCCATGGCAATGCTGGATCCCCCTGGACACTAGCTGGGCTCCTAACCTGATGAGCCACAGCACAAACTCCTAAAGGTAATCTTTTCATGATAAAAGCATTTTCAATTGTCAACTAGAAGTCCTGACATTATCAGATCCCAACACTAGGGCACTCATCCCTAACAGTGCTGAAGGTGAGGTTTTGTCCACAGATGTTCCTGCCCTCACGCAGGAGGGTCCTGCCAGGCGCCATGCCAAGGGCTGTATATGTGTGTCACTGAAGGCTTGAAGCTGGGGCTGGGGCTGAGGCTGGGGCTGCCTCTCGGAGACCTGCTAGGCCTCCTGGGCTGGAAAATCATGAACTGAGTTTTCAGCTCCAGTCTTCACAGGATTAAGAAAAGACCCTTTCCAAAGAGGGAAGAGATCCCCTCCCCCCGCCTCCCCCACAGCAATACCCAACATCTGTAGCCCTAAGACAGTTAAGATACCGTAGCGTTTGGACCCAGCTCTTCAAAGTTATGCAGGGAGCCAGATCTTCGTATTTCAGGGAGGACTGAACATCAAAACGGTTGATTCCCTCTGATGCATGCTACAAAGGATAGTTATCAAATGAGTTGCTCAGACGTCACTGAAAATAAACTGCATTTTTAAACAATACTTTAACCTAAAATAAATGTGTCCAATGCAGTTTATAAGCACCCATAACAAGGACTAGTGTTCTTTTAGAATCATAGGTCATTTCCCCATTAAAATTTAAATCCAAGCACTGAAATCACTTCATAACAACACAAATAACTGACGTTAAAAGTTAAGGAAATGTGAAACTTACGATGTTTAACTGAGGAGCAGTACATACTATCCCGTGGAAGGAAATGGTATAATCAATATTGACGTCACTAAGACTTGCCCACCAACGAGCAATGCAAAACTCAATTGCTTTCCCACCCTGCAAAGAAAAATGAAATAAATTATAAATGCGTAAACCCCTTTTCTCATTTGCCTTCAAATCACAAGACATAAATAGCTATTTCAAAGCAGTTCTCTGCTTTCAAACTTTTCCTATTTGTACAGCAAGAAAACTCAAAGAACCTTATTATTAGTTACGCTTGCTTGGAGTTACACAATCATAGCTGCAGAGATAGAGGGCAGGTATTTAAATTCACAAAGTTCTTTACTCATAATCCTGAACTGCCTGTCTTAAGAGATCTGAGGCAGCTTTTGAAAGCACACACATTCACATAATGGTACAAACAAACTGGAATAAAAACAGGACCAAAGGAAAAACGATTAGGAATAATAACAAGAGAAGGGATATGAGCGCTTTGTAAGGCATATTCAAGAGTCACAGCTGAGTTTGGGGCTCAGAGGCTGCACCTGGCAACCAAAGCAAAAATGAAATTATGGTCACTCACATCTTTCTCCCTATTAAAAAAGTTAAAAACAAAAACCGATCTTAGCACTGCATCTTTTGCGCTGTTGCTGTTATTGCTGCTGTTTTGGCCGCACCCCCAGCATGTGGAAGTTCCCAGGCCAGGGGTCAAATCTGCGCCACAGCATCAACCCAAGTCACTGCAGTGGCCACACTGAAACCTTAACCTGCTACCTCATGACAGAACTCCAGGTTCCAAATTAAGTTTTCCAGTATCAGGGTATTAAAAGTTAAAAGATGAGTTATATTACTCTAAAGTGAAAGTAATCAGAAGCATGAGCGATAAGTGATAGAGGGAAGATGACGTACCCAGCAGAAAACAATAAGCAGCAAGTTTAAAAAAGAACAGTCACCTTCCAGAAAGAAGGACCAGCCACTACTTCCAACACTACATGAAGTGATCTGCAGGAGGCGGTGGCAGTTTTACCTATGAAGCAAATTAACCTCACAGATGCTTCCCAACAGGGCACTACTAAGAGAACTTCGGTAGCAAACAGAGAGAAAAGTCTTCAGTGTGTCGTCTTAATCTGTACGAGAGAACAATCTCAACCAGGGGCCAGTCTGTGAGGCGTCAAATCTAGCAGACCAGTACTCCTCACTGACTGAATCATTCCAGAGCTAAAGAGAGACTGATATTTGACCTGTGACTTGGGCTCAAGTATCCTAGAAAGACGACCTGCCTTCCTCTTCAGCATTAACAAAAGGCACCCCCAGGGTGCTCTGAATACAAACTATAAAACCAAATTCAAACCGGAGCCGGCGCACACCAAAACCCAAAGGAAATTGTTTTAGGATCTCAGAGCGTTAATTCAAACTTACTAAGACAGGAAAAGCTTCCGTCAGGGTTCCTTTCTCTGGAAGGGAACAAAACTTGTAGAACTCGTGACTTCGGTACGCTCTCTGCTTCACAAGCTGCACTGCGTGAAGGACAAACTTGGCGGACACCTCAGAAGAACAGGAACACACCGTGACTTCTGCAGGAGGAGGGAAGGAGCGACATTTTAATGGATTAAGACTGAAAATGGACACGAAACAGTTTTAATAATGCCTCCTTTGGGGGCGTAATATATCAACAAAAGGATACATTCAAATGAAATCTGCAGTTTTCTTTAAAAACAATGAATCAATAGAATATTAATAAAGATGAGACAGCAGAAAATTCAGCTACGGAAAATAAGTAAATCGGAACTGAAACAAACAACCACTATGTTGCAAATAGCATGAAACAGCCAACTGCCCACAGATGGATCCTTAAGCATCCTCACAGGTAATTTCTAACAGCCCTTCTGCCTCTGAGGCTAAGTTCAACCTTTCCTCTTGCCATCACTAAAAGCCAATCAACTACTGATAAAGAGGACTTTAATTCTGGAAACCTCTATTTGTTACTTGGCCTAAATTCTATTAGCATCCATTTATTCAACTTCAGTGATAACTTTTCCTAATCTCTCCCTCTTAGTTTATTTGTGTCCTGTTTGCTTCTAGAAAGTACGATTATCACAATCACATACACCGAGCACAGCTCGGAGGCAGACCTGGAGGGAAGCCAAGACCACTGGGAAGCAAGATTAGCGGCTTATCGAACCAATACCCGGCTCTGATATATGAAACTAAAGCAGGGCTTAGTTCTCTGCTTCACCAGGTCAAGTGGGCACAGGGCTCTGCGAACCTCAGCAATCGCTAAGAATATACAATGTGGTATTAGGACAACATGCCTATTTGAAAGAGGAATGAGCTGTAGTCCCTTCTTTCTTTCCCCTGCTTTGGCTCTTCTCCAACCCCCAGGTTTCTTGAGAAACAACTGCCAGATAATACGATCAAGTTCAGGGCATACAACGTGATGATGTGATGTGCACGTATACACATCATGAGACAATGATCACAATGGGGCTAGTTACATCCATCACTTCACATGGGTACCTTTTTTTTTTTTTTTTTGGTGGGGAGAACATATAAGATCTACTGTTTTAGCACATTTCAAGTATACGATCTAGAATTATCAAGCGGCATCACCGCGCTGGGCATCAGAGCCCTCAAACGTGCACATTTTGTAACTGAAAGTCTGTACCTCTGGCCGCCATCGCCCCAGTCTCCTCCGCCCCCGTGGTACACACCTAACCAAGACTGCTAACTGCTCTGCGCTTCTAATTCTGGGTGATCGGATCAATTCTTACATAAAAAAACTAATTACTTCCAATGGCAACTTAAACAAACCACAATGACATTTACCGTTACGCAGATGGCATATTTATTCACTATTAACTGACTACGTATGGATCTTTATTTTTTGCTCTGATCAGTGCCTGTTGTATCAGAGCCTGACATAAGACAGCCACGGAGCCCTACAGAAGTGGAAGCCCAGCGCTGTGCAATGATGGAACTCTGACTCTCTCAGCACCAGAGAAGGCCACCTTCGAAATTAAATTAAAATCCTGACTAGTAAAGCACCTTAAGAGGGCCTAGCACTTTAAGACTGCATTGCTGTATGAGGCAATGCAAAACAGTGCGAGGTCTTGTAAAGGTTCTGCACCAAAGAGCAAGTTGAGGGTGCCAGGCACCTGTGCTACTGGTGTGAGAAGAGTCCCCTGCAGACACAGGGACTTTGCCGCGGCCGCGGTCGCGGTCAGCGCAGAGGATGACCATGAGGGTAGGCGGTCAAGACAGATTTTAATCTCACTTACCAGCCCACGTCGCACCCTCAGGAACCTCAATAAAATGCCTTCGAATCTGCCCAGGTTTAAAGTGTACGTCGGTAAAGGCTAGGTCATAATGGGATGATTCATTTACTCTGAAAATAAAAACAAATGATTAACTGCGGTACTCTCATTTAAAAAAGCTTTACATTATAAGCCCCCCGGGACTCTAGATTTTAATAGTTCGTGTGAAATGAACACAGGGAGTTAAAAGCTGGTAACACCGTGCACAGTTATCACCTCATTTCTCCAACAGGTTAGCAGAGATAAACTCTGGGGAGCCCAGAATAGCTTATTTTTCTGCTCTTTACTAGTTTGTTCTACAACCTGTCCCTAAGACACACAGATACACACAAAGCTCTCTCTTCTTTTTTTTTTTTTTTCTTTTTTGGTTAAAGGATTTCTACAACATTCACAGGATTTTCCAGTTATCAGAAGCTGGACTATTGTTGAGTCCTAAATGTTAAAATCCAAGGTAATTTTTCATGACACTGATACTGTCTTGTAGCTCTAAGACTCATGTTAAATTTAATCTCTTTTGTAGCTTCAAAATGCACCCATGCCATAAATGACACAGTGAAAAACTACTTTCATAGCATTTTTGTAAGAAATCAATGAAACATAATTACCCATCCTGGAAACCTGAAGTATATATATACTAAGGGCAAATTCTAGTCAGTATGACAACATTCCTAAGTGCCTAATGCATCTGAGGCTCTGTGACTAGGAGCTCCAGTCGAGTGAGGATGGCAGAGAGGTTTAACGTGACATGCTCAGGCAGACAGGAGGTTGGGGGAGAGATGCAAGGTGCTTGGTTCACGCAGGGGGAAGTTTCCTGAGCCAGGAGAGGTCTCGGCTGGTTCCTGAATCTTAAATACTACCTCGTCTAAGTTCCTACTGGACTTCTTTCTGGGGAATTTAACTGCTCTGCAATTTCTTCACATGCATGTCACTTGCTATCTCAGTTTCATATGGGCTGACCTCTTGCATATTTAATATTTACTGTGCAACTAACCAAACAGAAACTGTTAACTCAGAGATCTTCCACTGTTTCCAGGGCTCTCTTCTCAATCTTGACCTTCATCTAGTGAGCCGACTATGTCTGTTTGTATATTCTCTTCAAGGGACTCCATATGGGACCGTGTAAGATGCAGTCCCTGTGTCTTCCATGAGCTCACAGTCAAATGGGGTAAGTTTAGAATGACAACATACTGGCTAAGGTCTGTGCCGCAGGCGTGTAAGAAGTGCCAGGCAGCAGCAAGGAGAGACGCCCTTCACCCAGGCAGGACCAGGACATGCCTGGTCATTAAGTTAACAGACAGGAAACCGAAGCAAAGAAATCAGCGCTGTCCTAAGGAAAGCGGGAGGCGCAGCGCCGGCGAGCTTGTGGAAACGTGTGGTTTGGGGACGGATCACAGCAAACACTGGATCTGAAGGGTCACTGCTGCCTTTCTAAGGAGGATGATCCTTCGGCATGCTGCTGAATTATTTAAACAGGAAGCGGGATGATCTGATCTGAGCTCCGTGGTTCCAGGTGGAAGACAAGAGGGAAAGGGAAGAGTCTGGAAACAGTGGGTGACTGGAGAGCAGAAGAACCAGGAAACAAGGGGGGATGTGAGGTGCGTGGAACCACATCACACCGCCCAAAACACTGCAGAGCGGCGAGGAGGGTGCTGACCTCCTGGTGGAGGGAGGGACAGGGCAGGTGGCAGATGTCATCTGTTATTCTCACCGTGAACAACGACAGGATGACTGACAGTGCATGTGCCACCTTGAACGCAGAGCAAGAAGCAGAACTAAAACCCAGTGACCTGGTTCTGGCCTAGTAATCCTTCAAACCATCACACCATGTCCATAAACAGCCATTACGTAAGTCCACGTACGCTGCTGGCGACCTGGCACTTACTTTGCTGCTATCACTGCGGTGATGGGGACTCGGAACAGAGGGCCTGCGTTCGGAGACGCTGTGTCATAGCCACAGACCTGGAGCAAAGAACAAGGGTCAGTGCCCGCAAACAAACGCTTTCAGAGAAAATGAAAGGAAAAAAGGTGCATCTAGTCACAGAATAGATTAATATTAAATCTGTGTGTGTGTGTGTCTCTTTTTGCCTTTTCTAGGGCCGCTCCCGCAGCATACGGAGGTTCCCAGGCTAGGGGTCGAATCGGAGCTGTAGCCGCCGGCCTACACCACAGTCACAGCAATGCGGGATCCTTAACCCACTCAGCGAGGCCAGGGATCGAACCCCCAACCTCATGGTTCCTAGTCGGATTCGTTAACCACTGAGCCACGACGGGAACTCCTAATATTAAATTTTAAAGGTCCCATGCACAAGCTGGCATCAATTTTCTGATGTCAGGCCACTTAATTAATGGCAAAGAGCCTAAACAGATATGTGCATGACAACCACTGACTGACTCCGACCAATGGAGAAAACACACCGCCACCCAAAGTACTTTAGCACATTGTAAGGAGTAAAGAAAGCGAAAATAAGGCTGTGCCAATAAATACCTCCGTGTAATGCAATCCTTCTCTCAAGCCCCTGGGATCCACACGTATGTTTATGTGTCTACATTGATTCATGAGCTCCAAGTGGCTGGGACACTGAACCCAAGAGGAATTCGAAGTTAAAGCTAAATGAAGCTGAAGGGATATTTTTTCAGAGTTTTCTGGCATTAAAAAGACCAAAAAGTAAAGATTAGTATTTTTCCCTTTTCTTCCATTTTAAAATGTTCTGTCTTCTCTTGAGAAAACCCAGCAAATGAACTGGGTCGGCTGTAAGATGCAGCAGGCACGGGCTCCCAGACCCCAGCTCACGTCAAACAGGCACGGAATCTCCCCCACTCTCATGGTCCACACGCGCTCCACACACGCGCCCACCCACCACAGCCACAAGCTTAACCTGAGGCGTCTCAGTGCTGCTCCCCCTCACTGTGTGCAGTTGACAGACTCTGACTTAACAAGATGCCTCCCCGGTTGACGGTGACGACGATTTCGCTCCCACTCACTGAGCTGGGGTTCCCTGGGCTGCTTCTACTTCCCACTCTCCAACCCCAAACTGTCTTACACCCAAGGAGTAAAAGTGGGAAGAAAAAGGAACTTCATGTTTTATTGTCCACACTTTAATAAAAACCCCACACCACTGAAGGCCCATTCTCCTGTTTTTCTAGTCGTCACGCGGCCAACTGAATTGCCGCCCTATCAGGATCCCTAATGGCCATCAATTTCCCCTAAAATCTGTAAAACTTAAGATAATAATATGGTCAACTCACGCCCTCTGCTTTAGAACACTCGCCTAGACAGCACTTGCATAGTATGGTACTAGTCATCTGAACCGCAAATGTGAGCACCGCAGCTGACGGCCCGGTTGTCACTTACCAGTATTTTCGGGAAACACAGGCTCAATGCCAACGCCATGATCTGAAGGTGCAGCCACCTGAATAGGATCTCGGAGGTAGATGCCACGGTTATTTCCAACAGTAACAGTGAAACCTAACTTATTAGCAAATGATGTGTTCTGAACGAGGTAGTCATAGGCTTTATCAACCTAATTAAAAGGATACGAATAGTAAGAGCAATGGTTGGATCAAGAAAATATTTTATTGCAAATCAGCAATGTCATTTCAGTTGTAGAAAACTACAAGCAAAAGTTAGTTTCTGCATTCACTGCTTCATACACGGGAACCCCAATTAAGAGGGCGAGTTGACCTTCTTAGACAAAATACTCGTCTAGTCGCTGGACTCTCCTTCCACTCCACTCTCTACTCCCAAATGACCACAGCGAGAGACACCTCCACGTGCCATCACGGCTGGCCAGTGTCTGTCCTCCGCCGCTTTGCCTTGAACTTCTACCCCCTAGGCGTCTCAGAGATTACATTTCTCTACCTTAGCGCCGCAAAATCTGTCTCAAGTACAAAACTTGTTTTTACCTCCTCTTTGTTCACAGTTCAGATCAGATAAACTCAGTCGCCATCACAGGAGGACTATCATCCAGTAATAGGTAAAACACCGCCTTACTGACTTACAACTCACGCGTCACACGGACACCAGTACCTGGATAATACCGTGTCCTTGGGCAAACACTTCTATATTGTCGGCCTTCACTGCCGTGTTTTCTAGAGCTCTTCTGACGGAATGAACCGTGTAATCAGCATTGTTAGCTTTCAGACCTAGAAGCCCAAACAAGAAAGTGGTGTTAGAGAAGCTGGCTACTCAAAACCTTTCCCCTCGATAGTACACACAGCAGGAACCTCTTCTGCTGTTAACCTCCTATGTTTTAATACACATTTTAAAAATCTTTTTTTGATAAAAAACAAAAAACTGACCTCAACGGCCTGACCCAAACTGCTTGTCTAACACAAAGACACCATTCAGCAAAAATGACTGTGTGCCCACTGAGTGGTGGCATGAACGCAGGCTCTGCACAGGGAATGGACATGTGTGAAGCAGGTGCCAAGAGACGTTTGAATGACAGCTTCTTTAAATACCGCTGGTCCAACAACACGGGCACCGACAGGTGTTCTCCATCTGGGTGCACGTCACCAACGTGAAGGAAACCGAAAACAAGCCAAAAAGATGCTGAGACCACACAGAAATTAAATCAGCATCTCTGAGACTGGGTCCCGGGCCCTGACACTGATGACAAGCTTCCGAGGCGATGCCAGGGAGCAGCAAGGCTCTACACCTTCTGCAACGACGGTTGTTCGAGGCGGAAGATGAGTAAAACGGCATCCCCTCCCCTCCAGGGCTCACTGAACGTGTGACCACTAGCACAGCATAAGACACGAGCAAAACAAACATGGCAACACTGGGGTCCTGTAAGAGCAAATTCAGGGGCCAATTCTGTGAGTGAGCATCCAAGAAAAGGTGAAGCCCCGTCAGAAGCATGATACCCAAGCTGGGGCTCAGGGGGCACAAAAGTGTTCACGAGGCCAACACATGGCAGAAAGGACCTCCAGGCCGAGGGGGCAAACACATGGCAGAAAGGACCTCCAGGCCGAGGGGGCAGGGGCGACCCTGAAACACTTCCTGAGGCTGGAAGAGGCCCAGGAGTGAGGGTGCAGAGCCCCCTCACGTGATCACAGGGCAGCTTTTCAAGCAGAACCTGTGCAAACAGCCCGGCCACCCTCACGCTGGGCCCTCAGTGCCGGTGCCTCGCGACCTCATGGGCGGCCCCCTCGCACGCCAGCCTAGAAACACCACCTCCCTGTCGCCTCACTTGCTCCACAGCAACATTCCCAACTTTCTAACATGTACGTAAGTGAATTTTCATTTTGTTCACAGTCTGTTACTCCTCCACCTTTAATATAAACTCCACACAGGCAGGTGTTTTTGATGTTTTATTCATTCATTTGGCCCCAGAGCTAAAAAAAAAAAAGCTTCATTAATTGCCAATAAATATACTTGCTGAGTGAATGAAGACACATTCAAATCATTATTATCACATAAATTATTCTCCACCTTAAGGGCCAGGACATTAGCAATTCTGCATTTTCTCACCCTGAGAACTTCAGAAAACAAAAATGACCACCTGCAATAAGAGAAATTTATTCAAAAAAAAAAATTTTGGGGGGGGTCTTTTTGCTATTTCTTGGGCTGCTCCCACAGCATATGGAGGCTCCCAGGCTGAGGGTCTAATCGGAGCTGTAGCCACCTGCCTATGCCAGAGCCACAGCAACGTGGGATCCGAGCCGCGTCTGCAACCTACACTGCAGCTCACAGCAACGCCAGATTGTTAACCCACTGAGCAAGGGCAGGGACCGAACCCGCAACCTCATGGTTCCTAGTTGGATTTGTTAACCACTGTGCCACGACGGAAACTCCTCAATTATTTTTTTATGGCCACAATCTGACTTTATTTTACGATATAAACATGAAATAGTCTAGATACCTAACAGCTACTTAGCTAAGCTTATAAATAAGTCATGGATTTTAGGACCAGGTCTAAGGTGAAGCACAAAATGATACTTGTAAAATCCATTTTATCACCCCACTTCTGTCCCATTAGGAAAAGGAATTAAGGGAGTTCCCTGGTGGTTCTAGTGGTTAGAACCTAGCGTTTCACCACTGTGGCCTGGCCTCAGTCTCTGGCCTGGGCGCTGAGACCCTACGTCAAGCTGCCGTACACCGCAGCCAAAAAGTAAATACATAAATAAAAGGAATTAAGCTGTGACTGAAATACATGCAGAGGAGCCAAAAATGATCATGTTACCGGGAAACCGAAGCGGCAGGAAGCTGGGCTGCCAGCAGCGTGCTCACCTGAGAGAATCAGTGCGATGCCCCCGCAGGCGTTGGGAGAAGACATGGACGTCCCGTTCATGAGCTGAGTTCCCCTCAAGGTCCAGTTGGGGACAGAGGCGATGGCTCCCCCCGGGGCACTGATGCTCACGCCCAGGGCCCCGTCGGCACTGGAGGAAAGCAATTAAATCTGCTCACCTCGGCGTCAGGAGGAGCAGGGGCACCAGAACCAATGGGCAACTACCTCGCAAGGCCACTTCCCCAGGACGCAGCAAGTTTCCTCCTTGTGACTGGACAAAAGCGGTGTGTGTGTGTGTCTGTCTGTCTGTCTGGGCTGACCTGCGGCCTCTGCCATGAATCTCAGGTATATGTACAGAAGGACAGTAAGTGAACGTCATGGCTCAGAGGCCTCAATGGATGGGCTTTCCTCTTGTCTGCAATGAGCAGAACTCACCCTTGTCTGTCAGGTCTAAAGAGCACCGTCCCGGAGAAGTAGGCGGGACACACACATCATTCTAGACCTTCTAAACGCCACGTTAAAAAAAAGCTAACAAGAAGATGAAATTTTTGTCACCTATTTTACTTAATCCACCATATCCAAAATACTGTCATTTCAACACGAAATCAATAGGAGAGAATGAGGTCATCAGCACCATTTCTGCACAAAGTGGCGCAAATCTGGTGTTTGCTGCACACCGTGCGCACCCCAGTTCAGACTGGTCGTGTGACACGGGGCTGCCAGGAGGGACCCACGCCCACCGGGCGCCTCGTCAGGCTTTGGCTGAGCAGGGTTGGCGGCGATGGAGCCCGAGGCGATCGCCAGCGTGTCGTCCCCAGACGCTGGCCCTGCTCGGCCCCGAGTAAAGGAGCAACACGTCGCGCAGGTTCCCTCCTCCCAGAAGAAGGGCCCCGAGTTCCTCCCCCAACTGACTGAGCCAGGGCTGCTCCTGGGAGAGGAGGGCCCCCTGGTGCAGCGCCTTCCTCCTGAGATGGGCTGGTGGCAAGTAGCTTCAAACAGGTGCCAGGGAAGTGGCGGGCCTGTAAAGGCATTCTCACCATATAACCAGGTGACAAAAGTAGGTCACACGTCCCTGGGTAGCGTGTGCTCCCTGTCTACTCAGACAGCAGTGAGTAAAAGGATGTTCAGGAGAATGTCACCCGTAATATGACAGACAATGAGATTCGGGGGGATTTTCACTTGCTTTTTGCGTGCTGTCGATACACAGTACCTGTAACAGTCCAGGGACACTCTCAACCTACCTGGGGCCTCTGGAAGACCACGTGTACTGGTTTGCAGGTAACTTCTCTCGCAGCGAGTACTCGGCAACCATCATGTCAGGAGAAACGTAGGCACCAACCCCTGGGGGCAGATGTGGTCATTAACAAAACAGCACAAAATACGGACCCTACCTCTAAACTCACGCAGCCGTAGGACCCCACTAAGTTGCCTGCTCTCCCCACACCTCAGTTCTACCCGACAAAATGGAAAGAGAAGAGAATAACCAGGGCAAGATTACTACATGCCAGACATTACACTAGGTGCTATGCTCTTGTGTTACCAGAATTGTTATGTAGACTAAATAATGTACATTAAAAGGGGGTGTATGTGTAAAAGAGAAAGAGAAATGTGTTTTAAACTATAAAACTGTAACTCAGCATAAACAAAAGAAGAAACTGGTTGGTCCTCATTTTATAATGACTATCATGGAGTTCCTGCTGCGGTGTGGCATGTTAAGAATCTGACTGTAGCAGCTCAGGTCACTGTGGAGGCACAGGTTCAATCCCTGGCTTGGCCTATCCCTGTGACATAGGTTGCAGCTGCAGCTCAGATTCAATTCCTGGCCGGGGAACTTCCACATGATGTGATGTAGCCATTTAGTTTCTGGTTCTCTCTCTCTCTCCTTTTGTATTTTTTTTTCTTTTTTTGCCACACAGGCAGTATGTGGAAGTTCCTGGGCCAGGGATCAAACATCGATGCCACGCAGCAGCAACAAGAGCCACAGCGATGAGAAAGCAGAAGGCTCAACCCGCTAGGCTATGAGAAAACTCCCTGGGTGCAGTCATTTAGAAAAAGGAAAAAAAGACCACTGTATCCAAAATTCTACTGATAAAGTTGGCAGTAGCCTTCCTCTAAAAACAGCTGCAATAAGCAAATAAAAACACAGTGTGTTATAATAAATCTGCAAATGCAAACTACTTAGACTCCAAAAACATAGAACGTAGAGATTAAACTCAGTCCCTTCCTTCTAGAAATGTGGAAACAGAGCCTAGAGAGGTTGAAAAAATTCACTGAACACAATGGGCAGCAGAGATGAGACCAGAATCCAAGTCTACTAGCTCCTCTTCTTCTTTACAACTCGCACATTTTCAGAGCAGGAGGCTGGAGAAAATGAGCAAATTAGGAGCACTTAGGCTAGTAATGCTGCTACATAAAACTGTAATCATTTTTTGTAAAATTTAGTTTAAAGCTTTCAGTGAATCTGGGGATAAGAAAATGACACAATACTGAGCACTGCAGCAGAGGGGCGCACTTTGATCATTAGGTACTTTTCAGATCTATTTTCTGTTTCACTTTAATTTGTGTCCTTAAAAATATCCAGAGCTCTGCAACACGCAACGGATGTATCACTGGCAGACACTGATGTCTTAACACAAATTCACAGAATTACTCCATCGAGAGGTTTCAAACTACGTAAAGCAAGCTACACCTTGCTTAAAATTTGTCCATAGATAAAAGCAGGGATAAAAGCATGTCCCTATAAATATAAAATCACTGTTATTTGAAAACAAAAACATCTTTAAAAGGACCAGTTTCTATGCTCAACTTTGATGCCCAAATGTTTCTCTATACTAGCACCTCTAATATGTACACATCCAAGCAGTTATTGATGGATATACCGGGAAAACTGTCTGGGACCAGTTTTCATAGTCATGCGTTCCAGCATAAATGTAAAGAAGCAAAAGCTGAATTTTGATCTCTAATTTAAAAATTAACAAAAAAATTCTAGGCATCATTTACTACACACTGTATCTCTCAAGTCATCCTCCTAATTCATGCCTCATATTAAAAAAGCAAGGGTTGGGTTTCATGTTTTGTGGGGTTTTTTCACATAAGGCAGCTTCTGTAGGTATAATGGAAGACAGTTTTACTATTTTCTTATTATGACTGCAACTAATTTTGATTTCCTACAACTTTTTTTTTTATTGTCTTTTTAGGGCTGCACTCGTGGCATATGGAGATTCCCAGGCTAGGGATCTAATTAGAGCTGTAGCCGCCAGCCTATGCCACAGCCACAGCAACACCAGATCCAAGCCACGTCTGCGACCTCCACCACAGCTCACAGCCACGCCGGATCCTTAACCCACTGAGCGAGGCCAGGGATTGAACCCACAACCTCATGGTTCCTAGTCAGATTCGTTAACCACTGAGCCACGACAGGAACTCCCTTACGACTCTTGTTGACAGGCATTTTTCCCGTTTCATTACAGTGACACAGACAACCTCGCATCAGATCCTAAAGACCAGAGTGGAAGAAAAGCCACATTCATGGAATAAGTGTGTTTCAACAGCTTTTCTCAGTAACGAAGCTCCCTTCCTCTGTGCCTAAATCTTTCCGCCTGTTCCAAGAGAAATTATAATAAGCAGTCATACCTTATAAATAAAAAGTGAAGCAAGCATCTTTATTTCTGCTGTTCACTTAGTCTGGAAAGCGCTTCCTCTGCTTGTCCCTACCCACTGAAATCCTCATTCCCACACTTCTTCCAGAAAGCCTGGCCCAAATTGCCAAAGCAGAGGTAAGCGCACTTCCGTCAGCCTGAAGCGTGGGATCTGTCCGTCCACACCTGCTCCAGTCTGCCTCATGGTAAATTCCAGATCAGCGCATCTACTAGATTTCACCTCCTGAGGGTCTGCTTGAGGGGTGTGTGTGTGTCTTGCACGTGGTAGAGATTCAGTTAACAGTGGAGTAACTGAGTTTTCTTTGGCTTGTTTTTAGGTCAATTTCTAAAGCAGGAAACTAACCTATCACACTTGATGTGGTTCCACCTGGACACCCGACCGTAGAAAGGCAGGGACCGTTATTTCCAGCACTCGAAACATAAATTATATTATGCTTCCACACTGCTTCACTAATTACTTCACAAATTCTCCTGAAAAAGAGAGAAAGAGAGAGAATTCCTTTGAAAACATAAAACTGCCCCACTTTTGAAGAACTATAATGTGAAAATATTCTCAAACATGGTTTATGTGAAAAAACAAACTCAAACCGGGGTTCCAAGGAGTGGAAGTGAAAGGCGGCCAGAGATGAGGAGGATGCTCCAGCATCACACGGGGACATCCTCCACCCACAAGGGCTTAGCATCTATCCCCCAAGTGTCTACAGGGCCGCACCACGTGCAAATGCACGGCTGAGGAGATTTCGGCACACCCACCACTGCTGGGACGTGGTACAGCCGCTTCCAGAGACACACTCGAGCTGGGTTTTCGTTTAGGGAAGGGGTCAAGAGGCCAGGCTAAATGTGGGGAAAATGCTAACACAACGCTGAGTACACGTGGGGAAAAGAAGCCAGAGAAGGACCAAAAGCCAAGACGGAAACACCAGCAGCGACCGGGCAGTGGGGCACCAGGGGCCCCACCTCCACCCTCCCCGGAGAAACGTGCTCCCAAACGACTCCAGGGGCTCCTCTGTACAGCTGTGACTCGTGACGAAGGCGAGTGGGGAAAGGAGGCACCGACGAACTTAGAGAGGAAGATTTAAAATCCAGGAACTCTGGTCAGAGCCTAACAGCGACCAAGAACCATGCACCGGTATTAATTAGAGGAGATGAGGTTAGGCCACAAGGAAGAACAGGGTCAAGGACACTCGGAGGTCATAAACCTGAAGGAAAGCACGTCAGGGAAAGAAGACTTTTTTTTTTTTGTGGTCTTCTTGCTATTTCTTGGGCCGCTCCCGCAGCATATGGAGGTTCCCAGGCTAGGGGTCCAATCGGAGCTGTAGCCACCGGCCTACGCCAGAGCCACAGCAACGCGGGATCCGAGCCGCGTCTGCAACCTACACCACAGCTCACGGCAACGCCGGATCGTTCACCCACTGAGCAAGGGCAGGGACCGAACCCGCAACCTCATGGTTCCTAGTCGGATTCGTTAACCACTGCACCACCACGGGAACTCCTCCGGAAAGAAGACTTTAAACGAGTGAACGTCAAAGGGAGACAGAAAAACACCGAGGTAAACGAGACACAGAAGCAAGAGAAGGGGCAAGATTATGTTCACGAATCAAACGATGGAAGGCAGAAGACGGCAGGGTGCCAAGGGCAGGAGAGGAGCGTCTCGCAGGGACCCGGGAAGACCTGGTTACTGCCTGCAGTGCAGTAGCCTGCAGCATCTGGCTGGGCCAGATCTGCATTTGGGAGGAGCTCTATCAGGGGGCTTTAGAAATCTGACGGCAGCTACACAAGATGCAGGTATACAGGACGCAGGTACACAGGACGCCAGCTATACAGGACGCAGGTACACAGGACTCAGGTACACAGGACGCAGGTATTCAGGACGCAGGTATACAGGACGGTGGGGTGGGGGTAGAGGGAGAGGGACCATAAATTAAGACTCCAAATGAGGTACCTTCAGAGTTACCACTACGAAGAACAAAAAGATGCGATAACAGGAGGTCAAGGCTGAGCCAGTGGACTTGAGGCGGGAAGACCCCGAAGGGCAGGGGGACCACTGACGGATGGACGGACCGAGATGTGGAAACAGGAACAGTCCTAACATCTGAGTTTCGTGGAAAGGTGGAGGCAGCATGAAACAGAGAGGGTTTTGGCTAGTTTTAGAGCTACCAGACCCTAGACACGTCTGTGTAATAGTAACCGCCCGGGGAGGGGAGCAGTCCTTAAGGAAAGAGGAGGCGGGAGCCGGACCCGAGTGTGGACCCGGGGCACGTCTTCCATTACAGAAGGCCGGGCAGGGCGCGGGGTCAGAGCCGTCACAGGAATGGCCCTTTCAGTCCCTCCATTCTCTCTGGGAAAGAGAGAGGCGAGGACATTGGCTGCGGAAAGACAGGGAAGGTCGAAAAGGTCTCCAAGCAGAAAAGAAGGCATCAAATGGCCACCCTGGAGTGGAACAGCACGTGTGGTGTGATTACAGACGACGCTGAGTGACCACCTGCGACTCGTGGTCACGAAGTGGGACAGCAGTGTGATCCCAGCAGATCCCGGCAGGTGAGGCGTGCAACCACTGACACACGTGGTTCCCGCCAGTCTAGGTTCCATCAGGTAAGCACACCTGCAAGAGCTCAGGCTGTGTGTGGATGAGGCATGCGGATGCTGGACGGGCCATCTGGTCTACCCAGCTGGGGGTGGGGCTGGGGGGGAGATGACGACACCACAGATGTGACTGGGAAGGGGGGCTGGGGTCCAGGAGACAAAAATTCACGACTGCCCTTTCTCAGCGGTGATACTCCATCCAGCTATAAAAAACATTCAATACTCTTCATGAGCTAAGCTTCTGCGGCTGATAAGCGTCAAAGAACACTCACCCAGAATTTGGCCAGTGAGTTGCTTCTCCATAGCTGTAGTTGACAAGATCACACTTATGATTTATAACTTCTATCATCTATTAAAAGATTAACAGTCCAGTTTAGACAGCAATCTATAGAAACAGGTTAACCGGTAAAATAAAGGCATGGAATCCCATAGTTTCTAATAATATTTATATTTCTAGTCATACTCTAATTCAAATCCAAGTGTGTAAGTCACTCCCAGGCATATGGTTGATAAAAAGAAAAAAAAGGTGGGGCTGAGGTGGGGACACAGAGGACATGAGGTAATCAATAAAAAACCAACCAGCATTTGCAGGACAGAGTGAGGAAGAGGGGGATGGCTCTTACTGAAGTGGAAATTCATTACAGTAAAAACGTAATTCATATGTTAACATGATATGTAAAATAATAAATTCTTCTTATGTTAATGGGAACCAGCTGGCCAACAAATCTTTTTTCCTTTTCAAAAGTACCTCCACATAGCTTGCTGAGTGAGCAGTATAATACAAATAATACTTTCATATTTCTCAAAAAGCTTTATCCTAATAATTTTTGACGAAAATATTTTGAAATGAATTAAGCATTCTTGCTTTTTAAAACAAAGTCCTATACTCCAAATGCAGTTTCACATATTTCTGGAAAAGCAAGACCACTTTATAAAGCCTGGAAATACCCAACATCATCCATCATTACTTGCAGCCCATAGCTCACAAATACTCACAGCTCTGATGAGGCCTGTGCCTGTTTCCATTGTGCTTAGTCTGGTATCACCAATCTTGATGGAAAGAATCTGAGCACCAGGTGCTACGCCATTCCGCTCCGGTTCTTCGGGAAAATGCCCGGCAGCGATACTAGCTACGTGGGTTCCATGAGCTCCTAGAGGCAAGAAGGGGAGAAAAGGATAAAATGTGCTCAGAGACTTAGTTTTAACCATTAAGATTCCACTGGCATACTCATAATCACAATAAAAATAACTGAATAGAAATATACTCTCATCTTAACACTTCATATCATCTTAAGGCTTCTAACAATAACTCGCAAAAAGGGACTGTCAATTACATACACCCTCTGCCACCCAGATTCTGTCCTGTTCACTGAGAGCAAAAATGCAGGTCACAAAGGTGAGAAAGTATTTGCAATATATAAAACTGACACAGAGCTTACAGCCAGAACCTCATCCTTCAAATTCAAAAGGAAAGCGGAAAAACTCACTGCCTACAGTGGGTGAAACATCTGAAAAGGCATTTCCCAAAAGAGGATAACCGAATGACAAGTCAATGTATAAAAGAGGTTTAACTTTATTGGTCACCAGGAAAATGCTAATGAGAGCCTTGCTGAGACACCACTACCACAGCTCTGAGGCTGACATGACAGCTCTGCGGGTGGATGGAGATGGGCCCTCATACTCTGCTGGGGCTGGAGAGGGGGCAGCCACTGTGAAGAAGAGCCTCGAAGTGTCTCAAGAGTTACGCAGGTACCTGCCATACCCAACCAGTTCTCTCAGATACTGACCCAAGTTCAACCAAAACATATTTCCACACAGACCTGTACACAAATGTTGAGACAACCCACATGGGAACGGATCAACAAGCCGTGGTGGGTCCGTGTGAGGAGGTACGACTCAAGAGGAACCAGCTGTTTATCATCAGTAATACATGGACTCAATCCATCACCCTGCGATAAGGCAGGCAAAAATCCCAAAGCTTTTTTAATCCCATTTACATAAAACTCTAGAAAATTTTAGAGGCAAAGTAATCTAGAGGAAGAGAAAGCAGTTCAGCAGCCCACGAGCACGTGGGTGGAGACAGGGCTGGACTGCAAAGGAAGACAAGCCAGATCTGGAGGGTGATGGGTACATTCATTCCCCGGGTTGGGGTGATGGTTTCCTGGGTGGGTGCATTTGTCAGTACTTACCAGACTGTGTGTGTACACGTCGGTGCAGTTTCCTGCCCCTCAGCTACACCGTCACAGAGCAGGGTGGGGAGGCAAACAGCCGGCTGGCCTGCTTCGCTCCCCTTGCTCTCGCCCCAGCATAACCACTACCCTCGAGCTGCTGGGCATCTCCTCCCCACCTGTACCTTTCTATTGTTCACACCCACACACACCACACACCCATAAACATAATATTATCTGGCACGTTTAAACTTCTACGCAAGGTTTCATCAATACATTTTTTCATTGTCTATGTATCTGAGATTGATGCAAACAGGTACATATAATTCATTCGCTTTGATTACTACATAACGTATTCCACAGGATGAGTAATTGCTAAAAAATCTCTTCTTTCGTAGATGGGTATTTAGAAAGTTTACGGCTTTTTTGAAATCACACAGAATACTGCAGTGAGGACCCTTTTACGGGACCATCTGAGCTTATCAGTGAATTTTCAAGGGTTAATAATCTGGAGGTGAAATTATCATAAGAGGAGTTACGTTGCTGTATTTTTTGTGGTTGGACCATGCTTATGCTCGTGGAATGGATCCTACATGGTTCTGACTTTAATTTTTTTTCTTTTTTTGCTTCTTAGGGTTGAACTTGCAGCATAAGTTGGTTCCCCACCAGGGGTTGAATCGGGGCTGCAGTCACCAGCCTACACGGCAGCCACAGCAACTTGGGATCCGAGCTGCTCCTCATGGATACTAGTCGGATTCCTTTCTGCTGCGCCACGACAGGAAGTCGTGGCTGTGACTTTAAAAAACAATACCTTTCCAAGGAATCAAATCCCATCCACTACTCCAGACCTGGTTTTTAGCAGGGATCACTAGGCTGAATTCTCCAGGAGGCTGCCTTGGGCCAGAGGCGTGTATCATCCTACCACTGTGTAAGCTCGTCTCTGGTCAGTAAATCTGAAACAGAAATACCTCCACTGGTCACAATGGAGAGCAGGTTTCCCTCATCGTAAATGTTCACGGAGTAATTCAACATCTCCGCTGTGCCAAAAGAACCATATTCCTGGGCCTCTTTGTAGTTTCTCAAAACAGTCGATTTACTCAAATCCCCATCTTCATTCGAATCAATGCAGGCTCTGTAAAACGAGAATAGAGAGAGAGACTGAAATTTATCTTTCTAAAAGTCATATCTTGTTGTTTCTTGGGTATCTTCTTAATAGTCTACCTACTTTGACCACAATAAACACGGTAACTGCCTGGTCTGAATTCCTCTGTTTCATAAAGTCATCAATAAAGATTAGGTTCAAAAAGCTTATAGAAACCAGTCCTTTAAATGAAGCCACGTACAAAGAGCTTCAGGAACTGTCCCTCGCAAAACTCCAGGCAGAAAACCATCTACCCACCAAAGAAATCAGACCAAAGCTTAGCCCAGACCTTTAGAATAGTTTAGGATGATTCTGACACACAGTTCAGGCCTTGCTTCCGGCTGCTTCTTTTAGAAGTGACTTCATGAATCCAACAGCACGCTCAGGCTACTTGAAACTCGGTGAACCATATGCAGTCTCTGTTTACAAAAGCCCTAGGCAAACTTTTACTTTTCACGAAAAGCATTTTCTACATAGTTTTATGGTTGTCCTACCTGCTCTTTCCTCGTGCTGTTAAATTTTTAATTTTTAAAATACGTATTCCAAACACTTTAGTAGAAGAAAGATTTAATGAGACTAAAATTAAAAAGTCATAAAGGAAATACGTCATTTAAGGGTCAATTTTACGTGTTTAGCTATTAGACTTTTGTGCTCATTTTTGTAAATAAGAGCTGTGTTTTAACAAGCTAAGTCAGTCAATCACGGTTGCTATAATGTGCTCATGGAAGCCCAGTAGTATAGAGAGGACATTATTAGAAAACTAACACGCCTTAGTATACTGCATTAACAAATAACGATTTGGAAGAAGACTCTCTGAACTCATCAGTTGGTTCTATGTACTGCAATGGGTGCCTAAAATGACTCACGGCACTTGGAAAAAGACATACGATGGAGCAAGACACAGGCATGGAGCAGTTAAAGGAAAGCGAGGAAGAGAACACAAGTGACTGGAATCAAAACCGAGGTCAGCAGGTGGAATGGACGCCGCCAAACCTCCTCATTTGCCAGAGCAGCCCTCCTGACCCCATCGCGCACGTGCCGGAGAGCGCGCTGCAGTCCCCGTCTCTCCCGCGGCCCAGGACCCACTCGAATTTCTACCAGTCCCTTCACCGTCCCTGGGTCCTCCCCTTCTGGCTCCAGCCCCGTTCCTGTGCACTGCCTGGCCGGCCTGCGCAGAGATCTTCCTTGCTGCTTCCTGGCTGCTCGCAGCTCTTTCCAATACGCGCCTCCAGAGGCTGGAGCCCAGGGAGCAGCTCCTAGAGAGGCCGCTGGGTACAGAGATGGTACCGGCCAAACGATGAAAGGATGAAACCACATCGTCAACAACGTTCTCAGAGCAAAAACACCGACACACTTCACAGAGCATGTCTTATAACCACTGGCGACACAGAGTGACTCAACAACTCAAGCACCGTAGCAAAATGCAAGCAAAATTTAGTGACGTCACTACCTAACACCACAGGGCGAGGGTGTGAGTTTCTGAAGGTCTGGTTGGCCTAACTCAAGGGACAGGGGTCAGGACACGGAGAAAGCAGAATATGAACACGAGGCCCGTGGGCAGGACTGGAACACGTGCGTGTGGAAAGAATCCACACCTTTCATCAAACTCTCAAAGGAAACCTGAGATGACAAGGTCAAAACCATAGCAAAGAAGCCAATTAACAGTCTTCCCTTGACGCAACCCTCTATAAACAGTGTTTTTCTAACCAGGTTTTCTCCAGGTTTTCTGAGTGACAGTGTTTGACCCCAGGCTTCCTGACAAACACTCAAGGGCAGTCACACTAGGTTTCCCGAAAGTGCAGAGGCCGGGATTTACCAGCCAGTAGGTGGGCAGACTCGGTCACCACACAAAGAAAACAGGGACCCTCAGGCCACTTTACCTCCTCTCAGAAATGGCTGGCATTTCTGAAAGGAGTAATGAGAATACCTGCCGACAGTACCCAGATTCGCCCTAGGGCATTTGGGATCTTTGAGGTTCACTTCAAAAAATTCTAGGTCTAACTCTGAGATGGGTCGGGAAGTCACAGCCCGACACAACATGCAGTATTCTGCAAAAACACTAGGTTTATCTCCAGCAGCACCTGAAGGCATGATTCTGCTGTATTTCTCTTTGACTATGCTAACATTTTCTCAAGTGTTTTCTAGTCCTTTCAGATTTTATTTCACTTAATGTTTGGTTAAACAACACAAAAATTCTACAAGATGTCTCAGAACACTGCTGACAAACTGTTACACTCTATCACTGCTTTGTCAACCACCTTTAAAGACCAAGGGAATCTGGAAACATATACCGGTACCCTGGACCCCCGACCCCAAATTCCTTTCCCTTTGGACAAAGTAATCTGCAGTGTTTTCAGCATCGGTCGGTAAAACTTGAATCGAACCCACCATTGCTCCACTCCTCAAACCCTGATGATTTTAAAGTATTTCCTTAAGTCCTTTTGCATATTTTGCAGGAAATTTTCCTCATCTACTGAATTTTGTATGCAGTATTTTCCTCATATTTAACCTTGCCTCCTCACCCACAACCAAACTCAAGAAGGTTTATCACTGGGAATGACTCTATCATGTTATAACACATGTATGTACCAAAATTGGTTAAACTGGATATTTCAACAACTTTTTAATATTACAGACATGTGACGAAAGCTTCTGCAAAGCTTTGGGGGAAAAAACTGTTCACATGCATCTGCATGTATACACACCAAAACACGTGAGAAATATACACAACTGCATGAATAGTCACTATCATCTAGACTGAAACAGTTACACGCAAACAATTTATTACCGTTCTCTGTCCCAAATGGAGCAGGGATTTCTTACCCAAATGAAAATCTTAAGATCTATTATCAAAGATGACTAAGTACCCACATCTGCCGGAGGAAGGCCCCCTTCTAAGTTGGTGCATTATACTCAACAACTGGAGACAGGCATCAAGTCGCACTATCTTGTTCTGTGTTTGCCACATCTCAGGAAATAATTCTTTACATGTACGTAGGGACGCAAACTACAAAACACTATCTGATCTCAAGTTTCAATAAACCAGGGACCCAAAACACGTCTACGCCTAAATATCTGTATTAAGAACACACTCCTGCTTCTACGCAAACAATAATTCAAGAACGCGTACTAGCCAATGCCCAGAAAGACATGTGCAGTGTATGATTCCTTAAGGGAGAAACTGGAAAATATGCACAATGGGTAACCTGGTATAAAGCACCATCATTAGCAGCAGAAGCAAAAGCAACAGCTTACACCTACTGAGTACCTAGAAACATCACATTTAATTTTCACGAAACCCTCTAAGTAGACCCAGTTATCATCCCAATTAACAGATGAAGCAGTAGGCCTGGAAAGGTGAGATAAAGCGTTCAAGGTCACACAGCCAGGATTCCATCCCAGAGCCGAGCTCCTCAAGGCTATATCACACTGCCCTGTCTCTACTGGCCAGTCGCCGCCCACCCTTCCTCCTCTGCCGGTGGAACAGTCACAGCAGACGCTCTGCACTTACCTTCCAAACCACCCAGCTTCAAGCAGGAACGTCTCCACATGTACCGACCATCAACCTGCTAACATCTGCTTAATGACTACTCTCTGGTTAATGAGATAAGCTTCCTTAAAAGAGATAAGGGTCAGCATTCGAGTCCAAAATTCCAAGAGGTTTGAAAGGCTGATTCAAAACTACCTAAAAGCCCAATCTTTGCTCAGTGATATTAATGTCACGTACACCCAACCTCTGGACAGTTCTAAGGATGTAATATTCTTCCGAGTAGATAAAAACATTTTCAAATAAAGATCTATAAAACACAGACAGCTTACCTCCAGGTCTCCCCATCATGCCACACCAAGCAGTCGTACACAGGGCCAGGATCACTATACTTTTTCTCAAAAGAGTTGAGCAGCTCCACTTGACTCTGAAGCTCCTCCTTGATTAGTTTGTTTGCCTGGCAATTAGAACACACTTTAATATTAGAAAGTTGTGTGCCCTTGAAAAGTGATAGAAACATATAACCCAAGACACAGTGTAACCCCCAAATAAAGTCATGTTACTCTGGAAAAAATATAAGGGAATTTTCTTTTTATATCTATGCAACTTGAAGTTCAACTTAGTGGCAGGTATCAATTAAACTGTCAAAGTACTAGCCAATACAAAAAATACTTCTTTTCCTCTGTATCAGACTCACTCATGACAAAGCTGCAACCGTGCTACATGCTGGTGGTACCACGTGGCCAAGAGTGTTCATCACGCATTTGTGTGTGCTCTCTCATTCATTTTCAAAAGTAACACGAAAATTGCTTTTGTATTTATCAACTTTTAGATTTTCTTTATCAGAACCCTTTCCACTTCAAATTTGTTTCTTAAAAACCTGGATAAATAATAGGAACCATAAATAGCTTTACCTCTTTTAGAATTTGCTAAGTTCCATACGTACTATATTCATGACCGAATCCATACAAGCTGTTGACCATTCTGATCTATGAAAGTGAGAAATTCACGCCTCAGCCTGGGCATTTTTAAGCTCCATACTATATTGAGCTGCCTGAATAGTCCCAGTGAATAAAAATTTCATTTTCACATGTTCCTAAGTTGTGCTACATTTTTATTTATTCAATTTATTCCATATTTTCTCCCCCAAGAAAAAAGACAATTATATAGACATTTCTAGTGTATAAAATAAAGTGGATACTTAAGTTCAGATCTTTTATAAAGTTAGTTGTCTGTATGTAGCACCTGAAATGCTACTTTTCATATGTCTCCAGTGAGAGGCTGAAGAATATTGACCTAATAGAAAATTATATAGCTGTTAAAAAGGATAATGTACACAGATTAAGTAACTTTCATAGTTAAATGTGTATGCAGATTATATGGGCCAGTGCTCCTTGATCCAAGGTGCATGTTAATTAAAGCTCCTGAAGTGTTTTAAAAATGCCTGCCTCCCCCCTTGCAAGGTTCTGATTTAATTCCTCTCTAGGGCACAAGCACTGGGAATTTTAATTTTTTAGCATCCTCATGTGATGCTAACAAGAAACCAGGGCTGAGAACCACTCATACCATTCCATTTCTGATTAAGAAATGCATGCATTAGAAGACCTAAATAGATGTTTCTCCAAAGAACACATCCAGATGGTCAACAGGTACTTGGAAGATGCTTAACCCTGCGAATTATCAGAGAAATCCAAGTCAAAACTACAATGAGTTATCACCTCACACTGGCCATCATCAAAAAGCTACAAATAATAAATGCTGGAGAGGGTGAGGAGAAAAGGGAGCCCTTCTACACCGTTGGTGGGAATGTAAATTGGCACACTACTGAAAAATAGTTACCATATGATTCAGCAATCCCACTCCTGGACATATACCCAGAAAAGATGAAAACTCTAATTTGAAAAGATACATGCACCCCAATGGTCACAGCAGCACTATTCACAACAGCCGAGACATGGAAGCAACCTAAACATTCAGCGACAGATGAATGGATAAAAAAAGATGTGGTACACATACACAATGGAATATTATTCAGCCATAAAAAAGAAAGAAATAATGCCATGTGGGGCAATGTGAATGGGCCTAGAGATTATTACACTAAGTGAAATAAATCAGAAAGAGAAAAACAAATATATAACATCACTTATACGTGGAATCTAAAAAAAAAAATGATACAAATGAACTTACTGACATAACAAAAAAGACTTAGGCACAGAAAACGAATTTACCAAAGGGGAAAGGGGGACAGGGAGGGATAAGTTAGGAGGTTGGGATTAACAGATACACAGTACCATATATTAAATAGATAAACAAGGACCTACTGTATAGCACAGGGAACTACATTCAATATCTTGTAATAATCTATAATGGGAAAGAATCTGAAAAAGAATATACATATATATGTATACATAACTGAATCACTTTGCTGTACACCTGAAACATTGTAAATAAACCATAGTTTGATTAAAAATTTAATTAATTTTCAAAAAAGAAATGCATGCATTAAAAGAAAAATTCAGAAGGAGGAACAATCATCCCTGGGGGGTGGTATTTCAAAGCCCTTCACTTGCTAAACTTTATACACTTGTGTTGCCCCAAAGTTTCCACAATTAGCACTTATTTTCATAATAAGGCAAGACATTATTTTCATTTTATAAACTGATTCACAAAAATTTACCAGTGAGAATGGAGAACGAGGGGAGTTCTCATAGGCTTCTTGTGGAATTGGTGTGATCACTTTATGACCCACCAAAAAACATGCATGAGAATTTTCAAATAGGATTTTTCCTACTAGCAAAAACAAAGCAAGTACCAATCTGCAGAACAGATACATAAACTGTGGTCCATCCATCATAGAGCAACGGCATGAACTATTGCCAACACCCCACACATGGATGAATCTCACAAAAAGCACCCTATGAAAGCAGCCACACGTAAGAGGACACACACCACCGTATAATTCCATCTTACAACATTCAAAGTAGGTAAAATCTGTTAGCGTCTGAAGTTAGGATGGTGGCTGCTGGGGGGGGGGGGGGCACAAGAGGGGCTGTGGTGCTGCATATCCGAGGTGCCCACCTTGTGACAATTCATGACTAGACACCGAGGATTTATGCACTTTGACGTGTGTTCTTTATTAAGAACTTTCAAATGATTGATAGATCATATGTAAACTGACTTTAGGATAAATAAGCAAAGAAAAATTAGTAAAATTAACTTAAAACTTTTGGAAAAAACAGTCTACTAAGTTCTCCAAGTACTGCTAATTCTCTAAGAACATGGTAATGTTTACATCAAAGCAACTGGCACCAACTTGA
Organism: Phacochoerus africanus; assembly: GCF_016906955.1. NCBI lineage: Eukaryota > Metazoa > Chordata > Mammalia > Artiodactyla > Suidae > Phacochoerus > Phacochoerus africanus. Next base: position 70,558,558 of record NC_062556.1, on the reverse strand, counting down.
GAAGGGCAACTGTTGGCAACATCGAACTCTTCCTGTTTTCGACAGGCTTCTGCAAGGGCCACTCGGTGAACAGGGTCCCAAATTTTTTCCTTCCGTTCTTTCTGCAAAGACAGAAAAATGACCTCACAATGAAGCTGACAAACACTCAGGTAAAACTTAGACAGTCATTTATATGTGAACTTGGTTGTTATACAACACAATTCTCATGAAGTTTTAAAAAAAACCTGTTTATAATGAAGTTCATAAAGCAATGAATAAATTATTAAAATTGATTAGTTAATTCACTGCACCTAGGTTTTAAGAGTCCCAAGTTTTCAGTTTACCAAGGCACATCCAAATGTACTTTTATACATCAAATTAAAATCCTTTATCTATGCTGATGGGCATGCAGGCATCCTCAGCCTCCTTCCTCTCTAAGCTTATCTTTCCCACCTCTTTGACTTGATAGGGTTCTTTGCTACTGAAACTGGTCTTGCCACCATCTCCAGTGTCTTGAGCCAAGAGTGCCTCCCAATGGAAGTCAGGTAATTAAAGAAATGCTTTCTAGGAAAATAATAACTTGACCGGGGCAAGGAAAGGGATCCATTTTGACTTACCCACTCTATTTGCATGTTAATTTGTACTGTAACATAGTTGATTAAATTTAATATAATGCATAAAAATATTGTGATATCTAGGTGCATTTCAGCCTCAAGTTTTAAAATAGTATCCAATGAAAGCTGAGTTACACATTTATCTTTTGTAATTTTTTTTTCAAATGTTGGAATCTGACAAGTAAGTAAAGGTCATATATATAAAACACTGAGTAACTTCTTACCGTTCATTGAGCCCTGGAGAAGCAAATCCTAAAACTGGACTGGATAAAAAGGTCCATAGGTCTTATCCACAAGGCTCACTGGCAAGGATACATCTTGTTTGAAAGGTGAAACCCCAACCTGTATTGGCTACTAGTAGGATCAATCCTCTAAAGCAACCTGTCAAATACAGCAGCCACTAGGCACATGTTGCTATTAAAACAACTTTTAGGAGCTCCTATAGTGTCTCGGCAGGTTAAGAACCCAACAGAGTATCTGTGAGGATGTGGGTTTGACCCCTGGCCTTGTTCAGTGGGTCAAGGACCGCTTGATGCCATGAGTTGTGGCAAAAGTTGCAGATTCAGCTCAGATCCAGTGTTGCTGTGACTGCGTGTGGCACAGGCCTTCAGCTGCAGCTCTGATTCGACCCCCAGCCCAGGAACTTCCATATGCTGCAGATGCAGCTATAAAAAGAAGGGGGGAAAAAACCCTTAATATTTCCTTAGTCACACTCCTACGTTTCAGGTTCTCCGTGGCTGCTATGACGGGTGAATGACGAGCATCTCGAGCATTCCCTTTATCACGGAAAGGCCAAGGGCACTGTTATTAAAGCAGGCTCCTTATCACTCAATTTATAATTCTTCTCTCTCTAATGACAGACTCTTTCCTATACTTCAGCTGCTTTAGGTCTGAGTAATCCTTTCTCTAATAGCAAATGATGATGAACTGGGATCAAGAAAGCTAGTTAAACAGTAGGGAAATGGGGCAAATCACCCCAGAAACAGTAGCGACGGGAAGAAATAAGGTGGTCCAGACTTTAAATCGACTGTCTTTAACGTCTCTGAAATTTAAAAAAAAAAGGAGTTCCCGTCGTGGCGCAGTGGTTAACGAATCTGACTAGGAACCATGAGGTTGCGGGTTCAGTCCCTGCCCTTGCTCAGTGGGTTAACGATCCGGCGTTGCCGTGAGCTGTGGTGTAGGTTGCAGACGCGGCTCGGATCCCGAGTTGCTGTGGCTCTGGCGTAGGCCGGTGGCTACAGCTCCGATTCGATCCCTAGCCTGGGAACCTCCATATGCCGCGGGAGCGGCCCAAGAAATAGCAACAACAACAACAGAAACAACAACCAAAAAAAAAAAAAAAAAAAAGGCCTTCAAAAACCCAATGAGGTCCATCCCATTCTCCCAGAAAAACCGAGATACACAAAATCTGAATGTCATTTCGAGGTATTCAGATTCCCTAAACTTCCCCTGCACCCAGGACTAAGAACCATGAAGAGGTAACATTCCGCTGAACAGACTCTTTCTTTAAGCAGTCGTCATCTGGACGCCTCCCAGACCCCCGAATAATTACGGTAGTGAGATTTTTAGGACGTTTATTCATTAGTATGAATAAAGCTTGAGGAAGAAAAGAAGTCACTGGTACCAGAGTGGACGTTACCTGTATCCTTTCCTTGAGAGCCTTTGGGTAGAAATCATAGCCATTTTTTATGCCAATGTGGTATCTGCCTGAGGGATTTGTCCAGCTTGCAGGAATCTACAGGGAAAGAAAGAAAATTTCTCACTCACTAAATGCATCTCAAATCCTATGAGATAGCACTGGGGAAAAAAGTATTTTACATCTATCCTGATGGCTCACAGAGCAGTATTTTTAATATCTAAGTTATTATCACACTTAGTATCTCTCTGGCTCCTTTTTTTCTTACCAATGAGATGCTTTAACCAAATACCTTTCGTTTATACAATGCTTCATAGTTTATAAAGTGCTTTCAACAGCATATCAAGGTACAACATTATAAATCAATTATACTTTAATTTCAGAAAAAAAGTAAAATAAATAAATAAAATTTAAAAAAAAATACTAAAAAAAACAAAACCAACCAAACAAACAAAACCCAGCACATCAAACCACCCAGGTCTTCGTTCCCAGGCATCAGCAACACCTCCCCTTCTCTTCGAGGGGAAGGGGAAGTAATTCGCAGAAACCCTTTCCCCAAGCTGTCCTGTAAGAACGAGACCTTTGCTCTCCTCTGCAACACTACGAGGATAAGCCCAGATACTAAAAAAAGAGCTCTGAGTGCTTAAGAAGAAAGTTCTAGAAAATCACGTTGACTGCACATAACATCTTAGTCTTTTCAACTATCCCAGAGTATTTAAAAATAACACCTCAAGCTTTAATTAACAGGATGATGTCAAGAGCATGTCCACTTTGCAAGAGGAGAATGCAAAGAAGCAAAAAGAAATGAAAAGGCTGACCCAAACCACAGGAAGGCTGGCAAGAAAACTGGAATCTAGTTTCATCATGGAGACACGAACTCGGTGTAAAGGATGTTGGATTTAAAGGCAGACAGACCTGGCTGTGGGTCCAGACTCTACCACTAACCGAGTGGGATCCGGAGGCTTCTGCTTCCTCACGTGTAAAAGGAAGGACATGATCCTTACTGCCTGATTTGAGTGAACAGTAAGATGCATGAACGTCAACCAGCTTGAAATGTCAATCAAAAAAACAGTGACTATTCCTATTCTTTGTCCTCACAGGACCCATGATCACTTAAAACAGCTCTTAAATGTGTTCAGGTTACGAGGTTGAACTACCGAGCACTCAGAGCTGGTGGACTGGCCCACGAGCCTCCGATTCTCACCAGTGCCAGGATCTTTAACCGACTCAGCCCCAAGTCCCTCTTTGTCAAATTATTCCCCAGGGAGGAATAAATAATTAAAACTGCAAAATAATCAGGTGTTCAGACAATCACAATGACTTATAATATGCGTGTGATACAATAAAAATAACCCAATAGACATGATTTATATTTAATCAAAATGAGACCAAATTCTGCAGGGTCCAGGACACCAGAGCCTCTCAAACCACCGCTATATACCTTCTTCGCAGTAAAAAGCAGACTAGTTACTTACACAAATGAAACCAAAAAAGACAAAAATCAGAAAAATGATTTACAACCATGGTTCTGCTAGCTAACCTTAACTAAGAGTAAAGCTCTCTTTATGCTGAGGCAATGACAGAACATGCCATTTTACATATGTGGACATTCTACTTACTTACTTACACAAATGAAACCAAAAAAGACAAAAATCAGAAAAATGATTTACAACCATGGTTCTGCTAGCTAACCTTAACTAAGAGTAAAGCTCTCTTTATGCTGAGGCAATGACAGAACATGCCATTTTACATATGTGGACATTCTACACAAATGACGTTATTTTGCTGTCTTTTAAGAATCAAAGCGTTTTATTTTGACCACTTAAGCCGCTCTCTTTAAAAGACCTTTAATTGCATGGGAACTACGATGTGGAAGACTGATTTTCATATGAGAAACGGAACCTCTCTTACTGCTCATTACACTTCATTTCCCTGAAACTTTTAAAGAGAGGCTGCCTGGTGAATTGGTTTCTTAATGAGCCAAGGGTCGTCAGGAATTGTTGATGTTTCCCTTGGGCAGATCGTGTTGAGTTTTTTTGCCTCAACGCTGTATTTCAGACTGGCCAGCCTCAGGGCACTGCCAGGACACCCGACAGCTTCTCCTTTGGCAGCCGCTGCGTCTGCGGTGCTAGCCTTGGCCAAGGCACGTCGTCTCTGGACTAACAGTTTTTTAATATGTAAACCTTGATGATTTTTTTTTTTAAATGTAGTAAAACTTTGAAAAGCACTGCGCTCCCTTCCAAAACACTAAAATTAGAATACGGAAGAAGAAAATACCAAAAACCCAAAGGACAAAGGATGGGAAATGAGGCTTCAGAAGCCAAAAGTCACCACATGTTGAAGGTTGCAGAGTAAAAGAAGGCCCACGAAGTTAGTGGGGAAATTATGGGATTTTTCTCTAGCTTTTTTCTACTTTTTTTTTTTTTTTGGTCTTTCATTTTTGGCAATCTGATGAGGCTATTTCTGGGCATGAATTTCTTTGGGTTTATCATTCAACTTCTTGAATTGGTAGGTTTACGTCTCTGCCAAACTTGGATCGGCCACTACTTTAAAAAACAAAAAACTTTTTTAGCAGACAACTCCTTTTCTTTTCTTTCTTTGGGGGAGGGGGGGAATGGCCATTTGTTAAGGACAAGTCCCTAAAGCTATGTTAGTTATTTTTCAATGTTTTTCTCTTCGTTATTCAGAATAGATATTTCCTACTGACTAATCTTCAAGTTCACTGACTCTGGCATCTCCATTCTGCTACTGCATCCACCCAGTGATGTTTTCTTAAAATTTCAGTTATTGTAAATTTCGCTCCGAAAATTTCCACGAGTGTTTTCAACAGCTTCTACAACGCTGCTGAGTGTATTAGTTATTGCTGCGTCACAGGTCACCACAAGCTTTGTTCCTTAGGAGAACGCACATTTACCATCCTACACATTCTGTCAATCAGAAGCTACAGCAGAGCCTCACTGGATCCTCAACTTGGCTTCAACCCAGGTGCTGGCCAGAGCCCTGCTCTCATCTGGAGCTTAACTGCTGATGTGTCTGGTAGAGTCTGCTTCCCTCCCTCTCTAAGATCCAGGGCCACGGATTCTCATTGGTTGCCTGCTGGAGGAAGGATTTAAGACACAAAAAGCCCTAATCAAAAAGGCAAAGGATTGATGTCCAACTGCATCAAATTTAAGAGCTCCTTCTCATCAAGACATCATCTGGAAAGTGAAAATATGGGTACAGCGTGGGAGAAGACACCTGAAACACATGTGACCCAAGGGCAGGTAATCTCACAAAATTATTAAGAGAACAGACAACTCAATATTAAAAACCAAGGGCAAATGAACTCAAACAGGCACCTCACAAAAGAGGAAATTCGACTGTCTGAGCAACATATGAAAGGTGCTCAATCTTCATAGTAATTAGAGAAATGCAATTTTTTCATTTATATTTTTAATTTAAAAACTTTTTAAAAATTATATTTGAAGAGTTCCCATTGTGGCACAGTGGAAAACGAATCCGACTAGGAACCATGAGGTTGTGGGTTTGATCCTTGGCCTTGCTCAGGGGATTAAGGATCCGGCCTTGCCGTGAGCTGTGGTGTAGGGTGCAGATGTGGCTCGGATCCCGCGTTGCTGTGGCTGTGGTGTAGGCCAGGAGCTGTAGCTCGGACTGGACACCTAGCCTGGGAACCTCCATATGCCAAGGGTGTGGCCCTGAAAAAGCAAAAACAAAAAATAATATAAAATAAAATTTCATTTGATTTATTTACAACGTTGTGCCAATTTCTGCTGTACAGCAAAATGACCTAGTCGTACACGCATATATATTTTTTTTCTTATACTATCTTCCATTGTATTCTATCCTAAGAGATTTGGTATGGTTCCCTATGCTCTATGGTAAAGACAAATGCAAATTTAAACCACAATGAGAATCAGCTAGATTCTCAGCCTACTTGCAAAAAACTGAAAAGCCCAACCAAAAAAAAAAAAAAGTGTTAGCGGTGCAACTATTAAAACTCCTACATACTGCTAGTGGAAATGCATTTTCGTACAAACACACAGAAAACCTGTTTGGCTTTACCTAGCAAAGCTGCATGTCTATGACTCAGCAACTCCACTCCTAGGTACACACTCTGGAGATACCTGCACATGTGTGCACAGGATATGTTTACAAGAATGTTCTCTAAAGCACTGTTAGTGATAGTCCCAAACTGCAAAGAACTCAGCGGTTTACCAGTGGAAGGGACAGAATGTGTGCAAACGAACTATGGCACAGGCACAGCAGTGAGACCGAGCCCATCACCACCCCTTGCACATTGTGGCTGGTCTCATAAATCTAGCAAACACCCAGAAAAACAAGACAAGAAAGGATCCATAAAAGAGGCCATTCACATAAAGTTCACAAAGAAGCAAAACTAACAATATATTGCATGTATCCACATAGAGATGGTAAAACTGTAAGAGAAAGCAAAGAACTGATTGTCACAAAGGCCAAAATATGCTGTGACCTGGAGAACACAGCAAGCTTCTGAGGTCTGGCAATGCTGCCTTATCCGGGAGCGGATAAGACGGTATCCCCTTCAGTTCCTCATGAAATTGTACAGGCGCGTTTCACGCCCTTTTCTTTTGGCCTGTACATTTTACCATGCAAGGTTTCGTGTTTCCAGTCATTTTTCTGCTTCCGCCTGCTCCCGAGAGCACCCCTGGAACCCACCTGCAGTTTCTCTAGGGGACTTAGGAATGAGATGACGGGACTGTTGAAAGCACCTTCAAACACCAGACACTGGGTGCTTTAAACAAGAGAAACTACTCTCTCACAGTTCTGAAGGGGTACGAGATCAGCGGGGTTCTGGGGCGGCTCCCCTCCTGGCTCGCAGGCACAGCTTTCTGCCTGTGTCCTCATGGAGCAGAGAGAGAGCAAGCTCTCCCTTGCAGGGCACCCAAGAGGGCATCCATCCCACCATGAAGGCCTCAACCTCACTACCTCCTCTAACACTAGTCAGCCCCAAAGGTCCCACTTCCTAATACCATCACATTGGGTGTCAGGGCCTCAACATGAGTTCAGGGGTCACACATTCAGTCCCTAAGACATGAAAAAAGAAGTAAAAGTTGGATATTATTGCCTGCCCTCTGCCTGTAGTATGCAGATTCTAGGATGACCCATCGTGCTCCCTCCTTACAGAGGCAGAACCACAAAGATGAGATTATGCCATCACCCCAATCACCCCTGTGATTATGCTACGGTAAGTGATACGGCAAAGGTAAAGGGGTTTTTCAGATGCAATTAAGGTCCCCAATCAGGTGACTGAGCTAATCAAGAGTGCCCTGGTAGGCCTGACTTAATCAGATGAACTATTTAGAAGAGAGACTGGGCCATCCCCAAGGTCACTGAGATTCTCCTGCTGCCTTGAGAACTGTCTTCAGTTCCACAGCTACAAGGAATGACTTCTCCCAGCAACTGTGTGAACTTGGGAGAGAGGGATCCTGAGCCTCAGCTGAGACCACAGTCCAAAGCAACACCTCACCGAGGTCTTATAAACCTTGAGCAGAGAAGCCCAAACCAGGACCCACAGGAACCATGAGATGGTAAACGTAGGAATGCACGTGGTGAGCTGCTGTTCGTGTTAAGCTGTTACGCAGCACAGAAAACTAGTACACTGCCATCCCAATCTCACCCAGAAGACAAGGTCTAAACATAATTCAGGGAGACGGTAAAAGATGAGAAGAGTTAGATACAGCTCTTTAGGCAGCTAAGTAATCACAATTTATCTTCCCAACTAATTCTGATTATTTGAAAAGATACAGAGTACAGCATCACAATCAAATTCCTGCCATCTAGCAAACTCTTCAGCTAGTAGATCACGAATCGCTTTATGTTTGTTTCCTAATCTCCTTTCATGTCAGGAGACCCCAGCCCTTCTACCAGGTACATGGAATAAGACAATGCCAGACACTTAAGTCCACGAAAATTAAAGCCTAAACATTTCAAGTTCCCAGAAGGGACAGGGTGAAGGCAAAACCACATTCTGATCACTCTTCTCATCTTTCCACTTAAAACTTAAAATTTTTAGGACCCAGCAGCCATTCTGAAACAGTAACTTCTACTGAGGTGAACCCTAAAGGTCCACACCAGCTGGTACCCACACCCTGTAAAATCCCCTCCCTGGAAGCCTGTGCTGACCTACTGACCCGCCTCTGGTGAAAAGAACATGGCAGAAGTGATGGGATGTCACTTCCAAGGTTATTTAATAACGAGACCACGGCCTCCGTCTGGGCTCTCTCTTAGGCTGCCCATCCTGGGGAAGACAGCTGACGGCTGTGAAGCAGCCACATGGAGAGGCCCGTGAGTTCTGGAATCAATCCTCCTGATAACCACAGACTGCCCCTGCCCAGCCACGCTGAGCCTCCAGATGAAACCAGAGCCTGGGCCGACAGTTAGCAAGCTCAGGAGAAATCCCGAAGAGAGGCACCCAGCTAAGTCACTCTCGGATTCCCGACGCACAGAAATCGTAAAACAGTAAGTACTTGCTGTTTTAAAGCATAACGTTTTGGGGTAATTTGTTACATGGGAACAAGTAACTAAGGCCATACATTTCATACCATGAAATGTAAGATAAAAACCTAAGATGCCGTGAGGCGAGAGTACAAAAAAAGAAAACAATTCAGTAAAAAAATAAAACTCCAACCTTAAGCACTCTTCCCGAAAGGCCAATGAGTTCACCGTCCTTGGGCTCTGCCACTGTGGCCGTGTTCACGTCACCACTTCCCGTCGTGTCAATGATGTCAATGATTTTCGGTTTTCCATCCGTTGTAACCTGAAAATTAAGAGACCATTCAAATATAAACTAGAGATTTTTGTTTTCACCCTTAAAGCAATGTCAGACCCCATATACATGTGTGCGTGTGTGTAACATATCATATAAAATCTGCATTCATTTCAAAAAGACAACTGAATTGTTTTAGGCCAAGAGCCTGACATATGCTAACAAGAAAATTTCGTCACAGAAAAGAAGACAGGCTCCTCCCAGGGGTTTTCATAGACTAAGGAACCAAACACTTGCCAGAGGCCACCCGCGAGGTGTTGGGAAGCCGGCCACGATCAACACGCAGACTCCCTGACCTCAGACCCTTTGCGTTCCATGGACTCAAATAAATACAATACATGACACGACAGACAGTAACCATCACCACGAAGAAAAATCCAGCAGGAAAAGGAGACACCGTGAAAGACATGGGGCTTTCCACTCTAACGAGGCTGGTCGAGAAAGGTTTCGCTGAGAAAGGACCTGACGAAGCTGCTTCGGGCTGGGCAAGGAGCAAACTCCAAGGGAAAAGTATTTCGTAACATCACATCATGGGGAACCGCGCCGGCCCTTGAGCGGAAGGTGGGACTCCGCGCGAACCGCGTTCCCTCCGGGCCCGGCCGTCTCCGGAGGCCGACGCGCCCGCAGCGGCTCCAGCCAGACACGTCCAAGTCCCGCCCGGGCGCTTCAGGTCACTGCTCACGGCTCACCTGCCGGGGAGCGCTCGCCGTCCGGAGACCCCGGTCCAGGTCGAGCCCGCGTCCCGACCTGCGCGACTGGCGCCCGCACCACCGCCTCCCGCCGGCCGGCGGCGGCGCCCGAGCTCCGGCCCCGGCCCCGGGCTCCCGGCGCGCAGGCCCGGACCGCGCCAGGGCCCCGGGCTCCCGCCGCCTCGCAGCGCTCGGCCTCCCGCCTCACGGCCTCTCGGCCAGGGCGCCTCGGCCTGGCCTGCTCTGTCTCCCCAGGGGCCCCCCGGCTTCCTCCCCGACGCCCTCGCCCGCCCAAGTGCCCATCATCCTAAACGGACTCTTCGACGCTGCCTTGGGCCCGGCTCTGAACTGGAGTCACAATTACAGCTGCGCCTCCTCACACTCCTCCCGAGAGAAGGGAAGCGCCAGAGGGCGAGGCCTACGTCTGCTGCCTGCACCTGGCAGTGCCTGCACCTGGCAGTGCCTGCACCTGGCAGTGCCTCACACCGACCGCTGGACACTTAAGACGGGTTCTCCTCAGCCGCGGTTTGCTGAGCAGCCCAGACGCTCACACGGATGCTGCGGCGACACTGAAAGCCATCCTGCCCTGCGGGAAAAGCCACCTGGGGCTCTTTCGGGGCTGGCTGTGCGAAGGGCATCTGTGCCATCCAAGACCCATGTGCTGAGTTACCAACAGGAATCAGGTGTGGAGACAAAAAGAAGACCGACAGACGCAGAGCCTCCAGAGAGAAACGGGATGGAAAAAAGGCCCACAGTGTGGCAAGAGCACGGCCTCCCTTTCCATCTGGAGGATTCTCCCTCAGAGATGAGGTGCGGGGTCTGTTCTCAGGCGTCTTTCTGCTCCCGAGCCCCCTCCCCAATACCAGCCACGACGTCCTGAAAGCTCTGTGGTTAAGGTGTTCCCGGAAGGAGGGGGGAATTCACTCTGTGGAGGAAACAAAGACACACACTTTGGAGTTCCTGTCACGGCCCAGCGGGTCAGGAACCCGACTACTATCCATGAAGATGCTGGTTCCATCCCTGGCCTCGCTCAGGGGGTTAAGGATCCGGCACTGCCATGAGCTGTGGTGCAGGTCGCAGACGCAGCTCAGGTCCCGCGTTGCTGTGGCCGTGGTGGAGGCTGGCAGCTGTAGCTCCGATTCAAGTCCTGACCTGGGAAAGTCCACATGCTGCAGGTGTGGCCCTAAAAAAAAAAAAAAAAAAAGACACACATTTTTTTCCTTCACAAGGCAAAACGAGGGGGTGGCTGGTGGATCCTACATCTCAGGCCCATCACTGACCAGCTCGGGGCTGACAGCTTTGCCAGGGTCACACAGCCGTTACTTTCACGTACTGTAATTCTGAGGCTGGATGTCTGCTTTTCGGGGGCTGGCCATTCTAGTCACAAGTATTCTAACACTCAGCAGGCTCAACATCATAATTAAAAAAAAAAAAAAATCACTGTGGAAAGCATACCAAACTCTGATAAGATTATAAAACTTAAATCAGATACTGATTTTAAAGTGACTAGCTAAGTATCTTTCAAAATAAACCAAAATGAAAACAATGAAGGAAAAATATAAGAAAATATAACAAAATCAAAATAGAAACCACTAAGAGAAAGTTAATACTCTCCAGTGAAGTTAAAACTAGCTAGACCATGTACTAAGAACATAAATAATCTATTTTAAAATGTATTCCAAATATGTACATAATTTGAAAACTACACCACAAGCCTAAGAACACAAATCGCTTGTCTTCATTTTCTCACGCAATGAGAAAACAACTTCAGTGACTTGAGATCGGAGTTCCTGTGGTGGCTCATCAGTAACAAACCCAACTAGTATCCATGAGGATGTGGGTTCAATCCCTGGCCCCGCTCAGTGGATTAAAGATCCAGCGTTGCAGGAGCTGTGGTGTAGGTCGAAGATGAGGCTGCGATCTGGCGTTGGCTGTGGTGTAGGCCGGCAGCTACAGCTCCAATTCCACCCCTAGCCTGGGAACTTCCATATGCCGCTGGTGTGGCCCTAAAAAGATAAAAGAAAAAAAAAAAAAGAAGAAGAAGAAGAAGAAGAAGAAAAAGAATCACATGAGATGGCTAACAAGACAGACACAGATTGCTGTCCTTAGAAACCTCATCAGAATGCGAGCAAAGAAGGCCTAAGGGGACGTAGCGGCTTCCTTACCATCTACTCTTGCCGCAAGATTTACCCACTAGGATCTGATCTCTCTCCCGCATGAAAAATTCTCATATGTGCAATTGTCTGTCCATTACTTCTTCCTTCATCTTGAGGTAAAAGGAACCGCTCCACTGGCGATAATAAGATAGTAGAGGGAACTTGGGTTTAGGAAGGAGAGGTTTGACCGAGGCAGACCAGCTGAGACTCTTGTAGAGGAGCTGTGAGAAGGAGCGGAAACGGAACCGTTAGAACCGTATCTTTGATCCTTAAGGAGGAGGGTCACATGGGACTGAAGGCACCATTTGTATGCGGAGCGCTAAGGTGACAAGATCTGGGACCTGGGCTGGGAGGCTGGGAGGTGCTGGCTGGACGAAATAGAAACGGCCCAGGGTCAACGGCGGGCTGGGGTGGAGTGGATGCGGACAGAAGAGGTGAGATGAGACCAAGGCTACCCAAGGAGCTGGGGCTGGTGGAGAAGGGCTGGGCAAGGCTCGCACTCAGGGGGTTTTCTACAAAGACATGTGGGATACACAAAGAGTTTTGCATTATATTCAGCAAGGGAGTGATGGAAGGGTTTGGTTTTTTTTTTTAAAGGGAAGTAATTCTGGCGATCAGTGTGAAGCCGGAAGAGTGGCCGGGAGGCCCTTGGCTACTGTGGGTTCATTTCCAAGCCCCATCTAAGCCCCATTTCTTGTCCATGAAGCCAAACTGGTCCAGCTCTCAGTGGGCCCCTAACCACCAACCTCTCTTCGCAGTTACAGTCTGCGGGACTACATCATCTTTTTTCTTTTTCTTTTTCTTTTTTTTTAAGCCACACCTGCTGCATATGGACGTTCCCAGGCTAGGGGTCTAATCAGAGCTGCAGCTGTAGGCGTACACCACAGTCATGCCAGATCCGAGCCACATCTGTGACCCATGCCACAGCTTGAGTCAACAGCGCATCCTTAACCCACTGAGTGAGGCCAGGGATAGAAACCGCATCCTCACGGACACCTCACTGGGTTCTTAACCCGGTGAGCCACCATAGGCACCCCAGGACCACATCACTTTCAATGCAAAACAGTAGGCACCCAGCAGATGCCTGACCATCTGCAGAAGAAAGACTTAATCATTCAATTCTCACTCCTCTCCTACTGGCCACCCTCTACATTTAAGCAGCCTACACAGCTGTCACAAAAGAGAACAGGCTGGCACCAAGCATGGGACTCCCCACTCTGCTTCTGAAAGTTTTCACTGTGCCTCTAGGCCTCTACTCAGACCCCATAGGCCTTTCCAAGTGGCCTTTCTTTCCTTTTTATTCCTATCCACCTCTTGATGATGTAAGCACAGCTCTATAAAACACATTTGTTAGAGGGAAGAGGGGGGAAATAAACCTTAAAAATTCACTCCTGTTTGCACCTCACTACATTTCTTTCAAATGGCCATGTTTAGGTCAATCTCTGAGTTAAAGGTGTTAGAAGATTTAAGAATTTTTTTCATTTTACTTCAAATATGCTATTGCTTAAACACTGATTATATGCACATGTCTAATGTGTATTTATCCTTCAGAGAGTTGGTGATTTAAAAGATCCAGCATAAACTCCTTTTGCTAAATAGCCTGGCTTAAAAAAAAACCAGTGTTTTAACACTTTCCTTGAGCACTCTGAGGTTCCATGTAATTAATCGCCTCAATTTTCACAGCAACACCGTGGGATGAGAATTTCTGCTACTTTACAGGGGGAGTAATGGAATTATTTGATAAGCAGGTATGGGACATTCTACAGGAGTATTTTTTTCTGAGACCGTACTCCTCCCAACTCTTCAGAGCCTCTTATTATCCTGACAAAAGAGCCAGTGAACCACTTATCCCAGCTGTTCTCCTCCCACTTGGCCCTATAAAAAGTAAACACACACCGCAACAGAATGGAAACCCTCACTACCCTGTAATGAAGCCTCAATGAGGTGATGGCCCTGCCCTAAGTCTCAGGAACACAACTGTACTGCTAGGGCCAGCCGCAAGGGACCCATCACCTGCCCCTCTCCTGAGGCACGAGAGCTGTCTGGCAGGGCCACCAAGAGGCGTGCCAGACTCGAAGAATGAACAGGAGGAAGTAAGATTCCTAGAGGGATTCCCTACTGAGTCAGCCAAACTGGGTCCCTTTTTCCCCTGCATGACACCCTAACTTCCAAAATGCTACCTCAATTACTAGAGAGCACATACAATAAAAGATCAGGAAGAGGACGAGGTGTGGGGGGGATTTTTAAACTTCAGCTTTTGAAGAAATACAGATGAAGGGACTGATACAAGGGACAGACAGCACACAGGAGGATTAGCCCAGGTTAGATTTGGGGAGGTGGATCCTGAACAGCGGTGGGATTCTGTTTATTACTGGCTTTCAGTAAAAGGCTGAGGCTGAATTCAAAAAGTCAAACTTTGAAGACTTTAATGAGAATGCTTTCAATGGAAAGACACATGTTTTAAAACGACCTTTGGGATGGTACCTTGACCTAGCGATTTCAAAGGTGCCTGAGGCAAAACGGGGTAATTTTAAAAAATCATAAAGTGCTGTCTTACATTTTGAGGCTGAAAAATAAAAATACAAAAGCATAACTTAATGCCGTCTGAAGAGTTCGCCAAAAACAAACTCTACTGGGTTCTTCTTGTGTCAAACAAAGACTAAGCCATGCGTTTTCAATGACCCTAAACAAGCACACTGCAGAAGAGGGTTTAAAAATAGAACACATAAAACTACCAGAGGAAACAATTCCGGAAGTTGACTGAGTTGTCTTCTTGAAAGCCGGCTCTTGCCTTTCAAGATAAACCATTCCTCCCCAAACCAAATCTCCCGAACGGCAGCGATAAAAAAGGAAGTTCACAAGGGTCATTTGCCCCTATCTCCTCCCCACCCCCACCCTCCCGTAAATAATAAAACTGTGAAATCTCGTTTGTAAATAACAGGCACGGGGTGAGTGGGTTCCAGAGACACGAGGAACCCGCGGAGGAAGCTGGCGAGGTGGACAGGGGCCTGAGGGCCCTGGCCTGGCAGCGCCTGGGAGGAAGGGGCTTCCCGGGCAACAGACGCACCCGGGAGCCCACACCAGCCGCGCGGGGCACGCAGCTTTTATCTGGGCCGGGATCACGGCCCAGCCGGGGCTCCCGGGCCCGGGGCCGTCGCCCTCCGCCGGGCCCCCGCGCCCGCCCTGCCCTTCACCTCTTTCCGGCGCCCTGGTCCCCCTCCGCCGCAGAGCGGGCTTCGGCCTGCGGGGCTCCGACGCCGCGTCCCCGGTCCGCCCGCCCGCCGGCCGGCCGGCCGGCCGGCCGCCCGCGCCCCCGCGCCCGGGCCCTCGGCTGCTGCCGCACCTGCATGCCCGGAGCCCCGGGGTCGACCCCGGTGTCCAGGACGGCGATGAGCACCCCCCGCCCGTCATACTCCGGGTAGCGGCAGAGGAAGGAAGCGGCCCCGGTCTCTTTTTTTGGGAGGAGGCCGTGGAAGGGGAAGGGCTCCTCGGTCGCGGCGGTGGCCATGGACGCAGGCTGGAGGGCGAGGAAGAGGCAAACTGCCAGGCTGCGCGCGGACAGGCGGCGCGAGGACACCCGGGCGGCCGCGGGCCTGGGCGGGGGCGAGGGGCGGGGCCGGCCGCCGGCCAATCCCGGCCCGCCAGGGAGAGGCGGCCAATCACGCGCTGCGACGTAAGCCAAAGGCGCCGCTCTCGGGAGCCGAGCGGAGTGTTGCCCGGGCCGCAGAGAAGGAGGCGGAGTTTGAGGCATAGCTGGAGGGTTCGGTTCTAGAACCCGGGGTCTTAAAGGGACGCGCGTTTAGGATTTTTAGGGTAAAGGGGCTGCCAAGCAAAGAGTCAGCATGTCCTGAATCAAAACCATCCCCGGCGGACGGGGAAGGAAGTGATCTGCCGGTCTGGAGTAGCAGGAACCCCGAGCTGGCCAGCGATGGCTTCTAACTTGTTGTGAAAGAAACTTCTCAGTCAGCTGCTGCAGCATCCCCAGGTGACCCGAGGAAAGGAGCCAGCTCAAGCACGCTAAACCCCTAGGAGTTGGAGATTGGCGAAATGCCGGGACATAAGTTTCTGAGAGAGAGCGCTTTGATTCAGACGTTTAAGGGTTGTGTTCCCCTGCCTGTCTCGAGTGTGTCCGTTTGAGCCGGGCCGGGGAGTAATAAGGAATAAGGTGGGGAGGGACCAAAGCTTCAGTCAACTGGAAGTGGGTTTGTCCGTTCTGTCGGCCTTGTAACGTGGTACCAGGCAGAAGTGGGCCCCTCCTATTCTCACTGCTTAACGCTGGGAGCCAGGGGTTTCTGAAAAACATTCTTCTCCCTCTCCATCTCCCTCTCCCTAAATTGATGTTCTTGGTTGCTCCTAAAAGTTCCCCAGTTATCGAGCCCTAAATTACAGTTTTTCAGATTATCAGTGGCGGCTATAAATTGCTTCATGGTACACTAGTAGCTCTTTCATGATCTTTCTGTCTGTATTCGTGCCAGGGTGATTTTAGTCGCGTGCGTGTGTGCCCGCCAATGACCCCTTTGGCAAGCCGGTGAGGCTTACAGACCCCCGTCTCAGAGCAATTTTAAGCTCAAAATGAAATAGGATTACAAAAGAAATTACGTTGAGATAGTTACAGAATATTAAAACTAACTTTGTTATGTGCCAATAGATTTATACGTGTGTATATACTTATATATATGCTTCCTTACATTAAATAATAGGAACTAGCACCAAATCTAATAAACTACCATTATTTCAAAGTAGTAAAGGGCATAAATGATATCTTGAGATGCTTGTGACTATACTGTGATAAGAAGCTGATTTTTATTGGTGACACTCACAGTAACTGCTAATACCACTCTGCTCATTGCCTACATCTGTAGTTGAAGGAAACATTTAATTGAAAGGTTAGTGGAAATAAAGACTTTTTTTTTTCTCCTAAAGTTTTCTCTCATGGACTCCAGGTTCAAGAATGCCTGTTGTAAAGGGAAATCCTCTGTAGACCAGTTTCCAATCCACAGGATTCGAAGGTTCTCCGTGAGGTCTCAAAAATGACTGTAAAGGCGGAGCGCCCCTTGTGGCTCAGTGGTTAAAGAACCCAGCTAGTGTCCATGACGACGTGGGTACGATATCTGGCCCCCCTCAGCGGGTTAAGGATTCACAACTCTCTGAGCTGTGGTGTAGATCGCTAGATCGCAGATGCAACTCTGATCCAGCTTGGCTGTGGCTGTGGTGTAGGCTGGCGGCTACAGCCCCTATTCGACCCCTAGCCTCATGAGGCCCTAAAAAGACGAATAAATAAAAGCAGTCAGACATTTTACAACACTCTGCCTTCTTGAAATTTTGTTAACACTCTACACAGAATTTTATCCTAATGTAATTCACATTTATAATGGAAAGTCCTGTTATTTATTATCTGCAGCTATATATACTCTAATATTTAATTTAAAATTTTTTCCTGGGATCAAAATATTAAAATTTTGAATCGACTTTCAATTATTGGAAAGTTGACCAAAATGACATGAATAAATATTAAGCTTTGATTAAACATTTGATTAAGATGAAAAATTACAGAAAAAGAAAATTTTTATTGAAAATGCAGCTCTTAAAAAGATGCGTGAGAGGCATATTTGGGGCCTTTGATTAAAGGTCTAACTGACGGTTTTTCAAATTGTTCCTTAATTTGACACCCAAGAAGCTATTCTCAGGGGGTGCATAATAGTAAACCGCCTCCCCGCCCCCCCTCAGGAAGCAGGGGACCCAGCTCTGAAATGGGGCCAAGGGGGGTAAGATATGACCTTGCACTAGAGGCATGCCTTCAAGCAGATAAGTTTGGGAAAGAGTAGATATGACATTTACGCCTCTGCAAATTGAAGATAATGAAATTATCCATGACTTTGTACCACTGTTTTAGAGAAATCCTGAAATCACTGTGCCTCAATACGAAGCATTTGCTCTGTCTTCAGGCCGCAGCATTCTCCACAGTATGTGTTTACACCGCCTCCTCTCTTGATCTAATGCCATTGCCATCTAAGCGATCTCTTTCAATGCCAACACCACTTGCGCAACTTGACAAACAGCCTGTCAGTTCATTGGCTATCAGGAGGAAACAAGTAGAGGCTAGTTGGAGTAAACAACGAAGATAACAGATAAATAGCTACCAGGGCTTAGGAATGGGGAGGAGGAGGAAGGGAAGGATAGGAAGCAACAGGGTCAGTGGACCACGGCATCCGTCCATCATCCTATCTGGGGCAAAGTAATAGGCTGGAAGCACGAACCCTCCCACACAGCATTGTTCAGAGCGGGAAGTGCCTACGCCCACCCACGCCCCCTTCCCCATCACCTGCAGGTTTGAGGCCGAAAACAAGTGCGGAGGTGCGGGGAGAAAGATTGTGAAAGCGTCCCCCACGTCCCAGCGGCAGGACTTTGAACTCCTGCGCAGAGTTTGCAGCGCGACCACTCCTCCCGCGGGTGGCACCCAGGCCGTGATTGAGTGAAGTAGGAACGCTGGGCCCATCCGTTCCTGGGAAACGAGGAACTTCCTTGACAGTAGTTTTGGGCCGGGGGACTCTCCCTTGGCTTTGCCAAACCTTCTCTAGGCTGCGTGGCACCCAACCTTTTGTTTTTCTCTTCTTTACTCAAGGACTGACTTGCATCGAGACCTGATGGCTCCGCCAGCCTTTTGTGGACCCTGGACTGTATTGCCTTACACAGGCGTTCCCCCGATAGAATCCTTGCTCCTTAAAGCGGGTCTTGGCAGCCGCTTCTGGGAGTACCTGCACTAAAATAACTCGGCAAAGAAACTTGAGATTCAGATGCTTCAAACTTTGCCGCTGCTGCCCCCTGGAGGCAAAGGCCGTCACTACAGCCCTACCAAATATGCGTGCTTCCCAGGCGTTTTTCAGTGCAAAGCCAGGTGGGCGACCGACCGTGTTTGGCAAAGCTTAAGTCACCAGCCTGTCAAGGAGGCTGGGAGATTAAGTTCTGACTTCTTGCATGGACAGGCACACTGATAGTGTGGGAAATTCTATCAACATAAAAAGCTTTTCAAAAGATGCCTGTTAATTCAAGAGATTTGTAAATAACAATTTCCACTATGCCCATGTATGTATAATATATAATATAAATATAATTAATATTAAATCCTCTTAGCCTTAAGATATGATTCTAAATTAAATTTAAATTATGCTCTCACTTTCTATTCTTTCCACCTCCAAACTAAATTAAGTGGTATAACACAGTCCCTGATCCTTGAACCTTAAAAAATAAGATGATAAATTAGGCAATTTGGACAAAGACCACTGCTGAGAACAATGAAGATAACTGGACAACATATGAAAAATATCTGCCTGTTAGGCATCAGAGGGCTAACGGTGTGGTGAAAAATTTCTGGAGCAGGTGTAAACTCCAAGACTTAAGCCTAGCATTTGGGACAGCCTTGCCTTTCAGGGCAAGGGGCCATGGGAAGAAAATCCTGAAAAATTAAAGAGGCGAAGGCCATGAGCCAGTGGGGTGAGGTCAGGTCCCATGGCCGTATCTAACCCATGCAGAAGTTGGTATTGGGAGGTGGAAGAGAGCTGGCTTGAGGAATCTAGACATCCGGACTTGTGTCCCAGCTCTGTCTTGGTTTGTCATTTTAGACAAGATTGTGAGCCTCTCTGGACCTCAGTTTCCTCGTTGGCACAGGAAAGAATGGGCGGAGCCCCCTTCCTTTGTAGTTACGGGGCAGAAAACCTGAAACATTTCGAACCAGTGCATTTTATTGTCAGTTAATATAAGAAAGTTTTAAACTGTCCCCCAGGGCCGGAGGAGGGGGGGTGCGGTGTCATGTGCTCTTAGCATACTAAGGTAGGGTTGTCAGCTCATGAGAAACAGAGGCAATGTTACATAAATAGGAGAAGTGTGAATTTTTCACATCGGGAAGAAAGGTGCCTCTGGAAGGAAGGGAATACTTGGAGAGGTGAGACGCGTTTAATTGCAGGTGTTTGGTGAAGGTGAACAGCCATGAGCAGCCGTAAGACTCTCTCATTTTCTCTGTGGGATCAAAGCAGATGGGTATCTAGTGCGCGGTGGACCCTCAGAGGGAGGTTCTTGAAGACTAATTCTTGGGGTTGGGGGCTCCAGAAGCCTCTTTCATCCAGAACGGCTCCGTTCTCGCAAAAGCCCCGCCCACTGAGCTGCTGCTTTCCGTCTGATTGGTGATCTCTCTGTATCCCTGTATGACACACTCTTACTTGGTATTCTTTGGAATTTTGCGTGGCTTCATCAAAAGAGCTTTACCTAGAACAGCATCTGGGACTTATTTTGTTTCACCCCAGCTCCTGATGTGTGTTAGCAAAACCATACTCCCACTAAATTCCATGGCAGTGTATCACGCGCATGTGGACAGACCTGAACCCAATTATGCAATGCAGAGATTGTCCCCAGGAAGTCCTACCGTCCCTGGTTTCACTGCAGGAAGCGCCTCAGGGTCTCTCGCTGGGATGGGCCTGGATCTGCCCAACCACCGTGGCTGTTGTGATGTGCAGCACCTGCCTGGGATTTAAGTCCTGTCCACACGCCGAGGGCCAGAAAAACATGTCAGGCTTAGGATTCCAAATACACGCTGATCCTAACGAGAATCCCGAAGAGCCCGACTCGAAGGAGAGAGGCAGAGAAGATTCGAGGAAAAGCACTCAGAAGTTAAGGGATCTTGTCTTTGAGGACTAAGTCTGCCACTAATTAGCTTCGGGAACTTTAACAGGGCCTCTGTATCTGCATCTCCCAATCTCAGGGTTTGATCACAGTTAAGTGAGAAAAAGTACCTTCCCCAGTGACAATAAATTGCTCTTATTGTTTCATGGAGGGAGTGCAGTAGGAATTGAAGTACTGAGGCTTCTCCCACCATTTGGCCTCCCCCTACCTAAAGTTAAGGCTTACATAGTGCAGGCAAATCAATTTTTAAACAAGGATTATTTAGTTTGCAAGGAATGGTTTTTTATCATCTTATTTTTTATTTTCTTTTATTTATTTTTTTGGCTGCACCTGCTGCATGAGGAAGTTCCCGGGCCAGGGACTGAACCTGCATCACAGCAGTGACGCGAGCCACAACAGTGACAATGCCGGATCCTTAACCTGCAGCACCACCAAGGAACTCCAAGAAACAGTTCTTAAAAACCAGTTTAGGTGTGTAGTAACAAGACCTCTTAAGCCTGTTTCCTTGAGGTAAATCAAACAATTTACTCCATCACTGGTGAAGTATAACACGGACAGATACTTTTTCTCACTGTTTTTACTTTTTAAAAAAATTTTAATATTTTTGCCCTCCCCCCCTGTGGCATATAGAGTTTCCAGACCAGGGGTCATATTTGAGCCACAGTTGCAACCTATACCACAGCTGTAACAACACTGGATCCTTTAAGCCACTGCCCCGGGGGGTGGGGGCCGGAGGGGGTCAGGGATGGAACCCAAGTCCTGGCACTGCCCTGGCTGCAGAGATGCCTCCGGTGGCATTGCACCACAGCGGGAGCTATTTTTAGAACTTCATGATTAACTAAGGTAAATACACCTCCAATATCACAGAATTATTCTTTTTCCTTTAGTAAAAGATAAAAGAATGACGAATAGAAGTCAGCACATAAAAATCACTCTGTGTGTGTGTGTGTGTGTGTGTGTGTGTGTGTGTGGTGGGAACACTTAACCTGAGATCTGCCGTCTTAACAGGCTTCGAAGTACACAATGCCTTATTGTTAACTATATCTGACGTTGTGCAGCAGACACCTGGAGCTTACTTTGCATAACTGTAACTTCCTACGCGTTTGAACAACTCCTCACATCCTCCCCTCCCTGCGTCGTGGCAACTGCCGCCCATTGTCTATGTCTATAGCTTTGACTGCTTTAGATGCTTCCTGGAAGAACTCAGGCACTGTGGGTCTGTGACTGACTTCACTTAGCATGCCTTCCGGCTCCATCCGCATTGTTGAAAAGAGTAGAATCCCCCTCTTTTTTGAAGGCTGAGTACTATTCTGTGGTGCACAGTGCACTACATTTTCCTTAACCAGTCATCTGTCTGATGGACGCTGGTGTTGTTTCCATATCCTGGCTACTATGAATACTGCTGCAATGATTATAAGAGCTTCAAGAGCCTGATTTCAATTCTTGTGGATGTGTACCCAAAAGTGGGACTGCTAGAGCATATGGTAGTTAGATTTTTAATATTTTAAGTGACTTCCATACTGTCTTCCATAGCAGCCGCATCATTAAACATTCCCATCAAGAGTATACAAGGGTTCCAATTTCTCCACATCCTTTCCAACGCTTTTTTCTTTCTTTCTTTCTTTCTTTCTTTCTTTCTTTCTTTCTTTCTTTCTTTCTTTCTTTCTTTCTTTCTTTCCTTCCTTCCTTCCTTCCTTCCTTCCTTCCTTCCTTCCTTCCTTCTTTCTTTTTCTTTCTTTCTTTCTCTTTCTTTCTTTCTCTTTCTTTCTTGTCTTGTCTTTTCTTTTCTTTCTTTTTGTCTTTTGTCTTTTTAGGGCCGCACCCATGGCATATGGAGGTTCCCAGGCTAGGGGTCAAATCAGAGCTACAGCTGCCAGCCTACGCCACAGCCACAGCAACGTGGGATCAGAGCCGTCTCTGCCACCTACACCACAGCTCACAGCAACACCGGATCCTTAACCCAATGAGCGACTGAGGCCAGCGATCAAACCCGCAACCTCATGGTTCCTAGTCGGATTCGTTTCTGCTGCACCCTGACGGGAACTCCTTTGTTTAATTTTAGTTTTTATTTATTTTTTATTCTTTTTCAATGATAGCCATCCTAGCAGGTATGAGGTGATACTTCATTGTGCCTTTGATTATAATTAAAAGCACTGTAATTATATTGCTCTGACAGCGACCAATAGCCAAAAGAGGTTTTTTTCTCTGTGTATTAGAATTTCACATACAAAGTTTTCTCTATTTTTTTTTTTTCTATTTTAGGGCTGTACCTGTGGCACACGGAAATTCCCAGGCTAAGAGTCTAGCTGGAGCTGCAGCTGTCGGCCTACACCACAGCTCATGGCAGCCCAAGATCTCCGACCCCCTAAGCAGGGCCAGGGATCAAACCTGTGTCCTCAGGGATACTAGTCGGGTTTGTTACCGCTAAGCCACAACGGGAACTCCCTCATATATGACCTTTTCCTTTCACGTTATATTATTCTCACTTTCAGAATTTAAAGATTTCTGTATAAACATGGTTTGTATGTTGTTCAATGGATATACCAACCAATTTTGAAACATGCCCAATTTTTGAACCTTCAAATTTTTTCTAAGCTTTCGCTTTTATAAGTAATACTGTGACAGACATCCTTACACAGCCAAAATCTTGATTGCATCTCCAGTTATTTCCTTAGAAAAAGACCCAGAATTTTGGATTTTCTCAAAGTACATGAACTTTTTTTTTAAGGTTCTTTGTCAAAATCCATGAAAATTTTCAAATTTAAATTCTAAAAACCTGGACTTGTAGGAAATCAATGTGCATGAAGGGACAAGAAATGAATATGGAAGCAAACAGATTCTAATCAGGTGACTTTCCCAAAATAACCTTGATGGCCATCTTTCTGAGAGAATTTTAAGCCAAACAGACTAAGGGCATTTTCAGATACCAGAATATAACTCAACAGATGGAGCAGAGCACTGCACAGAAAACAGCCAGGGAGGGTCTGAAAGGAAAGCTGCTCTCAGCAGTGGCCCAGCCACTTGACCTTGTGTAAGATGCTTAGAACTATTCCTGGCACATGGGGAGGGACAGAAAAGTGTTTGCTGCTTCGCTTAAATGGTTGCAATATTTACAACTCAAAATTGGCTATGGAAGAAAGCAAACTGCAAATCTACACTTTATAGGAAAGCATGCTGCTGTGGTCGTAAACCTAAAATACGTTCAGTTTTACAACCATAGTTCCTTTGTAATAATAATTATTATTATTATTTTGCTTTTTAGGGCCTCACCTGCAGCATATGGACATTCCCAGGCTAATCAGAGCTGCAGCTTCCAGCCTACTCCACAGCCACAGCCACGCCCGATCCTTTAACCCACGGAGGGAGGCCAGGGATCGCACCTGCATCCTCATGGATACTAGTCAGGTTCACTTCCACTGAACCACAACAGGAACTCTCCTAGTCTCCATTCGTGGTTAACGAATCCGACTAGGAACCATGAGGTTGCGGGTTCGGTCCCTGCCCTTGCTCAGTGGGTTAACGATCCGGCGTTGCCGTGAGCTGTGGTGTAGGTTGCAGACGCGGCTCGGATCCCGCGTTGCTGTGGCTCTGGCATAGGCCGGTGGCTACAGCTCCGATTCAACCCCTAGCCTGGGAACCTCATATGCCGCGGGAGCGGCCCAAGAAATAGCAACAACAACAACAACAACAATAAGACAAAATAATAATAATAATAATTATTATTCCTAACAGGAGTAAACATTTCTCAATTCTTTTATCCATATAGATTTTAATTCAGTGTGTACACGCGTGCGTGTGCAAATCCTAGAAAATGCTGTTTATCAAAAGCATTTCATCTAGGCTTTTTCACTCCAGCATTGGCTTTGCAACGACAGTGCCATCTTCTGGTTGGAGTTTGCCTTTACAAGCTGGTGTCTTGTCCAGACTCATCCCACTCTGCCTGGTAAATGATTTTATTCCAGTGAGGGAACTGTGGTAAATCAATCTTTTTTTAAAGAGCGTAGCTTACTACACTCTCAAGATTCTGGCCTAATAGGTGCTGTAGGACAAAGAAGCACAGGGGGCTCAGGAAACGGAAAGAAAAGAGGACTAAGGGGTTACACCAAGCAAGGAGACAATTACATTTAGAATGAACAGGCAATGAAGTCCTACTGTACAGCACAGTGAACTCGACCCAGTCTCCTGGGATAGACCATGATGGGAGGTGGTATAAGCAAGGGAATGTATATATATACACGTGTAACTGGGTCACTTTGCTGTGCAGCAGAAACTGGCACAACGTTGGAAATCAACTGTACTTTATTAATAATAACAAAAAAGAAATCATGTCAAGCACATTAAGAAGCCAGTTGTGTGTCTAAACTTGCAATACGTCTTTGCTTCTGGCTGACCTAGTGTCCTTTAGAAAGAAACAACGGAACTGAATACGTTGCAGCAAAGGTCAAACAGAAAAGCACCGTGTCCAAAAGACTCTCTCTCTCCAAAGCTGAGGTATAAGTGGGTCAGGAACCATCTAAGATGGGTCTTCAGGCCACCAGGGCCTCTACTTACCTTTCGTATCAGCCTCTGAATGTACTTCTCATTTGAGTTCATTTAAAGTGATAAATCTTACACCCCAAAACTTACACCCCTACCTTAACATCAACTTCTCACTGAAGTACCAAGTTAAAATTTGAGACAACGGCTGTAGGCATACCCAGATTCCCACCAAAGCTGTTCCTTCTTTTATTTTGGTAAAAATAATGCATTACAGCAATTCGTATTCAACACAACTCTTTAGATGCAATAGGACACATGATTACTTACTGCTAAATTAGGGTCCGGGATATATAGAGTTCCCTGGCTCCACTCTTTACCTTCTCATTCAGAGAAGCTTGTAGACGTGTGTCTCTCTGTTGGAGGAAACCCTCAAGTTCCTTCCTGTGTATATAAAGCTCAAGGACTTGCCCGCGACACTGCTTCCTGGATCTAGTTTCAGGATAAGAAAACCCCCATCTTTCAAACTGCTCCTAGTTACCACGAAAGGGGCACTTTATTACCAGGATCAACTTACATAAGACAAAATATTAAGACTCTCAGGTTAAGAATCTCCCACCTAGAGGTCCCAAATTAAATGACTGTGGAGCACTATTTCATCCCTTTTATTCAAACTTCTGAAATGTACTTAAAGCCAAACTTTTCTACAGCCAAGGCTACTACCTATCAGCTTACTAAACGAATATCCGGAGACGCAAAATTCTTGTCGTGTTGTGATACTTTTAAGCAAAAAAACGTAATTCTCAATCATGGAAACTAATACAGAGGTCTTTTCTAAAATGAAAATAGGTATCTAAAAAAGTTAAGTGGCTTTTTCTTTTCCTTTTCTTTCCCTCCCTCCCTTCGTTCCTTTCTTCCTTCCTCCCTCCCGCCCTTTCTTTATTTTTTGGTTTCTGAAGTTGCCAAACTTCTATACAAAATAAAGCAAAGTGCCTGTTGATCCCTGACTGGCAGCAAACAACCCCCAATTTAGTCGTGAATTGAAATGTGACCACTGAGAAACTGACATGATGGGTTTCTCTTATGCATCCTCTAAATCTGATGGCATGCAAAGCCTTTAAATCTCACACTTGTAAAAACCAGTACAAGTGTGAGATTTAAAGTAATCTAAAAAATTCACTTGTAAAAATTCACTTGTAAAAAAATTCACTTGTAAAAACCGTTCCTGTTATCTGGACATCACTCAATCACAACTAAGAGGTGAGACGACCAGAAAGCTGAGACCAGACCAGACCTGAAGGCTCATAATTATCAATTTCCCTCGTGGAACCAGAAGCTGGAGAGCGTTCCCAACAAGGAAGAACTCATGGCCACTCACCTGCTGTCTCTGGGCCTGTGATCTCCCTGGTCAGATGCATTCTTTAGTATTTCGAGGTCTGTGGAAATTTTCTCCAGTTAAGGTTTCTCAATTTTTATTACTCTCAATTTATAGCTTCTCAGATGCTCAAGTTGGCCAAGACTTTTTAAGAAAAGCAAATTGATTATAGTTAATAATATATTTCATCATATTGATGATAGTTAATAATACTGTATTATATGGAGCTCCTGCTGTGGCTCAGTGGGTCAAAGATCCAAGCATTATCTCTGCAGTGGCTTGAGTCACTGGTAAGGTATGGGTTCTATCCCTGGCCAGGGAACTTCCAAATGTCACAGGTGTGGCCAAAAAAATACTGTATTACATACTTTTTTTTTTGCTTTTTAGGGCTGCACCCATGGCATACAGAGGCTTCCAGGGTAGGGGTCAAATCAGAGCTACAGTTGCCAGCCTAGGCCACAGCCACAGCAATGCGGGATCCAAGCCGCCTCTGCAACCTACACCATAGCATCTCTGGATCCTTAACCACTGAGCAAGGCCAGGGATCGAACCTGTGTCCTCACAGATGCTAGTTGGATTTGTTTCTGCTGCACCACGATGAGAACTCCTATATTACATACTTGAAAGTTGCTGAGAGAGAAGATCTTAAATGTCCTCACCACAAAAATGAAATAACAACTATGTGACATGATAAAGGCTTAGTCAAAGCTAGGGCAGTAATCATTTTGCAAGAAAATAAGTGTATCAAATCAATATAATACACACCTTAAGTTATACAACGTTCTATGTCAATTAAAAAAAAGAAAAGCAAGTTTCTCCTCTCACCATTTTCAATGACCCGAATTCACGTGGCTGTTAAAAATGAATTCATAGAGAAACATAAAAAAATTTTTCTCTGAAAGTCCCTGGCACATACCTGCAGCACAGGGCAGCTTGATAAACTCAGAATGAGGGCAAAGTGGGAGTTAAGAAGTTTAGGCTTCTGGGAACATTTTTTCCCTTAAAAATTTTTTATTATAGTTGATTTGCAATGTTCTGTCAATTTCTGCTGTTCAGCAAAGTGACCCAGTCATATATATACACACTCTTCTCACATTATCTTCCATCACGTTCCATCACAAGTGATAGGATATACAGCAGGATCTCACTGCTGTGCTATACAGCAGGATCTTATTGCTTATCCATTCTAAACGTAATAGTTTGCATCTACTAACCCCAAAGTCAGAGTCCATCCCACACCCTCCATGCCCCCTTGGCAACCACAAGTCTGCTCTCCATGTCTGTCAGTCTATGTTCTATAGGTAAGTTCTATCTGTGGCATATTTTAGAGTCCACAAATAAGTGATATCATATGGCATTTGTCTTTCTCTTTCTGACTTACTTCACTCAGTATGAGAATCTCTAGTTCCATCCATGTTGCTACAAATGGCATTATTTTGTTCTTTTTTATGGCTGAGTAATATTCCATTGTGTATATGTACCACATCTTCTGAAATCCACTCATCTGTCGATGGACATTTAGGTAGTTTCCACAGCTTATCTATTGTGAACAGTGCTGTAATGAACATAGAGGTGCGTGTATATTTTTGAAGGAAAGTTTTGTCTGGATATTTGCCCAGGAGTGGGATTGCTGGATCATATGGTAGTTCTATATATAGTTTTCTGAGGTCTTTGAACCTTTTGAAAACCCATAAACTCTTATGTTTTTAAACTGAGTTTAAACTAAATTTACAATTTAATTCATTCAGCTGTATAAATCTATTTATACAGGTGAAGAGATTTGGTGCTAAGGCCTAATTTACTGTAAAACAAAGAGCTAGAGACTCGGACTTTGCAACACTTATGGCCTCCAAAGGAGACAGGTGGGGAGGGTGGGGGGATGGGCTGGGGGTGTGGGATGGAAATGCTATAAAATCGGGTTGTGATGATCATTGTACAACTATAACTGTAATAAAACTTATTGAGTCATTTAAAAAACCAATAGCTATATTTAATGTAATTGTGCTTCTGCTTCAAATAAAATCACTATAACTTTTATTCTACAGAAAGAATTACTGAGCTGGCCCCTTGGCTTCCACGTGACTCTGATGTCTTGTTCAAAATGCTCCACGCGACTAACTTGGGTTCCTTTTCTGTAACTGCAAATCCAGTTTCCCTGTCTTGCACTGTTATCTTCAAATATGACCACTGCCAGTATTTTCTTCACTATTTCTCATGATATTCACATGATCCAGAATTTCTCCCCCAGTAAAGTGACCACCTCACCTACGGTCCCTTGCTGAGTCCTCTGGGGACCCCTGGGCACCATGGCTTCTGTTGGTTGGTCTCCACCTTCACCTCTGCCTGGTGCAGGCTGGTCTCCGGCTCTGGTTGTGGCAAAGCCATCTTATCTTCCCCTCCATGCCTTCCAATCCTTCTCTAGCAGTTCTCTTTCAAGATCCTTACTCTGTAGCCAAAGACGCAGCATGAGAATGTCAACTTCGAGATCCACACCCACACTCTAATTCGATTTTGCAGCCAACTATGGGCTTTGCCTTAATTCACTTTCTATATTAACCTGCTTACAATTTCCTTAAAAGTCCCTACTTATATTTGTATTCATTCTGCCAGTCAACAAATACTCCATGGATTTGGCACTTAAAAGCCCCCTGCAAATGCAGTGCAAACAAAGGGCTCAACTTAAAAGGGGTTTTCAATATACTATTTCAATGGGCTCAATGGCATCCAAGCAGCCTACAGTAACCATTCCCTACTGTGAAGATGCTCATTGTTTTATTTATTTATTTATTTATTTATTTGACTGCACCTGTGGCGTGTAGAAGTTCCCAGGCCAGGGATCGAACCTGCACTACAGCAGCGACCTGAACCACTGCAGTGTCAATGCCGGATTTTTAAACTGCTGCACCACAAGGGAACTTCAGATGCTCATTAGCTTTATATTGAATAAATACACACACACACACACTCCCCATTTGTGTATAGTGATTCCCTTTTCCCTTGCACAACTGTCAAAGCGAAAGGAATGGATAATATTTTTGGCGAAAGTTAACTCCCAGGTTAAAAGGCAGTGAAGACTGGAGGAGATCGTTTCTTCTGATACAATGAATAGACTGGAAAAGCGTTATTCGCAAGGACATTTTCCTTTTTACAAACAAGAGACTCAGGCGGCTTGTAAAGCAGGTACACAGGTGAGAGTGAGGGGCGGAGAGATGGAGGGAGAAGAAAGGGCAACGGGAGAGGGAGCCACTCTCTTCTCACGTTAGCATTTAACGAGTTCGGGGAAGAGGGTGACTGCACTTCCAGGGAGCCCATGCAGCGTGAGAATGCCACTGGCTGGTACCCACCCGCCCGAGCGCTCAGTGTCAGGAAGAGCTGGACGAACTGTCCTTGAACCACAGAAGGTCAACCATGCAATGAGATGTGCCTAAGGAACTTTGGCACGTGCTCCTGGTGGACTGTCACCCACAGCGGCTGTGTCTTTTCCGTCTTCTTCAGCCCTTTGCCGCAGAGGGACTGCCCCCCCTCGCCCCCAAATCTGACCATTTCGCTGAATTCTCCAGGATGTACAGCTTCCTTCGCTGAAGCATGAGGAAGGCTCCCAACCTTGGCGGCATCCCTCCCACGGCAGATGTCACGCAGGGTAAAGACCCTTCCACGCGGTGAGGAGGCAAAGCCAGGCACTGTGTTAAGAGGCAGGTGAGTTGCAAGAGGTCTTTGATACAAAGCCTCTTCGGTTTTCTGAGCAAAGTGTCTTGTGCACAACAGGCACCTTATGAGTATTTAGGATGAATGGTTTCTAGGACTCACATTATGGATGCTATCTCTGCAGCCCACCATTCTGGCTGGAGAACTGCAAATTCTGAGAAAACAAGCCAGGGCTGTATTTCTAAGTAGGAACCTACCTAAAGAAACAATCTAATATCGTAAATTTCCTACTGGAATCCAATTTCCCACTGTTTTTTGTTTTGTTTTGTTTGTTTGTTTGTTTTGCCTTTTTGCCATTTCTTGGGCCGCTCCCACGTCATATGGAGGTTCCCAGGCTAGGGGTCCAATCGGAGCTGTAGCTGCCAGCCTACGCCAGAGCCACAGCAACGCAGGATCCGAGCCGAGTCTGCAACCTACACCACAGCTCATGGCAACGCCGGATAGTTGACCCACTGAGCAAGGGCAGGGATCGAACCCGCAACCTCATGGTTCCTAGTCAGATTCGTTAACCACTGCGCCACGACGGGAACTCCTGAATTTCCCACTGTTTTATGCTGAGTTCTGCTGAGCATCCGTAGGTGATGACTGCTCAGATGGTTCCCCTAGACACCCCCTCAAATGGGAAGGCATCTGTTTGGTCTCAGCTGGAAGGCATGCTAAGAATGTCTTCACTTTGGTGTTAAATCAGTCTATTGGCACATGCACACACCAAACTACACGCATTGTACTTTTCTTGTTTAGTAAAGTGTTTCACATTTATAATCTATTTCTGGGGGATCCAGGGATTTTAAGTGTGAAAGTGAGGGCAGGTTTTTGTTTTTTGCTTTTTTTAGGGCCGCACCCTCGGCATACGGAACTTCCCAGGCTAGGGGTCTCATTGGAGCTGCAGCTGCCGGCCTACACCACAGCCACAGCAATGCAGGATCCAAGCTGCGTCTTCAACCTACACCACAGCTCATGGCATCACCAGATCCTCAACCCAATGAGTGAGGCCAGAGACTGAACTTGAGTCCTCATGGATGCTAGTCACATTCATTTCCGCTGCGCCACGATGGGAACTCCCAAGGACAGGTTTTTGCTAGCTAAACATAGTAGTTGTTTTAATGACAATATAAAGTGAGCAGGAATTCCTGTTGTGGCACAGCAGAAACGAATCCGACTAGGAACCATGAGGTTACAGGTTCGATCCCTGGCCTCACTCAGCCGGTTAAGGATCCGGTGTTGCCGTGAGCTGCAGTGTAGTTTGCAGACATGGCTCAGATCTGCCATGGCTGTGGCTGTGGTGTAGACCTGCAGCTGTAGCTCTGATTAAACCCCTAGTCTGGGAACCTCCATATGCTGTGGGTGCAGCCCTTTAAAAAAAAAAAGAGACAAAAAAAAGTGATCAGAGAGGGCAGTTTCTTAACTAGATATCTAAAAAAACTTACACCTGAGATAAAAATCATGGGACATGCGGATTCATTAGTTTATTGGGGAAATCAAAATATGCTAACAAAGTTGAACCCAGAGGGCAGATTTCCATAATTGATTTTTTTTTTTTTATAAATTTTTTTTGTCTTTTTTTTTTTTTTCTATTTCTTGGGCCGCTCCCGCTGCATATGGAGGTTCCCAGGCTAGGGGTCGAATTGGAGCTGTAGCCACCGGCCTACACCAGAGCCACAGCAACGCAGGATCCGAGCCAAGTCTGCAACCTACACCACAGCTCACGGCAACGCCGGATCGTTAACCCACTGAGCAAGGGCAGGGATCGAACCCACAACCTCATGGTTCCTAGTCGGATTCGCTAACCACTGCGCCACGACGGGAACTCCCATAATTTATTTTTGACAATAAGCTGAATTTGGCGTGGGGGAAGAGGGGCACGCTAGCAGCACACAGAAGTTCCAGGGCCAGGGATTAAACCCATGCCACAGCAGTGACAACACTGGATCCTTAACCCACGGAGGCACTAGGGAACTCCAAAAACCTGAAGTTTTACTTCTAAACAGTGGAGAGCGATTCAGGCTCTTCAGATCTTCATAAAGGAATCCATTCACTTTGTTAGCTTAAGTAACAGGCTATGACAAGGGAACACGAAACAGGTCACATTTTGATCCTTCAGGGATAGACGAGACTTTACTAGAGAGATGAGATTTAGGGTGGGTGGCTCCTAAACCCAGTGACAGGTGTCTTTATAGGAGGAAGGAGAGGAAGATCTGGCAGAGTCACAGGGGGAAAGCCACATTCGGACAGAGTCACACAGCGACAAGCCCAGGAACGCCAAGGGAGGTGGCACCCACCAGGAACTAGAAGGTGCAAGGAGCGATTTCCCCTGGTCTCTTCAGGGGAAGTGTGGCCTGAACACTGATTCCAGGCTCCTAGCCTTCAGAATGGTGACAGAACACATTTCTTTTCTTTCTTTTTTAAAAATTTTTATTGGTATGGCTACACCCTCGGTATATGGAAGTTCCCAGGCCAAGGAGTGAATCACAGCTGAGACCTACCCTTCAGCTGCAGCAACGTAGGATCCTTTAATCCACTGCCCGGGCCTCCACAGTGACTGGAGCTGCTGCAGTTGAATCCTTAACCCCTTGCACCCCAGCAGGAACTCCCATTTCTGTTCTTTTAAGTCACCAAGTTTGTGGTCATTTGTTACAGCAGTCCCAGGAAACTAACACAGAGCTTTTAACCAAGTAGGGAGAGTCTTATTCATAATTGTATGTCTCTTTAAAATAGAGTACTATTTTTCAGAATTATGTGGACTTGTCACCATGATGGCTAGACTGTATTTAGAAGATATAATCTCATGACTGAAGTGATTTTTTGGGATATAGTTTCCTAAAAGTCCAATCTTCAACCAAGCCTGAGCACATCCCACATTTTATATCTTTGATCTCTGAAAATCTTTCAGGGGGTCATGGCATTTTTTTCAACTGAACTATGTAGCTTTGATCAGGCTTCATCTCACTTACTCATAACATCTACTCAAGCTTTCTGCCAGCATTGATTTCCCTTTCCCAATGGCCTTTAGCCCTTTGGTGTCTGCATTACATATGTGGACATAGGAATTAAATTTGATCCTACATTTGTATAACATAGCACAGGTTAATCCTGATTGTGTAATATAACTACCATTTATTGACTGTATGGTTTTTTGTTTTTTGTTTTGTCTTTTTGCCTTTTTCTAGGGTGCTTCCCACAGCATATGGAGGTTCCCAGGCTAGGGGTCTAATCGGAGCTGTAGTCGCCGGCCTACGCCAGAGACACAGCAATGCAGGATCCAAGCCGTGTCTGCAACCTACACCACAACTCATGGCAACGCCAGATCCTTAACCCACTTAGCGAGTCCAGGGATCGAACCTCCAACCTCATGGTTCCTAGTCGGATTTGTTAACCACTGCGCCACGACGGGAACTCCGAATGTATGGTATTTATGTGGGGAGAATGTATGTCATTTCAGCAATACTGCAAGGTAAGTATTATCCATATTTTAAATATGAG
Organism: Phacochoerus africanus; assembly: GCF_016906955.1. Classification (NCBI taxonomy): domain Eukaryota; kingdom Metazoa; phylum Chordata; class Mammalia; order Artiodactyla; family Suidae; genus Phacochoerus; species Phacochoerus africanus. The sequence continues at coordinate 70,524,970 of NC_062556.1, read as the reverse complement.
GAGACTGAGGTTCAGAGACGTGAACTCCCAGGTAATAAGGGGCAGGTTCATAACTAAAATGTACTCTTTCTTTGACCTCAAAGGCCAAAGCTTTTCTACTGGGTTATTCTGCTTTTTCAGAAATTTCTCTAAGTTGGTAATTTGAAATTAATTTTTTTCAGAGAAACAGTACCTCCCATGCGTTTAGTTAACCTACAAAGTACAATATATACAGCCAGAGAGAAATGTTCACATAGGAATTCCAACTTGATCTAACCTGAATATACCCTTCCCAGTTGAGGCAGCAGAATCTGGGGACTTAAAATTCCAGGTTACTGGAAACCAACCAAGTTCTCCTTGGCTTGGTAAGATTTCTGATGAGGGTGAGGCTTAAGGTCACGCCAGAGATCCAGAAGGTCTCATGGTCTTTCGCTGGTTTGGGGCCCCACCCTCTCCTCCTTCCACCTCAAACTTTACGAAGCGCTCCATGGTGCCGAGATTCTGTCTGCAGGCTTTCATTTCCACTGCATTTAATTTCTCTCTCTTTCTTTCTTTTTTTGGCTGCCCCATGGCCCATGGAATTCCCAGGCGAGGGATCAAATCCCAGCCGGATCTGTGACCTAGGCCACACCTGCAGCAATGCTGGATCCTTAACCCACTGACTGGGCTGGGAGAGAACTGGCACCTCCACAGAAACAAGCTGGATCACTCACCCCCTGCACCACTGCGGGAACTCTCTCATTCTCTTTTTAGAAAAAATTTTATGGGAGTATCACTGACTTACAAGGTGGTGTTAGTTTCAGGGGGACAGCAAAGTGATTCAGTTACACACAGACACACAGCATGTATGTTTTGACTATACAGTATATGTGTATATATGTAACAGCATAGACATAGAGTATATGGGTATGTACGTACTAGAGTATTGAGCAGCGTTCTCTACAGTGCTATACAGTAGGTCCTTGTGACTTACCTGTCTTACATACAGCAGTGTGTATATATTAATCACAAATTCCTAATTAAGAACTCACTCTCCAATCTTTTTTTCGCTACAAACCCTTCTCCACTCTTAGAAGCTCAGACAACTTTCTCTTCCTTTTGGCTCGGAATCAGCGGGCTTGGGTCTCACCCCCTTGTAAAATGAGTCTTCCTCCCTTGTCCTCTCTGCTCGGTAGCTTGGCTCTTGAAATTAAACGAGTCATCCTTATTATTTTGGAGTTTTTTGATGAGCCTCTTGGGGGCAGCAATCTCTCAGTTCTTTACGACATTTGTCCAGACTAGATAATGTTAAATTTCAAGTGAATCAGCATCAGCTTGTTTTGCTTTTTCCCCTGGAGTTTGTTATGATGTCACTGTTTTCATTTCCGCCTCACTTCACGAACAAAAATAGTAAACCTCTGAACCAAAGCCAGACGTCCTTGTAAATTAACAGGACGAATTTGCGTGCTCAATGAAAGAAGCAGTTGAAAAATTGTATTCCTGCTTCATTTAGCTCATTTTCATTTTATAGTGAAAATCTATAGTGACAAATTCATTTTTCCCCCATTCAGAAACCCACAGGATTGCATTATTGTTCCTTAACTGCTTTATGTGTTTGCTTCCATAGCTGATTGTAACCTCCATGAGGTCAAAGGCTACACGTTATGATCTCATTTATTTTGTAATTAGCCCAGTACTTACAAGTGTCTTTAAGTAGGTTCTTATAGTGTGAAAGCCATTTGGCTTGAGTGGAATTAAATTCTTTTAATGGAACTTTGTGTCTATTTTAGAAAAGGCATAATGATTAGATGATTAGAACACAATTGATAAATAAAATATAACTCCTTCATTCTCAAGGACCTCACATGTCTTCTTTTTTACCTTTGTGTCTTAAGTCCTTGTGTGTTGTTTTAAGTAGGTACACATAGACCTAAGACACAAAAGGTAAAAGACACATGGTTCCCAATTAAAACAATATGTTGAGATTTACACTGAGAATTGCTGCTCCCACTTATGTCTCCAAACACATCTGCTCCAAGTCCAATCAATCCCCAATGGTAGTCACCTTTTTTTTCTTTTTCTTTTTTGGCATGCCTGTGGCATGAGGAAGTTCCTGGGCCAGAGATGGAACCCAAGCCACAGCAGCAACCTGTGCCACAGCAGTGACAATGCCAGATCCTTAACCCGCTGTGCCATCAGGGAACTCTGGTAATATTTTCCTCAATTCCAGGTGTCCCTTTAGTGTTTCTTTAGCAGACACAAGCAAACACATACATGTATTTTCCTCTTTTCTTTCTTTCTTTATGGTTACACCTGCGGCATATGGAAGTTCCCAGGCTAAGGATTGAACCAGACCTGCAGCTGCCTGCCTATGCCACAGCTGCAGCGACTCGGGATCCAAGCCGCATCTGCGACCTGCACCACAGCTCGAGGCAATACTGGATCCTTAACCCACTGAGTGACGCCAGGGATCGAACCTGCATCCTCATGGATACCAGTGGGGGCTTATTTCCACTAAGCCACATAAGGAACTGCTTTATTCTTTTTTTCTTACACAAATGTTATTTCCACTTCATGTACTCTAAAGATCTTTTTATATCTGTATGCCATGGATGTTTTTATCCTATTTTGTTTACGTGGCTGCATGATATTCATTACATGTATGACCACTGAACTCAGGATTTCTCACCCTTGGCACTCTAGACATTTTGGGTAGGATAGTGTTGCGTGGAATCATTCCACAGCAATAATTCCTGGAAGGTGTCCTTGGCAGTGAAGGATGCTTACTCAGCAGCACCCCTGACTTGTACCCACTAAATGCCAAGGGTGTCCGTCCCCTCCCTAGTTGTGACAGCCCAAAATGAATCAGCCCTGGCTGTGAACCCGGGGTTTAAATAACGCTCTAATGAAGAACCCTTGGGTTGCTTCTGACCTTTTGTTCTCAGGAAACATGCAGCAGTGAGTAATCTTGTACATGGTATTTTGTATGTGGGCAGGTTATGAACTACCAGCCAGGGGACTGCTGGGTTAAAAAAGAAATCCCCCCCCTTAGGGGTCTTGTCATTTTGGAGTCCCTTCAACAGTGACATTGTGAGTCTCTTTCCATGGAACAAACAAAAACATAAAGCGACATAAAGAATCGTGGAAAGGCCTGATGCCCTTCGAGGCTCAGCGGGGCAGAGTGTGGGGCTCAGAGGGCAGCCGGTGGGCCATGAGGCTGCACCTTGGCCTGGAAATAGCTTCTGTGACGAAGAGGAAGGGTAGGATTTTAGGAACTAGAACAGCATTTCAGCTAGCAGGGGAGCGGGCCGGGACAGAGGTGGTCTGTGCACAGGGCGAGGTTGGGGGCGCACGGGCGACTCACCAGGGGTGGAAGGGATCTGCGGCCTGCGCCTTGAGGACAGTCGCGGTGGTCCAGGGAGCGATGGGGGAGGAGGGCGGAGGGCAGAGTCCACGCGGGAGGCTCCTCCTGGCCGGCCGGGCCCTGTCCATCTCCCTCTCCCGCTGAAGGTTAACTGCACGTCCCACCGCATCACTTCGCTTCCGCCCTTCGGCGGCGCCGCGTGCATTCTGGGTAAAAACCTAATTGGTCCGGATGCCCCACCAGGCCCAGGGTGGTCTCCCGGGGAAACGGGCTTTCCAGGAGATGCGGATGCATAGGCTCAACTTCTCGTCCTCCACCAGCTTCTCGCCCCTTCTGTCCCACAGTCAGGCAGGCCTGCGAAGCACCAGAGATGGCTGGATTCTGGGGCCATGTGGGCAGCGGCCCCCGGACTTGCTGGGAAGGATGGGGTGTGGGCATATGATGTATGTCTACAGTTCCTATCCTTGCCCTTAATGTAGGTGGCGCTGATGGAGGTGGCAACTGCAAACAAGTAGCCACTGGAAACAAGCACGTTAGTTCTGTTTCTCTAATTGTTGACATTCTTGGCACGTTATTGCAATTAACATATCATTTCTCTCAGGCTTTGACTTTACCAAGCCCCTGGTATAGGCATTTGTGTGTGTTTTGTTGTTGTTGTTTGTAGTAAGCTTCTTACCTAGGTTCTTTTTAGGTTTATCTTCTTTCATTCTCTGTGGTTTGCGATTCTTTCCCTTGTTTCGATTGCCCCTTTGTGGGATGCTGAAAAATGACTTCGCAAAGATGTCCTGGCTCTGAGCTCCCGGGGAAGGAATTGTACAGAGGAGTTACTTTGGGGCCCTATCGGGAGAAAGGCTGGTCAGTGGCTGCTGGCCAGGCAACAGTGATCATTATAGAATTGGTTTTGGGTTTTTGTTTTGGGGGAGTTTGTTTGTTTGTTTCCCGAATTGAACGCCTCTGGAAACCGCTTCAAGCTTTTCTCAGGTTATCCTCCACAGGTCAGAATGGAGAGATTCTACTCAGACCTTTACAAACGGCTAACCATACAACTTCGGAAATCAAATGTTTAATCTTTAGGGGTTTTTTCAATGATAAAAGAGACCTGAATTTTCCAAAAATTTAAATTCTTGGGTTATAGAACGTTTCATGCGAGAAAGTGATTTAAAAATACCTTAGCATTTGTTGAAGCAACATCTTCTTAATGCAGGCACAAAGATTTTGGTAGGCATCCTGTGAAAGAACCTCCCTGTTTAATTTGCAAATCTGCAAAATTTTCTCTGTGAAACTGGTGACGTATATAATACATGTATATATTCACACATATAATATACATATGCACATGTATAGTAATATGCAATCTATAATATATGCACATACATATACTACATATATAATAAATGTGTGTATATTGTATATTCATATACACAATACATATACTATATATGTGTATGTTATACATGTACATGTATACATAATATGTATGTATATAAAATATATATTACATATACTTTGTATACATAGACAAATAGATATCTATATATACATGTATTATGTTAGCTGTATAAATGTATATTGTGCATATATGTATGCATTACATAGTTATCTATGTATTCATGTAGAGAGAGACTGTTATGATTTGTACATATATATCATTATGGTTCCATTAGAATGTCAATCGACTCTATGTTCTCATGTGGATAGAATAGTATGTATTCTCTCACAAAGCTCTCATGGTAGGTTTCAGTTTTCTACTTTTTGACCATTTCTGGAACGGTTCTTTCTGTTGCTTCTGGTCTGATTCGCCTCCACCCCAAGGCTTGCTCCCTTTGGACTGTGTCCTGGGGCTGTTGTGGTCTTTGTTGCCCTGTTTATTGTAAAAAGAGACAAAGGAGGTGGCCATGACTCACTCAGAAAAATGATGTTAAACTGCCAAGCACTATTAATGGGAATTGAAAAAGTGTAAAAGAAAATTATATTTGGGGAGATTGTTTTGCTTAACTTTGTTAGCAGCCCCAAATTACTCTCCATTTTTCCATAGAGGGATTATTTGATCATAATAATTGAAATTTTTATTTCTAGGGCAATTTGAAGTGTTTTGTAACGGTTTCACATTGACTCATTATTATGAACCTCAGGGAGTAGAGAAACGTGGAGAAACAGTGTGTAAAGAGAGCAAGCTCCTGAGAGGCTGAGTGACAAACATAGGAGCATACAGCTATTTCAAAAATAAGACATTTAATGGAAACCGCCTTGGGGGATTCATAAACACAGAAGTGTAACAAGGCTGACTTGGGTTTTAAGGATCAAAAGGGTAAAATTAATGTGTTTAAACACCCCTCAGGTTTAAAGCTGTCCTTAAGTCACTTTATGTGTACTTTCTGTTCTTCAGGATGAATTAGTCATGTCAATACATAAACCACACCCCTTAGTAATCACTACTGTGCAAGCCTCAGGCTAATTATTCGGGTTCCGTCTCACACAACTGATCTTCCAGATCTTTCTCCATGTCTCTACTCAGCTCTAATTCCCTTCAACCACCCCCTGCTCAGAGCATTGCAAGGGCTCCGGGTCTGCTCTTTAAGCTCTCCGGGCATTTTTCTGGGCATTTTTCTGTACAGTCCTTGTCAACATCTACAGTGGTGGGTAGTTTTCTTCCCTGTCTTTCCTGCTGGAAGGTGAAGACAAAGGCTGTTCCTGACCCCCTTTAGGGCCCTTCATCAGAAACACGGTGCGTGACTCACGGTATTGAGGACACGAAATAAAGGAACACACGACATATTTTTCCCAACTCAATATTCCTTTTAAAAATGTCCATGGGGGAGTTCCCGTCGTGGCACAGTGGTTAACGAATCCGACTAGGAACCATGAGGTTGCGGGTTCAGTCCCTGGCCTTGCTCAGTGGGTGAAGGATCCAGCATTGCCATGAGCTATGATGTAGATCGCAGATGCGGCTCAGATCTGGCGTTGCTGTGGCTCTGGTGTAGGCCAGCGGCTACAGCTCCGATTAGACCCCTAGCCTGGGACCCTCCATATGCTGCGGGAGCGGCCCTAGAAAAGACAAAAAAAAAAAAAAAGTCCACGAGGGAATTCCCATTGTGGCTTAACAGATTAAGAATCCTACTAACATCCATGAGGATGTGGGTTTGATCCCTGGCCTCACATTGTGGGTTAAAGGATCCGGTGTTGCCATGAGCTGTTGTGTAGGTCGCAGATGTGATTTGGATCTGATGTGTGGCTGTGGTGTAGGCTGGCAGCTGCAGCTCCAACTAGGCCCCTAGGCTGGGAAGCTCCATATGCAACAGGTTCAGTCGTTAAAAACAAACAAACAAACAAACAAACTCCATGGTTGTCTCTGAAATATTTACATGTCACACACTACCAGGATGTCCAGGTCACTTTAGTGCTGGTGATGTGGCCGTCTCCTTCTTGCTGAATTTCTGTGTTGGAAAGGAGACTGATTCAGGCAGTGCCTCGTTCAGGCAGTCCACAAGCCCAGTGGTGGGTGGGCAAGCAAGGGAGCTGTGTGGACATTTCAAGGCAGAAACACACTTCTCTCAAATATTCAGACAACGGAGTCTGAGTATATCCAAGCTGTTGTGGGGAGATGTAGATTAAGCATGATTTGTTTCATTAATTATTTTGTTTCTTTTTAGGGCCACACCTAGAACACACAGAAGTTCCTGGGCTGGGGGCTGAATCAGAGCTGCAACTGAGGCCTGCGCCACAGTCATAGCAACACTGGATCCAAGACCCATCTGTGACCTCCACTGCAGTTGAGGCAACGCTAGATCCTTAACCCACTGAGCGAGGTCAGGGATTGAACCTGCATCCTCATGGATACTAGTTGGGTTCCTAACCCACTGAGCCACAGCTGGAACTCCCCTATTTGTTTAAGTTGAAGACAGCAAAAATGGACAATTTAAGATAAGATCCACCTTGGGCATTGCAGTGCCTAGATTTTTTGACTTTATTTTGTTACCAAATAATCACAAAGTCTGGTTTTTGTTTTGTTTTGTTTTCCTATTAGGAAGATAGAGCTGAAGCCTTTGTTTGAGTCACCTAGATCGTTGTCTTGGCTTCCTTTTCCCGATGGGTAAATTTCAGGAGATTAGATTCACTTTCTATGACTAAGTGACGGTCATAGTGAAACCAGTTGGTCAATCGGGGAGGGATCGGGGGAGGGGAGAACCATACAAGAGACATTTCAGGAGAAAGTGAAGGAGTTGAACCATCTCCTGGAAATAATGGTTGTGAGACTGGTCTTCAGGCTATTATGGGGGGCCTCCTAACAGCAGGGTTTTCAGGGATCTCTTTGGCTCTTCAAAGCAGGTCAAGGCTCAAATCTGCATTAACAAGGTCGCAGCCTGGCTGGAGGACTATTCAAGGGAAGAGCCAGGGGGCTGGGGCTTGAGGTACTTCTTGAGGGCGGACCATTGAAGATTCCCATGAAAACACACTTATTTTGGGAAGCTAGCATTTGATTGAGTCACCCATTTTGCATTTTATATCCTAGTTAAATGGAATCTAGAGTGAGTTTATGTCAAAGAAGTAATTTGGTAAATTTTCCCTGCTTTAACCTTGAGTCATGTTGCTATTTTTCCTATCAAACATTCAATTAATGATAAGACATTTGTCCTGTGCCGTTACCCTTTCAATCATTTAAAAATATACAAGCTATAATTACATAATTATTGGTTGTTAAAACATGGATGCTTAGTTCTTAAAATGTTAAACTAGATCTCAAAAGGAAGGTAGGCAACAGAAAGGTATTTGTAGTATTTCAATTAGCACCTTCAGAGTAAAGGAATTTCTAGTCACATTACACAAACCTCTTTCTCTATTAAGGTGGAAGAATTCCAACTTGACGGAATGGCTGTTGTCAAAAAGACAACAAACAACAAGGGTTATAAGGATGTGGAGAGAAGGGAACACTTGTGCCCTGTTGGTGGGAAAGCAACTCAGTACAGCCACTATAGAAAACAGTAGGAAAGTTCCTCAAAAAATTGAAAATAGAACCACCACACAATCCAGCAATTCCACTCTTGGATATACATCTGAAGAAAACGAAGACACTAATTTGAGAAGATACCTGCACCCCGATGTTCATAGCAGAATTGTTTCTCATAGCCAAGATATGGAAGCAACCTAAAATGGCCATCAACAGATGAATGAGTAAAGTAAAGAAGATATGGTAGATACACACAATGGAATATTACTCAGCCATAAAAAAGAAACGTTCTTTTAACTTCTTTTATTTACAGTCATGCCCCTCTAAGTTATTTAGTTTCTAAAAAAATCAGAGTTTTGTGTACACAATGTATCTTTGACAAAACACTTCTAAGATATCTTAAAGCTAAACGTTTGTGAGCATCTGGAATAGGTCTGGATTACTTTGTAAAAGGAATTGGTTCTGGCCTCCTTTGTTCTCCACGGTTTTTTATTTCCTAAATAATAACTCTATTTTGGAGACTTGCCACCTTTATCTAGACAGCGCTTCTCGGGTTGTAAGGCATGTATGTGACTCCTGTGGGGATCTGGTTAAAATGCTGATTCTGATTTGATAGGTCTGGGATGGGCCCTGAGACCCTGCATTTCTAACAAGTTCACTGGTGATAACTGATGCTTCTGGTTCCTGGGCTATACTTTAAGTATCAAGGACTTAGAGACATGTTTTATTTTTCAAATCTTCAGCTGCCTCAGGACTCCTTGAAAACCACCTTGCTTAGCAGAGTTGAGGTCTGCTTGTGTAGACTGGCCAGGAAATGCACTGTCTTTTTTTTTTTTTTTTTTTTTTTCTTTCCTATTTCTTGGGCCACTCCTGCGGCATATGGAGGTTCCCAGGCTAGGGGTCGAATCGGAGCTGTAGCTGCCGGCCTACGCCAGAGCCACAGCAACGCAGGATCCGAGCCGTGTCTGCAACCTACACCACAGCTCATGGCAATGCCGGATCGTTAACCCACTGAGCAAGGGCAGGGACCGAACCTGCAACCTCATGGTTCCTAGTCGGATTCATTAACCACTGCGCCACGACGGGAACTCCAGGAAATGCACTTTAAAGGCAATGATTTCCCTTCCCTGGTTTTCCTACTGTGTCAAGAGTATTTATGATGAGCAATTTCCTCAGCATTAGAAAACTTTATCATTTTTGGATAAAGGCGAACTTTAATCTCTTAAATCATCCTTCAGAAATCTGACTGTAAAACTCAAAATTCTAAAAAGAAGTCTCAGAGTTATAAAATAAAAACTCTTTAAAATAATTTAAAAATCTACCTTAAAAAGAAACTAAGGAGGTAGAAGTTGACATCTTGAATGAAACCTAGTTCTTTTAAACTTGGGAAGTGATGACAAAGAATCTTTTACCCTCAGAAACAGATACGTTTTATCTTCTGAATAATAACATCTAGCAAAAGTTTGTAACCAGAACTTGGGAATTTCTCTCTCTCTCACAGAGAGAACACTTTAAATTCAGTATAAAATAGGATCCTTCCCAAAATTTTGAGAGGGGGAGTATTACTCACTGCATCTCTTGACCTGGCCTGCTAACTCTAGGACAGTGGTGAACAAAAAGTGTCCTCTTTCCTGAATCACAAGAGAGATGTGAAGGTTTAATCAAATTTAAAATTGCATAAAGTGGTGTGAGAAGTAAGAAGTAGGAGGGGTTTTTCCACTCAGGTGCCTAGGAGTACTCTTTGTTGAAATAATGCTCAAGGGCCATATATTAATGATGGAGCCCTCACTTGAGTTTCATCTTCACCTTGGATGTGTTGGAAGATGTCTCTACAACTGTGGGCTCTGGATCAAGGCAATCTTTGTTTTGATTACTCACTGTTTTTGTCCCGAGATAGTTTAAACAACAAACATCCTTTTTAGGGATACACTTTTTGACTTCATGAATGGTGTCCTCAGGTGGTTTGCAAAGTGTGGTCCCTGAACCTGCCGCATCAGCACCACTTGGGAACGTTGTTAGAGATGCAAATGCTCAGGCCTCGCACCAGATCGACTGCATCAGAAACTCAGGGGGCGGGGCCCAGCCATCTGCAGGTCAAGAAGCTCTCCAGCTGATTCTGATGGAGGTTTAGTTAAACTAAATCAGGTGTTCTCAACAGGGGAGATTTTTTATGCTCCATCCCTTCCTGGAGACGCTTAGCAAATGTCTGGAGACCTTGCTGGTTGTTTCCATTTGGGGGACGAGTGCTCCTGCCATCTAGTGGTTAGAGGTCAGAAATGCTGCTCAATTTAGAAAGCATAGGACCGCCCCCACAACAAACAGCCGAAATCAATGCCCCAGACGTCAATAGCGTCAGGCTTGAGAAATTCTACACTGAATCCTTTAGGAGGAATTTCTGGAAGGTAGGTAAATTGAGTCAACAACGAGGCAACATGGATTAGGGAGTGAGCAAAAGTCTAGAATTCAGGTTCTGGCTCTACTAATTCAGAGCTGTGCGATTTACTCCAAATCTCTTAATCTCTTTGTTTCAGTGTCTCCCGAAAGAGATGGAAATAATCCCTGCCTATTGCATGGATTACTATGAGGATCAAATGGGATCGTGTGTATGAACCCACTTTGTAAACTGGCATGCTAATTAAATCGAAGGATTTTTCCCGTGGGAGGAAGACAACGACCAGAGCTGGGTGTAGGATGCTATGAAAGGTTAAAGCATCCGATTCAGCTGTCTGAAAATAACCCGGCTCCTTAGTGTAAATCTGGTTTGCGTTGGAGATTTTATTCCCTTAGAGCTTCTTACATCCTTTCCTGTAACTACTTGAGCTTTTTCTTTTTCCTTTCAGTCACTGCATGATACGGAAAGAGCTGGCTCCTGACTTCTGTCTGCACTACGGGTTCTCTGAGGTTAGCCTGCATCGGAATCGCCAGCTTTTTACCTCACATTAAGGTAAGAACAGCCAACATGAGAGCTACTCGTAACAAAATTGTAAGCCTAGGATTCAATACATTGTTGACTAGAGGCTGCACGATGTTATCCAACAGATACATTTTGCGTATAACTGAAACTTTATGCTTATTCCTTAGTAATTGTCTATTTTCCCCTCCCCCAGGACCTGGAAACCACCATTCTAGTCTCTGCTTCTCTGACTTTGGTTACTTTTCATACTGCCTGGGCGTGGAATCCTGCAGTATTTGTCCTGTGACTGACTCATTTCCCTTGGCCTGATGCCCTCAAGGCTCTTTATGGTGCTGCAGGTCAAGACATTGCCTGCTTTTGAAAGACTAAACCTTTCATCTTTGCATGGACAATTTAGGTTGTTTCCACATCTTGGCTGTTCACTGCAGTGAACATGGAAGTACAAAGAACTTTCTGAGATCCTGATTCCAAGGCTTTGGAATATACACCCAGGCGTGGGAATGCTGGATCACATGTTAGCTGGACTTTGAATTTTTTGAATGACCTCCACACCGTGTTCCATGGTGGCTGTGAGGCAGGAGGTGGATGGGCACGAGGGTAGCATTTACAACCAGCCACCTGCCTAGCCTCCAAGGCAGGAATAACAACAGGCACAAGGCAAATAACTGGTACTTGTCTTCTGCGAACTATTAAACAAGGGTAATGGCAGGATCAGAAGAGGGGCTGAGAGCCCTGCTTGGACAAAAGACCAAGAGGTCACGTACTTCTCATTCTCAGGGTCAGGGAGACCCCCGGCTATACATGCACAGAGAGACCCCTCTGGGTCAGAAAGGGAGGGGGTGCCAGGCCGTAGTAAGTCTGGATAATCTTCCCATCATGCCTTGCTTTGGAAACCATCTTGGCCAAAATTGCACAACAGACTGGGGAGGGCCCTGGGTCCAGTCAGGTGGGAAAAAATAAAACAAGGTAATTGGCCGAAGGGAAAGACCAGGAAGAACTGCCCCACATAAGTGGTTTTAATCACCTCTCTGGCACGCTCCTCATTCAGGGGGACTCCCACACCCCTGCTCCTCCTTTGGGTGTGTAGGACTGCTTTGCTTCTGCCTTAGACAATAGGCTGCTTCTCTGTGTGCTCGCCCTCATGTCCCACTGTGTTTCCAACAGTAAGCTTTGTGCCTGCTTTTATAGTCTTTGCCTCCTTGAAACATTCTCACTTTCAACAGGGGGCAAGAATCAGGGCCATTCGGCTTGTAACCTCTAGCTGGTCTAGCGGCTGGGATTCCTGGTTTTACCCAAGCTGCGCAGGTTCACTTCCTGAGCAGGGAATTAAGATCTTGCTTCAAGGCCACCACTCACTGCTGTCTCTCGGAAATCACCTGCCCCGTTTTATATGCCCACCTTCAGTGGACAAAGGGTCCAGTTTCTCCACATCCTCACCAACACCAGACACCATCACCAGACCATCTGACTCCAGCCCTGATGACTTTGAAACGATCTGTGGAAGGAGAAGAATGCAGGCACCCCAATCCTTATCGACAGCCCTGTTTTTTTTCAAGCTAAACCTATACGACCCCTTGCTGTCCCTTCTCAAGAGAGGACAGAGTTTTGAGGCATTAGCCTTCTGTGGCCTCCTTTGCTTGGCAAAACAATAAAGCTGTTCTTTCTGCTTCACCCAAAACTCTGTCTCAAAGACTTAATTGGTGCCAGCGTCCAGAGGCCATGTTTTGGCTACATATCTAATGTAAGTCACTGAGCTTTGGACGTGGAAGAGTCTTGGCGATTACTTACCTTCTGTGGTTTTTGTTGTGGTTGAGGATGCTGAGGTCCAACATGGTCAGGGTGCTTGTTCCTAAAACTTCTGGTTTTGTTTTTTGTCTTTATTTTTTTTAGGGCTGCACCTGCGACATATGGAGCGTCCCAGGCTAGGGGTCAAATCAGAGCCATAGCTGCCAGCCTACATCACAGCCACGCCGGATCCTTAACCCACTGAGCGAGGCCAGGGATCGAATCCACAGCCTCCTGGTTAGGAGTCGGGTTTGTTAACCACGGAGCCACAATGGGAACTGCAAAACTTCTGTTTTAAGTAAGGCGTTTTTCCACTGTTAAAGACAGGAACAATTGTTTTACTCATCTGTTATCTTCTTGATAACAGCTTTCTAGCCACAGCCGAGCTCTCAGAGGAGGTGCTTATTAAAGCATAGCTTGCTGGGCTTTTTAATCCAGAGTTTCTTGCTCAATCAGTGGGGTTGGGAGGGGTCTGGGAAATTACCTTTTTTTTTTTTTTTTTTTTTAATGGAGTCCCAGAAAATACTCAGGCTGTTGGCCTGGGGCCCACACTTCGAGATCCTACCCTTCGGCTAACTGGAGACTGGTGATTAGAATTGCCGATGGCTATTGTCGCTGGCAAGTGTTGGCTCCAGGGCTTCTTTGCCAAAAGCCTCTTTTGACAGAAGGAATAGCTTTTATTTTCCTGGCAAGTGAAGCCATCCCCCTTCTTCGTTCCTTGCCTGAAAAGCTCCTTTTATGTGGCCTTCCTCTCCCCAGTGATGTTAACCATTTTAGCAGTCATGTCGTACTGATCATAGCTTTGGCTGGTTCTCAGTTAATTAAGCCTGCTCTCCTTTGCAGTCAGAGTCAGTGACAGAGGCCTAAAGACGGGGGGGGGGGGGGGGGGGGGGGTCCGGGAGTTCCCGTCGTGGCGCAGTGGTTAACGAATCCGACTAGGAACCAAGAGGTTGCGGGTTCGGTCCCTGCCCTTGCTCAGTGGGTTAACGATCCGGCGTTGCCGTGAGCTGTGGTGTAGGTCGCAGACGCGGCTCGGATCCCGCGTTGCTGTGGCTCTGGCGTAGGCCGGTGGCTACAGCTCCGATCCAACCCCTTAGCCTGGGAGCCTCCATATGCCGCGGGAGCGGCCCAAGAAATAGCAACAACAACAACTACAACAACAACAAAAAAAAGACAAAAAAAAAAAGACGGGAGGTCCTACTGTCTTTTCGACAAGGAGGCATTCTGTTATTCGGTGTTCATCTTTCACTCAGCCGTATTGTACCACCTAAAAGTCAAAAACAGGAAAATGAAGGGACAGGTCTGGCCTGAGGTCCTTGGTTTTTCACAGCGTGGATCATGGACTACTTGCCTCAGAATAAACTGGGATGTTTGCTTAAAAGGCAGTTGCCTAACCCCACCCCCCCACCCCCAGCAGTGAGGGGGCTCCAAAGTTAGTTGCTGTAGAAGGACCCTGGGAAGGGGCCGTGCCGGGCTCTGGACACAGGGCCATCAGCGAAATGGCAGAGTAAGAGCATTCCCTCACCTTCCCCTCAAAGAACACCGTGGAACCTCCACGGACCCACGGTTATTCCCCGAAACCACAGCTTACCCTAAGGTCACTCCTGGTGCTTTGCCTCCCGTGGGTTCCGACAAACGTGCGATGATCGCAGAAAGCATTTTCACTGCCTTAAGATCCTTCACGCTGGCTTCATTCGTTTGTCCCCACTGTGCCTTGTAGATTTTGACCTAACGCAAACCTGTGGAATAAATCCCAGCACCCCATGAAGGTTCATTTCTTCACTTTACTGTCTCTTAAATCACTGAGGTTTGAACATGGAAGAGAGTCTTGGAGATTATTTACCTTCCTTTGCTTTGGGTTGTGGTTAAGGATTTGGCATTGCCTTGAGCTGTGGTGTAGGTTGTGGACACACATTGGATCTGCTGTGGCTGTGGCTGTGGCTGTGGTGTAGACTGGCAGCTGCAGCTCCAATTTGACCCCTTGCCTGGGGACGTCCATATGCTGCAGGTGCAGCCAAACAACAACTACAACAACAACAGAAGACGCCACAGGTACAACTATTGGAAAAATTCAAAGATATATGGGTCTGAGATTAAGTAATTCGATTGGCTGACCTCACCGATTGTACTGGCTGGTGCTGAAATCATAAAGCTTTCATGTGGGGAAGGCTTGTTTAAGTAAGAGGAGCAAAACATGAACGAGCCTTCTTTTTTTTTTTTTTTTTTTTTTTTTAGTCTGGGTCCTAGGAGCTTACTTTTTTCTCCACTGGCCTACCAGGCTGCTTTAGCATCAAACAGAAGCCGAAGGCCAGAAAGAGTCCAGGTGGCAAGTGTTTGCTTTTAACTTACAGGGAAAAAAGCAACAAGAAAAGAATTGCCTTTCTCTGCAAGAACATGGAGCAGCTGCTCTTTGAAGGAAGAATGCTGTTTCTGTCGACCATTATACAAAGTGTGCATTATGTGCAAGGCTGAAGTTCTGGAACCTTACAGAGAGTGTGTGTGTGTGTGTGTGTGTCTCTAATCAGCCTCTTGCTGAATGAGTCACCATGGAGCTGTCATGCGGGAAAGACAGAAAGATGAATCAGATAAACCAGCTCCTTTAAAAACCTGTATTTCCACCCACAAATATGCCAGATGTGGTAATCCTCCTATCTCAAAGCTTCTCCTTGGAAGGAATGCTTGCTGTTCTTCAGTGGCACAAGGCATTAAGGTCAAGGTGGAGTTTGGAAGAGATATATATATATATATTTTGTCTTTTGTCCTTTTTTTTTTTTTTTTTTAAGGGACGCACTCAAGGCATAGGGAGGTGCCCAGGCTAGGGGTCTAATGGAAGCTGTAGCCACCGGCCTATGCCACAGCCACAGTAACGCAGGATCTGAGCCGCATCTGAGACCTACACCACAGCTCATGGCAACGCCGGATCCTTAACCTGCTGAGTGAGGTCAGGGATCGAACCTGCAACCTCATGGTTCCTAGTTGGATTCGTTTCTGCTGTGCCACAATGGGAACTCCTGGAAGAGGTATTTTGAGCCTGGACAGTCCGTGTTTTCATGGGAGATGAGGGAGGGTTTTTGACAAAGCGAAGGAATGGAATTAAACAATGGTTGTTTGCCCCTAAAATTAGACAAATGTTACCATCCAGCAAAGGGTGGAAAATGAGTAATGATCTTGAAATCATTTCTGCTAAAAGAAGCAAACTGCAATGTTGTTGTTATTGTTTTGGCCTCTCTCTCAGCCTGCGGAAGTTCCCGGGCCAGTGATCGAACCCACGCCACAGTAGTGACTTGAGCCATAGCAGGGACAATGTTGGATCTTTTAACCACTGGGCCACCAGGGAACTCCAAAGCAAACTGAATTTCTTTTTTGTCTTTTTAGGCCTGCACCTGCAGCATATGGAAGTTCCCAGCCTAGGGGTTGAATTGGAGCTGTTCCTGCCGGCCTGCACCACAGCCACAGCAATGCAGGATCCGAGCCGCGTCTGTGACCTACATCACAGCTCATGGCCACGCTGGATCCTTAACCCACTGAGCAAGGCCAGGGATCAAACCTGTGTCCTCATGGTTACTAGTCAGATTCATTTCTGCTGGGCCACGATGGGAACTCCCAAAGCAAAATGAATTTTTAAAAAGTTTTTCTATTCTCTTGTTTCATGGTATTTTGATATATGATGCTCAGTAGAAAAAATTTCCTCAAATCCGAATACAGTCTAAATTTGCTCATTATGAAAATGTTCTTCTTTTTGTTTACTGGTTTTTATGATATTATTGCGTTACCCACAGGAGATCAGTGAAACCCTACTAGTTAGATAATAAAGTTTAAATTATTTTTATCCCCTGTAAATTCAATTTTGTAATAAATTATGATATAATGTGATTCCTTTGGCAAGATAATTTCAAACGATTCAATTTCAGAAGATAAATATGTATTATATTATGTGAAATAGCATGTAATAAATATCCTTATATTTAAAGATCTGAGTAGCTTCTAGTTACACAATTGTTAAACTGAACACCTGCAATTTAGGGCACAATTTTGTGTGACTGTTTATTTTCCTGAAAATTGGATCCAGAGCTTTCATTATCTCCTTCAAGAGATCTGTGAATCAAAAAAATTAAGAATTTGTGTATGGAATAACTAATATAACTTATATAGTTTACAGACTGACAGATCATATTTAGATGCCTTGAGACCTACCAGACAATGCTAACAGGAAGTGTTTGTAATTAAGAAAAATATGTTTTTCCTGCTAAAAAAAACAAAAGTGCTTAGCCTAAAGTCTGTGCTGTAATAAATACTTATACAATGAAAAATCTTGTTGGACATGTTCATTCTTTTTCTTTTGGCAGTTATGGTGCCCCTGTGTATTCATGTGTTGCTGATGTTTTATAGGTCCTAATTTGGAGTTTTACAGCTCAAGAGTTCATGTAAAACAGGCTGGGTTTTCATCCACACATTTCATATCTCTGAATCCACAATTTCCTAGAAGATCCCATGGTATTTAATTGTAGTCAATAATACAGTGATAGAACTCTGAAGGATTCGTCAGAGTGTATGTGCCACTTATCTGGTTCTGTCATTCACTTTGCCAGGAATGTAAGACTGGCAAATTTCCCCTCAAAATAGGTTTTCTGGTTTTTGTTTTGTTTTTGGCTGGCCCATGGCCTGCAGAAGTTTGAAGTCACCCCACAGCAGTGACCTGAGCCACAGCAGTGACAATGCTGGATCGGTCACTCACTAGGCCACCAGGGAACACCCTCAAAATAGATTTTCTTAATACATAAACTGCATTAGTGATTTTCCTGAAAAGCATTGCCCCCCCGCCCCCAGCAAGAGAGCTTCTTAGTAGATCTTTGCCGCATATGCTGACAATTCTGACCTTCAAACATAGTCATAAGAAAGAAAAAAAAAATGCTCCATTTCAAAGTGCTGAAAGTCTCAAACATTTAGTTGTTCAAGATTTGAGTTCCTAGAGTATGGCTGGGCTCTGTGTTAGGCATCGTATGCTAGACTAGAGAAAATGAAAGGCCTCATGGTCCAAATAACTCACTTTATAGGTCAAGAAACCATGACTCTCCTGCATGGCTCCTATGTTAGCCGAGGGAATCAGGCCTTTAACCTGCTCCCAGGCTCTGACCGATATGGATTCACTCCCAGACACTTACGGAGCAAGGACGAGAGACCTGGGTGGTCCCTTGGTGGATGACAGTGGCAGGGGCACCAGCAGGCCACCCCATGTTTTCTGATTGTTTGCCGTCAAACAGGACAGGCTTATTTGCCAGCCTTCTCTTCTTCAGAGTCCTGGCCCCTCAAGTGGCTACGGTGGGCTGAAACCAAGCCTCCTCCACGTCACCCCAACTGTGACTCACATGAAACCACAGTAGAATACTCTGGAAGCTTAAAATACTGCTGTTTTTGAGTGGAGAGTATTGATTATAGACTTCTGGAATTCAAGCTCAATGAAAGAACATCAAAGGTCATGCATACGTAATTAGAGACCTTAGGAAGCTTATTTTGGAAAACATCGAGGTTTATTAAATGTGAACCTCACCTTTTTTTGGGGGGGGGTGTCTTTTTAGGGCTACCCTTGTGGCATATGGAAGTTCCCAGGCTAGGGGTTGAATCAGAGTTACTGCCAGCCTACACCACAGCCACAGCAACACCAGATCCGAGCTGTGACCTATACCACAGCTCATGGCATCGCTGGATCCTTAATCCACAGAGTGAGGCCAGGGATCGAAACTGCATCCTCATGGATACTATTTGGGTTCATTACCGCCGAGCCACGATGGAAACTCCTACCTCAGCTCTTTTCAAACTAAAAATTTAAGACAACTGTCTCACAAGAGAAAATACAATGTCCTCCACTGTGAGAAGGAAGGCAGCCTCTTACAGGATCGGAAAGAGCAATAGTTGGGGAATTGTTCAGGGATGGATTGAATCCACTTAGGGATTGTTCCCTCCTTGGTCCAATTGCTCCATCTACCTGAACATTAGTTTCTTTATCTGTTACCCAAGAAAATGTGGGGATGAATAGCATTTACATCCAATGGCTCTTGTGAGTATCAAATTATCACATGGTGTTTAGAGGAAACGTAGCTCACGGTAGACTCTCAATAAATAGTCATCAGAGCTCATTACATAATCCAAATCTCACAGTTTTTCCTAGGATAAGGAAAGAAGTCTTTAAAAGTGTGTTTATATACCATAAAGTCAAAACCAGAATGGTGAGGCAGACTACTAGGCTGGTACTTTAATAATATTTAAAAAGGTCATTAGGTGTAACGCATAAAAAACATGACTTGGTAGCTTCTTAGATTAACTTTGATTTTCTGTTTTGCTTGGAACTAAGAATAGTAATTGCAGTAAAACAAAACTCATTGGGGGGAGTAACTAATGTAAATGTCATTCTACAAATTTTGCAAGGCAGATGCAAAGAAAATGAGTCTTTTGTGCAAACTCTTACATTTAGAATGGATAAACAATGAGGTTCTACTCTACAGCCCAGGGAACTCTGTCCTCTCTCTTGGGATAGACCACGATGGAAGAGAACAGGAGAAAAAGAGGTGTTTATACATGTACGACTGAGACGACTGCTGTACAGCAGAAATTGGCAAAACATTGTAAATCAACTATAAATGTAAAAGAATGAGTTTTTTAATAACTATAGCTCTACCAGTACATAGGTACATGGGCAGAAATGTATTTAAAACAACAACAACAACAACAAAACAAGCTAGGAGTTCTCGTCGTGGCATAGCGGTTAATGAATCCGACTAGGAACCATGAGGTTGCAGGTTCGATCCCTGGCCTTGCTCAGTGGGTTGGGGATCCGGCATTGCCGTGAGCTGTGGTGTAGGCCGGCAGTTATAGCTCCGATTAGACCCCTAGCCTGGGAACCTCCGTGTGCTGCAGGAAGCGGCCCTAGAAATGGCAAAAAGACAAAAAAAAACCAAAAACCAAAACAAACAAACAAACAAAAAACAAGCTATACACAGTATGAAAGTAAAATTGCAAAACTATACTCCCAGAAAACAAAAGTTAGTAGCTCCTGGTGTTCTTAAAGCCTAGCAAAATGCGATTAGTAAATCGTGTTCTATTTGCTTTGTACTAGGAAAACCCGGAGCACGATAAACCAGTTAGGTGACCCATGACAAACAGGTGACATTATCCCGTCTGATTTCTGTCTCATTACGTCTAACTGACATATTACATCATTTTTTTTATAGGCAAGAAGAAATCAGAAGGACTTGGGATTTACTAAAAATATGAGCTCTGTTTTATCATTCAACTTTGTTTCTCTCCACCCTTCCTCTTTTCCCTTTTTTTTTTTTTGTCTTTTTATCTTTTTAGGGCCGCACTGCAGCATATGGAAGTTCCCAGGCTAGGGGAGCTACAGCTGCGGCCTACACCACAGCCACACCAGATCCGAGCTGGCATCTGCGACCTACACCACAGCTCACGGCAATGCTGGATCCTTATCCCACTGAGCCAGGCCAGGGATTGACCCTCATGGTTCCTGGTCGGATTCGCTTCCGCTGCACCATGACGGGAGCTCCTTCCTTCCCTTTCTTTTTCTTCTTCTTTCCCTCCTCCCTCTTCCCCTCCTCTTCCTCCTCCTCTTCTTTCTCTTTTTCTCATCATCAGTATCCTAATAATCTGATATTACTCAAGAAAGGTTGTTTTTTACAATTAAATATGTACCTGGAGTCCACTTTTCTAAAATGCAGCAATCGTAGTGAATTCCAATATGAAGCTCAGTAGCTATTGGGTAAAGACATGCTAATGACTGATAAGAGTAAAGACAGAAACTTAAGTCTGGTTTTTATTTTAATTTTTAAAAATTTTAAATTCATGTTTATTTTATTCATTTTATTTCATTTTTTTATGGCCACACCTGCAGCATAATGGAAGTTCCCAGGGCCAGGGATTGAATCTGAGCCACAGTGGTGGCAATGCCCTATCCTATAAGCCACTGCCTGGGGCTAGGGATGAAGTCTGAGCCTCCACAGCGACCAGAGCCAAATGCAGTTGGATTCCTAACCAGCTGTGCCACAGCAGGAACTCCTAATTTTTATTTTTCTTATTGAAGCATAGTTGATATACAATGCTGTGTTTGTTTCAGGTGTATAGCAAAGTGATTCAGTTGTGTGTGTATATATATGTCATATCTTTTCCATTATGTTTTATTACAGGATATTGAGTATAGTTCCAATATACTAGATCCTTGTTTATCTATTTAACATACAGTCGGGGATATCTATTAATCCCAAACTCCTAATTTGCCACCCCCCTCCTTTGGTAACCAACCACCTTTGTTTTTTATGTCTGTGATTCTGATTCTGTTTCGTAAACAAGTTCATTTGTATCATTGGTATAGATTCCACATGTAAGCAATATCATAGGATATTTATCTTTCACTGTCTGACTTCCTTCACTAAGCATGATAAATTATCTCTAGGTCCACCCGTGTTGCTGCAAATGGCATCATGTCCTTCTTTTCTATGGGTGAGTAGTGAGCCCCGAACCTTGTTTTGGCCCCGCCTGCCCCTGCGGCAGGTCCCAGGCCAGGGATGGAACCTGTCAGTGGCCAGCGCCACAGCAAAGGCAAGGCTGGATCCTTAACGCGCTCCACCACCACGAAAATCTGAGAAGCGTAACTTTTGATGGATGGGAGGCCCATTTGCCTTTTCCGCCGACATTTAACTGCACCGCCTGGGCTGGGCTAACGCAGGACTATGCCTTAGGGTCGGCTGCCTGCGTGAGTGGCCGGTGCGGCTGTACTGAACGCCTCAGTCAGAAGAGCTCTGTAATTGCTGTCTTGAAATTCTTAACACTTTCATTTTTGATGTTATGCTCTGTAAGGAAGTCTGATGGGATCACTGGGGTGGGGGCAGGCTCCCAGGTGCTTCTGCCTCCCTCCTGCCCTTCCCTCTTCCTGGGATGAGGTCTCGGCTACCTGGCGCCTGGGCTTCCCCTGCCTCCTCACCGTCTGGGTAACAACAGGCCTGGATCTCCTGGTTGGGAGGAAGCCCTCGTTTGGCCATTGCCTTCTCCTGGGCTGGGGGCTTGGATGTGGGCCCCTGGATGCCCACATCCGGCACGTGCCTTGGGAGTGGCGGAGGCGGGGGAGAGCAGCACCCTGTATTGCGGTCCCCACCCTTCTAGGTGCTGCCCACCCCTCCCTCAACGCAGGTCCTGAGTGTGTCCTGGGAGGGGGAGGCTGCTGTTTCTGAGCGGGGTGGCGCTGTGGGTTGGGGCAGAGGGCTTGACCGGAACGCATAGATTCCCCCATCCAGGTGGCACTCTGCATTTTCAATGTGCCCTGGACCCGGCAGATTCTGTAGCTGGCCCTGGTTTTAGTGTCATTATTAGTGTACTAGTTATATAGAGTATTCCAGCTATACAGAGACATCTCTGTAGTAAACCATTCAGATACTTTGGGCTCATAAAAATATTGCTCAATAATACCTAGAGTTGATATGGAATGAAGTCAAACTTAAAAAAAATTTTTTTTAAAACTCTTCCAGGTAGTTTCTTCATATTAGGAATTAAGATCTAGCCAAACAGCATATATTACTGAGTGCTTAGCTGGATTTGGGAAGCATGCATGTTAATACTCTCAGTTTCTTTATGGCTTTTTTTTAGTTCATCTCTTTTTATTGCTGTATAATATTCCGTTGTCTTGATGTACAGTCTGTTCACCTACTGAAGGACATCTTGGTTGTAAAACCCCTCGAGTAAACTTTTCTGTATAGCTGACTCTTAGAACCACTGTAATGTTTCACATACACCGAAACAAAACAAAATAAAAAGAGACAATTATTTAAAACAATGAGCTACATACATACATCCTAGAATGGTGAAAATCAAAAACACTGGCGACACAAAATTCTGATCAGGGTGAGAAGCAAGAGGAACGCTCATTCATTTCTGGTGGAATGAAAAATGGTACAGCCTCTTTGGAAGACGGTTTGGCAGTTTCTTATGAAACTGAACACATTCTTAGCATACAATCCAACAACCCTGAGCTTTGGTATTTCCCAAAAATGAATTAAAATCTTCTGGCCACTCAACATCCTGCATATGGCTATTTTGTTGTTGCTATTGTTTTCATTTTTTATTATAGTTGATTAACAATGTTCTGTCAATTTCTGCTGTACAGCAAAGTGACCCAGTTATATATATATTATATATATATATATATATACACACATTCTTCTTCTCACATTATCTTCCATCATGTTCCATCACAAGTGATTAGGTATAGTTCCCTGTGCTACACAGAGGATCTCATTGCTTATCCACTCCAAATACAATCGTTTGTATCAACTAAACCCATTTAGAATAGCTTTATTCATAATTGCTCAAACTTGAAGCAATGAAGATGTCCTTTAGTAAGTGAACAGACTGTGGTACATCCAGACACTGAAATATTATTCAGCAATAAAAATTAACCAAAAATAAATAACCATAAAGAAACTGAGAATATTAAAATGTATGCTTTCCAAATCTAGCAAAGCATTCAGTCATAGAGACTGCTTGGCTAGATATTGGCTCCTAATATGAAGAGAAGAGAGTACCGTGGAAGAGATTAAATATATTTTTTAAGTTTGCCTTTATTTCATATCAGTTCTAAGTATTATGGAACTTTGACTAGCAATATTTTCATGAGCCCAAATATCTGAATAGCTTTACAAAGCATCGTCAAATTGAGACATACCAGCAGCCAAATGCCGTTGACTAGAGAAGAGGGATCAAAAGGAAAAAGAAATAAAAAGAAATAAAAAGGAAAGTAAGGAGTTCCCTTCGTGGCTCAGTGGTTAACTAACCTGACTAGCATCCACGAGGATGCAGGTTCGATCCCTGGCCTCGCTCAGTGGGTTAAGGATCCGGTGTTGCCTTGAGCTGTGGGGTAGGTTGCAGACGCAGCTTGGGTCTGGTGTTGCTGTGGCTGTGATGTAGACCAGCAGCTGTAGCTCTGATTTGACCCCTAGCCTGGGAACCTCCATATGCTACAGGTGTGGTCCTAAAAGACAAAAAAAAAAAAAAAAAGAAGAAGAAAAAAGAAAATAAGAAAGAGGAAGGACGAGTAAAGCTATTAGAAATTGAGGAAGGATGGAATGACGTCGGGAGGATGATAGCATAGGAGGCTTCAGCCCTCAGATCCCCACAGAAACAGGGACTCGGCAGGGTAACAGGGCACCGCTGGAGGAGAAGTGGGTTGGAAGGGGGAGAGTGGCTAGAAGTCACAACAGCCACATCTCTTGAGGGCTTACTATGTGATTGGCACTGTCTCAATACATAACACGTGTGACCCTATTTAATACCCATCCAAATGGTGAGGGAGATGCCATTATCATTCCCATTTTGTGGCAGAAGAAACCCAGGCTCGGAGAGATGCGCCGATGTGTTGGAGGCTGCTCAGCAAGGAGGTGGCCGAACAAGAAGCTCATCCTGGGACTTGGTCTAATCATCATTCCCTCATCGAGTGCGGCTTGGAGCCTGGGTTTGGCGTTTGAGATTACATTTGGGCTGCCTTTCTCTGAGTGGTGAAATCACAGAGCTCACCTTCATTGAGGATAGCAACCTTTTCGTTTTTATTCCACTTATTGGCAGAAAAATAACAGGAGGATTCGGGGTGGGGGGGGGAGGCATGAGACGAAAATACCAAAGAAGGTGGGGTTGGATAGTATCTTACATTTGGACATCACATTTTGTACTCTCCAAAGCATTGTCAGAAGTACTATCTCATTTATTTTGCAAGATGACTTGGCAGGACAAGTAGTATTGTCCCAACTTTATACAGATGAGGAAATTGAAGCTCAGAAGATGAAGTGAGTACCAAGCCCGGAGAGATTACACAACGGAGCGGAGCGTCAGGTCTTCAGACTTCTTTTTGCAAAGGGTTTCTGGGAGGAAAATGGTGATGAATGAGATAGTTTCTAGTCTCCATCGACACTGCTCATTAGCAAAAGTTTTCTTCTCACTGACATCACTTTCAAGGGGCTGCTGGGTCATGTTTACTGTATTCATGAAGGTTGTAATCAGCCAAAATAATTAAAAATGTCAATAGGTAAATAGGAAGCGTATGGATCCTGGACATGATTTAATCCAACGTATTAATCATGAAAACCATCTGGATATGGGTGTCCAGTTATTTGGTTTCTCCTCTGGGCAGCTCTGGCTAAACCGACTTTAAACAATGGTCTCTCCGTATATTTTGTTCCTGAGTCAACACTGAAGACACGCTATTTGGGATCGTGCTTTGGCTTTGAATTTGAAAGAGCGAGTAAGGGGGAGGCAAACAGGCTGACTCATTTTCCAGGATTATACACGGGAAGAGGGCAGCGCAGCCGAGTGCACTGCTCCTGACATTTGCAGGGAGCGCTCGAGGAAAGGGTTCCTGATGGTGTCCACGGACCTGCACCATCACTCCTGCTCTTTCACTGGTTGGCACTGGTGCATTTTCTTCCCTGTGCCTGCTGAGGTTCTTAGACCACAGACTCCCAATGTGCATGTCAAGAAATAATATTAACAGACCGAAACTTGATCTTTGTTTTCCTGAGAGCTCTAGGAAGTCAAATGGGATCGGGCAAAGCTGCAGAACTGACGGTGACAAAGAAGTGAAGTTAATACCCTGTTTTCCCTTTGTCAACAGGAAGCTGAACCCACGCCCTAGCATCAGCTTTAAAGAATGGTTAAGTGCTGGTGATCTTAGTGGAGAAAAAGGAACCCTATTAACTGTTGGTGGGATTGTAAATTGGTGCAACCACTGTAGAAAACAGTGTGGAGATTCCTCAGAAAACTAGCAATAGAACTACCATTTGATCCATCAATCCCACTCCTGGGCATCTATCCAGAGAAAACGACGACTCGCAAAGACACATGTACTCCGATGTTCACTGCAGCACTATTTTCAATAGCCAAGACATGGAAACAACCTAAATGCCCACCGACAGAGGCGTGGATCAAGACGATGTGATATATATACACGATGGAATATTACTCAGCCATTAAAATGAACAAAATACCAGCATTTTTGGCAACATGGATGGACCAAAAATTATCATGCTAAGTGAAGTCAGCCATACAATGAGACACTAACATCAAACGCTTTCACTGACATGTGGAATCTGAAAAAAGGACAGACGGAACTTCTTTGCAGAACAGATACTGACTCACAGACATTGAAAAACTTTTGGTCCCCAGAGGAAACAGTTTGGGAAGTGGGGGGATATGCTGGGGTTGTGGGATGGAAATCCTGTGAAAATGGATTGTGATGATCATTATACAACTACAGATGTGATAAAAAATAAAATTAAATTAAATTAAAAAAAGTGCTGGTGAGCTCAGAGAGCTGATGAAGACAGTCGTTAACTAATTAATGAATGTTCTGGGTGCTGTGTGGAGCTAAGGCTGCAGTGGGAAACGAGAGAGACACAGCCTGTATCCATGGGAAGTTTCCAACTCAATGGGGAAGGTATACAGTTAAACAAGGAAGTGCCTGTTGGGCCTGCCAACCGCAGGTTATCTCACCCTCTCGTTATCCCCTCCAGTGACTGGACAACCTTCAAGAAGCATTGTAAGGCCCTGGAAGACAACCTTAAATTAAGGCCCAGTATGGTATGTGCCTTGACATTGGGGAAAACGCAGGGGACCCTGCATGACATGAGGCAAGATTCCCTACTCTGCTGCCGAGGATGGGGTCCGCCAGCCAAACAACCTCACTCATTGCAGAAACCAGGCCAGTTTCAGGTGGTTCACCACCAGCCCACGGATGTATTCAAACAATCAGATCTTCCTCCAGGAACCAGGAGTCACCTGCCCTCTTGTGACTACAAGCCTGCCTCTCCCAGCCTCTGGCTGATCACCCTGATCCAGAGTCCACCCTCGGGGTGGCCCTGCGTGGCAGGGTGCCCTTTTCTCCTGAGCTGTGAGTAGGTGAGACTAATAAACTACTGCCAGTCACATCCGTCCAGTCTGGGTGTTGCTTGCTGCGTGTTGTGCTGAAATCCTGCGGTGAGAACCCCTCCCTCATCTATGGAGAAAGAGGAGGAAATCAAAGCAAAGGTACTTAGGGAGTTCCCTGGTAGCCTAGTGGTTGAGGATCCTGCATTGTCATTGCCTTGGTGCGGGCCCAGGAACTTCTTGGCCCAGGTGGCCAAAAAATAATAAATAAATGACCAAAAAAAGAAAAATCCAAAAGTTTCTAGGCTTTGAGTTAAAATTTGTCTTCTTATATCCCCCTACTGCGGGGAGTTGAGCAGTGAGGTGGCTGATAGGAATGTCAACTTTGAAAGACTGTCGAAGACTTTGAGGTAGTTGGGCAGTAAACACAGAGCGATGGAAACTAAATGCCACTGTCCACCTTCCCTCAAAACCTGATCTTCATGGACTTGGAAATGGCTCAACCATAATGAAACATTTCTGTTGATTAGTGTTGTTGGGCTGAGCTACAAACTGATAGAAGAATTTGAAGACACTAAGGAGGCAGAGATTGAAACGTCGTATTGTTCCATTCCATGGTTT